>NC_083888.1:23217500-23842500 GCF_032452875.1 Bos javanicus
GCTGTAGGCTTATCATGTATGGCCTTTACTATGTTGAGGTAGGTTCCGTCTATGCTGATTTTTTGAAGAGTTTTAGTCATAAATGGATGCTGAATTTTGTCAAAGGCTTTTTCTGCATCTATTGAGATTATCATATGATTTTTATCTTTCAGTTTGTTAATATGGTATATCACATTGATTGATTTGCATGTATTGGAGAATCCTTGCATCCCTGAAATAAACCCAACTTGATCATGGTGTATGATGTGTTGCTGAATTCTGTTTGCTAAAATTTTGTTGAGGATTTTTGCATCTGTGTTCATCAGTGATATTGGCCTGTAGCTTTCTTTTCTTGTGTTATCTTTGTCTGGTTTTGGTATCAGGGTGATGGTGGCCTCTTAGAATGCGTTTGAAAGTGTTCTTTCCCCTGCAATTTTTTGAAAGAGTTTTAGAAGAATAGGCATTAAGTCTTCTCTAAATGTTTGATAGAATTCTCCTGTGAAGCCATTTGGTTTGGGCTTTTGCTTTTTGAGGGATCTTTGATCACAGCTTCAATTTCAGTGCTTGTAATTGGGTTGTTCATAATTTCTATTTTTTCCTGGTTCAGTCTTGAAAGATTTAACTTTTCTAAGAATCTGTCCATTTCTTCCAAGTTATCCATTTTATTGCCATATAGTTCTTCATAATAGTTTCTTATAATCCTTTATATTTCTGCATTGTCGTCTGTTGTAACCTTTCCTTTTTCATTTCTTACTTTGTTGATTTGATTCTTCTCTCTTTTTTTCTTGATGAGTCTGGCTAAAGGTTTGTCAATTTTGTTTATCTTCTCAAAGAACCATCTTTTAGTTTTATTAATCTTTACTATTGTTTCTTTCATTTCTTTTTCATTTATTTCTGCTCAGACCTTTATAATTTCTTTCCTTCTACTAATTTTGTTTTTGTTTTTTCTGTTCTTTTTCTGGTTGCTTTAGGTGTTGTCTATTCGATGTTTTTCTTGTTTCTTGAGGTAGGGATGTATCGCTATAAACTTCCCTCTTAGAACTGCTTTTGCTGCATCCCATAGGTTTTGACTTGTTGTGTTTTCATTGTTATTTGTTTCTAGAAATTTTTTTATTTCCCTTTTGATTTCTTCAAGTAACCTGTTGGTTATTTAGAAATGTATTGCTTAATCTCCATGTGTTTGTGTTTCTTACAGTTTTTTTCATGTAATTGATATCTAGTCTCATAGCACTGTGTTTGGAGAAGATGCTTGATACAATTTCAATTTTCTTAAATTTACTGAGGTTTGATTTGTGACCCAAGATTTGGTTTATACTGGAGAATGTTTCATGTGCACTTGAGAAGAAGGTATATTCTTCTGCATTTGGATGGAATGTCCTGAAGATATCAATGAGATCTATCTCATCTAATGTATCATTTAAGACTTGTGTTTCCTTACTAATTTTCTGTTTTGATGATCTGTCCATTGGTGTGAGTGGAGTGTTAAAGTCTCCTGCTATCACTGTGTTACTGTCAATTTCTCCTTTTATGTCTGTTAGTGTTTGTCTTATGTACTGCGGTGCTCCTTTGTTGGGTGCATAGATATTTATAATTGTTATGTCTTCCTCTTGGATTGATCCCTTGATCATTACATAGTGTCCTTCCTTATCTCTTGTAATATTCTGTATTTTAAAGTCTATTTTTTCTGATATGAGGATTGCTACTCCAGCTTTTTTGTGCTTCCTATTTGCATGGAATATATTTTTCCATCCTCTCACTTTCAGTCTATATGTGTCTTTATGTCTGAAGTGGGTTTCTTGTAGACAGCATATATATGGGTCTTGTTTTTGTATCCATTCAACCAGTCTATGTCTTTAGGTTGGAGCACTTAATCCATTTTCATTTAAAGTAATTATTGATATATATGTTCCTATTGCCATTTTCTTAATTGTTTGGGGTTGATTTTGTAGATCTTTTTCTTCTCTTGTATTTCTTGACTATATAAGTCCCTTTAACATTTGTAGTAAAGCTGGTTTGGTGGTACTGAATTCTCTTAGCTTTTGCTTGTCTGAAAAACTTTTTATTTCTCCATCAATTTTGAATGAGATCCTTGCCAGGTACAATAATCTTGGTTGTAGATTTTCCCCTTGAAGTATATATCCTGCCATTTCCTTCTGCCCTGCCAACTTTCTGCTGAAAAATCAGCTGTTAGACATATGGGGTTTCCTTTGTGTGTTACTTGTTGCCTTTCCCTTGCTGCTTTTAATATTCTTTCTTTGTGTTTAGTCTTTGTTAGTTTGGTTAGTATACATCTTGGTGTGTTTCTCCTTGGGTTTATCCTGTGTGGGACTCTTTGCACCTCTTGAACTTCATTGACTATTTCCTTTCCCATGTTGGGGAAATTTTCAATTATAATCTCTTCAAAAAATTTCTCTTACCCTTTCTTTTTCTTTTCTTCTGCTGGGACCCTTATAATTCGAATATTGGTGTGTTTGATATTGTCCCAGCGGTCTCTGAGCCTGTCCTCAGCTCTTTTCATTCTTTTTAATTTATTCCACTCAAGTTATTTCCACCATTTTATCTTCCAGCTCACTGATTCATTCTTCTGCTTCAGATATTCTGCTATTGATTCCTTCTAGAGTATTTTTACTTTCAGTAATTGTGTTTTTTGTCTTTGTATGTTTATTCTTTAATTCTTCTAGGTCTTTGTTAATTGATTCTTGCATTTTCTCCATTCTGTTTTCAAGGTTTTTGATCATCATTACTATCATTATTCTGAATTCTTTTTCAGGTAGTTTGCCAATTTCCCCTTCATTTATTTGGACTTTTGTGTTTCTAGTTTGTTCCTTCACTTGTGTAGTATTTCTCTGCCTTTTCATTTTTTTTTTTTTAAACTTACTGTGTTTAAGGTCTCATTTTCCCAAGCTTCAAGGTTGAATTCTTTCTTCCTTTTGGTTTCTGCCCTCCTAAGTTTGGTCCATCAGTTTTTGTAAGCTTCATATAGGGTGAGATTTGTGCTGAGGTTTTTGTTTGTTTGTTTGTTTTTCCTCTGATGGGCAAGGCTGAGTGAGGTGATCACTGGCTGATGATTGGATTTGTATTTTTGTTTTGTTTGTTGTTTAGATGAAGCATCCTGCACAGGGTGCTACTGGTGGTTGGGTGATGCCAGGTCTTGTATTCAAGCGTTTTCCTTTGTGTGAGTTCTCACTATTTGATACTCCCTAGGATTAGTTCTCTGGTAGTCTAGGGTCTTGAAGTCAGTGCTCCCACTCCTAAGGCTCAGAGCTTGATCTCTGGTTAGGAACGAAGATTCCACAAGTGGTTTGTTATGACATTAAGTTAGAATAAAACTACCCCAAAATGGGAAACCAAAGATGAACCCCACACAAATAGCAGTTACAAAATGAGGCAAATAATAATTAAAATAATGGAATATACACATACACATATATACCCATAACCAAAATCAAAACAGTCCAACAAAAATAAGGTGCAGTAGATTGGCCCAGCAAACAAAGGAAATAAAAAATTATATACCAGTTAAGAAAAGCACAAACTGGAAAACAAAACTAAAGCAAGGTGCCAAGTGGAATAAAGCAATGAAAACAAAACTAATAAATATGTTGAGAGGAAAGGAAAGAAAGAGAAGAGAGAAGCAATAGATATGCAAAGTTAAATATAGGTAGATAAAGAAGATTTATAGACATTAAAGCTTAACTACAAGGGGAGAAAAACAGTAGGAAAAGCAAACAAAGAAATAAATTTAGAAAAAATAATAATAGATTAAAAAACATTAAAAAAAGAAAAGAAAAAAAAAGGAAGAAGAAAGAAGGGGAAAAGAAAGACAAACTTCACAGAACTGCAAAAGCCCAACCTAGAGGCAGAGGTTTATAGCAACAATAAAAAATGTGACTGAGATTTAAAAAAAAGCTCAAAAGCTTAATTAGACTTCATAGTGCCAATAAAATTGACAACTACAACAGAGGGGTTGGGAGGAAGGCAAAAAAAAAAAAAAAAAAGAAAGAAAGAAAAAATCCAAAAGAATCTACAGAACAAGTCAAAACATATGAATAATAAATGTTTTTCTTGAGTCACTGCTGTCAGAGTCCTTTCCTTCACTGGGAGTCACAGTCCACCTCACCTCCCTAGGATGCCCTCCAACACTGTGCTGGTCTCTGGGCCTACTGTGGCGGCAGCTCAGATTCTAATCTGGTCCTACTCCTGTGTGTTCTTGCCTCCAATGTCCACAGCTATAAGAACTAGTGTGTTTTCTTTTGTGGGAGCTCTCAATGACATTTTATATATTCCATAGACACAGAGTCTGCCTAGTTGATCATGTGGATTGAATCTGGAGCTTGTACAGCTGGTGGGAAGGTTTTGGGTTTTCTTCCTTAGCCACACTGCCCCTGGGTTTCAATTGTGGTTTTATTTCCACTTCTGCATGTGGGTCGTCCACTGGGGTTTGCTCCTGAGGCTGCTCTGGAGGACTTGGGTCTGCCCCAGTGAGGGCCAGAGGTGAGGAGGTGGTGCAGCTGCTTGGGTTTCAGGGGTTCTGGCAGCACCAGGTACTCAGGGGAGTTGGTGGCTAGGGCAGCAGGAAATATAGTGCTCTAGAAGGGTATGGCAAAGAGTATTGGCCAATACACTCCAATATTCTTGCTTGGAGAACCCCCCTGACAGAGAAGCCTGGCAGGCCACAGGTTACAGGGTCACAAAGAGTTGGACATGACCGAAGTGACCCTGTGTGCACAGATGCAAGACTTTTTTTGCCTGTGACAGCTCTGTCCCAGTGAGGGTTGAGAGTGGAGGTGGTACAGCTGCTTGGCTTGCGGGGACGCTGGTGGTGCCAAGTGTGCAGGGACACGGACTGCCTCCACTGAAGGAGTTATGGCCCTATCAGAGTCTTTTCTCAAGCCTCTTGTAGCTGGTGATCATAAGGCCTCTTTGGCCAGTCTTTCTCCATAGTTCCAACTGTTCAGGTACTTAGAGGACTCCCTTGCCTAGGTCCTTCTCTGTTGTTCAGTGCATCAGGCACATAGAAGGGCCCCCTGGCTAGGGTCCTACTCTGTAGATCAGCACATCAGGCACTTAAAGGGGCACCCTGGGTGGGGTCCTACTCTGTAGTTCAGTGTGCCATGCCAGGCTTTTGATGGGCCAGCCTCTCTATTGTTTAGCTGCTGATGCTGGTGTGTGGGGAGAGAGAGGCTATAGTGATGGCTCCACCCCCTACATGTGACTCAGCAGTATCACCTTGCTTCCATGGCTGCCTGGCTTTCCTCCACAGGCATTTCCCACCACAATCTCCTCTCTTACATCCCTTCCATCTGTCTCTCTGCAGTCAATACCAGCCCTCACCCTGGGATTGCTCCACAATCCCTAAACTCCAGCTCCCAGCTGCTATGCCTTCTATGGAACCTCCATCCCTTTCCGGGGTATATATGGCTGCAGCAAGAACTGTATGATTCTCATTCCATTTAGGCTTCCACAGATCAGCTGTTTCACTCTCAGCCTTAAATGTTTCTCCTCTCACTCAGACAATTGCCCTAATGTGGGGTTCAGACCCCTGCTTTAGTTCCCCCACCCACCAAGGCCAGGTCCAGTCCTACTTACACTCCTGTTTTTCCCCCTAGTTCCTTCATCCTACCAAATTTTGCATGGTTCTATATATTATTTTCCACTAGTCAGGTACTCCTGTCGGCTCTCAGCTAGTGTTCTGCATGTACTTCTGTGTCTGAAAGTGTATTCCCAATGTATCCATGGAGAGAGGTGTACTCCATGTCCACCTACTCTTCCACCATCTTTGCACTCCCATTTTTAAAGTCTTTACTGAATTTTCTACAATATGGCTTCTCTTTTATGTTTTGGTTTCAAGGCATGTGGAATCTTAGCTCCCCGACCAGGGGTCAAACTTGCACCCCTTGCATTGGAAGGTGATGTTTTAACCACTGGACTTCCAGGGAAGTCTCATGTATTTTTGTTTAGTAGTTTCTTCTTTTCCAAAGAGAAATAAAATATTTACATGTAACTCTATGCTTATAAAATTGAGAAAGATACTTCTGTTCAAGGGCAAAAGTGCTGTGAATATTCCAGCCACTAAGATGAATTGCTACCTGAATTGAATGTCCTTACTGACACACCTGACACGTTTCCTTCTGCCCTTTGCACCACCCTCCACTCCCTTCACTGCCCCCTCAGGCCCCTTTGTCCATTTAACACTCCGTTCAGTTCAGTCACTCAGTCGTGTCTGACTCTGCGACCCCATGGACTGCAGCATGCCAGGCTTCCCTGTCCATCACCAACTCCCGGAGCTTATTCAAATTCATGTCCATCGAGTCGGTGATGCCATCCAACAATCTCATCCTCTGTCATCCCCTTCTCTTCCCATCTTCAATCTTTCCCAGCATCAGGGTCTTTTCCAATGAGTCAGTTCTTCACATTAGGTGGCCAAAATATTGGAGTTTCAGTTTCAGCATTAGTCCTTCCAATGAATGTTAAGGACTGATTTCCTTTAGGATGGACTGGTTGGATCTCCTTGCAGTCCAAGAGACTCTCAAGAGTCTTCTCCAACACCACAGTTCAAAAGCATCAATTCTTCAGTGCTCAGCTTTCTTTATAGCCCAACTCTCACATCTGTACCTGACTACTGTAAAAACCATAACTTTGACTAGATGAAGCTTTGTTGGCATAGTAATGTCTCTGCTTTTAATATGCTGTTTAGGTTGGTCATGGCTTTTGACACAGTAATCAGCAAAATGTGATCCCAGCCCACACCCTGTTTTTTTTGCACCCCTTGAGCCAAAAAGAATTCTTGTACTTTTAATGGTTGGGGGTATGGGATTATTTGAAATTTAAATTGAAGTGCCATAGACAATAATCAACAAATGAGAGTAACTGAGTTCTAATAAAACTTTATTGGATGTTTTTGTACCACAATGGCTGAGTTGACTGGTGGTAATAAAGACCTCATGCGCTTACAGAGCCCAAACTGTGGACAGTCTGGTCCTTGACAAAAATAAAGCTGGACAATTTCTGGTTTACTCTAACCCTGTTCTTTTTTTTTTTTTTTTAATTGAAATATAATTGCTTTACAGGGGGTCCAAAGAGTCAGACATGACTCAGTGACTGAATGACAATCGCTTTACAGGGCTCTGTTAGTTTCTGTTGTACAATGAAGGGAATCAACCATGAAAAGTAAAAGTTGCTCAATCATGTCCGACTCTTTGTGCCCCATGGATATACAGTCCATGGAATTCTCCAGGCTAGAATACTGGAGGGGGTAGTCATTCCCTTCTCCAAGGTATCTTCCCAACCCAGGCATTGAACCCAGGTCTCCTGCATCGCAGACAGATTCTTTACCAGCTGAGGTACAAGGGAAGCCCAAATCAACCATATGTATCCATACATCCCCTCCCTCTTGAGCATCCCTCCCACTCCACCCCATCCCACCCCTCTAAGTCATCACAGAGCACCGAGCTGAGCTCCCTGTGCTTTATAGAATGTTCCCACTAACTACCTATTTTCCAAGGCAGGAATAGAGATGTAGATGCAGAGAATGGACCTGTGGTTATTGTTCAGTCGCTCAGTTGTATCTGACTCTTTGTGACCCCATGGACTGTAGCATACCAGGCTTTCCTGTCCTTCACTATCTCCCAGAGTTTGCTCAAACTCATGTCCATTGAGTCAGTGATGCCATTCGACCATCTTGTCCTCTGTCGTCTCCTTCTCCTCCTACCTTCAATCTTTCCCAGCAACAGGGTCTTTTCCAATGAGTCAGCTCTTTACCTCAGATAGCCAAAGTATTGGAGTTTCAGCTTCAATCAGTCCTTCCAATGAATATTCAAGGTTGATTTCCTTTAGGATGGACAGGTTTGGTTTCCTTGCTGTCCAAGGAACTCTCAAGAGTCTTTTCCAGAACCACATTTTGAAAGCATCAATTCTTTGGTGCTCAGCCTTCTTTATGGTTCAACTCTCACACCTGTACATGATGAGGGAAGGGCAGGGTGGGACGAATTGGGAAATTGGGGTTGACAAACACACTACTGTGTGTAACCTTATTCTCCTTCTTGTACTTGGTCTCACATGTTGGCTCTGCTTGTGTCTCTAGCAGGTCTGTTTCACTTCTCTGGCCTCAAAATGTGTGTGTTTAGCACCTTGTCTGCCTCTTTGAGCAATAAACTTGTATACCAGCTACATTCTCCCAAAGGTTAAGTGGCCAGGTGGCTGAAACTCAGCATTGCTAGCCCAGCCTTCCCTGCTGCCTCCACCTACCCACCCTGCAGGGTAAGTTTTTTTTTTTTTAATAAAATTAAAAAAAAAAATTATTTATTTGGCTTTGCTGGGTCTTAGCTGTGGCACATGGGATCTTAGTTCCCTGACCAGGGATCGAACCAGAACCCCTGGCATTGTAGTACAGTCTTAGCCACTGAACCACCAAGGAAGTGCTCCAACCTCTAGACTTTTTCTTGTCTTGGTGACTCTCACAGAGGCCATTCTTCATCATTTTATCTCTGGCACTTTTTTTATCCCCTCTGGAGTTCTGCTATGAAGTCTTCCCCCAACCTTCTCTGCAAAAAGTTTAGTAGGCTTGATCCCAAGTATTCTGGACTCCCGTGTCTCTTTCCTCATCTTCCAAGACTCACCCAACTGGAGACACAAGACCATTTCCAATGTGACCTTGACTCACTTCCTCCTTGGCCTTCTACCTGAAATGCTTGGCTTCAGTCAAAAGTTCTATGGGCTCCAAATATCTTTGACTTTCTCTAAACATTTTAACACAACTGATGAAAACAAAGCTGTTTTTAGTGGGTGCAGTTTTTTCCCCCCTCTGGTAAACTATTTGGAAATGTTTGTCACAGTAGTTCTATTAAAGCCACATGGTTAAGATGAAGCTATGACTCATGATGTCAACATTCCTCTTGTCCCTCAAAGTTGTTTTCCTAAACAGCTTTTAGTTTTCCATGGAAATGGATCAGCTGAGAAGGTACAGAGGATCATGAATCAGGGCTCTCTGCTGATACTGCTTTCTTCAGTTCCTTACCCAACTCCAGGACTGAGTGGTTGGACTTCATGGGCTACTTCCTTTCTTCTAGGTCCCTACACACTGTTTAAATAGAGAATGTGACAAACAAGGAAGGACTCAATTATAGAAGTAGGAAGAATAAGAGAGACCCTGATCATCTTCCAGGAAATAAACTGAGTTTTCAGTATTTGAAGTAGGAGGAAATTAGAAGAAGAGGTGTACTATATTCACAAGAAGGTTGGTTGAGTTGCAGTACTCTTTATTACTTTTGAAATTAAAAGAAAACAAAACATAATTGAATATTTTAACCTTTCTCAACACCAATATGAAAAGAAGTGTGGCCCTAAATTATTAAGACCTAATCTGCTCATCCTTTTCATTGTTGTTCAGTTGCTAAGTCACATCTGACTCTTTGCAACCCCATGGACTATGGCTTGCCAGGATCCTCTGTCCATGGGATTTCCCAGGCAAGAATACTGGAGTGGGTTGCTATTTCCTCCTCCAGGTGATTTTCCTGATCCAGGGATCAAACACACATCTCCTGCATTGACAGGTGGATTCTTAACCACTGAGCCACCAGGGAAGCCCAGTCTGCTTATTAGTTGGTCATTAATTCTAGTCTCATTTATATCAATAAAAGATGAACTTGTTTAGATCTCAGTGTTAGAACCACTACTCCTCAATGAGGGCAGGACATCCCCCACCTCTACATGGGAGCAATAGAAAACTGAAACCTCAGCAAAGTCAGGGGTGCAGCATGGATAACCAGATCCATGAACTTCTCATCTGGACAAGTTCTATATCCAAATTCTACTGGAATCATTCTCTATTGAATGATGTGCTATATTGCCCATCCTGACTATTCCAAGCATACCTTCAGTAATTCTTTAATTCTGAGGCATTCTTGAACCTGTAGGATCCCCTTCTGGGAGATGGAAGCCATTGAGTCTTGAGAGGTGATGTTCTGATGTCTCTGGGAACCCCCAGACGTTTAAGACACATGCATCTGTGCAATCAGTATAACTTTCATGTAAAAACCTACAATTGGGAACCTGAGAGCCACCTAGACTTTGCTTTTCCATGGGTTATATATGCCTATATATTCTTTTCCAAATGACCACACATATAAGATGGGGATCACTAACTCTGAAAGTGACTGTAAGTTCAATATAAGAAAAATACAAATGTCACAGCTTTCTTTCTACATTCTTCAAATGAATTCAACTCTCCCATCCAAGAGTTAAAATAGAGATATGATCATTAAAATTTAAGAGAAAGGAATTTCAGAAAGTCTATGTAACACCAATCTAGATTGTATACAACTGTAAATAATAATAACTATTGCAGCTTAGGCAAATAAGGGGTTATTTTTCTCATATAATAAGTAGCTCTATGCAGCAATCAACATTTCAGGAACCATCTCTCTGCCCACTCCACCATCTTTAGTATGTGTTTTTATCCTAATATGTGTTACCTCATGATTCAAAGAGGGCTGCTCCAACTCCAGCCTGGATACTATGTTCTAGGCAGGAAAATAAATAAATGCTATGGTTTTTCCAGTAGTCATATATGGATATGAGAGTTGGCCCATAAAGAAGCCTGAGCCCCAACGAACTGATGCTTTCAAACTGTGGTGCTGGAGGACTCTTTTGAGTCCTTGGACTGGCAAGGAGATCAAACCAGTCAAGGAAATCAGTCCTGAATATTCATTGGAAGGACTGATGCTGGAGCTGAAGCTCCAATACTTCGGTCACATGATATGAAGAGATGACTCATTGGGAAAAAACTTGATGCTTGGAAGGAGTGAGGGCAGGAGGAGAAGGGGGTGTCAGAGGATGAGGTGGTTGGATAGCATCACTGACTCAATGGACATGAATTTGAGCAAAGTCCAGGAGATAGTGTAGGACAGGGAAGCCTGGCATACTGCAACCCATTGCAGTATGGGTTGCAGAGAGTTGGGCCTGACTTAGCAACTTAACAACAACAAGAGGGAAGAGAAACAGAAATAAAATGAAAAGAAAAAGAAGAAAACAAAAGCACTTATCATACATAAATCCTTTGCTGACTTCTATTTGTATCTCATTGTTCATAATTCTATCCCATAGCCATTTCTATGTTTCAATGCCAACTGGAAAAATGAATATTTTATCTGGGTATATCTCAAAGCTAGCATTCTGCTAGTGAGATAAAAAAGAGAGAGTGGAAACAGGGTAGACAACGAGAGGTGTCTGCCACATATATAAAATTTCCAATGAAGAGTTCACAAGACAACATGTTTAACTGTAGCTATCTATAGCTTTAGGCAGGGATTCTGATCAAAGTGTTTCCATTTGATATCAAATATCTAGCTATATTAAAACCATCTAAAATATGTTCACATTCAACAGATGTTTGGCATGCTGAAACCCCAGTCTCTGGCTGCTGATGTCAACCAGTGAGTGTGTGTGCTAAGTCACTCAGTCTTGTCTGACTCTTTGCGACCTCATGGACTGTAGCCTGCCAGGCTTCTCTGTCCATGGGATTTCCCAGGCAAGAATACTGGAGTGGGTTGCCATGCTCTCCAGGGGATCTTCCCTACCCAAGGATCGAACCCACATCTCTATTGTCTTCTGCATTGGCAGATGGGTGCTTTACCACTAGCACAACCTGGAGAGCCTGATGTTAACCTAGCCATCCTTAAAACAATGGTTCCGAGAGTTACAGAATTAAAATGAAATACAAAGCTCTCCCTTTATTAGAGCCAGTAAATTGTGTCCAAACATGGAAAGAATGTATGGAATGATCTATAAAAAAAAAGGCAAATAATTTTATGTGTGATATAGTAAGAATTGTTCTGAACTAGAGGCCAAAGCTGACATACTTGCAAGTGGAAGACGGATTCATTAATTACTTTTGAAACCCCAGGGTTAGTCATTCTTGCCCAATTCTACACATCTTGGGACTCTAAACTGCCAGAACTCAAGGTTTGGAATTTTCAGATCCATATGGAAGCTGACTGAAAAGCCAACCCTCTCCAAGGATGAGGTTTGGCTGACTGGATATACTGTGCCTTTACAAAGTTATTTTATTTTGTTATGTCCAGATTGCATTGAGACTCTGCAGTTCTGATTGCATCTGAAGTTCATGCAGCTGGCATTCATTTCCAGCTACTAAATCAAATAATGCCATTACCCACTACCTTTCTTTCTATGAGAACAGAAGTGAATATGTTTAGATGAAATGAAATTTTTTTATGGGTCTGGGAGAAGCAAACTCACTTTTATTGCATATCTACGATGAACTAGATCCTGTGCTAAACTCTCTGCATATTTGCAAAGTAAAATGATACCTTACTGTGTAAATCCTCTGGGAAGTGAACTTTTGTATGACAAGGTCAGTCATGCTGAAAAGGTCTAAATGTCAACCTAAGAAGTTGAGCTGTATTGCAATCCATCTGAACAGAAGTTCTGTGTTATCGTCGTGATTAGAAGAGGTCAATACTGTTGAAAAATCTTTGTGGTGAGCCCAGTTCAGCTTTTTCTCTTCAGATTTTTCTGGTTTTTTTCCTTCATGGTGAATTTTATGAAGTTTCTTCTCCACTTCCTTCTAACTGGTCCAAACTGGGAAGATAGTATATGTTGTTTTCTTGACAAATTACAGTTACATGTGAGAGTGTGTTGGGGTGGGTACCAATTTAGTTTGCTATTTCTTTTTTTCTTAGATTTAATTTTTTTAAATTGGAGAATAATTGCTTTACAGTGCTGTGTCAGTTTCTGCTGTACAATGTTACTCATTCATAAGTATAGACATATCTCCTCCCTCTTGAGCCTCCCTCCTACCACACCCCAGGACCACCCCTGTAGTCATCACAGAGCACCAGGCTGAGTTCCCTGTGCTATACAGCAGCTTCCCACTAGCTATATGTTCTACACACAGTAGTATATTTATGTCAAATCTAATCTCCCAATTCATCCCACCCCTCTATTCCCCTCTCCATGTCCACATGTCCATTGACTGTTTGATATTTCTAAATGTTTTTAATCCCTACTTGTGGGATAAAGACTTTGTCCCCATTTTAAATGTTCAGTCCAAAGGCACTAGGTCAGAAAATTTGACCAGCAAGTTTTGGAAAACATTCTAAGTACACGAAAGTCCTATGTAATATAAGGTATTTCAGAGCAGAGAAAACAATGGATATCTGCCCCAATTGATTTTACTGACCTAGCAAAACCCTTGTAACAAAATCAGACAAGGATAACTAAAAAAGGAAGATTGTAAATCATTCCCCTTACAACTATAAATAGTCTAAAGAAAATGTTACCAAACCAAATGCAATAGCAGATTTGAAGTAAGGCTCATGATGGCTCAAGAAATTCAGCCCATCCCAGTAGAAAGTGGCCCAGGTCGCTACAGGCCCTTGGAAAAGCCGACTAGGGACTTTTACACCTCTGGGTAGGCTAGGATCTGCGGACCCTGACCAGCAGGAAGAAACTTCAGAAGAGAACTTTGGCCCCTTACCCCTTAAGAACAAGGATGTAGAGTCTCTCATGGGGAATGAGACAGGCTGGAACCTGGAACCCTTTGCTGCAAAGTTTGCACCTGGACATACTTCTCCTATAGCACCAAAATACATGAGACTGTATGGGACTGTAGCTGTGTGTATGTGCAGCTGGGGCAAATTCTGGACCCTATTGACTCTGTAGGGAATACCAGATCATGTGACCTGCCTCCTGAGAAATCTGTATGCAGGTCAAGAAGCAATAGTTAGAACTGGACATGGAAAAACAGACTGGTTCCAAATCGGGAGAGCTGTATATTGTCACCCTGCTTATTTAACTTATATGCAAAGCACATCATGCAAAATGCCAGGCTGGATGAAGCACAAGCTGGAATCAAGATTGTCGGGAGAAATAGCAATAACTTCAGATATGCAGATGATACCACCCTTATGGCAGAAAGTGAAGAAAAACTAAAGAGCCTCTGGATGAAAGTGAAAGAGGAGAGTGAAAAAGTTGGCTTAAAACTCAACATTCAGAAAAATAAGATCATGGCATCCAGTCCCATCACTTCATGGCAAATACATGGGGAAACAATGGAAACAGTGAGAGACTTTATTTTGGGGGGCTCCAAAATCATTGCAGGTGGTGACTGCAGCCATAAAATTAAAAGATGCTTGCTCCTTGGAAGAAAAGCTATGACCAGTCCATGGGGTTGCGAAGAGTCTGACATGACTTAGTGACTGAACACCAACACTGAGTGCTGCAGGGGAAAGGGAGAGGATTCTGTGGACAATGGGCAACAGCAAGGTCTTCTCTACTGTTCTGAGTCATTCAGTTCTGACTTTGAAACTTCATAGACCCCTGCAAAACAATGGCCTTTCAGTAATTAGGCCTATTCTCCTCACAGGACAATTAATACATTTGCTTCCAAAGATTCTAACCCTGAATCTATATGCCTCGTGACTTTAGTCATTCCAACCACACTTGCTACTCCCCTTAATGGACTCTGGCAAATGCAATTTTCTCCAATTTTTTCACCTGTTGCATGGTTGCATTAGTTTTCCATGGCTGCATCACAAACGACCGCATATTCAAAGCTTGAACAGTATGTGTTCACTACTCAGAGTTTTCTGTAGGCTAGAATCCAGAAACAGCATAATGAGATTCTCTACTTCAGGGTCTCTTCAGGTAGAAAACCTGGTGTAGGTCAAGACTAGGGTCTCACTGGAGGCTTGCCTGGGGAAAGATCCAGTTCAAAGCTCCCTTGGGTTGTTGCAGAATTTATCTCCTATAGGACTGAGCTCCCTGCTTTCTTGCTAGCTGTCAGCCTTGAGTCTTTTTCAGGTTATAGAGGCTGCTCAAAGTTCTTCATCATGTGGTCCCTCTCCATAGCCCAACTGACACCATGGCAGCTCACTTATTCAGAAATAGCCTTGGAGGCCACTGTCCTTGGGTGTGGGGTCATTGTTGTTTCTGAGGTTGCAGCGTTCATGATGAACTTACTTCAGATTATGTGTGACCACTGGGTACATAGTCATGTAGCTGTTGGACTTGTCTTTAGATGTTATCTAGACAGAAAGAATGATGGAAAGCTAACTGCCTTCAGGAACAAGAATCTGTTATATAAAAGGAAATTGAAATCTAGTGAAGAAGTCACCCGGATGTAAAGGCTGTGGCTGAATTACAGAATGTATTGTTGTGGATTAGTTGGCAAGTCATGTCCAACTCTTTGTGACCCCTTGGACTGCAGGGTGCCAGGCTTCTTTGTCCTCCATTGTCTCCGGAATTTGCTCAAATTCATGTCCATTGAGTTGGTGATTTCATCCAACCACTCATCCTCCATTGCCCCCTTCTCCTCCTGCCTTCAGTCTTTCCTAGCATCAGGGTCTTTTCCAATGAGCCAACTCTTCGCATCAGGTGGCCAAATATTGGGGCTTCAGCATCAGTCTTTCTAATGAATATTCAGAGTTGATTTCCTTTAGGATTGGCAGGTTTGATCTCCTTGCTGTCCAAGGGACTTTCAAGAGTCTTCTCCAGCACCACAATTCGAAAGCATCAAATTCTTTGATGCTCAGCCATTTATATGGTCCAACAGAATGTTTGCACTTTTTAAATTATAAGAGAAATAGAAACACATTCATTAAAAAAAATGGCAGTGGAGAATCACTCTTGAATATATTTGTACATGCACACATATATACACACAGTAGCGTGATGACAGATGTTACCATCTCACCACTTTGATCATAGTTTTCTTTTTTTAAAGTCTTTACTGAGTTTGTTACAATATTGCTTCTGTTTTACCTTTTGGTTTTTGGCCATAAGGCATGTGGTATCTCAGTTCCCTGACCAGGGGAACCCTGATTGAACCTGCACCCCTGCATTGGAAAGCAAAGTCTTAACCACTAGACCACAATGGAAGTACCCACCATAGTCTTTATTTTATATTAGTTTGAGGCAAGTCACAGGTTTCACCCACATTCAAGGGGTGATGATCAAGACTTGAACATAAACCCTTCAGTGACTACAGCTGCCCAGGGGGTCTATCTATCCCAGTGGTGGATTTTTGTACCATTTATGCATCAGTGCCCTATGAACCAGCTGACTGGTCTACTTCTTCATCTAGTTCTGGAGATGATGAAAGTCAGGACTAAATTACTCCCTCTCCCTAAATTCATGACAACTTCTTTCACTTCTTAGAAGATTAATGTGTTCACTTAAAAATGAGAATGGATTTTCAGTTTTACATAATTTAAGTGTTTAAGTAAAGACAAGTATTTGAGCTTTATTTCTTGACCTTTGCTTCTGAGCAATCGCTATTAATATTTATCTGCAAGTCAGCTCAGCTCTGCTTTTGCCAGTTTCCATTGAAGGGCAAAACTCATTCATCTCAGGGCATTTGATACGCTTGCAAATGAAATCGCTAGAAATGCAGTGTGAAGTGGTAAGCCATCCATTAGACCTCCATTTTACTTAAAATAACAGGCTGTAAAGTATCATGCTTCAATTTAAAGAAATAATGGCTACAAACAACAGCCCTGATAGCTAGCCTTACAGAAATGAATGAGTGTACACCCATGATATTGGCACCTTCTCAAGAGAAGAAAGTTTTTCAATGAGGAGGCAGGATGACTAATGTTTCCACTGGTAAAAGATTATTTTTTCCATAGAAAGAAAAGGCTCTCAACGGAGATCAGGAGATTGAAATTGAAGAAAATGAAATGAATAAACATGGAAAGGATATCTGGGGTCAGAAAGAATAAATCCATCCCCCAAATCACACATACCCTCAAAGATAGAAATGGGACACCCCATAGAACACATCTTATTTATCCAAAGGAGACAAAGGCCGGGTCAGGGAAGCTAATAGGGGACTTATTAACATAGCACAGAGAGACCTCATGGCAGTGCCCTTTTTCATGTCTTTGGGGTGGTTGGTTTCTAGAATGGGGGTGGCATTGCCCCCTTCTCTAATTGTGGCATTTCTATTTTACACAGCAGACCCATTCCTTGGATTTCAGGAAGGAGAGTCGTGTCAATAGCTGTTTGCCCACATCCATCTACTCCCTAAAGTCACTCATGACATTGACCCTCTCTTTATTTGCTGCCAAATGGCTACCCCCTCAAGTCCTTTCCTCTCTCAGTTACAAGGAAATTTTGGGGGTAGCTCTGACGGGGACACTGGCCATTTCACACGGGTGAACCATAGTCTGGTTGGAATTTCTCAAAAGGTTGGAAAAAATGCCAGTCAAGAAGGTCCTCAATGTGTCTCTACAGTTATGGTACTCTTTCCTATTTTTCAAATTTTAAGTGAATTTTTCACTCCTTTATAAGTTTGGTCTGGCTTCCCCAGTGGCTCAGTGGTAAAGAATCCACCTGCCAACACAGGAGATGCAAGTTCAATCCCTGGGTCAGGAAGATCCCCTGGAGAAGGAAACGGTAACCCACTTCAGTATTCTTGCCTGGGAAATCTCATGGACAGAGGAGCCCAGCAGGCTTACAGTCCGAGGGGTCACAAGAGTCGGACGTGACTTGGCAACTAAACAACACAGCTTGGTTTTTCAAAGGGGAAGATGAGAGGGTAAGACATTAAAGATTATTTCAGATCAAATCCTTTATTTCCTTTCCTCATAGCTCATTCATTACTCCTTTGCTTTTGTAGAGTTTATTTTCTTTGTGCTATGGTAAACAATGAAAGCATCTCAGGATTTTTTATTTTTTTTCCTGATTATAGATTTGGCCCTCTTCCATGGGGTTTCATATGTAATGTTCTTTTCATAATTGTTTATAACATGTGTGTGATTTCCTCTTAATGTACCATACCTTTTTGACTTTAAAAGGGCCATTTTCTCATATTTTAACATTTTCAAAATTGGATTGTGACAGAGAGTAAATGTGAAGAAATAAATTAACATCTTTTCAATATAACTGTGGATACATAGGAACTATTAAATCATTCTTTGTGTGTATTTATATATTCAGAATATCTTAGAATTAAAATAATTTACATGCTTAATAGGCTAAAAATTGAGGTATGGAAGGAAGAGGAGTAGGAAGATTAGAAAAAAAACCAACATCTAATCCAATCTGTTGCTTTCACTGATTATAAAACTGAGATCATTTTAGAGGAAATTACTGGTCACAAATTTTTAGGCCAAAATCTTAGAGGGGGCTTCCCTGGTGGCTCAGTAGTGAATAATCTACCTGCCAATGCAGAAGACATGGGTTCGATCCTTAATCCGGGAAGATCCCATATGACAGCAACTACTCTCGTGCACCACAACTACTGCACTTGTCCTCTGGAGCCTGGGAGCTACAACTACTGAGCCCATGTGCAGCATCTCCTGAGGCCTGTGCACCCTAGGGCCCATGTTCCATGTTCCACAATGAGAGGGGCCACTACACTGAGCAGCCCGAGCACCGAGCCTGGACAGTAGACCCTGTTCGCTGCAGCTGGAGAGGGGCCCGTGCAGGGGCAAAGACCCAGCACAGCCAATAAACAAATTTTAGGGGCAAACTGTCTGTGGAGTGTGTCCTCTGAAATGAATGGCCTTCCAGATAATCCACCAGGACCAGGGCTCTTCACTGAATGTCTTTAAACTGGTGCAAAATTCTAAAAATAGCTCCTCAGCAGACTTCCCAGGATGTCTGGAACAACCCTTATTCATTTCTTTAGACTAAAACACTGGACAATTCTAAGAGACTAGCCTCCTGAGAACATTAGCATCCTAACCTGTCACCTACTTTAAAACCTGGACCTCAGTGTCCTTTTTTTTTTTTTTTTTACTGTGCTATGTCTTTGTTGCTCTGCAGGCTTTCTCTAGTTGCAGCAACTGGGTGCTACTCTCCAGTTGCAGTGCTCAGGCTTCTCGTTGCAGTGGCATCTCTTATTGCAGAGCACAAGCTCTAGGATGTGCGGGCTTCAGTAGTTGCGGCTCCTGGGCTGTAGAGCACAGGCTCAATTGTTGTGGCACACGGACTTACTTGCTCCAAGGCATGTGGGATCTTCCGGGATCAGGGATCAAACCAGTGTCCCTTGCATTGCAAGGCAGATTTTTAACTACTGGACCACCAAGGAAGCCCTGGTGGTTCTGATACAATCATATCAATGTATTTACAAGATTTGATTGCAGGTTACTTTTAAGCACCCAGATGGCATAGCACACAGAAAGATTAATTTTGAAGAGGAGGGAATGATAGGTAGGAAAAGTCCATTGCATATGAGTGCACCCATGCACAGCATCCGTTGATGGGACTGACTGTGAGCAGGGGAGGGAAAGGTGAACAGGCCATGGATGCCAGGGTTTAGCCAGGTCACATGGTTGCTGAGGCTGGGACCAGGCCAGGGCTGAGGGTTTGGCCCCTGCAGAGTCAGGCTCCACTGCACACTGTGCATGTGACCAGCCTGGAGTTGTCTCTAACCCCTTGCTCTGTTTTCCAAATCTGTAAAAAAACACAAAAACAAAAAAACCTTCTTGACCAAATGACAATTTGTTGACCTTTGAAATAATCTGAGCTGGGAGCATTTAAAAGGAAATCTATCATGAATTACCTTGCTGGGATGATATCTAAATGTTTTTGCCAATTTCACATCTGGAAATTAATAATAAAAATAAGAACATAAACATAAGAGATTTATTTAAAATTATAATTTTTGACTTGGTCAAGTCTTGATTTTATTGCTTATTTTACAGCAGGAGAATTGAAAAATAAACATGATCATAAACGTGTATTTTTAAAATGACAAAATATTAAAATCACGTGTTGATGAACACTTTTAGAAAAGTAATCAAATGCAGCTGTTGTTTTGTGTGTTTAGCAGCAGAATTCTTTTATTCAGATGAAGTCTTATGGGAAAGCCGGTATGTAAAAGAGCAATGAGTGGAACTTGATCAGTTGCATGTAGAATTGGGTACCAAGAGGCAGCTCATCTGGGCCACGTATCAGTTAGCTTTTGCAGCAATAGAACTGTATAACAAAGAACGTCCCAATTTATAAAAAAAATTAAAAATTATTTTTAATTTTTTCTTGGCTGCACTGCACAGCATTTGGGATCTTAGTTCCCTGACCAGGGATTGAATCTGTGCTCCCTGCAGTAGAAGCCAGGTGTCTTAACCACTGGACCACCAGGGAAGCCCCAACCTCAAATTCTTAGTGGCTTACAGCTACAAATATTTCTTTCTTGTTCACAGGTCTGTGCAATGGCTTTCATGGCTCTGTTCTAAGTTAGGGAATTGGTTTAGAATTTTGCTCCATATGAATTCTCATTGTAGGACCAGACTGAAGGACAATTTCCTATCTAGAACTCGTTGGTCTCATGGCAGAGAACGGGGATGCAAGTGGTTAAAATGGAAACATGAGATACCACTCGAAAGCTCTGCTTAGTACTGGCACATAGCCACACCCACACAAATTCCACTGGGCAAAGCAAATCGTATGGCCATAGCCAATATCAGTGGAGTGGAAAAGTAAACTCCTGTGGAAAGGTGGGAAGAGCAGTTGCTGAACTAAAATTTTATGCACTTGATATGTCCTGAGTGTTGTGTCCCCCTAAAATTCACACGTTGAAACCTATCTCCAAAACTGATGCTATTAAGAGGTGGGGCTTCAGGGAGGTGATTAGTCACAACAATCTATTTTGGTTTCTAAATGATGAACATCCTTTTAGTAATATTTTCTGACGGGAAAAGAATGTTAAATACGTATTTTTGTTGTTGTTTAGCTGCTAAGTTGTATCAGACTCTTTGCGACCCCATGGATGGCAGCACTCCGGCTTCTCTGTCCTTCACTATTTCCCAGAGTTTGCTCAAACTCAAGGCCATTGAGTCGGTGATGCCATCCAACCATCTCATTCTCTGTCCCCCTCTTCTCCTCCTGCCCTCAATCTTTCCCAGCATCAACTGCCACTAATTAATATTTTAGGGATAATACTAATGATGTCTCACTTGAAATAAACTGTCTTCTCATCCAAAAAAAAAAATGAGAGAGAAAGAGAAAGAGAAACCCCAGAGAGCTCTCTCATCCCTTCCATGATGCAAGGACATAAGCAGGAGTCTGTGACCCAGAAGAGGGCCCTCACCCAACCATGCTGCACCCTGATCCCAGACTCTTCCAGCCTCTAGAACTGTGAGAAATAAATCTGTTTAGCAGACAATTCCTCTCTGCTAAATGGTAATGCTCTAAACTGCTTAAATATATCTTCTAAATACTTAAAAATTTGAGACTTGAGGCAAAACTTATAATTATAGAGGATGCAGTGAGACCATTAATTAACTTGTACCTAGAGTGGATTCAGCCCACTAATTCATATCTTCTGCTTTTGTAGATGTCAAAAGCATCTTGGCAAATATTTGCTGCCAACCGCAATCACTGGTCTTGGTCCTAAGGCCCCTTAGGATGGAAGACTGGATGAGATTTGGGAGGAAACAGAGTGCTTTAATTTTGTACTTGTCATTGATTTTCATTTCATGTTTTCAAATTTGTTTTATTTTTATTTAAATTTGTATTGGAATATAGCTGATTAACAATGTTGTGAAAGTTTCAGGTGGAGAGCAAGGGACTCAGTCATACATATACATGTAGCCATTCTTCCCCAATCTCTCCTCCCATCCAGTCTGTCACATAACAATGAGCAGAGTGCCCCGTACTGTACAGTAGGTCCTTGCTGGTTATCCATTTTAAATATAGCAGTGTTTACATGTCCATCCCAAACTCCCTAACTATTCCTTCCCCTCACCCTCCGCTCTGCACCATGATCATAAATTCATTTTCTAAGTCTGTGAGTCTGTTTCTATTTTGTAAGTAACTTTATTTGTATCATTTCCTTTTAGATTATGCATACAAGTGACATCTTTCTGTCTGAGTTCCTTCACTCAATATGAGCAATCTCTAGGTCCTCAGCAGTCTCTAGGTCCATCCATGTTGAGGCAAACAGCATTATTCCATTCTTTTTAATGGCTGAGTGTTCCATTGTATAGATGTACCACTTGTTTATCTTAACCTGGGACATTCTCCTGATGAAGACAAAGAGCCCACCATGGAGTTGTCCTATAAGAATGACATATAAGTCCCATCAAGCTCAGGAGGAGCCGTAGACAAATACGATGGAAGGAAAAAACAGCCAGTTTGTATTTTTCAAGATTCCCCCAGATTTTTATGCTTATACAGTTAGCAAACACTTTGGGAAGATTCTTAAACTTTTCTTTTTGCCACTGATGGTCATCACACCAGCCTGCAGATTATAGAGCAAAGAGATTTCCTGAATCCTTAGCTCCTTCATTATCAAAAAATATATATATTTATTTATTTTTGGCTGTGCTGTCTTCACTGCTGCTCTTTGGCTTTCTCTGTGCAGCGGCTCCTCTCCTGTTGCGGCACTTGGGCTTTAGGATGCAAGGGCTCAGCATTTGTGGCTTGCAGGCTCCAGACAGCAGTCACAGTAGTTGTGACGCTCAGTCTTAGCTGTCACAAAGCATGTGAGATATTTCTAAACCAGAGATTGAACCCAATGCAATGTCCCTTGCATCGCAAGGTGTATTCTTAACCCTTAGGACCACCAGGGACGCCCAAGTAGCCCTTCCTTTAGAAGCAAGAGTGCTGGAAGATCAGTATTGTTTACCAGTTGGCAAAAGACTTAAGCATGGCTTTCACCTCTCCTGTTATTAAACAGCAGAGAGCAGCAGTCCCAGACTTCCTTCATCCTTAAGAAGTGAGCTTCTGTGTTTTGGGTAGAGAAATCTGTCAGCTGATGGATGGATGGTTCTTTGGTGCCTGTAAACCCATGGTCCCAGGAGAGCATCTTTGTGAGGATGTTGACATTTCTGTGTTCTTTCTTCTCTAGAGGCAGATTGGCAGCACCTTCACCCTGAGAGCTTCCTTGATGGCTTAGAGGGTAAAGAATCTGCTTGCAGGAGATGTGGATTCAATCCTTGGGTTGGGAAGATCCCCTGGAGAAGGGAACAGCAACCCACTCCAGCATTCTTGACTGGGAAATCCCATGGACAGAGGAGCCTACCAGGCTGCAGCCCATGGGGTTGGAAAGAGTTGGACACAACTGAGCAACTAAGACTTTTACCCTCCTCACCTGGTGTTCCTGTGATCTGAAGATCTTGCAAACATTCAGGGAAGAAACTTTAACCCAGAGTGGAAGTGTGTATCTTGCCAGAGAGATGAGTGGGCAGGGGAGGAACCTGACAGCAAAAAAATCAGGGCCAGAACACGTGACTCTTCCGGTGCCTTCTTTCTGGAGTGTGAAATGCACAAAGAGAGAAACCTCAGCTTTTGGAAAACTAACCTAACATTCTCCTGAGTAGATTTCACTGCCAATAAACCAACACTAACCTGGAAGCAACCAAGTTAATGATCTAGCTGAATGTCCATTCATCAAAAATCAAACCTTAATGATCTAGATCAATGCAACCAAGTAGAATGCTCTAATGTCTAGGTATTTGCAACCTTTTGTGTCCCTTAAATTTTACCTGTCTAAGACTTGAGCAAAACTTAGATTATGTGAAACATTAGCTTTGCTTTAGAATTAATTTGTGAACCCCATTTCATTTCTGTATCTCTTTTTAAAAATAGTTATTTGCTTATTTATTTATTTGGCTACACTTGATCTTAGTTGCAGCATGTGGGGTGGGCTCCCTGCATTGGAAGTGCAGAGTTTTACCACACTGGACCATGAGGGAAGTTCCTCTGTATCTCTTTCAGTGAAAAAGACAATAGTTATTATAATCCAGCATACCCTTTGAAATCTAAGTGTAGCATTTTAGATCTAAAAAGCTGAATATTACTCAGTCATAAAAAGGAAAGAAACTGCACCTTGTGCAGAGACATGGATGAACTTAGGGACCGTCATACAGAATGAAGTAAGTCAGAAAGAGAGAAACAAATATTGTCTATTAACACATATATGTGGAATCTAGAAAAATAGTAAAGATGAACCTATTTGCAGAGCAGAAATAGAGACCCAGACACAAAGAACAAACATAAAAACATCAAGGGGGGGAAGAGGGTTGGCATGAATTGGGAGATTGGGAACGACATATATATGTATACTACTCTGTATAAAATAGATAACATGAGAACCTACTGTGTACCACAGGGAGAAGAAAAAGAAGGTATAGTCTATTTGTAGGGCATATATTAACCTTAAGAATGCATTCCAATACACATTAGCTGCAGAAAAATACTGTTTTATTTCACTTGTATAAGGTACCTAGGGCTTCCTTGGTAGCTCAGCTGGTTAAGAATCCATCTGCAATGCAGGAGACTTGAGTTTGATCCCTGGGATGGGAAGATCCCTGTAGGCGAGTATGGCAACCCACTCCAGTACTCTTGTTTGGAGAATTCCATGGACAGAGGAACCTCCTGGGCTACAGTTCATCTGGTCACAGAGTCAGACACAACTGATCAACTTTCTCTTTCACATACAAGGTACCTAGAATATTGAAATTCATAGAGTCAGAAAGTACATTGGTAGATGTCAGGGCCTGGGGGTGGGATTGCGGGTTGGGGAGGGTGATTGGGGAATTAGTGTTCAATGGGGGCAGACTTGCAGTTTAGTTTCAGTTCAGCCCTACACCTGAAAGTAAATGAATTCTGCTACTAACTCAAATGAACTCAGAAGATAAGTTTCGGTCCTGACCAAGATCTGTTGAGACCCTGAGCAGCAGAACCAACTAACCCATGCTATAAACTCACAGTTGGTGCAATAATAAATTTGTGCTGTTTCTAGCCAAGCTATGGTAATTCGTTACAGAGCATGGAAAACAAATACACTTAGATCAACCCTGGAACCCGGGCAAGAATGGACTTAGAAAAGTCTCTGTACTGACAACCTAGTTTCTTCCTGGCTAATTCCAGGAAGACCTCAGCTATCCTCCAAGAGGGAGACAAAGCAACACACAACCCCCATCAGAACCCTTGAGAAGGAGTCCACTGAGCTGGGTTCCTACACTCAGTGGGGATGAGCACAGCCAGATCCAAATGGGGCTTGTAGCTTTATTCTCACAAGTTTAGGGCAGAAATCACAACACTGACAGCCCAGGGCCCCAAACATCCCACAGATGTGGTTTGCTCAAATGCTTAAGAAAACTTAGGATTTGTTGCCAATATATAAAAAAATTCCCAGGTGGCGCCAGTGGTAAAGAATCTGCCTATCAATGCAGGAGACACAAGAGACAAGGGTTCGATCCCTGGGTCGGAAGATCCCCTGGGGAAGGAAATGGTAACACACTCCAGTATTCTTGCCTGGGAAATCCCATGGACAGAGGAGCCTGCCGGACTATAGTCCACAGGGTCACAAAAAGTCTGATGCAACTGAGCATGCATGCATGTAAAAATCCAGATATTTTATACAGAGATTAGAATTTCTGGCTTTTCTTGAAAACTTGGGAGATATGACAACATGAGTCCCATGGGGACTGAGCAGCAGTGCCTTTTTCAACTGGGACAGTCGTGGCAGACCCCGTGGCTCCAAACTGTCTTGCACCTGGGCTGTTTCACTCGTTAGCTTTAAATGTCAGGTCCTAGGAGACTGCTGGTTTGGCCCACGCTTAGGGCCATGTCCTTGTAAGGATCAAGTTGGCAGTTCAGCACAGAGAATGCAGGAAGCATCCCTAGGTATGGGCAGGGTCGGCAGCCTTTCTTCCAGCGGTGCTGTGGTGTCGTGGTCTCAGCTTTTTGCTGCTCTGGCAGGGGAAGCAGGAGAGGGAAGGGGAGGAGAAGATGGGAGGTGTTGGCTGCTTGCCAGGCAACTCCAGCGTCTCGGAGCAGGTAGGAAGACACAAAAAAATGAGCGGCTGCAGCCAAGCTTGGCTGGAAGACTGAACAAAGAACAAACTGCTGGCGACTCCCGCCTGGAGCTCTCAGCTTGCCAGCAGCCAGGGGCCCTCGGGAAGGCAGGCTGCGACCCCCACACCTGATTGCCATTCATTTCCAGCCAGGCAGCTCTTAGCAACGGCTACTGGAGCTGCACGTCAGCTAGAAACGCATGGTCCCCATGAGCCCGACCAAGCAGAGAAGGGAAGGCAGAGCAGAGAGGAAGGCTTCCCTGGCTTGGCGGTGCACGCAGCATCTTCAGCACCAGGCAGGAGATCCGCTTTTCACTGATGAGCATCCCTGAGCTCGGGCAGCCTCTCACTATCATGAACCAACCCGCTGGGCAAAGCTCCCAGGAGGCGAGCTGTCTGGCATCCAGGGTGCATTGATAAAACGCAACCCTTGTTCTTTGGCTCACTTAGTCTCACACACTCCAGATGGCCTTTGTCTGGGTCCTCTCAGCCTGGGCCAGTGCGGAGAGAGAGATGGGCAGCCCACCAGCTGCCAGGCATTGCGGAGATGGAGGCTGAGGCAGAAGCAGAGGCGCCAGTTGGTGGAAGGGGCAGAAACCACACTACTCAGCTTCCCAGGAGGGAAAGGTAAGGGGGGTGGGGGGCACATAGGCCTGGATGCTGGACTGCCTGCTGTTAAAGCCCTTTCCCGAATTTCATGAGGACTTGAGAGAGCAGGTTCCCTTTCCCCATTCCTCACCCCACCAGTGTCTTCTCGCTCCATCAGCAGCAAACGCATCCTCTTACATTCCACCACTGGACTGGGGAACAATGGCTACTTGGGAGGAGGATTAACAGGGTGTGATGGGGGTGCTATGCCTTCTTGTCAGGCAAAGATGCCCATCCCTGCTCTGCAGAAAGAGCCCCACCCAGTGCTATGCAATTAGGGATAACGATGTTCTTCTGTTCATCCCACCCTGGCCTCGCCCTTGGGCATCTCCTCAGGGCCCTGGTCTAGGTTTACGCACAGGGCGAAGTTGTCCTGTAGACATTCTGGCCCAGAGCCAAGTCCTCATCTGTAAAGTAAAGGGGGTGCCCACAGGTGTGATGCGAGCAATCTCTGAGTCTGCAGGTCACCCCTGAGGGCCTCACCCCCAACCCCAATTGCTGGCACTGGCCATACTTTTGTGTCTTCCCGTGGTCTCATTTGCATTCAGCAACTGGCAGGTTCTTAAGTCAATGTAGGCGGGCTCAGAACCGAGCCAGTGTCCTAACATGAAGTCAGTGCCAGCACTGATACAGCCTGGACATCAGCAAGGATGAAAGCCTTCTGTTGGGTAAGGAAACGCATATGAAAGCAATCCTGAGACTGTAAAGCACAATTTGTTGTTGTCGTTCAGTCGCTAAGTTGTGTCTGACTGTTTGTGACCCCATGGCCTGCAGCATGCCAGGCTTCCTTGTATTTCACCATCTCCTGGAGCTTGTTCAAATTCATTCCCATTGAATCAGTGATGCCATCCAACCATCTTGTCCTCTGTCATCCTCTTCTCCTTCTGCCCTCAATCTTTCCCAGCATCAGGGTCTTTTACAATTAGTTGGATTTTTGCATCTGGTGGCCAAAGTATCAGAGCTTCAGCTTCAGCATCAGTCCCTCTGATGAATATTCAGGACTGACTTCCTTTAGGATTAACTGGTTGGATCTCCTCACAGTCCAATACAAATGCCCAAAGTGGTCACTGGTAGTCCTACCATTTCAACACTAGAACCCTAAATGTAATTATGCATTCTCCTGTTTGTTTGCAGCTGACTTCATACATAGAAAGTCATATATACTCTGCATTCCTTTGTACAGGCTTCTGCTGTCTCATTTGGTTGGAGACTAGCTCTTCAGGAGACAGTGGCACTTGTCTCAGGATACCAGATGAGAATGCAGCCTGCAGGGTTTTGCCACTTGCCTCTAGGCATCCAGGGGTGGTGTGAGGCTTCTTGTACTTCCCAGGGACTACCTTATATCTTAAACAGCCTAGGACTGGCTCAGTCCCCTGTGCTGGGCAAGAGGTCCTCCCCTGGGTTTTTTCCCCACTGGTGGGTTCTTTGATTCTCATTAAAGAGCTTTGCCAGCTCAGATGATGAAGAATCTGCTTGCAATACTGGAGACCCGGGTTCGATTCCTGGGTTGGGAAGATCCCCTAGAGAAGGGAATGGCAACCCACTCCAGTATTCTTGCCTGGAGAATTCCCATGGACAGAGGAGCCTGGTAGAAAGTGTCAAATACAACTGAGCTACTAATACTAGCACATATCACTAGAACAAGAGCTGTGCCTTTTTGATGTGTACATCGGCAAGGAGTAATTAACAGGGAAACACCTTCAGTGTATTCCTCCTCCCTGTTTCAGTTCAGTTCAGTTCAGTCACTCAGTCGTGTCTGACTCTTTGCAATCCCATGAACCCCAGCATGCCAGGCCTCCCTGTCCATCACCAACTCCCGGAGTCCACCCAAACCCATGTCCATTGAGTTGGTGATGCCATCCAACCATCTCATCCTCTGTCGTCCCCTTCTCCTCCTGTCCTCAATCTTTCCCAGCATCAGGGTCTTTTCAAATGAGTCAGCTCTTTGCATCAGGTGGCCAAAGTATTGGAGCTTCAGCTTCAACATCAGTCCTTGCAATGAATACCCGGGACTGATCTCCTTTAGGATGGACTGATTGGCTCTCTTTGCAGTTCAAGGGACTCTCAAGAGTCTTCTCCAACATCACAGTTCAAAAGCATCAATTCTTCAGTGCTCAGCTTTCTTTATAGTCCAATTCTCACATCCATACATGACCACTGGAAAAACCATAGCCTTGACTAGAAGCCCTGGTTTAGGGAACTGCACATGACTCACCAATGCCCCTCCCCACTGGTGTCTTCCCCATCTCCAGGTGAATGGCTCCCTTTCCTTGGTGCTAAAATGGCTTAAGTGCCTCTGCACTAGCTTTTTCTCCTGATCCAAGACTCCTTTTGTTATGGCTGAATGAACAAACATAGAACCTGCCGGAATCAGTGGCTAAGAGCTTTACATTTAAGGGGAAAACAAATCTTCCAACAAAACTGCTTTTATAAGATGCTGCAAATTAGAATGTGATGTCTGTCTTGGAATGGCTGGTCAGGATGTGTGTCACAGCTCTGTAGAGAAGCTGCAATTTGTTTCTTTCCAAGTCTTCCTTTTCTCTTGTTTTCTACTTTCACAGTAAAGGTACTGCCAGAAAAATTTCTTGTCTCAAGGACATACAAATTACCTCTTCTCTGAGTCATGCATTTATTCTTGATTCATTCAGTAAACACTGATTGATTTCCATTGATTGGGGATAAGGATACACCAACTGAGGCATTATTTATAAAAAAAAAAACAAAACAAAAAACTCCCAAATCTTGCTTTTGTATTACAGTACAATTAAAAAACATCTTTCAAGGACGGGGGACAATACAGAAAATGACTTGTAGAGCCAATACTCAAGTCTGCAGACCTTGCGTAACTTGTGATTTGAATAAAAGCATTGAACAAATGTTCGCATGGTTTGGAATGATTTTTTTTTTTCCCAATATTGAACAATAAGCTGATTATTTCACATTTTGAAAAGTCAGTTGCTTGATTTTTTTTTTTTTTTTTAATCTGAAAAAGAGAACCTGGAAAGGAATACAAATTCCTTCCTGGAAAACACGTATCCCTTCATGCCCTCCACCCCTGATAAATAGCACGCGCATACAGCGATTAGCCAACTGCAGCCCCAGGCATGAGCGCCACATCTGTTACTGAGACGCTGGAAAGGCAGTGGAAAGCAGCCTGGCTGCCTGCCAAGCCTCAGAATCCAGATTTTTGCTGACAAGGCTGTCAATAAATGGGCAGATGGCATCAGCTCCGCTGGCAGGAAGGTTCAGTTCACCCAACACGGGACGTTATCACAAATTCGTGGTGCACTGGGCTGAGCCCTTTGTGGGGCCATTAAAACCATTCCTGGAAGGAGGAGAGAGAGCAGGACAGACCAAGAATTCAGGAGGCACTGGCTTCATTTAATGAGATTAACTGAACCGCCCACAATCCGAAGGCCAAATAAGATTATCCCTGGTGACCGTGCAAGAGATGCGGAGGGGGAAGGGTGCCTCATTCACACACTGCATTTTATGCCATTTAAACACAAGGATTTGATCCTTAGTGGCTGTGTGTCCCTCTGTGAAGAGAACTTGACCTGAAATAAACACTTGCTAGGAAGGCGCTGCTTGTCTGCTTTATAAGCATATGTGCTTGCCAGCTTGTCTCATAAGAAATGTGTGCATATCCTGAGCCTGGAGCCGGCAGCTCTAGATGAAAAACCGCTGATGTGAGCTCTCTTTCATATCTAAGCCCCAGAATAAATAGCACAGGGAACCTTCAGAGAGGTCCCTCAGAGAGGTCCCCAGAGGGTGACCTGGGGACAATGCCCTTTCCTGTAGGTTGTTGTTGTTTAGCCACCAAGTCTCGTCCAACTCTTTTGTAACCCCATGGACTGTTAGCCCAGGTGGTGCTAGTGGTAAAGAGCCTGTCTGCCAATGCAGGAGATGTAAGAGACCCTGGTTCAGTCCCTGGGTAGGAAAGATCACCTGGAGGAGGAAATAGTCCAGTATTCTTGCCTGGAGAATTCCATGGACAGAGGAGCCTGGTGAGCTGTAGTCCATGGGGTCACAAAGAGCCAGACTTGACTGAGCGACTGAGCACACGTTCACACAACCTTTTACGTTGCTGATTCTCCCACTTTCTTCCAGCTATTCTTGCACATCAGATTTAAATAATTAAGTCTCACCTCCATGAAAAGCTTTTTATTTTAGGTTCTCATTATCTGATGAGAATATACATCTATCCAACACTGGGCCTGGAAAAAGAGGAATAGAAGCCAGGCTTAAAATTGTCAATCAAATCTGAGTTGTAAACAGGATTTAGGGGGTTAAAAGGAAATGAAGGTGGTTTCAGAATCTATGGGTTTGAGGGTTTGAGATCCAGCTACAGATGGTTTCTTTCTCATTTCTCCTCTTGGTTGCCTTGGATTGCTAGGAGAAGAGAGAGAATCCACTCCCAGTTTTAAGGGTGTAGCTGCCCCTTTTAGGCAGCATTCAGATAAACTCCTGATCTGCCTGCCTCTCTGTCAAGAAGATAGGTTGAATTGTGCCCTCCCCCCTACCCCTCCTCCCCTGCCATTCATATAGGAAGTCCTAACCCTCTAGACCTCAGAGTGTGATCTTCTTTGGATATAGGTCATGACAGATTCAGTTAGTTAAGACAGGGTCATGCAGAAGTTTGTTGGGTTCCTCATCCAACTTGACTGGTGTCCTTATAAAAAGAGGACATTTGAACACAGACATGAACCCAGGGAGAAGACCATGTGAAGACAAAAGCAGAGCTCAGGGTGATGTGTCTACTAGCTGAGGAACACCAGCAAAACCGCCAGAAAAGATTGCCAAAGATGGACAGCAAGCCACCGGAAGCTGGGAGAAAGACATGGAAATTCAATTCTTCCTCACTGCCATCAGAAGGAACCAACTCTGCCAACACCTGGATCTTAGGCTTCTAGTGGCTACTGAAGTACTCAGTTTGCCTTTGTTACGCAGCCCTAGCAAACTAGTACAGTCAGGTAGCTAGGAAATGAAGTCAAGGGAAGCAAGATAATCTTTCTTACTGGATTCATCCTCTACCCACCTCCCAGGCCAACATGGTTATTCCTAAAGAGCATTCAACTCTCTGCTCCATTTGGGCAGCCAAAGCTGCCCCTTGAGTGTGTGTGCTAAGTTGCTTCAGTTGTGTCCCACTCTTTGTGATCCTATGGACTGTAGCCCTCCAGGCTCCTCTGTCCATGGGATTCTCCAGACAAGAACAATGGAGTGGGTTGCCATTCCCTTGTCCAGGGTATCTTCCCAATCCAGGGATTGAACCTGGGTCTCCTACATTGCAGGCAGATTCTTTACCATCTGAGTCACCAGAGAAGACACTCCATCCTCTTTCTAACAAGTAAAAGGAAGGAAGCTAGCTGCTATATGAAAAGTCTCATTTTTTTTATTGGCCCATTCAAGGTTTCCAGGGATATCTGCTACACAGTTGGTTGGCAAACTCTTAAAAACATCATGACAGGGTGGCAGATGAAGGGGTGTGGCTGTTTACCTTTGTTCTTCTACTCCATACCTTGGAGACCAGGAGTTTTGACACCCCTTGTAAGTAGGGCTAATTCAGTTGTGCTCACCTCTGCATAGCATTAGCAACATCTGGGAACTTAAACAAAACACTAGGATCTGGGGCTCCATCCCAGAATCTCTGGTCAGGGATGCTTGAGCATCAACCTCAGGCAATCCCAATATATAGCCAGGGCTGAGCCCCGTTGGACCAGAAGGAAGGGCAATGAGGCCTGTAAGGAGAGACTTGTAGGAGAGAGTGGGGATCTGCAGAATTTTGTGATCATGCTATGGAGGCAATGCTGAGACCCTGAAGAATTTTAATCTGGGAAGTAATGTCAGACTGCCATTTTAGCAGTGATAAAGGATGTTTTGGAAAAAGGAGCTAAGGGAGACATGAAGACAGTCAGAGGCTCTTGTGTGGTCCAGGTGAGTGGTGGCAAGGATCTTAATGGAAGTGGTGGAGACGGGTTGTAATGGTGGGGATTTAAATGATACATACGTGGTAATTTGGATGGCAATTTAGACAATTAGATTTGGGCATTGAGAGGGAGGGAGGAGTCAATAGTGAAACCCACTGGGTGTGTGGAGGCAACCTTTACTGGACAGGAAACCCAGAAAGCAACCCCCTGAATTCTGGTCCAGACATGCTGGGACGGGCACTTTAGGGTGAGTTGTACTTTTATAAGTTGTCACTGTTTCTCAAGAGCAGATTAAGAAAGAAGGGGTCATTGACCAAACTTAGGGACCACCAGGCTTAAAGGGAATAGGAAAAGGAGGCTAACAGAGCAAAGAACATCATACCAAGGACAAATGATCACGCACAGCCCTGCTTTGATGGGTCTCGGCTCTTATAAAACTTCACTCCTCGACATGACCCGCAAGACCTTCAGGATCCATGCTTTCCTCTTTGAGACAGGCTGGGTGGGACCTGAGACCCTTCACTGCAGTGCTTGCACCTGGACACAGCTCTTCTAGAGCAACAAGATACAAAGAAACTGTATGCGACTAAAAATAACTGTATGCAGTGCAGTTGATAAATTCTGGACCAAAAGATACAAAAAGACAACAACGACAAAAAATCAACTCAACTGCCATTTCTAAAGAGCTGGGAGCAAAAAGCGGTGTCGGGAGGGAAAGCAGGGTACTACACATGTCCCCTGCACACAATGCCACTCAAGGGATCGGCAGACCACCTAAGCCACCTCGCCAGGCCAACCCCTGGACACACCCCTACCCTCACACCCATATAAGGAACAAGCTCACCTCCCGCCTTGGGGAGGGAACAAGCAGGGGAACCTGCTGTTTGTTCTTACCTCGCCATACCACCAGCTGAAGCACGGACCCCAGTAAAGCCTTGCCTGAATTTCTTGTCTGTCCCCCAGTCAATAGAAATTGACTGGGGAAGGCTCAGAACCCTGGTTGGTATCACCTTTTCTAATTCCGTAAACTCATCAGCTGCTCCTCTGCACCCCACCCCCTCACCAAGCCCCTTTCCCTCTCCCAGCCTCATGAAACCATTCTCTGCTCCCCTGACACTCAGACCTCTTGCCTGATGCTCTCCATGCCCCTCATGAATCCTTTTTAATGTCCTTGATCTTAGAACTCTACTCATCCTGCAAGACACAGCTTCTCTGATCTTCAACTCAGAATCAGGGCTTCCCAAGACCCTTCCATCCACATGATGAAGCATCTGTAAAGTCACGTAATTAATGGGCTAGCTTTTCGTTCCCGAGACTGTGAATTCTTCAAGGGCTGGAACTTGAATCTGACTCATCTCCACTTGCGCTGTGCCAGAGGTGGCTCCTGGCACAGGGTAGTTAGCTCCTTCATCAATGTTTACAGTCCACATGATTAAATCAATGAAAGCCTATCACAAAATCAAAGCCTTGCTTTTCAGTGGGTAGAACCACACCATTTCTCACCTGAACCAGGCGGTGGAAGCCAGTGTACTTAAGCTTGTAAAGAGAGGAGGGTGGCAGGGTTTAATGTAATCAAGGGTTAGATGATCTACCAACATCTTTCCAATTTCCTCTCCAGAAATCATCACCTTCCAAATGGCTGCTCAGAATAGGCGAACAAAGGAAGTATTTTTCTTCGATCATTCATGACACATTTAAGGATAAAAAAAGAGCAAGTTCCTCTAATATCTCTTTAATCCCTACCTGAAGTAGCCCGAGGGAATGAATATCTGATTCTGAGTCTTCCTGCCTGAAAAGAACAATGCTTAAAACTTGCAAATGTCAGAAGATGCTAAGGCTGGTGGCACTGATCTATAGAAAGGAACTATAAACAGGAATACCTGAACTCCACATCAAAGCAAATCACCATTCCTCTTTTCAACAGCAATTAACACAGCCATTTTATGATTGTTTAGGTGGAGTCAGCTCAACTCTCTCCATTAAAAAAACGCATTAATTTTATCTTACAGAAAATCCTGGCAGAAATATAAACTCCTCATCCTCTTCCTTTCCATGAAAGTGAAAGTGAAGTCACTCAGTCGTGTCCGACTCTTTGTGACCCCGTGGACTGTAGCCTACCAGGCTCCTCTGTCCATGGGATTTTCTAGAATCAAAACTATCTTTCAATGGATAACCAACAAGGACCTACTACTGTATACCACATGGAACTCTACTCAATGGATACATGTATATTTATGACTGAGTCCCTTTGCTATTCACCTGAAACTACCTCAACATTGTTAAGTGGTTATGTGCTAAGTCACTTCAGTCCATAGACTTCTCCAGGCAAGAATACCGGAGTGGGTGTAGCGGGTAGCCATTCCCTTCTCCAGGGGACCTTCCCCACCCAGGGACTGAACCTGGGTCTCCTGCATTGCAGGCAGATTCTTTACTGTCTGAGTCCTAGGGAAGCCCTACAATAGGGATGATCTTAAATGTACCCACTTCATGGATTATCTCCTGGTGCTGTAAAGAGGATGAAAAGAGTTGATATGAATAAGTGTTTGGAACATGAACGACCACAGAGGAAGTGCTGTGAGTTTGGTTATTGCTGTTCTGAAGGGAGGGGGCAGGTTATCATAGTTTCCAGCTCCATGGTCATAGCTGACCACCGTCAGGGTGGGCACATGACTTACGCAGCTAATTAGGGTCTACCCTTTGGGGTTTTCTCCATGGACCTGGGTAGGAAGAATCAGTTCCTCTGCAGTGCCCCATTCTCAGGGGTGAGGTGCAGGAGCTTCTTCTGGGTGGGCTGAGGGGTTCTTTCCTTTTTTTTTTTAAGTCTTTATTGAATTTGTTACAATATTGCTTCAGTTTTACATTTTGGTTTTTTGTCTATGAGGTACTTAGCTCCTCAATAAGGGATTGAACCCTCACCCTGTAGTGGAAAGGCGAAGTCTTAATCACTGTATGGCCAGGGAAGTCCCAGGGTTTGCGTTTATTAACTCATGTAATCCTCACAAGCGGAGAAGGCAATGGCACCCCACTCCAGTACTCTTGCCTGGAAAGTCCCATGGATGGAGGAGCCTGGTGGGCTGCAGTCCATGGGGTCAAGAAGAGTTGGACACGACTGACCGACTTCCCTTTCACTTTTCACTTTCACGCATTGGAGAAGGAAATGGCAACCCACTTCAGTGTTCTTGCCTGGAGAATCCCAGGGACAGGGGAGCCTGGTGGGCTGCCGTCTATGGGGTCGCACAGAGTTGGACACGACTGAAGTGACTTAGCAGCAGCAATCTTCACAAGAAGTGGATGAGTGAAGTGTAATAACTGTACCCAGTTTGCAGGTGAGGAGACTGAGGCACAAAGAGCATGTGGAGGTGAAATCTCTTAGTATCATCCTGCTGTGTGTCGTGTGAGCCTCTGATGTCACAGAAGCTGGCAGGACCCTAAGCCCAGGCGGAAGGGGGAGGAGTGGGTAGGGGGCCCGGCGGTCCCTCCAGTTCTGTCCATCATGGGGCCAGCTCTTCACATGAGACCATTCAGAAAGGATGTGTGTTCATCTCCGCAGCAGGCTTAGGCCTTTCCCCAGCCATGGACACAGCTTTGTAGAAACACACTGATGTCCTAGTTCTCTTTGCCAGCTAATGATAAGGTCAGAGCAAATGTGGTCGGATAATGATTCCTAGTCAATACTACACAGCGGTCACGTTCTACCGCCCCTAATGCTTCCTTCAAGATCAATCCCATTGGCATTAATAGAATGTTCTCATTAAGAATATATGAGACGTGCTGAGTGGCATATGAATGGAAAATAAACATTAAGAGATGAAGTCAGTCACTGTGCTGAATCCATTCTTCATTGACTTTTCTTTTTCTCCAAACTCTCAGGCCCCCACCTCGGATCATCACTAACTTGTTACCACTGATCCATACAGGATCGCTGCCTGAATGACAGCTCCACGTAGCAGGACGGACACTAGGCCTGGAGTGGAGTCCTGGCTGTGCCACCCGGGGCAGGTGTCTTAACGTCTCTGAGCCTCACGCTGCTTCTGTCTGAAATGCATGCAATTAAAAATCTCCTGACTGCCATTCAGGTCTCTATGAGCCCCAGAGGAGGGCACAGATGGCTCATCTCTACCACCACCCTTACTAATGATTAGATTTTTGCAAGTGACATGCCTGTGCAAACCTCAGTCTCCTTAACAGGCAAATGTGGATGGCAATCATGGGGTTGATGAGGGTAAGCAGGAAGGAATAGATGGACACAGTCTGCAAACTAGGATGTGCTGTACATGCATAATAGATGCCTCCTGCCTCCTGGTTATTTCACAAGTTAAATAAAAGAACTAGAGTTTCACTGAAGCTGAGTAGGATCATCCGACTGGTTCTGGCCAATGAGATGTGTGTAGGAGTGACTTGTTGCATTTTGGGGCCAAGGAAGTAGAAACCCAAAGCCTGATTCTCCAGTCTTGCTTCCCTCCTGCAGCCACCAAGATGACCCCGTGGTCCAGACAAAGTACTGTTGTCTCCATTAGCTCAGCTCCCTGAACAGCTGAGTAGAACAGAGCCCCTGCCAACTTGTGCTGCAAAAGTATGAACGAGGAATAACCTTTGTTTTATCAAGTCGCCGAGAATCCAGAGTTCATTTATTGCTACAGTAAAACTTACCTGGGCTTCCCAGGTGGCTCAGTGGTAAAGAATCCACCTGCTAATGCAGGAGACTCAGGTTGGATCCCTGGGTCAGGAAGATCCCCTGGAGGAGGAAATGACAACTCACTCCAGTATTCTTGCCTGGAGAATTTCATGGACAGAGGAGCCTGAAGGGCTGCAGTTCATGAGGTTACCAAAGAGTCAGACACGACTGAACGACTAAACAGCAACAATAAAACTTAGCTAACATGAGTAATATGCTATTTTTAAAATAAAATCACAACAAAAGATGCATGTGAATGTGTGTGTTTTTAGTGAAATATTTGGAAATTTATATTCCAAAGTCTAAATTATGACTTTCTCTGGGTGATGTATTTTCATCTTTGTAATTCAATCTGTACTTTTTTCCCCTGAACTTTCTGCAATAAACATGTTATTACTTTCACAATCAGAAACATTGAAGCTGTTTTCATTTTGACAAATAAAAGACACATTGATACTATCTCAGAGAGGATTATCCGGTCATGTGTGTCTGCTCACATTCAGCTATTACTAGGGGAAGGCAATAATCCTCTAAGGATGCCTTTCTCAATAAACAAGCATATCATGTTTGGGTAAGAGCATGTTTTCCTTCAGGACCAGTACTGGGAGGGTTCAGAATGGAAATGCCAGAGTGGGTGGATGTCAGCTGAGTGGACCCTTGAACATCAGTCTACAAAGAAGCACCTAGAAGGGGAGAAAGGAGTAGGGAATTGAATGAAATGATGGAGCCACGGGACTCAACATGTTGTCCTGACTTCATTCCAATGAGGTCCCAGCGGAACTTGAGTTGCTGTTGGAAAAGCCAGAAACCTGTCAAAAACTGTGAAATCAGCCACAGAAGTTATGGTTCTGTTTGTTCAACTTTGGTCACAGATTGTTATTCATCCTGTGAACAAATTTTTAAAAATCATACTTTTTCTCAGGATGAAAAGTAAAATTAATGCAGGAGATGTGGGTTCAATCCCTGGGCTGGGAAGGTCCTGTTGGGAAAGGTATGGCAACCCACTCCAGTGTTCTTGCCTGGAGAATCCCATGGACAGAGAAGCCTGGGGGGCTACTGTCCACAGGGTCACAAGGAGTCAGACGTGACTGAAGTGACTTAACACGCACACACGCAAAGCATATATATATGGAATCTAGAAGAATGGTACTGATGGGCCTATTTGCAGGGTAGTAATAGAGATGCAGAAGTAGGGAGTGGACTTGTGGACACAACAAGGGAAGGAGAGGGTGGAACAAATTGCGAGAGTAGCACTGAGACATATACACTACCATATGTAAAAACAGCTAGCTAGGGGGAAGCTGTGTAGCACGTGGAGCTCAGCTCAGTGCTCTGTGACGATCCAGAGCCGGGAGAGAGGGGCTCAAGAGGGAGACGACATATGTATACTTACAGCTGGTTTACCTTGCTGTATGGCAGAAACCAACACAGCACTGTAAAGCAATTGTCCACCAATTAAAAATAAAAGCAAATTTAAAAAAAGAATGAAACTGATACATCAATAAATGTTTTACTCTTTTCATTGTTGGGGGGGGAAGTAAAAGCACAGACTTTGATGTCATTTCGTGATCGGGCTACACTTCTTCACAGGCTCTGGGCTCCCCCTGCTCGTTCCGTATCCTCCACCACTGCTGACATCTCACAGCTCGTCAAGGGCAAGGAGGGAAGAAGTGAGGAAGCAGAGTCCCAGTAGAACAAGGGCCCAGGAGGTGTTCTGAGGCACGAAGATAGAGTCTGAGAGACGAGGCAGTGTTTTCCGATGACCCTCCCCCATGGACTGGCGTTGGGGGGTGTTCAGATTTCTGTAATCTTTAGCATCTCCCCAAATGTTCACTGTGGGTATAAGCAATCCAATAAATATCTAAAAGACTTTGTAGGAGGAAGGGCTGGAGTGATCGGAACTCACTGATCACGTCTCAACTCCAAATCCAAGCCCCCTACTCATCTGCAGTCTTTTTCAGCTTGCAGAGGGTGCCCTGATTCCATGGCTTACGACTCACATCTCTCTGACCTTTGCTTCGTCCTCACATCTTCAGACTCCCCTTCTTCTCTGATTCACTTACAAGGGCCCTCCCCAGGGAATCCAGGTTAATCTCTGCATCTCTGGATTCATTTCCCTAATCACATATGCAGTCTTCTGTGTGACACAAGAAAATGTGTTCACAGGTTCTGGGAATGGGGATGTGGACAACGTTGGGGTTCATTACTCTGTCTCCCACAGGGGCCAGGAGAGAGGCTTATGCACACCATTCCCTGTGACCTTCGGAAGTAGGGGTAATTCACTTGTTGAGTGTCCTTGTGATGACTCCACTGTGTGAGGTGGCAGTCACATCACCCGGGTGTCATCTTGGGCTTTAGCAAAGGTGACAGAGAGGTGGAATGTGGAGAGTGGGCTCAGGATGGAGCATAGAAATAAGGATGGTGAGAGGGCATCCATCCCAAGGTAAGAAGTTTCCATGACCCATTGTGCTGGGAAAGTCCATCTTTAGCCCTGAACCCTAGGGCAGTCAAAAAGTGAAAATGTTTGTTGCTCAGTCAAGCCTGACTCTTTGTGACCCCATGGACCATAGCCCACCAGGCTCCTCTGTCCATGGAATTTCCCAGGCAAGAATACTGGAGCGGGTAGCCATGCCCTCCTCCAGGGAATCTTCCCGATCCAGGGATCAAACTTGGGTCTCACTCATTGCAGGTGGATTCTTTACCATCTGAGCCACCAGGGAAACCTAAGCGGAGTCAAGGTAAGTAGCAAACGGAAGGAAGGAGACAGGAGGAACAGCTACAGCAGGTATAGGTGGAGGCGATGCTTAGAAGAACCTCACTAGCATCCTAGTTCTATCCTAGGAATATTGTTATGGCCAGAGTCCTCCCTGCACCCCTTGCCCCGGATGTCGTCTCATAGAGAACCCACCGGGACAGGAGCCAGTTGGCAATACTTACCCACTGAGGTTTTATTATTGGGGACTTAGCAGCCAGGGCTTCTGTTCTAGAACACCTGCCAAGTTGGCCAGCAAGAGAGGTTTTGTGCACATGCTGGGCCAGAAAAAGCAGCCTCTGTGTGCTCACGTGACTTATGTCTGACAGGTTTAAGAAGCAGCAGAAGTTAATTATCTGAACCTTAATTTCCCAAGTGGAGTCATAAAGGAACAGAGACAGGAGTTAGCAGCTCCCGTGCGACCTCTGGAGAGAGAAGCCTGCAACACAGACCCCTCCCCGCACCAGGCATGTCCTGGCCACCATCTTCTACGTCCCACCGCCATTTCATCCACATCAAGCCTTCCAGGCCCCTGGCTGAGAGGGCATGAAACAGATGCAGGTGCAAAAATATGTACCATGACAAAGGTGTCACCTTCTGTCCTGGCACATCTCTGACTTCCTGGAAGACAGGGGTTTCCAGCCTCTGGGACCTAATGCCTGATGATCTGAGGTGGAGCTGATGTAATAAAAATAGAAATAAAGTGCACAATAAGTGTAATGGGCTTAAATCATCCTGAAACCATCCCCCGACCCCCAATCCATGGAAAAATTGTCTTCCACGGAACTGGTCACTGGTGCCAAAAAGGTTGGGGAAAACTGCTCTAAGACATGTTTTCTTTTTCCTTCATAAGAGGCTCTCCAAATACTTCTGTCATCTTTGAAAGTGAAAGTGATAGTCACTCAGTTGTGTCCAACTCTATGCAACCCAGTGGACTGTATAGCCCACCAGGCTCCTCTGTTCATGGAATTCTCCAGGCAAGAATACTGGAGTGGGTTACCATTCCCTTCTCCAGGGGATCTTCCTGACTCAGGGATTGAACCCAGGTCTCCTGCACTGGAGGAGGACTCCTTACCATCTGAGCCACCTGGGAAGCCCATAGCTCTAGGAAAGTGCATGTTAATATTGATGGCTCTACGATAGATATTTTTGAAAAAAAATCTCTCCCCCAAAAGAAGTAAGCCAAATTGCTTCATTTCAGATGATTTTCCATATTTCCTCCAAGTTTCCATAACTCACTTCCATGCGTCTTGAGAAGAAAATTGTTTTCCAGGATGAAGTCTCAACAGGCACCTCCCCTCTGAAACAGCTCCTGAGGCTGTCAGTATGGCGACTCCGTGAGGATTCTTGTTTTTTTTTTTTTTTTTTTTTTTACGAAGATTAATGTCACTGGAAGAGATAGAGCTCACTCCTCCGGGGACCACTTCTTACACAGTGCTGCCTGCTTCCTTTCCTTCCCAGAGAAGACAAATGATGAACTGCAAAGAACATCTCCTCTTTTGCCACTGGCGCGGGGGTGGGGGGCTAGTTCTGAAAGTCAGCCTAAATGGATTATTTTCCAATTTAACTGGTGTGGTTTGGTATGTTTGTTTTTCCGCTGTTTCCCAGGCGCCTTGCCGGAGATTTTCTTCCCCAGCGTGTTTTGTTTTATATGAACTTTTGTCAGTAAGTGGTGGAGACTGTCAGAGATCAGGATAGGGAATAAACGGGCTGACCATGGGGGTAGTAAGCTGGGGCTGCAGAAGCTGGCTTATGCTGCCCTGAAGATATGAAAGGTGAACCTGCAAATCAAAAGGAAATAGCATCCTAAGTAGAATCAAAACCTCACGTGATTAGACGTGAAGTCATCAGAGACTTCCCTGGTGGTGCTATTAAGGTTAGAGACTTTGCTTTCTTATCAGGGAACCAAGGTCTCACATACCTCAAAGCAACTAAACCCTTACCGCCACTATTGCGCCCACATGCAGCAACAGAAGAGCCTTTGCCCGCAGTGCAAGATCCCACATGATGCAGCTGAAGACCTGATTCGGCCAAACAAATAAATAAATTAATTAAATAATATTTTTAAAACAAGGTACTTTTAAATTGCATTACAGACAGAATCTTCGGCCCCCAAAATCTAATAAAATAAACAAAAACTTTAAAAAAGTTAAATAGTTAACCACCACCAAGATGTAATAATAAGATCCTTTACAATTCGTGAGTCTATTGAGCTTGAGCCTAATCTGTAAGTTACCATGTGCACCCCAGAAAAGTATGATAAATAACCTTCATTCCATCAAAATAGAACAGAAAGAGAATAGGCAGCTGAGGAATGTATACATGGCTTAGTGGGAACAGAAAACTGCAGGTGTGTGTACCCACTCAGTGATGTAGCCAAATTGTGTAGCATGCCTGCCCTAACCCTGGTACTGTGGTGAGCCTTGGAAGTGCAGCAGAAAACAAAACTGATCCCATGAAATTAAACAATATACACTTGAACAACCAGTGGGTCAAAGGAAAAAATTTAAAATATCTTGAAAGAAACAAAAATGGAAACACAATATATCAAAACTTACCAGATGCAGCAAAAGCAGTTCTAACAGGGAAGTTGAAAGTGATGAAGGCCTACATTTAGAAAGAAAAAACTTCACCAATACACAACCTAACTATTCCTCAAGGAACCATAAAAAGAACAAACTAATCCCAAAATAAGTAGAAAGAAGGAAATAACAAATATAAAAGCAGAAATAAATTAAATAGAGACCAGAATAACAAGAGAAAAAATCAACAAAACTATAAGAGCTGTTTTTTTTTAAAGACAAACAAAATTAATAAACCCTTTAGGTAGAACAACTGAGGGAAAAAAGAGACAACACTCAGACACATAAAATCAGAAATGAAAGAGGAAACATTATAACTGATATAACAGAAATTCAAAGAAGAGACTATTATGAAAAATTATATATCAACAAACTGGATATTCTAGAAAAATGGATACACTCTTAGAAACATACGACCTACCAAGACTGAATCATGAAAAAATAGAAAATTGAAATGGATCAATAAAGACTGAAAAGATAGAGACAGTAATCAAAAACTTCCCAACAAAGAAAATTTCGGAACCAGATGGCTTCATTGGTGAATTGGACCACACATTTAAACACCAATCCTTCTCAAACTCTTCCACAATATTGAGGAGGAGGATCTCCTTTCAAACTCATTTTATGAGGCCAGAGTTACCCTGATATCAAAGCCAGATAAGGATATTACCAAAAAAAAAAGTACAGTTCGGTATCTCTGGTGAATATAAATGCAAAAATTCTCAAGAAAATGAGAGCAAACGAAATGTGTTAAATGACATTAAAATGATAATACACCATGTTCAAGAGGGATTTATCCTTGGGATACAAGGATAGTTCAACATACATGAATCAATAAATGCAATAGGCCACATTAATAAAATGAAAGACAAAAGATCATGTTATCACCTAAATAGGTGCAGAAAAAGCATTTGCCAAAATTCTTCATCTTTTCACAATGAAAACTCTCAACAAATGAGTATAGAAGGAACAGGCGTTAGCATCACAAAGGGAATACATGACAAACCCAGTGTCATAATGATTACTTTTGGAAGGTGGGATTGAAAACGTCTTTTTATTTTATTGTCTATGCTATTATCTATTTCCCAGTTTTCCTTCTTTCTAACTCTACTATTTAAGAATCAAAAAATAAACAAATGTTATTTCAGAAGGCATTGGCCTGAACCACCCAAGTTCCAAGTATGAACTTGATTTGCACCACCTTGCTTTGAACAAGAGCAGCTGAAAAATTCTAGCAGATTCAGGAGTAATAGATTTAGGAGAGTGTTCCGTTTTGAGGGAGGAATTGGAGTGAGTGAGAAAGGTGCCCCATTTGGTATGTTTGCCATATGCCAGGCACCAATCAGTCTCTGGTTGGTGGCCATGAAGGGTTTTGCAGAGAAATTATTAAATGAGTCCCCGTGGACTGTAGCCTACCAGGCTCATCCACCCATGGGATTTTCCAGGCAAGAGTATTGCAGTGGGTTGCCATTTCCTTCTCCAGGGCATCTTCCTGATCCAGGAATCGAACTCAGGTCTCCCGCACTGCAGGCAGATGCTTTACCTTCTGAGTCACCATATTTGTCCCATTAAATGAGACAGGAATTTGTAAAGAAGAGAAAAGGATTTGAGAAATGAGGAGGAATGTGTGTGTGTTGTGCTCAGTCATGTCTGACTCTTTGTGAACCCATGGACTGTAGCCCACCTGGCTCCTCTGCCCATGGGATTTCCCAGGCAAGAATACTGGAGCAGGGTATCATTTCCTCCTCCAGAGAATCTTTCCAACACAGGGATTGAACTTACATCTCTTGTGTCTCTTCACACTGGCAGGCACATTCTTGATCACTAGTGCCACCTGGGAAGCCCCTAAGGAGGAAAAATGGACGCTAGTAAAAAATGCCTCCTAAATCTGCCATGAAAACAGTTCAATGTCAAGGTCAGAAGTAGTATGTGAAACATCCAGGGGTGAGGACCCCATCCTAGGACAAGAGGAGTGAACTTCATCAGACACAGGGATTCTTCATCACTAAGAACAGTTTTGAGCCCCTTGCAAAGAGGATTTTTTTGTTGCTGTTCATGGGGTGGAGAATAGAATACTCTGGTTGTATGGAACATTTAGAAAATCCATCTTACTTTTAATTGTTAATTACCTCAAGGCATGCACCTCAAAACCTCCAATAATAATACAAACAAAACTCATGGTTTTCATTCAAGGTGAGGAATGAAAGGTTTTCATTCAAGCTGCTCCATTCAAAGAAAAGATAAATATTTGAGCACTTCATAAGAAGAAATTTGCAAAACAATGAAAGAAATTAAAGGAAAGGAAAAGGAATGGAGGAAGAAAAGAAGAAAAAAGGAGGGGTAGATATGGAAATGAGAAGAAAAATCATGCTTTTTTTTTTTTAGATTTATTTTTTATCTGGACGATTTTTTAAAGTCATTATTGAATTTTTTACAATATTACTTCCGTTTTATGCTTCGTTTTTTTTGGCCACAAGGCATGTAGAAATGTTAGCTCCTTGACCAGGGACCAAATCCAAAACCCCTGCATTGGAAGGTGAAGTCTTAACCATTGGACTGCTAGGGAAGTTACCAATAAACTTTTTAAAAAGCCATTGGAGAATGCAGAAAGCAATGTGTTTAGAGTCAGTGAATGGGCTATGGCCTTAGTCTTGGTCCTTGTGTGACCTTAACCCATCTGGAGCCCCATTTCTTCTTCTCCTACAAAACAGATAGGGTGGCAGGTGGGCTTTACAGGTTGTGGGGGAAGGTTTTAGAATAAATTGGCAGAGTAACACTGACATATATACACTAGTATATGTAAAATAGATAGCTAGTGGGAAGTTCAGAGACGGCAATGGCACCCCACTCCAGTACTCTTGCCTGGAAAATCCCATGGATGGAGGAGTCTGGTGGGCTGCAGTCCATGGGGTCGCTAAGAGTCGGACACAACTGAGCGACTTCACTTTCACTTTTCACTTTCATGCATTGGAGAAGGAAAGGGCAACCCAGTCCGGTGTTCTTGCCTGGAGAATCCCAGGGACCGGGGAGCCTGGTGGGCTGCCATCTATGGGGTCACACAGAGTCGGACACGACTGAAGTGACTGAGCAGCAATAGCAGCAGGGAAGTTACTATATAACACAGGCAGCTCAGCTCAGTGCTCTGTGATGACCTGGGAGGGTGGGTAAGATGTGGGGGTGAGATGGAGGCTCAAAAAGGAAGGGATATATGTATACTTATGGCCGATTCATGTTGTTGTATGGAAGAAACTAACACATTGTAAAGCAATTATCCATGTAAAAAGTAATAAAATAAAAAATATTTAAAAAATAGAATACATTGCAACAGGATTTAACCAGTAATGATCACCCGTTATTTCTGTCCCATGGCAAGCAGTGCCATTTCGTACACATGCTTTCATTTGAACAAGGGCGGACTTGGTGGAAAAAATTATACCATAATCTTCATCTCATAACCGTCTTTGGGTGGTGTCACATCCAGAGAAAAATAGAGTTTTAAGTTTAGGGAGTGATCATACATGCCAAACACTGCCGAGAGGGCTGGAAATTGTGGCTTTAGTGACAACAATGACATTGATGACTTTGGCAGTCATTGCTTTAGCTGGTGGCTGGAGCAGAAGATGCCTTTAAGTGGACTCAGAAATTAGAGGGATATTTGGAAATGAAAAAGTGAAGACGGGGGCGGGGATTCACACTTGGAAGCAGGTAAAATTTATGAAGCACAACTCTGTGTGTTGGCGTGGAAGAAACAAGGTCATCTGGAGGTGACTGCAGCTTCCTTTATTTGTCTTCAGGTACGAGAGACTTGCACACCATTGTGGACCACAGAGATGACAGTAGACAGGAAGAAACTAAAGGTCAGAAATATGGGACAGCATGGAGTTCCTGGAAATAGAGAAGCAGCGGGGATAAAAGTCAGGGATGGAAGGGGAAGTATCAGTCATAGCTGAGCAAGAAAGGAAGAGTGAATATAAAGGAGAAAAGAAGACAGGAGGTGGTGGGTTGAAGTGGGATCCTGCCAATGGCCTCCCAAGTGGAAGATGAAGCCATTGGCTGAGAGTGCACATACAAGGAGGAAATTTAGAGCTGGGAGGGGAGGGTCTGTAGTAGCTCCTGATGGTGATGGGAGCAAGGAGGTGACCAGGTTTGCATAAATGTCTTACAAATGTCTTACAAAGATATCTGCAGTTTTCAGTGATTTTTCTCCACTGCTGCTTGGCTACTCCTGTGTAGGGTCAGAAAGTGGATGATTAAAATAATTCAAGACTGAGCAAGATAGGATGATAACTAATGAGAACCTGCTGTATAGCTCAGGAACTCCTCATAATGCTTTGTGGTGATCTAAATGGGAAGAGAATTCAAAAAGGGGGCTTGGGGGAGGGATATATATAAACATATAGCTGATTCACTTCACTGGACTGTGCTCAGTCGTGTCTGACTCTTTGCAACCCCATGCTCTGGCCCACCAGGCTTCTCTCTCCATGGAATTTCCCATGCAAGACTATTGGAGTGAGTTGCCATTTCCTTCTCCAAGGGATCTTCCTGACCCAGGGATTGAACCCACATCTCCTGTGGCTCCTGCATTGTGGGCTGATTCTTTACCTGCTGAACCATTGGGGAAGCCTGTAAAGGAACTTTAGCCTAATTTTTATAAAGACTGAATAAGACAGGATGGATTTTGTAGAAGGACATAGGACAGTGAGGGTTTGGGCGATGATGTTTTCTCAGGTTCAGGCTGGATGAGGCTGGATGAGGCCAGGAGGGATGTGATAACTAGGGGAGGTGAGGAGAAGTGGACAAAGGATGCTAATCCTTCTAGAGTGGGAGCTGCTCTTCCGTCCTGAGTGTGAATCCAAGCTTTGGTTAAGGCCAAGGGTGAAGTAAGCATTTGGCAAGGGAGCTGAAATTTTATGAGCGTGTATCTTCACAATGGCTGGAGTTCTAGAGGAGACGATGAATAGGATTGGAAGGCTCCGTAGTGAAAAGCCAAGGAAAGAAGCATGGTGAAGCAGGAGAAAGAGGAGGGAAAAGATGAGCTGAGAGGCCCACATGTTGAATGGTGCCAGGAAAGCATGGAATTAGCAAGCCTCCTGGTACGAAAAGACTAATGATTCAAATTGTATTTGGGAAGGAACTGAGCTGTTGTGAATCACTGTTCAGGTGCTCAAAAAGTATTTATTAAGCTGAATTTTCCCATCTGGGCTTTTAGAATATCCTCTTACCTGGTTAAAAAAAGAATCTCGGGGCTTTCCTGGTAGCTCAGTGGTAAAGAATCCGCCTGCCAGTACAGGAGACTCGGGTTTAATCCCTGGGTCAGGAAGATCCCCTGGAGGAGGGCATAGCTACCCACTCCAGTATTCTTGCTTGGAGAATTCCATAGAGAGAGGAGCCTGGCGGGCTACAGTCCATGCAGTCGCAGAGAGTCGGACACAGCTGAGGGACTAACACTTTCACTTTTCTTTCACATGTTTCGGGGAGACAGAGATATCAACCACCCAGATCTCTCAACCCAAGGCACATTATGACGTTTAACTATTTTGAAGGAAAAACTCTAAAGTGAGCCACTAAATGCTATGAACAACTAAAATGCATTTTAATGAGCAACAGAAAGCTTATAATATCCCACGGCTCTAGCCAGCAATATGTCCCTTTCCTTGCCAGTAATATTTTCAATGGGGAAAGTATCTACAAGTATTTCTCACTGCCTTTAGTGTTATTAAAAGTACCAGTGTAACCTAGCAACCACCAGGATACAGATATTAAACAGGCACATTATAATATATTTCAGTACTTTGCTATCCATTCAGTGTACATGTCTACATTCTAATAATTACCCATTTCTTATTTATAAGAATAATTTTATGTCATTTTTACCACTGTCTTTTTAAGTACCCCTTCCTTTTACTTTCCTCTCTGCTCAGTGTCTTGACTGATCTATTCAGAGGGTAAGGTGAGGGGAAGAAAAATCAGTTAAAGAAAAAAGAAGTGAAAAACAGAGTGTCCTGATGGGCAGGGCAGGTGGCATGAAAGTACTGTTGGACCAGGTCTAATGATATGAGTTGGACTTCCTCATTTTAAACCTGGACAGGTTGCTTTAGCAGCAATAAAAGGGCGCTATTTTGGTAGAAAATCCACTGGATCATTTCACAAAGAGTCACACAGGCCCTGGTGATAAATATCTTTATTGTTGTTTTCTTTCTAGTTTAGTCACTAAGAAGTGTCCAAATGTTTTGCAACCCCATGGATTGTAGAATGGCCAGATCCTCTGCCCATTGGATTTCCCAGGCAAGAATACTGGATTGAGTTGCCATTTCCTTCTCCAGGGGATCTTCCTGATCCAGGGATAGAACCCACGTCTCCTGCATTGGCAGGTGGATTTTTTATCACTGAGCCACCAGAGAAGCTGATAAATGTCTTAGATCAATGCATATTTCAGTCTTGGGATCTTCCATTTGACTGAACCATAAGGCAATGAGCAATAGAATCCTAGAGCTGAGGATTAAAAAAGTCTTGAAAGTTGTCTCTGCCACACTCCCACATGTCTTTGACAAGCACCCACCCATCCTGATGCAATACTTTGGAAACACAGATCTCACTGGCAGGGTTTGATACCACTTAAAAAAAAGACTGGGATCTAGACTAAAGGTAGATGAGGAGCATCTGAAGTCCTTTATTTTTTGTGAGGCTTGGCTATGAATGGAAGCAAGGGCACTGGGCATTCATTCAAGGCATAGAGGAAATCAAACCAGATCCTTCTAACTTCCCACTCCCTGTAGCTGATATCTGTGGACTTCTGACATGAACAGCCAATTCATTGGAAAAGACCCTGATGCTGGGAAAGATTGAGAGCAGGAGGAGAAAGGGGTGACAGAGGATGAGATGGATGGATGGCATCATGGACTCAGTGGACATGAATCTGAGCAAGCTGCAGAAGATAGTGAAGGACAGTGAGGCCTGTGCTGCAGTTCATGGGGTTGCAAAGAGTCAGACAAGCCTTAGCAACTGAACAACAGCAACAATGGTAAATGAAGATGGAAAGGCTGACGGTCCTAGGGAAATGTGCAAAAGAGGGTGCAAAGCCTGGAGGCTGAAAAGCTGGAGAGAATGTAGTCAATGAAGTTCACATAGGTCAAAAAGATTAAGAAAATCTCCTCCTAGGGATTAAAATGAAAGGAAAGCAACGTGTTAGAACTAACCAATGAATTCAGTAAATTTGCAGGATACAAAATCAATATAAAAAATCTGGTGTATCCTTATACACTAATAAACTATCAGAAAGAGAAATTAAGAAAATAATCCTGTTTACAATTATATCAAAAATAACAAAATACCTAGGAATAAATTTAACCAAAGAGGTGAAAGACCTGTACACTGAAAATTAAAAAGATTCCTGAAAGAAATTGAAGAAGACACAAATAGATATTCCAAGCTCATGGATTGGAAGAAGTAATATTGTTAAAATGTCCATACTATTCAGAGCAATCTGAAAACTCAATGCAATCCCTGTCAAAATGCCAATGGCATTTTTCACAGAAATAGAACAAACAATCCTAAAATTTGTATGTGAAGTTATGTCCGACTCTTTGCGACCCCATGGGCTGTAGCCCACCAGGCTCCTCCGTCCACGGGATTTTCCAGGCAAGAATACTGGAGTGGGTTGCCTTTTCCTTCTCCAGGAGATCTTCCCCACCCAGGGATTGAACCCAGGTCTCCCGTGTTGTAGACAGACGCTTTACCACCTGAGCCACCAGGGAAGTCAAAAAGTGAAAGTCACTCAGTCCTGTCCGTCTAGCCCATGGAATTCTCCAGGCCAGAATACTGGAGTGGGTAGCCTTTCCCTTCTCCAGGGGATTTTCCCAACCCAGGGATCAAACTCAGTCTCCTGCTTTGCAGGAGGATTCTTTACCAGCTGAGCCACAAGGGAAGCCAAAATTTGTATAGAACCATGAAAATACTCCAAATACACAAAGAGATTTTTGAGGGAAAAAAAACCGGAGCCATCACAATTTCTGATTTCAAGCGATATTACAAAATAATGGTAATCAAAACAGTATGGTACTGATATTTAAAAAAAAAATCAATAGAACAGAATAGCAGCCCCAGAAATAAAATCACACTTATTTTAAAAAGGAAAGGAACATAAAATAATTGGAGATGGAGGTATATTTCTAAAAATGTTTTTTCATTTTAAAACTTTGATTAAACTATTCCTGTCTGCCAAGCACTGTCCTAGACACTAGTGTCAAAACACAATTCCTTGTGTCTAGCAGCAAAAAAGAAGTCCAGAAATGGAAAATCACAGTTTCAATAAATAAATAAAGATAAACAGACCAATGAAAGCAGAGACCAAGAGGATGGAGATGCTTCATTCTTGCCTTGGGATGATTCCAAAGAAAAGTGGCATATAATCGTGATAAGAAGGAAGATGGTTGAAGTTACTATAAGTAGGTAGTGGTGGTTCTGGTTTAGTCACCAACTCATGTCCAACTCTTATGACCTCACAGACTATAGCCCACCAGGCTCCTCTGTGCATGGAATTTTCCAGGCAAGAATATTGGAGTGTGTTGCCATTTCCTTCTCCAGGGAATCTTCCCGACCCAGGGATCAAACCTGGGTCTCCTGCATTGCAGGCAGATTCTTTACCCACTGAGCCACCAGGGAAGCCCAAGTAGGTAGTGAGTATTTTCTAACCCACACTTTTTTCTTCATTTTTAATTAAGAAGGATAAAACTATGGGACCACATGTAAAGTTAAATAAGAACTGAGAGAATGAGAGGGTGAGTAAAGTAATCAGGAAATTTGCTTATTCTTTTTGACTTACATGAACTTTATTGACTACATTTCCTCCAACTTTTCAGCCTCCAGGCTTTGCACTCTGTTTTGCATATTTCCCTAAGACCATCTTCTGTATCAGAATAGAGTACCTTGCCCCATTCTAGAAACCTTATTTTAAGGGCATATACTGATAATGATAGATGCCAGAAGAAGGTGAGTAGATGGCAGAGAGTATCTGAGGGCATGTCATACAAGGAATATCTCAAAAGGTGTTGGCGCATTCAGGCTGAAGCAAAGGGGATGGAGGTAGTCCTTGATCATGGCTGAGTACAGATAGAAACCCATCCCACAAATGGTTGGAAAAGACCCTGATGCTGGGAAATATTGAAGGCAATAGGAGAAGGGGGTGGCAGAGGATGAGATGGTCGGATAGCATCACTGACTCAATGGACATGAGTTTGAGCAAACTCCAGGAGACAGTGGACAGAGGAGCCTGGCATGTTGCAGTCCATGGAGTTGCAGAGTCAGACACAACTTAGCAACTGAACAACAACAGATAGGAACCCTTTCTACAAACCATCCAGTGATATATTAGTGGGAAAATGGCAGCATCAGTTTCCTACATCCACTTTTCTTGCTTCCCGTCCCCTTGCATCATGTTTGGAAGAACAAATGGGACTGTTTCCTGAAAAAAAAAGCGCTGCCTGCCAAGCTTAGCACCATCTGTCATATGTCCCACGATCAATCCCACTCTGCTGAGGGCATTGCCTCACGTCCTGGTTAGTAAATGTTGTCTGAATCACTAGGATAAATGGGATGGGAGAGTCAGAGGGAGATAGCACCAAGCGGGTATTCACCAGGGATAAAGATGGGGTAGAAATTCATATCAGACACAACGGAAGTCATCATCGGCTGGGGGAGTGGCGTATAGAAAGATTTCACATCTGCTGAAGTAAAACAAAGGTCCATCAACAGAGAAAGAAAGGGACTTCCCTGGTGGTCCAGCGGTTAAGAATCCACCTTGCAATGCAGGGGACACAGGTTCAATCCCTGGTCAGGGAACTAAGATCCCACATGCTGCAAAGAAACTAAGCATGCTGGCAGCAACTACTGATCCCACGTGCTCTGAAGCCTGCACACTCTGGAGCCCAGGCACCATAACTAGAGAGTGGGTGTGCTGTAAAAAACAAAGAAATAAATATTTTAAAAAATAAAACAGAGGAAGTTAGTGATGAGGCAGAATCAGGGCTCTCGAGCTTGACAGTAACAGTATCGGGATGGATGAAAGTTGGCACAGACAGAATTCAGGAAGATGGTAGAATCATAGTGGCAAATGCCTGAGGCTGTGTTCAGCTTCTCTTCTTAAGCCTGCAATGCCTCAGCTTTTGTAAAAGAGCCAGAGGCAGGACAAATAGTGTCCACTTGAGAAACCAGGCATCCTTCTCCATGACGGTCCCATTACCCACCCCCACACCCCCCCCACACACACCCTCAGCTTCTCCCAACAATATCTTACAGAAATCACACAGACCATATGTGTGAATATGAGCCCTCCTGCCACATTTTCTTACTATTGTGGCTGTCACCAGTAGTTGCAGACAGATGAGGGGAGCGAACGCAGCAAGAGTTTTTACAAACAGCTGAGGGAGCAGGGTCCTCTGAAGTGCTTAATTGCTTTGCTGCTCACACGTCTGGTTAGCAAGGGAGCGCTTTTTAATCCTTTCTTATTGGGAGCGCCACCTAGTGACCCTGCTGGGTAAAAATCCTCCTTGGCTGTCAGGCATCATCTGGTCACCTGAGGAGTCCAGTTGGTGGTTAAAAGCTGGTGCTGGTGACTACTGACCTTACACAGACAGCTCAGCTTCACTTTTTCATTTCTATTTTTATCAGTGCAAAAGAAAAAATAGCATCATTGATGTTTTATAATTGGAAACATGACCTATATATTCTTGGCCGCCCCAATCTTTCCTAGAAGCGGAGGGGGGTGGGGGGAGTAAAATTCAATTTCAGAAACAAAGCTTTCTTAATCTGTGTACTGTGCATTAATGCCTCCAGGTTAATTAAGGACAATGAAATGTGGTTGACTGAAAATAATGTGCAAACGAGACAGGGAACTTAGATTCCAGAAGCACAAAGCTTCCAAGAGGAAATTGAAGAACAGGATACATGCCTACAGCAGTCACAGGAGTTTTCAATAGCTGAATCTACTTAACTTGTAATTAAAGTCTTCTGAACACAGCCTTCAGAAGGGGATGTTTCTGTGGGGCTTGGGAAGCCAGTCCAGTCATTCAATTCTGGCCCTTGAGAAATGAAGGTGCTAGTCACCACTGGAGGCTGAGCACTGAAGAATTGATACTTTCAAACTGTGGTGCTGGAGAAGACTCTCTTTTGTGTCCCTTGAACAGCAAGGAGATCAAACCAATCAATCCTAGGGAAATCAACCCTGAATATTCATTGGAAGGACTGATGCTGAAGCTGAAGCTCCAATACTTTGACCACCTGATGCGAAGAGCTGACTCATTGGAGAAGACCCTGATTCTGGGAAAGACTGAGGGCAGGAGGGGAAGAAGGTGACAGAGGGATGAGGTGGTTAGATAGCATCACCAACTCAGTGGACATGAATTTGAGCAAACTCCAGGAGAAAGTGGAGGACAGAGGGGCCTGGCATGCTGCAGTCCACAGGACTGCAAAGAGTCAGACACGACTTAGTGACTGAACACCAACCTGAACACCACCTGCTTCAGAGGACCATGAGCAGGTGACTTAGTATGCCACTGGACTCAAGAAAAGCGCAGTTCCCAGATAAGTGAGACTCTTAGACTCTTTTTCCTCCCCACCTTCCCCCTGTTCCTGTTATTGTTGTTCAGTTGCTCAGTTGTGTCCGACTCTTTGCAATCCCATGGACTGCAGCATGCCAGGCTTCCCTGTCCTTCACTATCTCCTGGAGTTTGCTCAGACTCATGTCCGTTGAGTCAGTGATGCCATTCAAACATCTCATCCCTTGCTGTCTCTTTCTCCTTCTGCCTTCAATATTTCCCAGCATTAGGGTCTTTTCCAATGAGTTGGCTCTTCGCATCAGATGGCCAAAGTAGTGGAGCTTCAGCTTCAACATCAGTTCTTCCAGTGGATCCTATTTTCCTATTTTGATGCTATTGTCTGTCTCAAAGGTCCAGTGTGGACTCTCAGTGCTACCCAGCCCCTGAGCCAATGAGACTCTGGTCTGGCAGCCACACATCGGATTTGATCCAGCCCAGATCCCAGGATCCCCTGAATGACTCCCAGTGCTGGGAATTCATCAAGCTGAAACTTTCCTCTGGGATCCCTTATGGGCTTGGGTAGGATTCAGCCTGCTTCCAGACATTCTCCCTGGTCAAACAGGAGTCAGTCCAGACCATTCAGAGGCAGGATCCCCTCACAGTTCCTGCTGGTCCCAGTCTAAAAAAGACACTGAGACCAGACCTTGTCACCATGGATACCATGCTATGAAGCCTCACGGAGATAGCCCGCTAAACTCTCATGGCAACAGCTTTCTTCTATCACCTGTTGCTTTAAAATCCTTAGGGGTTCTTCTTCCCACTCTATGTCTTACTAACTTGATAACCTCAGAAATGTCATTTCTTGGTTTGCTTCCTCTGCAGTGATGTAGACATAATGACTTCTGTGTCTGTCTCTGCAATCCTCCACTCTCAGAGGCTGTTCCAGAACCTTAGGAGTGCCTTTCTTTAGCCCCTCAAGCAATATGTGGAATCTAGAAAAATGGAACAGACAGACGATCTTATTTGCAAAGCAGAAATAGAGACACAGGCGTGGAGAGCAAATGTGTGGATACCAAAGGGGGAAAGGAGGGGTGGGATGAGTTGGGAGATTGGGATTGACAGGTAAAGACTCTTGATACAATGTATAAAACAGATCCCTTGGACTAGGAAATGACAACCCACTCCAGTATTCTTGCCCGGAAAATTCCATGGACAGAAGAGCCTTGCAGGCTACAATCCATGCTGTCGCAAAGAGTTGAACATGACTGAGCACACCCACACATAAAATAGATAACTAATGAGAACCTATGATATAGCACAGGAAACTCAATTTAATGTGCGGTGGTGACCTGAATGGGAAGGAAATCCAAAAAAGAGGGGGTACGTGTGTATATATGACTGGTTCATTTTGCTGTACAGTAGAAACTAGCACAACATTGTAAAGCACCATACTTCAATAGCAATTAATTAAAAAAAGAAAAGGCAATCTTACCACCATGGTGGAGCAGATCAGTGGCCTCACCTACAAAGTAACTGAGGAACGAAGAGACACAAATGAGTGACTTGGAATGAGAGTTGTTACTTTTTGCCCAATAGGTTTTCATTCCTGTATTCTGATCACAGAACATTTTTAACTTGGGCAATTTTCTCCCTCACTTCCTCCCTACCAAGTGCCCTACCGTCCCCTCCCCAGCCCACAGGGAAGGACATGAATAGGCTAAGCATGCACTGGGTCCCTCCACAACGTGACCCAAGATGAGCCACTTTGGGACATTTATGAATAGGAGATAATTAGCTAATAACTGTTCTTTCTTTTTACCTGTGGATTGAGAATTCTAAGGATGATAGACACACTGTTGATGATCATTTTTTCTCAGCCACATAGACAAAGATGAGTGAAAATGAGGCTCTGCGCAGACAAAAGCAAGCAGAAAGGAGGTGGAAAATGATTCTTGATCATCTCTCTTTGTTTTCTTAAATGATTTCCCAATAAACCCTCTTTCCACCACCAACACCCTTGTGGGTGGGGGAGGGCCAAGCCAATTTGAAAGTCTTTATTGTGTTTGAACCTGAAAGTGTCCTGACTTCCTGCTCACTCTTGATCTCTCTGTGCCTGAAACCCAGCTCCCATCGCATTTCAGTGCCTTGATTCCCTTCATGGCACGAAGCTGTCATTGCATGGACTTTCTGCCAACCTGATGTCCCTGTGGTCCTTCCAAGTCTTTTAAGTATCTTTCAGTTCAGTTCAGTTCAGTTCAGTCGCTCAGTTGTGTCCGACTCTTTGCGACCCCGTGCATTGCAGCACACCAGGCCTCCCTGTCCATCACCAACTCCCAGAGTTCACTCAGACTCATGCCCATCAAGTCAGTGATGCCTTCCAGCCATCTCATCCTCTGTCATCCCCTTCTCCTCCTGCCCCCAATCCCTCCCAGCATCAGAGTCTTTTCCAATGAGTCAACTCTTGGCATGAGGTGGCCAAAGTACTGGAGTTTCAGCTTTAGCATCATTCCTTCCAAAGAAATCCCAGGGCTGATCTCCTTCAGAATGGACTGGTTGGATCTCCTTGCGGTCCAAGGGACTCTCAGGAGTCTTCTCCAACACCACAGTTCAAAAGCATCAATTCTTCGGCGCTCAGCTTTCTTCACCGTCCAACTCTCACATCCATACATGACCACAGGAAAAACCATAGCCTTGATTAGACGGACCTTTGTTGGCAAAGTGATGTCTCTGCTTTTGAATATGCTATCTAGGTTGGTCATAACTTTCCTTCCAAGGAGTAAGCGTCTTTTAATTTCATGGCTGCAGTATCTTTAGCCCTTGTTATTACTGTTGTTGTTCAATCACTAAGTTGTGTCTGACTCTTTGCGACCTCGTGAACTGCTGTATGCTAGGTTCCTCTGTCCACCACTAACTTGTGGAGTCTGCTCAGATTCATGTCCATTGAGTTGGGGATGCTCTCTAACCATCTCATCCTCTGCCACTCCTTTCTCCTTTTGCCTTCAATCTTTTCCAGGATCAGAGTCTTTTCCAATGAGTCAGCTCTTCGCATCAGGTGGTCAAAGTATTGGAGCTTCAGCTTCAGCATCAGTCCTTCCAGTGAGTATTCAGGGTTGATTTACCTTAGAATTGATTGGTTTGATCTCCTTGCAGTTCATGGAACTCTCAAGAGTCTTCTTCAGCACCACAATTCGAAAACATCAATTCTTCAGCACTCAGCCCTTGTGACAAACACACTCACACTCCCAAGAAATATAACCCAGGAGCTGTATTCAATTGTGCTTTCTTAATTTGGAGGCACAATGTCCAGGTATGTGGGAAAAGGGAAGGATGAGGGCATACCAGCCAAGAAAGGGAAGCCCCAATGATGCCAAGGAGAAGTAAAACCCATATCTACAACCTTTGCCTCAACTCAGCATAGACCTCCAGAAAAAAAGGCTCCCTCCTCTAATTCCCTTAGGCTAATCAACTCTATTCATCTCAAATAAATGTTAATTAATCCAAAGTGGAAATGTTTAGATGAACTAACCTGTCCACTCAGCCTAAGGAAAGTGACCAGGATATATTATGTGTGTGTGTCGTTCATTCCAGTTACAGAGTCCTACAACCTCCATTTTTTTTCTTTGTGTTTTCAAAAATCCTTTAATTAATTAATTTTTAAACTGGAGTATAATTATTTTACAATGTTGTGTCAGTTCTGCTGAAGTCTTTTGTTTTTATTTTTTGACTGCCACATGTAACATGTGGGATCTTAGTTCCCCTACCAGGGATTGAACCCCTACCCGCTGCAGTGGGAGCATGGAATCTTAACCACTGGACCACCAACGAAGTCCCACAGCCTCCTTTTTTTTTTTTTTTTTTTTTAAGTTACTGATTCCATAGGTCATAAAAGGATCATGCAGTTTTAAAATCCTAAAATAAAACATCAAATACAATCATTTCACACCTTAATTATTCCACAAATAACCACATCCCCAGTTTAAATGTGTCGTTTGGCAGAGCCACAAAGGCAAAGGAAAATGCTCCTAATGAATAATCTTTGGTAAAACAGCCCTGGAAAAATCTTAGTGCTTTTTTGGAGCACAGAATACTAAATGCAATTTTATTTTTCCATTTTTTCTCCCCAGATTTCAAGCGGCAGAAGCAATCTGATGGGCTTATAGCTCTGTATGTAGGTCACTGGCACATTTGCATGTCCTCCCAAGAATCATTTTCCATAGGGTTTCTGCTCAGGGAGGGAACACATCTAAAACTGAAACTCACTTTGGTGAGGCTGATATTCGAGAGGGAAAAATTAAAGAGTGGTTACCAAGCTGTGCTGATAATGTTGGTTCAATTTCAAAGTGTCTTCAAGCTGATGGAAATTACAGAGATGACCACCTAAGCTCCCAAAGCATCAAACAGCCTAAACTGTATTCGGGGGGAAAAAAAAGATTGTGGTGTCATTTACAACTCACATGTGCCTTTCTAGATTTATGCCCAAAGGCATTTTGTCATTTATTGTTTGGCCAATGCCTCTTGGAGATATTTTTTTTTTCTGTAATTATTTCCACGCATTTTCATAGAAGCATCTGCTCTCTGATGGTGATGCCCAAGAAAAGAATTAGAGGGGCTGTATACCCAGAAAGTCCTGGAATCTGAGTTCTCAAAATGAGAAGCAACGAAAGTCGAGGAAGGACACAGGATGACGTTTCCAATTCTGTATTTAGAAATTCTATATTCGTCTACTAAGCTACTGAGGATGCAACAAGAATTGCTTTTGCATTTGCTTTCATTCTTCCTTCTTCTGCCGTCCAACAGAGGGGAGGGTACATCAGACAAATGTCCCTGCCTGTCCCCTTAATGGATACGTTGTCCTAACGGCCTGGGAAGAAAGTTGAGCCTGGTGCAGTTGCTTGTCTGTCTTCAGTCTGGTTTGTATCATTACCCCTTCCTAGGAGAAGAGAAAAAGGGATCACGGCAGCCTGCTAGCCTTTAGGAAGAGTTTAGGCCTTACCTCGAACTTCCCAGCTGGCACTAGTGGTAAAGAACCTGCCTGCCAGTGAAGGAAACATAAGAGACATGGGTTCTGTCCTTGGGTTGGGAAGATCCCATGGAGGACGACATGGCAACCCACTCCAGTATTCTTGCCTGGAGAATCCGATGGACTGAGGAGCCTGGCGGGCTATAGTCCATAGGGTTGCAAAGAGTGGGACACGACTGAGCAGCTAAGCACACGCACAATAGATCAGAGCACTGCCTAAGTTTAAGGTGTACAACATAATGACTTGACTTATATATTAATATATCATGAAACGATTATCAGTTCAGTTTAGTCACTCAGTCATGTCTGACTCTTTGCGACTCCATGGACTGCAGCATGCCAGGCTTCCCTGTCCATCACCAACTCCTGGAGCTTGTTCAAACTCATGTCCATTGAGTCAGTGATGCCATCCAACCATCTCATCCTCTGTCATCCCTTCTCCTCCTGCCTTAATCTTTCCTGGCATCAGAGTCTTTTCCAATGAGTCAGTTCTGACTCATTGAAATGATTATCACAATAGGTTTATTAAACATCCATCATCTCCTATAGCTCCAACATTGAAAAATAGAAAAAGTGGTTTTTTTCTTTGTGATTAGAACTTGGAACTTACTCTCTTAGCTTTCATATATAATGTGCAGCCGTGATAATTATTTTTATCATATTGTACATCACATCCCCAGTACTTATTTATTTTGTAACTGGAAGATATAAGGTATCTTTTTGACTGTCTTCCTCCAATTCCCCCTCACCACTGAGTCACAAATCTGATCTGTTTTTCTATGAGTTAGTTTGTGTTTTTTTGAAGTATAATTGACCTACAACATCATGTTAGTTTCTGTTATGCAACATAGTGATTCGCTGTCTCTGTACATTTCAAAATGATCACCACGATAAATCGAGTTACCATCTGTCACCATACGAAACTATGACATAATTATTGACTATGTTCCCCATACTGTGTATTTCATACCTGTGACTCATTTATTTTGCATCTGGAGGTTTGTGCTTCTTAATTCCCCTCACCTGTTCCTCTCCTGCACCACCACCCCCCGCCCCCACTCCTTTGGTAACCACCTGTTCTATTTATGACTGTTTCTGTTTGGTTATATATATTCGTTTTGTTTGTTAGATTCTACATATAAGTAAAACTCATGTGGTATCTGTCTCTTTCTGAATTATTTTACTTAGCGTAACACACTTTAGGTGCATCCATGTTATTGTAAATGGCAAGATACCATTCTTCTTCTGGCTGAGTTATATTCTGTGTGCACTGTCTTTATCCATTCATCCATTTCTATTGATGGGCACTTAGGTTGTCTCTGTATCTTGGCTATTATAAATAATGCATCAATGAGCATAGGGGTACATATATCTTTCTGAATTACTGTTTTCAAATTTCTTCAGATAAATACCCAGGGGTGGAATTGCTGAATAGTGTGGTAGTTCTGTTTTTAAATTTTTGAGGAATCTTCACACTGTTCTCCATAGTGACTGCACCAATTTACATTCCCACCAACAGTCCACAAGTTTCCTTTTTCCTGCATCCTCACAAACATTTGTTATTTGTTGTCTTTTTGATAATAGTCATTCTGACAGGTGTGAGGTGATATGTCATTGTGGTCTTGTTTTGTGTTTCCCTGACGATTTGTGGTATTGAGGATTTTTTCACTTGCCTTTTTGCTATTTGTATGTCTTCTTTGGAAAAATGTTTATTCAGGTCTTCTGCCCATTTTTTAATTGAGTTGTTTGTTTTTCTTATGTTGAGTCCTATGAGTTCTTTGTATATTTTGGATATTAACTGCTTATTGGATATATCATTTACAGTTTTCTTCTCCCATTCAGTAAACAGCTTTTTCATTTTGTTGATAATTTCCTTCACTGTGCAAAATCTTTTTAGTTTGATGCAGTTCCATTTGTTTATTTTTGCTTTTGTTTCCCTTGCCTGAGGAGACATATCCAAACAAAATACTATTAAGACTGATGTCAAGAGTGTACTGCTTGTGTTTTCTTCTAAAAGTGTTATGGTTTCAGGTCTTACATTTAAGTCTTTAATCTGCTTTGAGTTTATTTATGTGTATGGTGTGAGAGAGTAATCCAGTTTGATTTTCTTGCACGTAGCTGTCCAGTTTTTCCAACACCATTCATTCAAGAGACTGTCTTTCCCTGTTGTATATTTTTGCCTCCTTTGGTGTAGATTAATTCCCCATATACATGTGGGTTCATTTTTTTTTAGTGTCTTCTTGTTGTTGTCTTTACCAATCTTTAAACCTTTTTAGGATTTTTAATCCTTCACAATTTCGCACTTAATAGCTATGAAATCCGAGGTGCAAGCCTACAGCCGACAACAGTCATTTCTTTGAGAATTCTCATTCTTTTCCTTTTGATTAAAATGGCTTTAACATTTTATGTCTAAATTTTCTACACACAGTAACAACACATCCAAACTGTTCCTGATTAGACATAAACATTTCATTTTAGCAACGTGTGTTTGGTTAATTCTGATGTCTTTTACATTTTTTCATTTACTTTATGTTTAAAAACCTAACTGTTAGAAATATATAGAAGGCTAATTTGAGGTATTAGCAAGATAGTACTAATGATGGAAAGCTTTTTAAAGTAGAAAAATACATTCAAAAGCTCCAGAAAGAAGTCAGAAATAACAAAGATCTTATTATATTTACAAGTAGAAGTTTGAGTGACAGAAAAATAGCACTTTACATAGAAAAAATATTCATTTATTGTGATTTCTCTTTAGCCAAACTTTTGGAATTTCAGAATTTGCTAGCCAGCTTCTCAGGTGTCAGAACAATTTTAGATTAGTTCATAACTAGAAGATGTTACATAATCAGTAACCAAACGGGAACTCTTACGCCAAGCTACTAAAACAGCCACATAAAACTACCGCTGACACATATGATACGTATAAAGAGTTGGTCATTTGATGAATTGAATTTTGGCTCATTGGGTATTTGAGAGTTAACTGGTGTCCAGATTGCCTGATTTTGAAAGAGCCAATTCCTTTCCCCCAGGAAAGTCTGTTTCTACAACCCCCTTCCCAGGGGCAGTTGGTCTCCAGGTTGGTTGTATTCTTATCCATCTACTCCTACTGGCACTTTCAATTAAATCATAAATCTTGGCCAAATCCAGAGCCCTCTTTGAGTGTGTCACTCCATCTTCCTCCATAAGACAGGATGGGACTGAGATCATGAGCTGTACCAACACCTTAGCAGCAACTGAGTCCCCTTCCATTAATCTTCCCATATATCTCTCCACTAGGATCAGGAACTTTTCTTTCTGTCAGCTTCCTAATGTAGGAAGGAAGCCTCGGGATTTCTGTTGAAATGCCAACTTCTGTTTTTAAGTGAGTCAGAGCCCCAGGGGCCATCCCTTTCTGACTGAGTGCCTCAGTACTCTTGATACCTAAATCCCAGCCTTCTTGTTTTGAGACAATTTTTCTCCATTTTACCCTAGGAGTGTCATCTCAGGTTTACAGAAGGAAGAGCTGAGGATTTCCTTGAAATTGTATAAAATCTCCCACTGCCATTGGTCTGGGAGAACAACAACACAGGGTGGAGGAAAAGTCCAAGCTCAAAGTCAGGAGACTTAACTCTATCCAGATGCCTCTCACTGGGTAACACTGAGCACATTTCCTTTTGAAGCACCTCAGAGTTTTGTGTTTTTTTTTTTTTTAAGATTTTTGATGTGGACCATTTTTAAAGTCATTATCGAATTTGTTACAACATTGCTTCTTTTTTTATGCTTGGTTTTTTTTAACCACAAGGATCCTAGCTCCCTGACCAGAGATGGAACACACAGCCGCTGCACTGGAAGCCGAAGTCTTAACCACTGGACCACCGGGGAAGTCCCCAGCACCTCAGTCCTTCTCACTGTGCAGTCAGGGCAGGGATGGGGGTGGGAGTAATGGTCTCTGCAGCCTCTCTCAGTTTTAACTCTTTTGTGATCCTATTATTCCTAGAGCTACTGCCCATGTGCAGAAAGTGAGACGCCCTCTCCGTAAACCACTCTTCTCTGAATCATTGACAAACTACTTTCCTCACTTTTTTGTTTGTTTCCTATATTTGATTTCAAACTAATTAACAAAGATCTCTATTCAAAAGAAGCCAAACTTCCATAACTGAGATAGGAAAGCCAAGGGAGCAGGTGTCGGCCATGCTGATCCAACAAGACTCCGTCGCAGGCTCCGTTCTGTCCTAAACAGAGTACCACCTATATGCATTCTGTCTTCTCCTTTTATACATAAGGATAATCATACTTCTCTTTTGCATTGAAAAGGAGAAATATGTTTGCCAAAATGTTAAGTGTTTTAAGGTTCAAGTTGTGATTCTGTTCTAAAAAAGCAAGGTTTGGGGCTGGATAATTCTCTTTTGTGGAGCAGCAGCCCTGGCTTTTATCAACTTGATGCCAGAGAACATCCCACCCCAAGCTGCGACAACTAAAACTGTTTCCAGATACTGTCAAATATTTCCTGGGGGCAAACTGGCTCTCACTTCTGAACCGCTATTATATCATAAATCTAAGACACAAAGCTAAAATTTATGCAAGTCATTGAGTATATCATGTTAATGATTTGTCGCTGTTTAGTCACTAAGTCGTGTCCGACTCTTTGGGACCCCATGGACTGCAGCACGCCAGGCTTCCCTGATTCTCACTATCTCCCAGAGTTTGCTCAGACTCATGTCCATTGAGTCGGTGATGCCATCCAAGCGTCTCATCCTCTGTCATCCCCTTTTCCTTCTGCCCTCAATCTTTCCCAGCATCAGAGTTTTTTCAGTGAGTCGTCTCTTTACATCATGTGGCCAAAGTACTGAAGCTATATATTAAGGATTTACATATATTAATGTCACATGATGTCTGGAAGTCAAGTATTTTCAGGCATATTGAAAAAGATTAAGAGTAGACCCATGAAGAAGATGAACTTGGCTTTGAATTCTGTTTCCCCAACCTACTAGCTGAGTGATCTTAGGCAGGCAGCATTGCCTCTCTGAGCTTCCATTTCTTCACCTCTTGTAAAGTGGTAAAGTGTTGGGAAGGTTAAACGTGATGACAGGTACTTAGCTAAGTGGGTGTTCCACGATGGTAGCTGTTGTAATCACAGCGACATCTATTGGCAAAATTTAGTATTACCACTCAGCTCTGCTAGAACTTTTTGTTGTTGTTGTTGTTAGATTATAGTTGCTTTTGGGCTTCCTAGGTGGCACAGTGGTAAAGAATTCATCTGCCAATGTAGGAGATGTGAGAGACACAGTTTCAATCCCTGGGTTGGGAAGATCCTGGAGGAGGAAATGGCAATCTACTCCAGTATTCTTGCCTGGAAAATCCCATGGACAGAGGAGCCTGGTGGGCTACAGTCCATGGGGCTGCAAAGAGTCAGAGACGACTGAGCAACTGAGCACATCACACACCACATCATACCGACATGTAGACTCTCATACAGTGAGAGAGGCAGTGCAAATGCAAACCAAAACAGCTCTAGGTGACTACAGGGTAAGTCAGGTTGAATTTCACTAGAACTGGCATACGGCCCAGTCTGAAGTAGAGCCCAGGACAAAGGACTGAGTCTGGGTGGTATATTTTGAAAATGATGGGGAATAAGAGTGAGAAACTGAGGAGATGTCAGTGGTAAAGAAGAAATGCCAGTCAAACGTACTTATCGAGCTGGCAGCTGCTGAGGGCAAATGGGCCACAGTCCAGGCCTGGAGGGGCCTTCTGGGGACCTGCACAGGATGTCCCTCAAAATCCACTCGAGCTGTGGGAAAGGGAGATTTTAATTATGAGCATCCATTCCACACTGATCCAGGGTTATTCTGGAGGAGTTAACGTTCTCATTCCTACAGTCTTGTGCTTGCATCAGAGCCCTGGGCAGACTCTTGCAGGGATCCTATGATGGTAAGGGCAGAATGTGTGGGCTGTTGTGCAGGGCTGCTCAGGAGAGGTGTTGTCAGTGACATCGAATGTGGCTATTTGCTAGAGTGACGCCTGAAACAAAGCAGTGGGCTGAAACATTCTAACGAGAGTTCTACTAGGCATTCAATATGACAGAAGCTCCATAGGAGGAAAAAGCCCAGACAAAGAGGCAGAAACAGCAAGAGCCCAGAAACGACCTCTGTAGGCTTAATTATATTTATTTAAGATATATTCAGGGACTTCCCTGCTGGTCTAGTGGTTAAGAAGCCACCTTGCAGCACAGGGGTTGTGGGTTTGATCCCTGGTCAGGGAACTAAGATCCCACACACTACAGAGCAACTAAGCCTGCATGCCATGACTACTGAGCCTGCGTGCTGCAATTAGTGAGTCTGTGAACCTCAACGAAAGATCCCACATGATGTAAAGAAGGTCCCACATGCAGCAACTAAGACCAGAAGCAGCCAAATAAATAATAAACAAAAGAAAGAATTTTTAAAATAAATATTTAATGAGCATTTACTATGTGCTAAACACTCTGCACGGTCCTTTGAGCAAAGCAAGATAATGTAGAGATGAATAAGACGAGGATCATCCTTCTTACAGTCTCAGCATGCACTGAGAAAAATCGGGCTTTTTCACAAGGCCCACATGGCTTAAGAAGCCTTCTTGAACACCTTGCCGGAAGTGGATTGCTCTACAGCAGACCTCATTTTCCTACAGAAAGCTTATCACACTCTTTCAGTGTATTTCTGCATAAAGATTTGACATCAAATACCTATCTGCAATTTAAGAAGTAAAAAATGAAAGAAGGCTAAGACTTGACTTTTAAAGATTTTTTTTGATGTGGACCATTTTTCAGGTCTTTTATTGAATTTGTTACAATTTTGTTTCTGTTTTATGTTTTGGTGTTTTGGCCATGAGGCATGTGGGATCTTAGATCCCACAGGGATCGAATCCACAGCCCCTGAATCAAAAGGTGAAGTCTCAACCACTGGACCACCAGGGAAGTCCCCCTTTATAACTTTTTTCACTTATAAAAGTAAGCTCTATTAAATAGGTTTCATAGAATTATAGATATTGTCCACACAAGCTCACTGTCCAGTCATGGGACAGAGCAGGGATTGGAATCTTCCAGCCACAATCCACCTCTACAATTGAACATCCACTGGACTTGGATAAGTCACTGACCTTTCATCAACCTTGGCTCCAGTTTGTATCTGTTTAGAACCTTCTTCTGAACAAGACTGTCTCCATCTGAACAAGAATGTCTTCCAACATTCCAGGATTTACCTCTGATTTTTAGCATTTCATGTTTTTCAGTCTTGTTCTCATATTTCAAAGGTTCATGTTGAAGTAACCCTTCTCCAAAAGTGATATAAAATGACCTCAGTTTTGAAGTAACTTTAGCCTTAATGAAGTGAGAGGGTCAGATGGATAATGAAAGATAAATGAATTAATGTATGTGTGTGTGTGTGTGTGTGTGTGTGCGCGTGCGTGTGTGTGTGTGTGTGTTTGCCTGAGAAAAAGGCCTGGAAGTTCAGATTTGATCCCTGGAATCATAAACATTCAAGGTCTTGGGGTTAGAAAGCACTTTAAAACGGATTCTTGAATTCTTTCAGTAATGTTCCCACCCAGCGGTATTCACAGTATGCCTCAATACATGCACTACAGGGAGACATTAATAACAAAAATATGTATAATAATTAAGGGCTTATATGCTGGTTGCTGCACTAAGCTTTCTGCACACCTTGTCTTTTTTAACCCTCATGACAACTTCAAGAGGTAGACACTATGCTTTTCATTTTACAGAAATAGAAAGCAAGGTCAAAGAGGTTAAGAAACTCATCCAAGATCACAGAGCTATCCAGGCATAAGGTCCAGAGCCTCTGAATTTTCATCATATTAAGATTTCAACAAGATTCTCCTCTGGTAAAGGCTCAACTCCTTGGGGCTCCATGAGTTACATCATTTCTCGAATAGCTGCAGACTCCATATGGAAATAGGAAGCTCGGGCCCCTGGAGGTCGGTAGAGTAGAGAACGAGGGGGAGGAATGAAGCTTTAGGTAGAAAAATAAAAATCTTTTAAAAAGTATATCAAGGAAGAAAAGGCCAGTAGGAAAAGGAGGGATGTCAAGCTGGGAAGTGAGAGTTAAAATGAGAGGCACCCCTCTGAGAAGCTTAAGCTTGGTGCCAAGAGAAAGGCATGAAGGAATTCTGCTAGCAGAGCCAGGAACCCAGGCGCATGTGAACAGCTCTTAAGTTGCTGGAGTGTGCCTAAGAATCAGAGGAAAAAAAGACTCCAATTTTTCAGAGATTCAAGACTGAGGAGAAAAATTGTAATAAACTGGAAGCATGCTATGGTGTGGGAAATGCACGCACTGATGTCAGACAGACTCACTTACCACCTGTGCAGGCTGGGCAAGTAACTTAACCTCTCAGAACCTCAGTTTCTTGGTCTATTAAATGAGAATAACAACAGATTCTTCAGCATTTTATAAGGTCATATAGTTAATATACATAAATGAGTGTTTAGAACATGGTAGGTACTTAATAACATTAGTTCTCTTCCTAGAAAGAAAGAAGAGTATCCCAAATTGCCTCAGGAGGGACATGTGGAGAAGGCCAGGAACTAGAAGGGGGAAAATGTTGGTAAAAGCGTAGAGGCAAAGAATTATGCTAAGCTACACAGATGCTTTTCTGGAACTCTCTTGCTTTTTCCATGATCCAGCGGATGTTGGCAATTTGATCTCTGGTTCCTCTGCCTTTTCTAAAACCAGCTTGAACATCTGGAAGTTCACAGTTCACATATTGCTGAAGCCCGGCTTGGAGAATTTTGAGCATTACTTTACTAGTGTGTGAGATGAGTGCAATTGTGCAGTAGTTTGAGCATTCTTTGGCATTGCCTTTCTTTGGGATTGGAATGAAAACTGACCTTTTCCAGTCTTGTGGCCACTGCTGAGTTTTCCAAATTTGCTGGCATATTGAGTGCAGCACTTTCACAGCATCATCTTTCAGGATTTGGAATAGCTCAACTGGAATTCTATCACCTCCACTAGCTTTGTTCGTAGTGATGCTTTCTAAGGCCCACTTGACTTCACATTCCAAGATGTCTGGCTCAAGGTCAGTGATCACACCATTGTGATTATCAGGGTCGTGAAGATCTTTTTTGTACAGTTCTTCTGTGTATTCTTGCCATCTCTTCTTAATATCTTCTGCTTCTGTTAGATCCATACCATTTCTGTCCTTTATCGAGCCCATCTTTGCATGAAATGTTCCTTTGGTATCTCTGATTTTCTTGAAGAGATCCCTAGTCTTTCCCATTCTGTTGTTTTCCTCTATTTCTTTGCATTGATTGCTGAAGAAGGCTTTCTTATCTCTTCTTGCTATTCTTTGGAACTCTGCATTCAGATGTTTATATCTTTCCTTTTCTCCTTTGCTTTTCGCTTCTCTTCTTTTCACAGCTATTTGTAAGGCCTCCCCAGACATCCATTTTGCTTTTTGGCATTTCTTTTCCATGGGGATGGTCTTGATCCCTGTCTCCTGTACAATGTCACGAACCTCTGTCCATAGTTCATCAGGCACTCTATCTATCAGATCTAGTCCCTTAAATCTATTTCTCACTTCCACTGTATAATCATAAGTGGAAGAAATCATAAGATTTGATTTAGGTCATACCTGAATGGTCTAGTGGTTTTCCCCACTTTCTTCATTTTAAGTCTGAATTTGGCAATAAGGAGTTCATGGTCTGAGCCACAATCAGCTCCTGGTCTTGTTTTTGCTGACTGTATAGAGCTTCTTCATCTTTGGCTGCAAAGAATATAATCAATCTGATTTCGGTGTTGACCATCTGGTGATGTCCATGTGTAGAGTCTTCTCTTGTGTTGTTGGAAGAGGGTGTTTGTTATGACCAGTGAATTTTCTTGGCAAAACTCTATTAGTCTCAAAATTCTCCAAGTCAGGCTTCAGCAATATGTGAACTGTGAACTTCCTGATGTTCAAGCTGGTTTTAGAAAAGGCAGAGGAATCAGAGATCAAATTGCCAACATCCGTTGGATCATGGAAAAAGCAAGAGAGTTCCAGAAAAGCATCTATTTCTTCTTTATTGAGTATGCCAAAGCCTTTGACTGTGTGGATCACAATAAACTGTGGAAAATTCTGAAAGAGATGGGAATATCAGACCACCTGATCTGCCTTTTGAGAAATTTGTATGCAGGTCAGGAAGCAACAGTTAGAACTGGACATGGATCAACAGACTGGTTCCAAATAGGAAAAGGAGTTCATCAAGGCTGTATATTGTCACCCTGTTTATTTAACTTACATGCAGAGTACATCATGAGAAACGCTGGACTGGAAGAAACACAAGCTGGAATCAAGTTTGCCGGGAGAAATATCAATAACCTCAGATATGCAGATGACACCAACCTTATGTCAGAAAGTGAAGAGGAACTAAAAAGCCTCTTGATGAAGGTGAAAGAGGAGAGTGAAAAAGTTGGCTTAAAGCTCAACATTCAGAAAACGAAGATCATGGCATCCGGTCCCATCACTTCATGGGAAATAGATGGGGAAACAGTGGAAACAATGTCAGACTTTATTTTTCTGGGCTCCAAAATCACTGCAGATGGTGACTGCAGCCATAAAATTAAAAGACGCTTACTCCTTGGAAGGAAAGTTATGACCAACCTAGATAGCATATTGAAAAGCAGAGACATTACTTTGCCAACAAAGGTCCGTCTAGCCAAGGCTATGGTTTTTCCTGTGGTCATGTATGGATGTGAGAGTTGGACTGTGAAGAAGGCTGAGTGCCGAAGAATTGATGCTTTTGAACTGTGGTGTTGGAGAAAACTCTTGAGAGTCCCTTGGACTGCAAGGAGATCCAACCAGTCCATTCTGAAGGAGATCAGCCCTGGGATTTCTTTGGAAGGAATGATGCTAAAGCTGAAACTCCAGTACTTTGGCCACCTCATGTGAAGAGTTGACTCATTGGAAAAGACTCTGATGCTGGGAGGGATTGGGGGCAGGAGGAGAAGGGGACGACAGAGGATGAGATGGCTGGATGGCATCACTGACTCAATGGATGTGAGTCTGAGTGAACTCTGGGTGTTGGTGATGGACAGGGAGGCCTGACGTGCTGCGATTCATGGGGTCGCAAAGAGTCGGACACGACTGAGCGACTGATCTGATCTGATCTGATCTGAAGCTACACAGGTCAGCAGTAGGAGGGATTTAGTTACACATTACACATATATGTGTGCATATATATGTGTGTGTGTGTGTATATATATGTATGTTTTGCAAATAAGCTCATTTGTATAATTTTTTAGTTTCCACATATGTGCTGTGCTGTGCTAAGTTGCTTCAGCCGTGTCCGACTCTTTGTGAACCCACGGACTGTAGCCTGCCAGGCTCCTCTGTCCATGGAATTCTCCAGGCAAGAATACTGGAGTGGAGTGCCATCTTCTCCTCCAGGGCATCTTCCTGACCCAGGGATTGAACCCTCATCTCCTGTAGGTCCTGCATTGCAGGTGTATTCTTTACCACTGAGCCACTGGGGAAGCCCTCCGCATACAAGTAATATCAAATAATATTTACCTTTCTCAAAATACAGACATTTTGACTTTTAGATTGTTCCCAGGACAGTGGGTAACTTTGAAGGGCAAAGTCCAGGCTTCCCATTGATAATACAGGTGGGGACAGAGGAAGAATTCCCTGGAGAATAACAGCAGGAATTCCTCATGCACAGCCTTGGCTAAGGATTAACTGACCCCTAGAGATATGCTGACAACGACCACATGCATGGATATCTCTAAGCTCCTCAATATGAGAAGCCCATGGTGCAAGGACTGTCTTATTCACCATGATTTTCTTACAGTTAGCACAGCAGCAAGTATAATTTTGTCCAGTGCTCAGAAAATAGTGAATGAAACATCTTGGACTTCTTTCAATTTTGGAGAATGTTTTCTGACTCTTTTGAATGAACTTGGAAGAGAAGTTTCTTCCTCTTTCAAGAGAACAAAGACAGGCACCACAAAAATGAACAGCAGACAGACAAAGATACACCCATTGCAAACAAAGCAGGGTAGTTACTTTATCCTTTACTTTATTATTTAGCTCTCCTGCAGTGGAGCAACATTGGGCTTCCCTGGTGCCTCAGACAGTAAAGAATTCGCCTGCAATGCAGGAGACACAGGTTCAATTCCTGGGTTGGGAAGATCCCCTGGAGGAGGAAATGTCTATCCACTCCAGTATTCTTGCCTAGAGAATTTCATGGACAGAGGACACATCCATCCACAATTCCATCCACAGAGGACAGTGGACTATAGTACGTGGGGTCGCAAAGAGTTAGACACAACTGAGTAACTAACACACACTACCGGGGTATTCCAGCACATTCTACAGTTTGTGACTGAAGTGGAGAACACCATGGAGCATGAAGAGAACCCTGCAGCAAATCAACCAAACAGAAGGAAGGGCCTGGCATAGGCCCAGACACAACTACTGCAGGGTTGGATCAGGACCTCATCATAATTTTTCTCCCAGGAGGGCCCTGGAGGAGGAATGGACACCCTCTCCCAGGCATGTCTACCCTAATGAAAAGATAAAAGCAGAAGAGTGGGTAATTGTCATGCCATGCAAATTGCCTTCTATGGCAGGCTTTTAAAAATTAGGTGTATTATGTCTTACAAATTCATTTTCAATTATTTTGAAATGAGCTTGATCCAGCCATTGCCATAAGCAGAATGTTAAATGCAGCAAATGCAGATGCTCTGATACAACTGCAGTTAGGGGACCCTGTATTCTGTGCTATGTCTTCATAGTATTGAACCACGCCAGCAGATCATCAGCTAATTGCTAAAGACTGAGACAAGGAGAAAATACAGTGGACACATCACTAAATTGTGAAAACTGTTTATACCAAGTGAGAAACCTGGTCAATACTAAGTCTCTGAAATGGTCTTTAATGCTGCCAAAAAAGAATAGGCATGGCTAACTGGATTTCCAGTTCAGGCAAGTGTTATAATTTGCTAGTTATAAATCACCATTCTATGGCATAAAAATAGTCATTAAAAAGCTTCCAGGTTTTAAAAAAAATCAGCTGATGGAATGACTTATAAAAGCCAACTTAAACGTGAAACAAGATTCCATTAACATGGAAGAAACAAAGAAAGGCAGTCTGAACTTGTACTTGCTGTGGATAATGAAGCGCTGTGGTCACTCTTGGTGGTATGATTCTTTTCTGCTCCTAGAATTGTACTTTGGAATGAATTGGAACTGGGTGAAGCAATTTTTCTAAAAAGCTTTGATGAAGCCTCTACCGTTCTAATGGGGTAGAGCTGTTATGAAATTCCAATTGTTGATTATTTCACAGAAAGGTAATTATTTAGTCTTTTCAGACAAAGAGAGTATGGGAAGGGAAAGTGGTTGAATGTGAAATTAGAGAACCTCAGCGCTTAAAGTGGCCTCATTTCTCTTAGCTCAGCTCTTTACAAATGGAATGACTGACCCTCAGGAAGGTGTAGTGGCTCACCCACACCACCTTCTAAAACAGAGAATATTGAATACAGTTCAGAATACGGCCCCCACAAAGATGTCTATGTCCTAAGGTCAACGTTGCCTTTACATGACGAAAACGTTTGCAGATGGGACCAAGTGAAGGATTTTGAGATGGGGGATTATTCTGCATTACCTGGGTGGGCCCTAGATGTAATCACAAGGGTGCTTATAAGAGGGAGACAGGAGTGTCAAAGTAAGGAGACGACTTGACAAGGAGATGACAGGACAATGGGAGCAGAGCTTGGTGTGATATAGGGAAGAACAGCTCTAGAGCACAGAGGTCTCCAACCTCCAGGTCACAGGCCAATACCTCCTGTCAGATCAGCAGTGGCAGTAGATTAGAAATAAAGTGCACAATAAATGTAATACCCTTGAATCACCCCGAAACCATGCCCACCCCACCCCCAATCTGTGGAAAAAATTGTCTTCCATGAAACCAGACCCTGGTATCTAAAAAGGTTGGAGACCATCACGCTAGAGGAAATTCTGTTTAAACTGAGACTTAAAAGATAAAGAGAAATATACTAGGCGAAGAGGAAAGCTGCACAGAAAATCATTACAGACAGAGGAGACAGCATGTGGAAAGGCCCAGTTTTTGAAAAGTGTGGGCAAATTCGAGGAACTAAAAGCTGACAGTCAGTATGGCTGGCCTGAAAAGAGCAAGGTGTCCACCAAAACAGTGGGGGCTGGCTTATGCATAGCTTTCTAGATCAAATTAATCATGATGAGAATTTATTCTAAGGGCAGTGGAAAATCAGTGGAGGGTTTTAAACTGGAGAGTATTATTAACAGATCTGCATTCTAAAGTGGTCAGTTTGACACCGTGGTTAAGGATAAATTGAAAAGGGTGGGAGAGGAAGCAGGTAAGCCATCCAGAGTGTGACGACCGAGGCTTACTTAAGTAACAGGGATGGCAGTGGGGAGGGAGACAGGCAGACACATCTGAGTGATCTTGAAATGACGTAAGCAACAGACCTGTGTGACATTTACATGGAAATCTGGGGGGAAAGTGGGATGAGGATACCTTTAAGGCTCCTGGTTGAAACAACCAGAGAATAATGCCACTTCCAAACTGAGGGAACGCTTGAAGAAAAGTAAGTTTGGTCCTTTAAAAGAAGAGGACAGGAAGGACAGCTTTGGACTCATTGCATTAAAAACCTCAGTGCCCATCAAGATGGTAATGGATTAATATATTCTGACACATTTTACAATGGAATACTCTGCAGCATGTACAAAGGAGGAGCTATAAGAAAAGATAAGAAATGGTCTCCAGTTAAATGAAAAAAACGGCAAAGTACAGAACACAGAGTAGAGTGTGGTACCATTTTTTTAAAATTATTAACGTGTGTATGTCCTTGTTCACTTATTTAAGCATAAAAACAGAAGAATATAAAAGAAATTACCATTACTATCACCAGGGGATGTACTGGAGACACCAGGTGGGAGAAAGACTTACTTTTCATTGTACAGTGTTGTGCTACTTGAATGTTCTAATATGTGTACGAATTGCCTATTTATTGAGATTGAATTTCACGTAAATATATAACTAGATGCGAAGTGCACATCTTCCTGAAAGAATGGAGGCTATAATGCCAAGAAAGTAAACAAAAGACAAAGAAGAGACAATATCAAACAAATTAGAATTCCTGCCAAAAACTTTTAACAGGAAAAAACAGGTTATTTTGTGGTGAAGAAAGATACCATGCAGAGTTAATATATAATTATCTTGAAAGTTTACCAAACATCATAGTCTAAACACATGAAATTTTAAATCTTGAAAATATGAAGATAAATTGAAAAAACTAAAATCACAAGGGGAGTTATAAATTACCTCCTTTGAACAGATGCAGAATAAAACCACATAAATTAAACTGAGTAATAAAATTTAAAGTATTATTTACAGAAAATAATGAACTTTATAATCTACAGTCTATCCATCCCTTTCAAATAAACAAGGAACTTTCACCAAAGTAAAAATTATATAGGATCCATTCCCTTCCCATAATGCAGAAAAATCATCAATTAATATTTGGAAAGCAATCACTAGGAAATTAAAAATCCATCTCTGAGAGAACATTTAAATTGCAATTACATGTTGTTCAGAAAAATAACAGCAGTGACACAGTGAAAACATTACATAAAAAACCCAGTGGGGTATGACTCAAATTGTTTTCAGAATATCAATAGCCTTAAATGCTTTCATTATTTTAAAGGAAGAAATAATAACAAAAATGAATAAATTTAGATCAAACTCAATAAGTTAAATGAAAGCAAGAAAAGAAAATCTAAGGCAACATTTATCAAGTTGTTTGTTATTAAATATGAGTGAATCCCCTAGGTTCAGATGTAACACACCACACACACACTCACACATTAAAAAGGAATGAGAACATTCCATCCTTACATAGTTTGTGAAACTTTTACTAGTATACCCTCTCGGTTAAACACCAATAAAGGGCCGTCCTGGTGGTCCAGTGGTAAAGAATCCACCTGCCAAGGCAGGGGATACTGGTTTGACCCCTCATCCAGGAAGATCCTACACATCTCGGAGTAATTAAGCCCATATTCCACAACTACTGAGCCCAGGCACCCTGGAGCCTGTGCTCTGCAACAGGAGAAGCCGCTGTAGTGAGAAGTCTGCGCACCATAACTAGAGAGTAGCCCCACTCACCGCAACTAGAGGAAAGCCCATACAGCAACAAAGACCCAGCACAGCCAAACATGAAATAAATAAATAAAATTATTTTAAAAATCACCAATGTACATTAGCATGTTGAAGTTGTATAAATGTTGACCTTTAAACAAGAGACTGTTTAATTTTGTATAACTTTACTAGCACAATACTGAGATCATCTTATAGTGGGGTAAAGTATAAATTGGATAATTTTATAAAGATATATTTGTCAATATGTATCTAAAGACAAAGAATTTAATTGAAAATTTGACTTCTGGGTAAATATTCTAAAGGAACAATCTTCAGTTCAGTTCAGTTCAGTCGCTCAGTCGTGTCCGACTCTTTGCGACCCCATGAATCGCAGCATGCCAGGCCTCCCTGTCCATCACCGTCTCCTGGAGTTCACTCAGACTCACGTCCATCGAGTCAGTGATGCCATCCAACCATCTCATCCTCTGTCGTTCCCTTTTCCTCCTGCCCTCAATCCCTCCCAGCATCAGAGTCTTTTCCAATGAGTCAACTCTTTGCATGAGGTGGCCAAAGTACTGGAGTTTCAGCATTAGCATCGTTCCTTCCAAAGAACACCCCTTTCTCAGAGATGTACAAATAGCTACCTAAAAGGATTTTCAAAAGAATTATTTTGATGGTGAACATTATAAAACTTTGAATGTGCAACATTGGAAGAGCAATGACTAATTTCTGGATCAGTCATTTAGTAACATCCTCAGCAGCATTTATTATAAATTCATGCTGAGGATTTAATTACTGGCAAGTGGGAAAGCAGCTTATAAACACAGTGTATAGAGTCCCAATTTTGTAAAATGCCTTGGCTACTTTCAAAAACAAAACCGCCATGAATAAAATTCAGAGATTTCCAAATATAGTTATCTTTGATACTAGGAGAACGAGCTCCTGGTTCTAACTCTGTTTAGCTACATGACTTGGAAAAATTTATCTTCCCCTCTGGATCTGTCTGTTCATCTGAGGGGGATAACTTAAAGTAGTCCTTCCAGGTCTTAAATACCATGATTCTTTCATTCTATGCCTTCAAAATGATAAAGTCATTTTAGGTACCTACTGTAAATTCAGATATAAGTACTTATATTTTGTGAATGCCTATTTCATGCAAATCACTACTATAAAGATAACTCAAAGGATCTGACATGATTATCCTAAAGCTAAGGTATATTAATAATCAATATACACAAATCAATTTTCATCTTATGGCAAAGGCAGAAAGCAAAGAATGTAAATCCATAAGACCACCTACTGTTTCAGAAATTTTACTTTGCAGATAAAGCCAAGACCAAACATGAGTTCTGTTTATTTCACATCATAGTTTTAATCATATTTGCTTCATCCTTCAACTTTCAGGTTATCTTAATTTGTGCATGTGTGCTATGTCACTTCAGTCATGTCTGACTCTTTGCAACCCTATGAACTGTAGCCTGCCAGGCTCCTCTGTCCGTGGGATTCTCCAGGCAAGAATACTGGAGTGGGTTGCCATTTCCTCCTCTAGAGGATCTTCCCGACCCAGGGATCTAAACTACATGTCTTATATCTCCTGCATTGGCAGGCTAGTTCCTTACCACTGGTGCCACCTGGGAAGCCCTATCTTAATTCAGCCAACATGTAATTGTTATAACTTTCCTATGCACTGCTGCTGCTGCTAAGTCGCTTCAGTCATGTCCAACTCTGTGCGACCCCAGAGACGGCAGCTCACCAGGCTCCCCTGTCCCTGGGATTCTCTAGGCAAGAACACTGGAGTGGGTTGCCATTTCCTTCTCCAATGCATGAAAGTGAAAATGAAGTCGCTCAGTCGTGTCCGACTCCTAGTGACCCCATGGACTGCAGCCTACCAGGCTCCTCCATCCAGGCAAGAGTACTGGAGTGGGGTGCCATTGCCTTCTCCGTTCTTATGCACATGGTATGTTACTTTAGGAAACTATGCAGCCATCTTTTCCCTTCAAAATGTTTTTTTTTTCATTTTCTAAAAACAAGCATTTCTAGACTTTTAATTCAGTTCAGTTCAGTCACTCAGTCGTGTCCGACTTTTTGCAACCCCATGAATCACAGCACGCCAGGCCACCCTGTCCATCACCATCTCCCGGAGTTCACTCAAACTCATGTCCATCGAGTCGGTGATGCCATCCAGCCATCTCATCCTCTGTCGTCCCCTTCTCCTCCTGCCCCAAATCCCTCCCAGCATCAGGGTCTTTTCCAATGAGCCAACTCTTTGCATGAGGTGGCCAAAGTACTGGAGTTTCAGCTTTAGCATCATTCCTTCCAAAGAAATCCCAGGGCTGATCTCCTTCAGAATGGACAGGTTGGATCTCCCTGAAGTCCAAGGGACTCTCAAGAGTCTTCTCCAACACCACAGTTCAAAAGCACCAATTCTTCAGAGCTCAGCTTTCTTCACAGTCCAACTCTCACATCCATACATGACCACTAGAAAAACCATAGCCTTGACTAGACGGACCTTGTAGGCAAAGTAATGTCTCTGCTTTTGAATATGCTATCTAGGTTGGTCATAACTTTTCTTCCAAGGAGTATCTTTTAATTTCATGGCTAAAATCACCATCTGCAGTGATTTTGGAGCCCCCAGAAATAAAGTCTGACACTGTTTCCACTGTTTCCCCATCTATTTCCCATGAAGTGATGGGACCGGATGCCATGATCTTCATTTTCTGAATGTTGAGCTTTAAGCCAACTTTTTCACTCTCCACTTTCACTTTCATCAAGAGGCTTTTTAGTTCCTCTTCACTTTCTGCCATAAGGGTGGTGTCATCTGCATATCTGAGGTTATTGATATTTCTCCCGGCAATCTTGATTCCAGCTTGTGCTTCATCCAGCCCAGCATTTCTCATGATGTACTCTGCATATAAGTTAGATAAGCAGGGTGACAGTATACAGCCTTGACATGCAAAACATACTTTGATTCTTTCTCTTTTATCCTTTTCCTTTCTTTCCCCTTCGTGTCCTTACTTCTTAGCTCAAGTTTCAATTTTCAGTTTCTAGGATCTCAACACTCTACAATGAATAGATCATTTTCCTTTGAATTTGTAAATGCAAGGTAAGTGGCACTGCATTTCAGGCCATGGAGATGTAGTTTTCTCCAGGGTGGCTAACTAGGTATAGGGAACTGGGAGTCAGGAGACCTGGCTCCAGTCCCTGCCCTGCAGTATGTGACTGTGTCACTTTCCACACCAGATCTCAATGTTCTCATCTGTTACGTCACATAAAAAGGAAATGGAGGGGGAGAAAACTTCTTCCAGGAATTGCAAGCTGGGAATACTTTTAAGAAACAAGCAGGGACTTCCCTGGTGGTCCAGAGGTTAAGAATTCACTTCCAATGTAGGGGGTGTGGGTTAAATCCTTGATTGGGGAAGTACATGCTATGGGGTGTGGCCAAAAATTAAATAAATACATAAAATTAATGGCTATGGAAAAAAAAAAAAAAAGCCAAGCAGGTAACACAGTAAATGAACTGGCCAGGTGGGTACTGGGACAAAATGGAAGGGTTCATGCCTCATCTTCAAGAGCAGCTGTGACTCAGCTTCAGCCCCTAAATCAAGTGCTGTATCTGATTTTTCTCTCCAGGGATGTTAGAAATGTGGGGTTTCATTTGAAATCTCCCAATTATTAAATGTTAACTATTAATTCCATATTTTAACATGGTACCTCTATCCATGGGGTTTTCCAGGCAAGGATACTGGAGTGGGTTGCCATTTCCTTCTCCAGGGGATCTTCCCGACTCAGGGATTGAACCCAGGTCTCCCGCACTGCAGGCAGACTCTTTACCATCTGAGCCACCAGGGAAGCCCTTAACATGGTACAGACCGATACAAATGTCAACAGCGCAAGTTCTTTCTGTAGGACAACAGTTGGCCACTTCTAATTCAGAAGACTATCAAGTCCATCTGCTAGTGAGAAGATGCAACCTTCACAGACTTGTTTACAGTTCATTTCGTCATGCACAGCTCTTGTCACCATCAGTAACAAATCTGCACGAAGCAGCTCCTGTCAACAGGGCATGTGCTTGTCACTGGCCAAGCAACACAAGCATAGACCTCCACCCAAGCTCTAATGGACACAAATACCAGAGAAATTTCCTCCTTTAATATAACTTGCCTGTCTCCTCCTTTTCAAAAACTTCCCTGTCTCCTGCCCCCATCATGTCCCAACCCAAGCAGAAGAAATCCCTCTCTCTTTTACCTACTTATAGAATGTTGCACAAAACCCATTCAGACCTTATTACACCTTATTATAATTCTTTCTTTCAGTGTCTACTGTTCTCAACAGGCTGTGAGCTCACCAAAGGCAAGAAAGTACCATTTTCCTTTTGTATCCACAGTGCTTCATTTAGGACCTGTCACACTCTTTGCAAACAGATATATTGTCAGGGTAGGACTGCAGAACACACATGGTCTGGGCTGAGTGCCCAGCATCCTTGAGAAATGCAGAGTTCAGAGGAAGCTCCATTCCTAGAGCTGAAAGAAGAAAGAGTGGTTTTGTGGAAGAGATGCAGGTAAGCAGAGCACACACCCAGAGTCTACAGGAGGCAATCTGAGAACAGAAGCGGGGGTCTCCTCTCCTCTCTTTGACATGACCAACGTCATGGGGTAAGTTTAACCAGATGCATCCAGGATCTCCTTTTTCTCCAAAATGCAGGAAAATTGTTATGGAACCTCCAATTCTATAGCTTATGGAAACTATGAAGCATTCTTACGACAGCTCAGAAGGTTTTGACCCTCAGGACTACCTCCTCCTCAGGGTTTCAGCTTCACGTGCACTTTGAATGTTAAGCACCACGAGGACCCAGACACGAGGCCAGATCCTTCTCTATTATCTACAAACACATCCCTCCTCCATCCACGTGACCACAGATGCCTCATGCAAGGGTCAAGTCAACGTGACCAAACTTGCTCAGGATCCAGGAGGGAGACAGATGAACTGGTCATATGACAGCAACAGAAACCACCCAGGTCCCACGGGGAGCTCCCTCGCCATCACCTCCTCCTCTTGAGAGGCTTTGTTTTTCTGCAGTCAGTCAAGCCCTTGCGTGCACAAAAGCCATGTCTAACTGCAACAACATTCTCCACTGTGCACTCAGCCTCCCGCCACCCAGAACCAGGACCCAGTACTTCCATTCCCTTTTTCCACCTCTGCTCCCTTTTGTGGCTCAAGCCCCTGCCAGCTCCCATGGCACGTGGGGTCTCATTCTCAGCCCAGGGCCACGCCACAGACTATTCCAAGCAAAGGTAGCTCCCTTCATAGGAAGGTTTCTGCTGCTGGCATCACCTCACTCTGAGTCACAGAGCCTAAAGGAAATCTTACTCCTGGTCCCAGCAAGTGCCCATCCAGCAAGCGGTCAGCACAGTCCTCACCTTGTAACGTTTAGGATGGCAAAGTCAGCCATGAGTTCACGGTCAACTGGCCAGAAGACAAATTATAGAAGTCAGGGTCTCTCTCTTTGATTTTCCAGAGCTGTTCAGAGGGGTGACCGGGAGGCTATGAAGTCACCTCTTTTCTTGGTTCTTTTCATTTTCTTGAGACCAGATTGGAAGAAAGGGGCGAGGTTTTCTAAGACCGATTTAAAGGAGGGAAAATTTGAGGGACTTCAAAATAAATTCAGCATATCTTTTGGCCTTCCTGTGGGAATGAACATGAAATCTAAAATTCCCTGATCAGGTGTTCCCTGATCAGGAAAGCATCTTTTCAACCCCAAGTTCAAATTGGACCCAGGGGCAGCCCCCAGAGGTTGAGAGGCAAGCATGAGGGCCTCACTTTGCACTTGACTCTGAGCAAGGGCTCCTTCCTCTAGGGCCACACATAAAAACATAAATATCTGCATTAGCCACTGCAGTTCCTTTTAGTTTTAATCCACTTTCTAAGCTAATGCAGTGTTTTCAATATGATCCCACAGGGTCTTGGCATGGGAAGGGCCATGATGTCATATTCCAAGTATTCATTATGATTCTAATATGGGAGGGGAAATGGCCAATTCTTTTCTGGCTCCGTGTGTGATGGCAGTATGCACATTCTCTATCCCTTTAGGAGTAAATCAAGATGAAAAAGACCTATAATTTCCCCAAGAGGGCTGCAGCAGACAGCCCACATAAATTAGGAGTTGCTTCCTTGGAGGATATATAAACTTGGTAATTATTTTTAGGAGTAGATAACAGTGATCAAAGTCAAGAGCTCTATTGATAGAAAAGAGGGAAAGAGAGGCAGGGAAAGAGACAGCGCTATAAGGCAATGGAATCCATCTCGAGAATTTTGATTCCTGGATGTATTTCTCAGAAGTGAGGTTAGGAGACAGCGGGGAGCCAGAGGAAGGGAGAAGCATGAATGTCTTCCATGTGGGCTGGTTCACAAATGGGTCCCCAGAGTCACAGACACTTCATTCTGGAAGAAACTGAGGCCCAGGGACGGGAGGCAACTAACTTGGCTGCATCTCTCTAGTGAGTTTGGCCAGAATAAGGATGAGGAAATGTGTCTTCCAGTCTTCAGTTCCTAGCGGTCAGCTGTTTACCTTCAGTCGAGCCCTCAGAGCTGTTGTGTTTCAGAAGTCCAAGCCAGTGTGGTCTGCCTAAGTCATTTTGTTGTTTAGTTGTTCAGTCGTGTCCCACTCTCTGTTGACACTATGGATTATAGCCTGCCAGGCTCCTCTGTCCATGGGATTCTCCAGGCAAGAACACCGGAGTGGGTTGCCATGCCCTCCTCCAGGGGATCTTCCCCACCCAGGGGTTGAGCCCACATCTCTTAGGTCTCCTGCTTTGACACACAGGTTCTTCACTACTAGAGCCACCTGGGAAGCCCACCAAAACTTCTACTTAAGTTCCCTTCTTACTACCATTCCTTCAAATAAAGTAATTTGGTACCCTTCCCCACAAAAAAAAGAAAAAGAATCCTAGAATGGTTTGCCATTTCCTTCTCCAGGGAATCTTCCTGACCTAGGGATTGAACCCACGTCTCTTACATTGGCAGGCAGATTCTTTACTGCTGAGCCACTACGGAAGCCCAAAGTTGTTTTTACTGTAACTTGGACTCCAGCTTTTTGCCACTCCTTAAAACAAGCCTGGGAGGGAATTTCCCCTCAGGAGTCATGGGGGATGTAGGGGTGGGAAGACTTTCAGGATGCAGGGTCAGAAGGCCAGGATGCTAGCTCAGAGCCCCCTGCCCTTTGTTCAGGGAGACTTGGTTTCCTTGTCAAGATGAACAAGTCTAGCCTGGCTCACAGAGTCCAGTGCAATCAAGCCAGATGAAGAAGGGAGAAGTGCTCATTGACTATAAAGTGTGAAATGAATTGTGTGGTATTGACAGTGTGACTCTTATGATTAACAGCCCAATGGGGGAGGTCTTCCAGATGAGTGTGGGAGGCATCGCCTAGGGCTTTGTGGTCATTTGTGCTTGCCTCTTGGAAACCAAGAGACAACGGAGATCTAGACATCAAACCCTACCCCAGAAGGGACACAAAGGACCTGGGAGCCCAGAAGGATGGGTCGGCAGGCTGGGACAGTATTCTCAGATGATGCAGGGCCTCCACAGCCAGCTCCAGGGCATGTCAACCTCCAGACACCAGACACACAGCGGGAACACAGCTCACTCGACTTAAAAAACATTATAAAAGGCAAAAATCACACAGCGTTGACTTTTATCTCCAAAGTCCCGACTCAGTGGGTCTTAACGATCCAGTTTCTTTTTTAGGGTTGGAACAGGGTGGGGTCTTCTTAGTGGGAGCCCATTGAAATAGTTAGCAGGTGTTTCAGCCCATATTGTCCCAAAAGTACAGAAGCACACCCAGAGAGCTGAGAGGCTCACACTATGAGGCCCTGGAGACTGGCTGGGCTGAGCAGATAGATGGGTCACGTTTCCCATCCTATGCAACTTGGGATGAGCTCACTGATGAGGAGGATGAGCTCACTGAAGAGGAGGATGAGCTCACTGAAGTGAAGGATGAGCAACGATCCCTCCACCACTTAGATGGCTCCCTTTCTCTTCCTGCCCCTCTCTCATGTTTATAATTAAATTAGCCCATGTGATGTGACTCCTCTGAACAAGGGTTGGACCACTCTCACTATAGAGGTCATTCCCCTCAACTGTGTTTACCATTGAGGTTCCCTCAAGCCCCCAAATGTGTGCCATGATGGGCTTAATCAGTGGGATCAGGCATGGTCAGCTGATCATGGGCCGGGGATGCTCCAAAGAACCAGCTGGGATCCGTCTGCCTCCGGACCCTGCAGGAGTCCCGTGGCAGAACTTCTATCAAACTCTCAGCAAAGGACTGAGAAGAACATATTGGAAATGAAGGGCCCCATAGAGGCCTTTCTCTTGTTTCCTTGATTTGTGGACATGAGCTGTCTCAGTTCAGTTCAGTTCAGTCACTCAGTCGTGTCCGACTCTTTGCAACCCCATGAATCGCAGCATGCCAGGCCTCCCTGTCCATCACCAACTCCCGGAGTTTACTCAAACTCACGTCCATTGAGTCGGTGATGCCATCCAGCCATCTCATCCTCTGCCATCCCTTTCTCCTCTGGCCCCCAATCCCTCCCAGCATCAGGGTCTTTTCCAATGAGTCAACTCTTTGCATAAGGTGGCCAAAGTATTGGAGTTTCAGCTTCAGCATCAATCCTTCCAATGAACACCCAGGACTGATCTCCTTTAGAATGGACTGGTTGGATCTCCTTGCAGTCCAAGGGACTCTCAAGAGTCTTCTCCAACACCACAGTTCAAAAGCATCAATTCTTCGGCACTCAGCTTTCTTCACAGTCCAACTCTCACATCCATACATGACCACAGGAAAAACCATAGCCTTGACTAGACGGACCTTTGTTGGCAAAGTAATGTCTCTGCTTTTCAATATGCTATCTAGGTTGGTCATAACTTTCCTTCCAAGGAGTAAGTGTCTTTTAATTTCATGGCTGCAGTCACCATCTGCAGTGATTTTGGAGATCACCCCCAGGAATAAAGTCTGACACTGTTTCCACTGTTTTCCCATCTATTTCCCATGAGGTGATGGGACCAGATGCCATGATCTTAGTTTTCTGAATGTTGAGCTTTAAGCCAACTTTTCCACTCTCCTCTTTCACTTTCATCAAGAGAGCTGTCTAGACTAGGGTAATTCCTCTCCTTTCTGTGCTCAGTCATTCAGTAATATCTGACTCTCTGCTACCCCATGGACTGTAGCCCACCAGGCTCCTCTGTCCATGAGACTCTCCAGGCAAGAATACTAGAGTGGGTTACCATTTCCTTCTCCAGGGGATCTTCCCAACCCAAGCCCCTTGTGACAAGTCTTCTGCATTGGCAGGCAGACTCTTTACCACTGTGCCACTTGAGGGGCCTGGGGAAGCCCCCTAAAGTAGTGGATGCTAATACATATTCTTCGCATTTTAAGAAATATTCAAAATGTAAACAATACATTTTAAAAAATACATGTGCCTTGCCATTCATTCAATAAACATGATTTGTTTGGAAACAGGTCACAAAAGTTTGATTTACCTGAAGTCTATACCTATTTCCTGCCTATTTATTTCAGTCTTAAATCTGACTTTATATTAAAAGCAGTATTTTAAGAATTTATTTCATAAGATTAATCCCAAGAGTTACTGGGTAGCTTTCAAACTATTTCACCCCTTATAAATATATATCCCCAGAAAGTCTTGACCAGTGGTTCCTTGCATAACACTTATCTGGGGTGCTCCTTACAATGTACATGGGCCCTACCTAAGAACTAATGAGTAAAAATCTTCCAGAAACTTTTCAAAAGAGTTTCCAGGTGTTAATATGCAGCCTAGTGTGGAAACCTTCTTTCTGGGGTCTGTAAATTATAAAACTTGGACTAGATGAGCTCTGATCATCCCTACCATTCTACCTGGAGCAACAACATATTGTTATATACTGTAACTAAGACAATTTCTAAAAGAGACTCAACATGATCAACATATTCATTTGTAGCAACATAGCACTACATTCTGCAATTTAAAAAAATTTTTTTAATTTGTTTTCGGCTGTGCCGGGTCTTTGTTGCTGTGCAGGCTTTTCTCTAGTTTCAGGGAGCGGAGGCTACTCTAGTTGCAGTGTGAGGGTTTCTCATGGTGGTGGCTTCTCTTGTTGTGGAGCACAGACTCTAGGGCACATGTATTTCAGTAGCTGTGGCACGTGGGCTCAGTAATTGTGGTTCCTGGGCTGTAGAGCACAGGCTCAGTAGTTGTGGCACACAGATCTAGGTGCTCTGCCTGCGTGCTAAGTCACTTCAGTGTGTCTGATTCTTTGCAACCCTGTGGACTGTAGCCCACCAGGCTCCTCTATCCATGGGATTTCCCAGTCAAGAATATTGGAGTGGGTTGCCATACCCTCCTCCAGGAAATCTTCCCAACCCAGGGATCAAACCCAAGTCTGTTACATCTCCCGCCTTGACAAGCAGATTCTTTACCACCAGCACCACCTGGGATGCCCCCTTCTTACATTAGCCCTCTCCTATCCAATTGCGAGACCCCCAAGCTTGGATCCAGACAGTTTCACAGGAAAGTTACCCACAACTCCAAGCCCTGAATTGCCATTAGTCTGAAAAGCCCACAAAGCATCAGGCTCACAGTAGAGAAATTGCAATTTCTGTGGCTTGCCCATCAGCCAGCAGACCCAATGAATCATTTTTCCTCAATCTTGGTAAAAGTTGAAGTAAAAATCATGTTGATTTTTAAAAATCTAAGTCTGAAATAAATCAGCAACAGCTGACTTCCTCGGCCTAGGCACAAACCTGCAGTCATGAAACATGAAAAAAAAAAAAAAAGTCATTGAGCCAGAAATTTTTTTTATGGTTTCCTATGAAATATCATGTTACCTCCCCATGTCCTGGAGTTTTCTCAGCGTTCTCTGGAAGAAACCCCCATCAGATAACAGGCGGGGAGTAAGGAGCTGTGGCTGAAATTCCAAGCCTTTTCTAAACCCTGAGCGAGCTCAGGGGACTGTTTTCTTAGAGTTCTTCTAAGGTCAAGGGTATTTGTTTGCGGACAGGAGTGCCTGCTGAGAACATGCTACAAACAAGTAGGAGTTTCCACTCACTGTTCTTTGTAAAAAAATCACCATGTTGCCTAGCTCTGTGAGATCTAACCAGGTGTTCCTTCTGAATAATTCGGTCACATGCTCATTCTTTTTTTTTTTATATAGTACTTTATTATTTTTTAAAAAATTATTTATATATTTTTGGCTGTGCTGGGTCTTTGTTACTGCTCGGGCTTTTCTCTGGTTGTGTCGAGTGGGGGCAATTCTCTAGTTGCAGCGCACAGGCCTTTCCTTGCTGTGGCTTCTCTTGTTGCAGAGCATGGGCTCTACGGTGTGTGAGCTCAGTAGCCATGGTGCACGGGCTTAGTTGTCCGGTGGCATGTGGGATCTTCCCGGACCAGGGATGGAACCCGAGTCCTCAGCATTGGCAGGCTGATTCTTAACCACTGGACCATCAGGGAAGTTACATATGCTCATTCATTCATGGAGGGTTACGTGTGGAGATTTGGGCCCAAAATAGAAGGGACACAGAAAAAATCTAGGTCTTTATAAACCTATATTTATATTTATATATATATTTATATTTATAAAGATAAATAACAAATAGGATTTTCTTTATAAACCTATATTTATATTTATAAAGATAAATAACAAATAAGATTTTCTTTTTTTAGATACTTTACATGATTTATTTAATTATTAAATGCAGAATTATGTTCACATTGTAGATAGTATATCTTATTTTACAAATGGTGCAACAGACTCTGAAAAGTTAAGGAAATTTCTACAATCTCATTCAGATAGTAATCAATGGAGACAGATTTTTGAAAAAGTTTATTTTATTCCTAATACTCAAGTCTTGTTACACTGAATTAAAACCATGAGTGAGGTTTAATTGTTAACGTTCTGTTTTATTGAGGCTCAAGAAAAGAAGTAGCAATTTGGAGGATACTGATTTCTTGATTCTTCATAAAATCATCACTGAAATTTTTTGTTATCTTCTAACTGTTCCTATATGGAAACTAATAAAATAAATCAGTTCCTAATTTGAAGATTTTTTTTAAAAGCCTTTTTTCTCATTTCATTGCACTTACTATGAATGCTCTCTCTTATTCTCTCCCCTGTTTTTAGAATTCCTAATGTTTCACATACTAGAGGGACGAATTTTGTACTGTATTAAATACTTATATTTATGCGAAGCACTTTTATCCGTCTTATTTTATTTGATCCTCACGAGATACAGTCGTTGCCCCACTGTACACCCGCTGAGGCTCAGAGAAGGTAAAGAAATCACCCAGGGTAGCATAGAGACTGATAGAGTTAGGATTAGAGGAGGCTGGACTTCCTTCTGTGTCAAATCTCAAAAACATTGGGTAGATTCTCTTGTATGTTTATGGCTTCCATCCAGTGTTGAGTAGGTTGTGCCCATGTTAAACACGATACTCCGGTATCCTGAGGCAGAGGTGAATTTATTAAGGTAAGGCCTGACTTAGCGATTGCATCCTATGAAGAGCTCTTCCTGGCTCCCGGGCCGGCTGCTGCCTGCAGCGTGGGCGCGGCCGCCAGGTGCACTGGGTCTACTGTGGGATAACCGCGCAATGCCCGCCGGCAGCCCGCGGTACAGTTTCCTGCAGCACATGATTCCATTCAGATTCCCTGTAAACAACTCTATTTTAAGAGCAGACAGTGGCTATTATTAACTTCGATTGCTGTGTCCAGAAATGGAAGCAAAATGCAGAGGGAAAACAGCAGCGTGCGGTTTAATCGTTTCCATATTAATTTTCCATGATTATCAACCAGCATTTGATCTATCCTTGACCTTCTCTCAGACTAAACTAGAAAACGGCCTTCCAGGGCAGCATCTGTCGGGGGCACATACACAGCTGGGGCTCTATCCTGGCTGGTCACTGTTGCCACCGGCTGCCTAGCTCTGTTCCAGGTGTTAAAAACATTCTACCTACCCACTACACTGCTTCAGCACAACCCAGTAGGGAGTTTGGGAGATTTGCTCTCTCCTTGGATGTGGCATTCCAAGTGTTACCCTGCTGAGGACCTGTGCATACACACACACACACACACACACACAAACACACACACACACACTTCAAAGAAGTGGGGCTGGAATATCTTAAAGATCATCTAAGACACAAAACTAGGACCCCATTTTTTTCCCCAGGATGAGGGTTGAACTTGGAATGGGAGAAGTGAATCAATTTTAAAGAGACCTGGACAGACGTTGTTTTTCCATCTGTTTCCACCAAGCTGGAAAGCCTTTAGTTAGCCAAACTTTTGATTGACAGCTGCCCATAGGTGAGTATTATAACTATATTTCATAGAATGTAGGTGTTAGCAGGTGAAATAAATATCATTATTTTGTGTATCAGTTTAAGGAAAAAAATCACTTCCAATTGACCTATGACTTGCCTTCAATTTTAAGAGACATTCCAACATCAGAAATGTTGAAATGTGAAAAAGAAAAAGGTCTTGGAAATGATAGTATAGTCTGTGTTTATTTTCTGGATGAGTGGAGAGGAAGGAGGCTCAGAGAGGGTGTCTGGTTTACTCAGGGTCACACAGTTAGTCTGGTATGCAAGGCCAGTTATTACCTCTGACTCCAAAGTCAAGATTCTTTCTACAAAACACTTCTGTGTTCTACCCACCAAATTCAACTTTTCAGACAAGAAAATCCCTGAAGCATGGATTCAAGAATAAATCTAACTAGTCCTGGGATAATTTTAATGATTATTAGTTTGTGTTATCTTTCTCATCAATTGCTTAGAGGCACGTGGCGTATGACTGTAACTTGATAAGCTAAACTAGCCCACTAGATACTGGAGATGAAAATGCAGTCAGAAGAAAAGCAGCTTACCCTGGTATACACATACTGTATTTTTTCCCATGGCTATGCAAATTACCCCACAAAATTATAAAGAAGCTGCAGCTGAGGTCCAGGAAACTAAGAAAATAAATAGGTAGTCATTGAAAGAGTGTTTCTATTCAATAGAAAAAATAAGTCCTTGACCCATTTATTCCCTTATACACCCATTTATTTATTATTCATTATAAAAATATTTATTAAGCTGCTACTTTAGGCCAGACTGGGACAAGTGAGATAATAGAAGCAATTTAGACGGGACCTCCAAGGTGGAAAAATAGAGAAATAAGAAGCAGTGCTGAATAGAACGGTTATTATGATGTGTAAAATGTATGCAATGTGTACAAAAAGAGGTATTTATCTTGTCCTGGGGAAGTAGGAACGGCAGGAAGATTCTATGGAGGTAGTGATCTTGTGGTTGAAACTGCAAGTGAGAGTAACTCCTACTATCACAGCTAAGTGATCAGGAGAAGTTAAAGTGTTCCAGGCAGAGCCTGTGTATTCAGTCACGTCTGACTTTTTTGACCCCATGGACTATAAGCCCACCAAGCTACTCTGTCCATGGAATTTCCCAGGCAAGAATACTGGAGTGATTTCCATTCCCTCATCCAGAATATCTTCCCAACCCAGGGATCGAACCTGCATCTCCTGCAGCTCCTGCATTGATAAACAGGTTCTTTATCACTGAGCCACCTGGGAAGCCTGTTCCAGGCAGAGAAAATCCCAAACCATTGATTGCTGGAGGTTGACAGGAGCTGAGATATCTTGCAACTTCATGTTTTCATTTTAAATATAAGAAACCTGGGACTTCCCTGGTGGTCCAGTGGTTAAGAATTTGCACTTGTATTGCATGGGTTCAATCCGTGTTTGGGGAACGAAGATCCCAAGATCCGGCATGCCATGCTGCACGGTCAAAAAATAAGTAAGCAAAAATAAATGATAGGAAACCTGAGGTTTGGAGCAGACATGTCCCTGCACATAATCAGAAAAGCTAGACCCTAACTACTAAATTCAACTTTCTTGACTCACCCTCCAGGGTTTACACACTAAGCTTCCACACAACCAGAGTGACTAGTTGGCTGATTCCTTCTGATTCACGCATTATTACTTACATTCAACCATTTACAGATGACCTCTGTGTGTTTTAGATGATAAAAACATGAGTCTTTCATGGACTCTGTGTTCAAGGACTTTGTACCAAGTTATTATAATAAAAGGTAGAAATTGCTAAGTGTAAAAAGAGGGACAAAACACTCATGCTCGTGAGGATGAGAGGCAACCAGAACCCTCATTCATGGCGAGTGAGACTGCAATACGGTGCAGCTGCTTTGTTTTTGCTTTTGTTTTTTTAACTTTTTATTTTGTATTGGGACTTCCCAGATGGTGCTAGTGGTAAAGAATCCACCGCCAAAGCAGAAGATGGGGAGTTGGATCCCTGTGTAGACCCGCTGGAGGAGGAAATGGCAACCCTCTCCAGTATTCTTGCCTGGAGAATCCCATGGATGGAGGAGCCTGGCGGGTTACAGTCCATGGGGTCTCAAAGAGTCGGACACGACTGAAGTGACTGAGCATGCTGGGAAGGTCTCATTTGTGCTTCTTTGGGTACAGTGTAGTCCCTCCCTACCCCTTGAGTAATGGAAGCAGAGAAAAATAAGCCCTGAGCCCAGGGCAGATGCTGTGGCTACCAGACCCTGCAGAGAGGGTGGGAGACCAAACACTGCTGCTTCTCAGCCAGACGGGAGGACATCAGCCAATTAGGAAGAAGGATCTCCAGCCTTCATTCTCATCACAGCAAATGGAGCCCAAGGTTTTAACTCCCTGGGAGCCTTTCAGGAGAGAGCCTCGCATAATTTCTTATTTAGGAAAGGTTTGAAGACATTTGCGCTGGAGTATTTAATCCTAAACACTGGAACTGTCCCAGCAGTGGGTATGGATTAGGGGACAGTTGACTTCACACACTGATATTCAAAATAGAAAGTCACTATTCTTTCAGAGTGGCAGGGAGAAGGGTGAGTGACAGCAACCACAGCTGTGCGGAGGCACAGATCTCACTCCCTCAGAAACTTCAGGAGTTTCCATAGCTCTTGGCAAACTGGCTTCCGGCTTGATGGAGGACTCCCCTGACCCCCCTGAATACCCAGGACTTTGCAAAATCAACCACAGTCTTGCTTGCTTTCAAGAAGAAGTTCTATTGCCTCTCTCTCTCTTCCCACCCTCTCTGGCCATCATTCTCTCTCTCAGTTACCTTTTCTGTTCTATTTCACTGGCTTTTCATGCCACACGCTAGGAATGTTTGTACTTGGCAGGGAGCCCACAGTCATAAAACCCAAGAAGCGTTGTTTATAAGAATTCTGCCATTAGGGTAAGTTCAATAGAATATTTCCATTAAAAGTAAGCAAGAAGCATCAGGTAATCCATCACCAATTTATATTTTCCATTGAGAGGACAGCATTTATCATGCTCTGAGAATAGCCCCACGCTCCCTCTCAGTGTTTTGCCAAGTCAAATACCTGGCCGGTGGTGAATGTTAGACAACCCTGAGAGGAAGTGAATGCATAAATCAAGTCTCGGGGGTTTGTAGACAACACACAGAGAGTCACAGGAGATGCCCGCAGAACCTGGAAAGAAGGTGAGTCCTGATAGCCAAAGTTAGAAGAACTGACTCATCGTGCTTTATATTTAGTCTCAAACAGAAGCAATTCACTGCAAGAGGCAATTTGGAAGGTGGCTTGGAGGAGATCTAGGGAAACCCAAGTCCGAGCAGTGATCATGGAGGGTGATGCCAAAGATGCAGGGCTGGAGGAGTGATTGATAGCAAGAGAGGCTGGTGATGTGTCCCACCTGTAGGAACACTGTGCAAACAAAGAGGAGATTAGAGAGCACTAAGACAAGGGGACCCAAAGATCAGGGTGTGAGTGAGTCCAGGAGTACCAGTCCTAGCTTCTGGGTTGGTAAACCAGTGGATGAGAATCCAGTTACAGAAACCCTAGCCAAGTAATATATCCCATTCCTGGTACACATCCAGGCAGCCAGAGTGCCCAGTCTCATCCTTTTTTCTTCTCTGTTTCATCTCTGTGAGGAGTTAAAGGCTTTCATTTTTCACTCTGTGGACTGATAAATATTCACAACCTAAAAGCTGAGAAAGAAAAATGAAAGGGTTAGTTGCTCAGTAGTGTCCGACTCTTTACGACCCCATGAACTGGACTGGAGCCCACCAGACCCCTCTCCCCTTGGAATTCTCCAGGCAAAAATTCTGGAGCAGATTGCTGTTTTCTTCTCCAGGGGATCTTCCTGACCCAGGGATCGAACCCGCATCTCTTTAATCTCCTGCATTGGCAGGCAGGGTCTTTTATCACTGCACCACATGGGAAGCCCTTTTGGTGACATATCTGCTACCTTTCATTTGCCTCGGATATTTGAGCTATTTTTGTGTAACAAGCAACCGCAAAAATCTCAGCAGCAGAAAAAAGTGCATTTATTTAACTCACACATCTGAGGATCAACAGGAATCAGCTGTTGAAGGTTGATCTCAGATGGGTGAATCTCCCAGTCTAGGGAAACTCCCACACACAACTGCGGATCAGCTGGGGACTGACTGATGTGGGCTTGGCTGGGGGTGTCAGGCTGGTGTCACAGTGCCCCACATGTCTATTGTCCTCCTCCTGGGACCAACAGGCCCGCCCAGGCATGTTCTTTCCAGAGTGAAAGGACAAATGCCAAAGTGGAATCCCAAGTGCATTGGACATTTTAAACTTTCGGTATAGCTGGCCCACTACCATCCCAAAGGCCAAGGAAAGTGACTGCCACACCCAGTGTTGGAGGGTAGAAAAGTATACTTCATCCATGGAGGGTGGAGGAAGGGACAACAATGAGAGGAACATATACTTCTGAACAACAATCCACCTGCCCTCAGGTTTTAAAACGTTCAGAAACAATGAGGAATGAAAAGAAAGATCCAGAAGGCAAGAACAAAGGTAGGTCTGATTCCATTGCTACTTTTGTCAGACAAACCACAGGTACTCCAACTTCTCCAAGAGAACAGGGGACAGAAGTCAGATGTGAATACCTAGTTTTTTCTTCCCATAACTGAGACCACATGACCCCCATGTGCACATCTAGCTTTGCCCTCAACAGAGACTTTAAAAGCTAACCTCACTTTCCCAACTCAAACATCCATGGCAATCCTATGATGCAAACTGCTCAGCTGTCACCATCCAAATAGTTGGCCCATTTCCCAGAAATAATTACTCTTTAAGTGTGGAGTGGAGATACATTTTTAAAATCAATTAAAGGTCAAGTATGAATAGAAACCATAAGGACTTGAGACCAGGGTAACATAGTGATCAGTGCTAGAGAAGTACTTCCACACACTTGCTTGGATCAGAATACTTACTGGTGATAAAGTATAGAAGTAGGTATGTCAAATGACATTACTCAGCTCACAATGAAACAAAAGTCTCCATGGATTAAAAGTGGAACAGAAGCCTAAGATACTGAACAGAAATGAAGTGGAGGAGCTATTGGGCTTCAGATCCAAGAGACGATAGCAGTAAAAATGAATGAATATATGGGACTTCTCTGGTGGTCCAGCAGTTAAGAATCCACCTTCCAGTGCAGGGGGTGGGAGTTCAATCCCTGGTGAGGGAACTAAGATCCTACAAGCTTTGGGGCAATAGCCCACACTCTGCAACTAGACAGCCTGTGCACCATAACTATGATCCGGCATGCAGCAGTGAGGACCCAGTGCTGCCAAACAAACAAATAAATATTTTTTAGAAATGAATGAATATGTGCATCAACATGGACGGGTCTTAAAAATATGATGATATGTGAAAGAAGTCAGACTCAAAAGTACATGAATGGTAATAATCCAGTATAAAATGAAGTTCAAAAGCAGGTAAGACCTATCTGTGAAAATCAGGATCATGGTTTGCTATTGTTTAGTGGCTAAGTCATGCCCAACTCTTTTGTGACCCCATAGACTGTAGCTTTCCAGGCTCTTCTGCCATGGGATTCCCCAGGCAAGAATACTGGAGTGGGTTGCCATTCCCTTCTCCAGGGGATCTTCCCGATCCAGGGACTGAATCCACATCTCCTTCATTGCAGGCAGATTCTTTACCACTCTGCTACCTAGGAAGCCCTAGAATCATGGTTACCTTGGAGAGAAGTGGAGAAGATAGTGGCTGTTGGAGGCATAAGAATGATTTCTTGAATGCTATTAAAGTTCTGTCGTGCTTAGTTGCTCAGTCGTGTCTGGCTCTTTACAACCCCATGGACTGTAGCCCACCAGGCTCCTCTGTCCATGGGATCCTCCAGGCAAGAATACTGGTGCGGGTTGCCACTTCCTTCTCCAGGGGATCTTCCCAACCCAGAGATCGAACCCACTTCTATGTCAACTGCACTGTTGGCAGATTCTTTATCTGCTGAGCCATCAGGGAAGCCTCCTGGGTGGTGGTTACACAGGAATGCTCACTTGATAAAAATTAATTTGTGTGTACAGAGGATTTGCCCAATACACTATATGCACATTATGTGTCCATCAAAAAGTCCACCAAAAATTATTAAATTGTAAGCATTCTGCTTTCAGCAATTATGAACCATGGTATTTCAGGTTGACTAACTCGTCTGCTGAACAATATTTATTTTTAAATCTAAATGCATCAGAGACCTCCCAAGGCAGAGGCTAAGAGTAAGCGCTGTGTGAATTTGTCACTGCACTCCATTGGTGTCAGGAAAGTGGTTAAAGAAAGCATTGAGTTCTATTATAGTTTAATAAGTCAGGATTCCATGCTGTGCATGCTAGAGTAACAACAAAAAGTATAATAAATTGATTGAATAGTCCAGTCAAGAGACAAAGATTTAGAGGCAATATCAGTTGCATTTCACAGATTTGGATTCTCATTTGTGTAGGGGAAAAAAATGGTAGAGGGCAACAGGGAGACTCTACTTCAAAACGCTCTGTTGTATACTTGAAAGTTGCTAAGTGAGCAGATATTCAATGTTCTTACCACAAAAAAATGAAAATAATTATGCGAGATGATGAGGGTGTTAATGAACTTTATTGTGGTAATCATTTCACAATATACACATGTCACTGAACCTTGAGTTTACACAGTGTTTTCTATCCACTATATCTAAATAAAGTTAGGGGTGGATAAAGCAGTAGAGATGGGAATCTAATTCGAAATTGCTAACTCATTGTAGGTTATAAAAAGGTGAGAAGCCCATATGAATGGGTAGATGGATGGGTGGATGGATGGTGGATGGATGGATAGATAAAAAACAGTTACAGATAAAACTAAAAATTTTCCATTCATAAAATGATGCACTGAGAACTGTACAGAGGGAAGCTTGCAAAGCATGTACTGTAGACTGAGGAGCCAAGGGTTTAGAATCTTGAGAACTAAAGGGTTGACCACAGGTTACACCATCATTGCTTGTCGGCACCTCAGAACCATTTTTACTGAGCAGTTTGTTGGTTTAATAATAGTTTCTTCAAGCACTACTGAAAATAGCCTCTGGAAACACTTCATTGATAAGTACAAGAAGAACAACAGTGTTTTCTTTTATTCAGAATGAACTGGGCAGGGGGGAAATAAGGAGAAATGACTTCAGAAAGTATTACAAAGTAAAAACTGAAATTACATGATCAGGTACCATGTAGGAAGCATAATTCATGACTTCTGTGAGAACAAATGGAATTCAACACGTGGCACCAGCCACCCCTCTCTTCCAGGAAACAACACGAATACTCTGGTCCTTCTTGTGTCAACACTGCAGACATTTTCACACACGCTACAGCACAGAAACGTGGAGAGCCTGTTCCTCTAAAATCATTTAGCACAACAGGTGCTCACATGCAAGCAATATTATAAAACATGAAGTTTAGCTTTGTGATAAATCTATCAGAACAGGCTTAACAATGACCACGGACTTTTATCTGTCCAAGCTCAAATTATTTGGACACGTTTGTGAAATATTCATGTTTCTTTTCAAAATGCTTACAATTCTTAACCAGATTTGTGTTAAAGAAAAAAAAAAATGTAGCTCTTGAGTCTCTCATCTTCCCATCTACCCCCAACTCATGTAGGATCATAGCCCATGGTGAAGTCTACCCATCTACCCCCACAAACATCATAAACATGTTTGCACAGGGATTTCCCTGGTGGTCCAGTGGTTAAAAGTCTGCCTCGAAATGTAAGGAATGCGAGTTTGATCCCTGGCCTGGGAACTAAGATCCTACATGCTACTGAGCGGCTAAGCCCGTGCACCACAACTACAGAGTCCGTGTGCTGTGGAGGTGGTGTGCCACAACTAAGACTCAACACAGGCAAGTAAATAAATATTTAAAAATAAGTAAATAAACACATTTACACACCCAACATGCCCATTCATTTTGGAAGAACCCGGGAAGCTTCTCGAACATATTTGCAAATTCCATGTGTTATCACGTGGCAGCTGCAGTTTCAGCCCTCTTGTCCTGTATCTGTCTTTCCTCTAGAGTATGTCCAGACAAACCCAGTACCTACGAAGAAGAATCCTGTCTCTAATTATGTTGTGCTTATGCCCCCAAAGGTCTTGCAGAGCTTTGTCTGAGCCAGCACTCTCAGATTTTAAGACTGGCCCTCTACCTTCCTCACTAGCACTCAGCTGAATGAACTGGGAGCCAGGTCTAAGTGAAAATAGAGCAGGCTTGACTCAGAATGGCCCTTCCTCACTGATAAGTTTTTCTTACCTGGCTGAGATTATTCTGTTTCTTTAAAGCAGATGCTCATCCACTAGGGTGTGTTCTGTGCCAAGGAGCTTCTACATCTCTCAGGCACACTGGTTCCTGGCAGGGCTACCTTGCGGTTCTCTAAGTGGACAGGGGCTGAAACCCATGGGCTGAAACCCAGGGATGGGCATTTGTTTTAAAACTAGCTCCTGCTTCAGTTTTATTAATGACTTGTTTTGGGTCACAATCTTAGTCCTGAAGGTATTTAAAGTATCTATTTATAGTAGCCAGGATATGGAAACAATCTAAATGTCCATTGACAGAAGAATGGATAAAGATGTGTTACATATTATAGACAATGGAATATTACTCAGCCATAAAAAAGAGTGAAATAATGCCATTTGCATCAACATGGATGGACCTAGAGATTGTCAAACTGAGTGAAGTAAGTCAGAGAAAGACAAATATCATATGATATCACTTATATATGGAATCTAAAATAATGATAAAGAATAAATAAAATAACAAATGAACTTATTTACAAACAGAAATAGAGTCACAGATGTAGAAAACAAACTTATGGTTACCAGGGGATGGGGGAAGAGATGAATTGGGAGATTGGGATTGATATGTACACACGACTATATATATAAAATAGATAACTAATAAGGACCTATTGTATAGCACAGGAAACTACTCAATACCCTGTAATGGCCTGTATGAGAAAAGAATCTTAAAAGAGTGGATATGTGTATATGTATAACTGATACACTTTGCTGCATCTGAAACTAGCACAACTACACTTCAATGAAATTTTAAAAAAACCTCTTATGGGAAGACTTTTAAAACCTAAAATAGACAAATTACACTGGCCTACTTTTCACCAAATCCTAACAAGTCACCGACAATAAAACTTACCATTTTCTTTTGTTCTTCACCAGACTAGGGGAATATTGAGGCTTGGTTTGCAATTTTCCGCTAGTCAAAAAGATCACTCTCTTAAATGACAGCCTAGAGGTATGGGCACCTATGGGATCCTGGGCTCTGTGGCTTCCCTCCCCGCCCCCCAAAAGGGGAAGGGCTGTAAGTGATCTCTCTGCCCGTAGCTAATAAATTTATCATCCAAGGGAAATATATCTTTGTTGGTCGGATCTATGATTCCCCTAATGAAAAGCACATTTCTAGACCTGTTCTTAACAAGATCTCATGGAGGGTCTGTGAAGGATGCAGCAGCCAAAGCCTGCACAGCCTTCAAAGCTAACTGCCTCCAGGTGCACGGAAGAATATGACTTGAACTCAGCGAGCGCTATTTTCAACCCAGTGCCTGAGTGTCTTTGTTCCTACAAGTGTAAAGTTTCCCTCATTCCACTTTTTATGGCCACAGGTTTCTGGGTTGCATAACACCCAATAAGAGAGCACCAAAGGGCTTAGTTTTATTGTTCTGTTGTGTTTTATTGACTCCATGTTTTATTCAACTAACGTGTGCAGTAGAGGCAGGCAATAACAGTTCAATTACACTGCTAGGGCGCTTCCTCTCCTCCCAGAGCCCGACTGCAACCCAACATACTTTTATTACATCCACATGCAGACGAGAAAGGGAAGAATAAAGAGATGAAGGAGGACTGGGAGGTGCTTGGTTAAAGTGTTAAAGCTGGAACCTCCCCTCTCCCAAATGATCCTTGAAGGCCAAGAGCTTTACAAAGAAGAGCACTTTGTTCCTGCTGTGGCCATGGCATCACTCACCCAATCTCTTCTTGGGAGCAGAATGCTGTTGCTCTTTGGAGAAGAGCCAGAGGAAACTATTTGGAGGGTTGGGGGCATTGGGATTGTGCCATGAGGGCCCAGCAATCCCTGAGCCATTGGTCCAGTCTTGGAACCAAAGGCATCTCATTGAACATGGAGGAGTTCACTCACACCTCCTTAGGTTTTCCTAATACTAATTTTCATGATTTAAAAAAAAAATTTATTGAAGTATAGTTGCTTTACAATGTTGTGTTTTTTTCTGCTGTACAGCAAAGTGAATCAGCCATATGTATACATGTCCCCTCTTTTTTTGGTTTCCTTCCCATTTAGGTCATCACAGAGCAGTGAGTAGAGTTCCCTGTGCTGTACAGTAGGTTCTCATTAGTTATCTATTTTATGTGTATTCGTGCTAAGACGCTTCAGTCATGTTCGACTCCATGTGACCCTATGGACTGTAGCCCACCAGGCTCCTCCGCCCATAGGATTCTCCAGGCAAGAATACTGGAGTGGGTTGCCATGACCTCCTCCAGGGGATCTTCCCAACCCAGAGATGGAACCCACATCTCCTGTATCTCCTGCATTGGCAAGCAGGTTCTTTACCACTAGCGCCACCTGGGAAGCCCCATCTATTTATAAATAATATTAATAGCATTTATGCATCAATCCCAATCTCTCAATTCATCCCACCCTTTTTTGCTCTCACCTTGGTGTCTGTATGTTTATTCTGTTTGTGTCTCTATTTCTGCTTTGCAGATAGGTTCATCTGTACCATTTTTCTAGATTTCATGTACATGTGTTAATATACAATTTGCTGTTTTCTCTTTCTGAACTTCTTCCCTCTGTATGACAAGTGATGAACTCACCCTAACTTGAACTAATGTTTGAAAGTAATTCACAAGCGTCCATAGGCTTCCCTGGTGGCTCAGATGGTAAAGAATCTGCCTGCAAAGTGGCAGACTCAGGTTCGATCCCTGGGTTGGGAAGATCCCCTGGAGAAGGTAATGGCAACCCACTCCAGTATTCTTGCCTGGGAAATCCCATGGACAGAGGAGCCTGGTAAGCTTCAGTCCATGGGGTTGCAAAGACTCAGACACCATTTATCAGCTGAACAACAACAACAGCTAGCAGGCCAGCAACCAAATGCATCCAGCAGCCTGTTTTCATGGGGTCTGTGAGCTAAGACAATTTTTACATTACGTCTTAAATCAGGTTTATGACTTCAGTTTCTGTAAAGACTGGGGCGGGGGGGGGAAACCCAGAAAATGTGAGAGACGTTATGGCCCACAAAGACTAAAGTATTTGCTATCTGACTCTTTACCAAAAAAGTTTGCCAACCCCCCAGTAGATGATTTCTCAAGACTGATTTATTAAGCATATTTTCAAGGCTCTGACTCTGTTTTTGCATTTTAGATTCCCCCTTGCTTCTCAAAATGTATGTACATTCTCAGTCCTGTCTGACTGTGACTCCATGGACTGTAGCCCACCAGACTTCTCTGTCCATGGGATTCTTCAAGCAATAATAATGGAGTGGGTTGCCATTCCCTTTTCTAGGGGATCTTCCTGACCCAGGGATCGAACCTGCATCTCCTGCATTGCAGGCAGATTCTTTACCATCTGAGCCACGAAGGAAGATGTGCTAGGAATAACATCACAAGCCAATTTGGATATACAAGAAGGGGGTGGCACCCTTTACCACGATAGAAGATATGTGCAATGACATTTTATTAAAAAAAAGAGAGAGAAGTGTTCTGCATAACTAATATTTAACCAAAAGAGCCGGGGCTGGGTGGTAAGTGAGAACATTGCAGAATATTTCCAAGAACAGAAGGAGCCCAATGATTCCAGATTGAATCCCTGGTTTCATGGAGAGACATGCTGTTCCAGGAGCAGAGTGAGGTGAGCTCAGAACAAGACGGCTGCTCATTAAGGAAAAATTAAAAATAACAAAGGATGCAGTAAAAGAGTTCAGCGATTACATTTCTTATCATCTACATCTCTGTTCATATGCCTTCAACATATTCTTTTCAGAAACATGTATTTCTCATGTATGATGCTTGAGGTACAAGTGGAAGCAGGGAGGGGCTGCAGAGGGAGAGGATAGTAAAGAAGGGAATTGGAAGAAGAAATTTCTGTGGAAAATAAAATAAAACTAGAAGGATGAGTAGGTGCAGAGAGACTTCTAGAAGGGGAAATAGCTCCTAGGTGACGGTGATTGGGGTCTGCATTCAGAGGCATTCCCACCTCCCTCTGGTCTTCCAGAGGGATCTATATATATGGATCTTCCATCTATATATATGGATGTGAGAGTTTGGCTTTGCCAGGTGGGTGAGAAAGGCCAGGACCGACAATCTGACCTCCTCTTAGAGGCTTGGGCTTCCTAGGTGGCACTAGTGGTAAAGAATATGCCTGTTGTGCAGGAGGCACAGGAGACCCCTGTTCAATCCCTAGGTCAGGAAGATCACCTGGAGAAGGGCATGGCAACCCACTCCAGTATTCTGGCCTGGAGAATCTCATGGACAGAGGATCCTGGCGGCTACAGTCCATGGGGTCTCAAAGAGTTGGATATGACTGAAGCGACTTATCACACATGCATAGAGACTCATCTTTAGTTTTAAGGAGACCTGGAGGTCTGAGTCTGGTCATGTCACTTGGAGTGCATATTATATAAACAACTTCCAGCTATGGGAACACTACTGGAATTTAGTGGAAGGGAACCTCATCTGAATTTAACTTCAATTGTCTTCCTTGAAGATGCAAATGCCCCAGGGGAGCATCTAGTTAGCCTCCTGTGGGTCCCATGCTCACCTGCTTACCAAGAACTCCAGCTTTGGCAGTCCCATTAAGACTGAAAAAAAATTTTTTGTAACAGTGACAGCCAGAAATGGGGTCATTATAAGGCATAATGAAGGCTGAGTGCCAAAGAACTGGATGTTTTTGAACTGTGGTGATGGAGAAGACTCTTGAGAGTCCTTTGGACTGCAAAGAGATTAAACCAGTCAATCCCTAAAAGAAATCAACCCTGAATATTCATTCACTGGAGAAGGGAATGGCAAACCAGTATTCTTGCCTTGAGAACCCCATGAACAGTATGAAAAGGCAAAAAGATATGACAGTGAAAGATAAACTCCCCAGGTAGGGAGAATGATCTCTGTTCGTTTCCAAGGCAAACCATTCAATATCACGGTAATCCAAGTCCCCCAACCATTAATGCTGAAGAAGCTGAAGTTGAACAGTTCTATGAAGATCTACAAGACCTTCCAGAACTAACACCCAAAAGAGATGTTCTTTTCATCATAGAGAACTGGAATGCAAAAGTAGGAAGTCACGAGATATCTGGAATAACAGGCAAATTTGGTCTTGGATTACAAAATGAAGCAAGGCAAAGGCTAATAGTTTTGTCAAGGGAACACACTGGTCATAGCAAACACCCTCTTCCAACAACACAAGAGAAGACTCTACACATGCACATCATCAGATGGTCAATACTGAAATCAGAATGATTATATTCTTTGCAGCCAAAGCTGGAGAAGTTCTATACAGTCAGCAAAAACAAGACTGGGAGCTGACTGTGGCTCAGATCATGAACTCCTTATTGCCAAATTCAGACTTAAACTGAAGAAAGTAGGGAAAGCCACTTGACCATTCAGGTATGACCTAAATCAAATCCCTTATGATTATACAGTAAAAGTGACAAATAGATTCAAGGAATTAGATCTGATAGACAGAGTGCCTGAAGAACTATGGACTGAGGTTTGTGACATTGTACAGGAGGCAGTGATCAAGACCTCCCCCAAGAAAAAGAAAGGCAAAAAGGCAAAATCGTTGTCTGATGAGGCCTTACAAACCTTCTTCTTGCTGAGAAAAGAAGAGAAGCTAAAGGCAAAGGAGGAAAGGAAAGATATACCTATTTGAATGCAGAGTTCCAGAAGGAGAGATAAGAAAGCCTTCCTCAGTGATCAATGCAAAGAAATAGAGGAAAACAACAGAATGGGAAATACCAGAGATCTCTTCAAGAAAATTAGAGATACCAAGGGAATATTTCATGCAAATATGGGCTTAATAAAGGACAGAAATGGTATGGACCTAACAGAAGCAGAAGATATTAAGAAGAGGTGAAGAATATATAGAGGAACTGTACAAAAAAGATCTTAATGACCCAGATAACCAAAACGATGTGATCACTCACTTAGGGCCAGACATTCTGGAATATGAAATCAAGTGGGTTTAGGAAGCATCACTACAAACAAAGCTAGTAGAAGTGATGGAATTCCAGTTGAGCTATTTTAAACCCTAAAAGATGATGCTGTGAAAGTGCTGCGCTCAATATACCAGCAAATTTGGAAAACTCAGCAGTGGCCACAGGACTGGAAAAGGTCAGTTTTTTCATTTCAATCCCAAAGAAAGGCAATGCCAAAGAATGCACTCATCTCACACACTAGCAAAGTAATACTCAAAATTCTCCAAGCCAGGCTTCAACAGTACATGAACTGTGAACTTCCAGATGTTCAAACTGGATTTAGAAAAGACAGAGGAACCAGAGGTCAAATTGCCAACATCCATTGGATCATTGAAAAAGCAAGAGAATTCCAGGAAAACATCTACTTCTGCTTTATTGATTATGCCAAAGCCTTTGACTGCATAGATCACAACAAATTGTGGAAAATTCTTCAAGAGATGGGAATAGCAAACCACCTTTTCTGCCTCCTGAGAAATCTGTATGCAGGTCAAGAAGCAACAGTTAGAACTGGACATGGAACAGCAGACTGGTTCCAAATCGGGAAAGGAATACGTCAAGGCTGTAAATTGTCACCCTGCTTATTTAACTCATATGTAGAGTACATCATGCAAAAAGCCAGGCTAGATGAAGCACAAGCTGGAATCAAGATTGCTGGGAGAAATATCAATAACCTCAGATATGCAGATGACACCACCCTTATGGCAGAAAGTGAAGAACTAAAGAGCCTCTTGATGAAAGTGAAAGAGGAGAGTGAAAAGGCTGGCTTGAAACTCAACATTCAAAAAATGAAGATCATGGCATCTGGTCCCATCACTTTATGGCAAATAGATGGGGAAACAAAGCAAACAGTGAGAGACTTTATTTGGGTGGGGGGGCTCTAAAATCACTGCAGATGGTGACTGCAGCCATGAAATTAAAAGATGCTTACTCCTTGGAAGAAAAACTATGACCAAACTAGACAGCATATTAAAAAGCAGAGATATTACTTTGCCAACAAAGGTCTGTCTAGTCAAAGCTATAGTTTTTCCAGTAGTCATGTATGGATGTGAGAGTTGGGCTATAAAGAAAGCTGAGCACCAAAGAATTGATGCTTTTGAACTGTGGTGTTGGAGAAGACTCTTGAGAGTCCCTTGGACTGCAAGGAGATCCAACCAGTCCATCCTAAAGGAAATCAGTCCTGAATATTCATTGGAAGGACTGATGCTAAAGTTGAAACTCCAATATTTTGGCCACCTGATACAAAGAACTGACTCCTTGGAAAAGACCCTGATGCTGGTAAAGATTGAAAGCAGGAAGAGAAGGGACCGACAGAGGATGAGATGGTTGGACGGCATCACCAACTCAGTGGACATGAGTTGAGCAAGCTCCGGGAGTTGGTGATGGACAGGGAGGCCTGGCGTGCTGTAGTCCATGGGGTCACAAAGGGTCAGACACAACAGAGTGACTGAATGAAAGCAACATGCCAAACAGGCGAAAACCACAGAGGTCCAGTACATTAGCCAGAAATCTCAAAGGCATGAAGTAATCTTGAGAAAGGCAAAACCACAACTTTTTCAGTCAATGGGATTAGAAATGAAAATCCATCAAAGGGGGATGATTGACTCTGGGAAAAAGGAGGAAAGAGGTGGTTGGTGGTCTTCCTCTGAGCTCACACACCAGGCACCGTGCCTTGAACTTTGTAGGCACCACCTCTTCTGTCCTGAAGACAACCCAGTAAGAAAAGTTCTAACATTTATCCCTATTAAACCGATGAAGAATATGAGTTTCAAAGCAATAAAGAGATTTTCTTAGGATCACACAAAGAGTAAACAGATGAGGAAGTTGGAATCAGAGAGCTGATCACAGAATTAACAAGTCACAGAGAAAATCATAAGCCCAAGGGTAATTCCATCATAGCCTTCCCTGTTGAGCCCACAGGTTTGGCCCTGAGCCATTGTGTTCTGTGTAAGATTTTTTCTTGCTCAATACACAGTAAACACAACAATGTTTTTAAAACCTCTGATGCAGGTAAAAGTACAGAGATTTCTAGATTCCAGCCCATGAAGAGATAATAGGTATTGGGTAAAGATTCTATGGGCTTCCCAGGTAGCTCAGTGGTAAAGAATCCTCCTGTCAATGCAGGAGACATGGGTTCCATCCCTGGGTTGGGAAGATCCCCTGGAGAAGGGCATGGCAACCTATTTCAGTGTTCTTGCCTGGAGAATCCCATGGACAGAGAAGCCTGGCAGGCTATAGTCCATGGGGTCGCAAAAGTCAGACACTACTGAACACATAATCACAGAAATTGGTTTCAGCAAGTATTTAATGCCACAGTGGCAGGGGAAAAAAATCTGTAATTGGTTAAACTCTCATGTTAATTCCTTACAATTTGGCCACGGCTACAACACGAGTCACTGAGCATATTTTAGATTTCAATCCCAAGCACGGTAATGTATTATATAGTTTAAAGTTGAAGCTTTTAAAGACAGAGTCAAAATTAAAACCATTTTTTAAATAAAAAGGCTGAAAATTATTACATGTCACCTTGATGCTTTAAACTATATATTTAATGTTTTAGTTCTTATATCAATTATTGCTGTGAAATGTTATTTATTTGGCACCTTTTTTGAACTCATTGCACCCAAACTATATTCTTTAGTCCTCCTATTAATTGGAAATACCCCACTATATCCGAACTTGTGTGCCGGAACTCTACTCTCATAACAATGACAGTATTCAATTTTAAAACTCCACTGTATTATTGCAGAGGGTATAATTTGTGCCCCCAAAGCTTTTGTTAATATTTCCACAAACTGTGATTCTTTTATGTGGGCTTCATCATAGCATTGATCTCTAAAAGCTGAAATGCCTGTCCATGTCTTCCCTGTCTTTACCAAACAATTCAGCTTTCAGAATTACTATTTCTGAGCCTAATTTCACCAAAGGAAATCTTCATCCAGCTGTGACACAGAGTGGCCCATACACAGACAGCCTCAGAAGGAAGGGGATGGGGATAAAAGGTCTGTGACTGTTGTATTTTCTTTCTGGAGTCTCTGTGATCATTTTTAAACGTGTGATGCAGTAGAGGACACATGATTGAGGGTTGGAAACTCATATTTTAGAAAACCATCTCCATGGCTAAGCTCCTTGGGCCTCAGTCTCTTTCTTTCTAGAGCTCTGTTCTAGCAGACCTATAATTTTTGTAATTATTTTTAAGACAGTGTGTTATGAAGATGAACTAAGATAAAGTTGAGATACTACATGGTGAAGAACAACATTGAAGCACATTTGCATGATATTTCCTTTGCAGGTGACAAAACAATATGACACGCATGTTCCTTTTTGATGGATTCAATAATTTCGTGTGGTAGAGAGGAGACAGAGCTAAAAACATGGATTCACATGCCTCCTCCACAGTTAACAGCATGGCATGTGCTAAGTTCATAAGTGAAAGTCAAGTTCCTCTGTCCAGGGGATTTCTCAGGCAAGAATACTGGAGGGGTTTGCCATGCCCTTCTCCAGGGGATCTTCCTGACCCAGGGATGGAACCCACATCTCTTATGTCTCCTGCACTGGCAGGCGGGTTCTTTACCAGGAGGGTCATCTTACCTATCTCTTGCTTAAGATCTCAGCAGACTCAACAGTATTTTGTGATGGAAACAGCAAAGAATGGGAGTCAGAAATTCTGGATTCTTTTATCTTTGCATCCATGGAAAAGTCAGGCCCCATCTCTGGACCACCATGTCCCAACTGTAAAGAGCCCACTGAGACAGATAGTCTCCCAAGTCCCTCAAGTTCCAACAACTTGAATGCTTGTGCCTTTTCTGAGCCAGGGAAGTTTCTTTCAGATGCAGCTATAATTATGTTTGTTGACGATAATTGAGATGGAACATGAGTGGTAGAACATTTGTTTTTTAAACTTGTTTATAACTAAATGAGATTGAACTAAATATGGAGGTTTCTCTATCTCTGATCTAAGGAATTTAGGGGTGAAAAAAATACAAATTCTGAAAATGCCCACTCTGGAAGCATCTGATGGTCAGCCAGATGAAAAACATTGTATGCGTAATTCCTATAGAATAAATAACCCCTAAAATCTAACTATTAGTAATGAAACACAAATGTAATTTTATAATTTGGCCAGCTGGCTTTTACAGGCTTCTGTCATCATCTTGAGGAAATAGAACATTTTTCAAATCTAAAGCCGAATAACACAGGCTGAAATTAAATTACAAGTGCAGTCTGGACATCGTGGTTTCCAGGGACTGATGAGCACAGAGAAGTAGTCAGAAAATCTGCTTCTCTTTCTGGTCCTGGTTCCTGTTGTATGCTTGTGGCTCAGTTATGTCCATCACTTTGGGACCCTGTGGACTGTAGCCTGCCAGGTCCTCTGTGCATGGGATTTTCCAGGCAAGAATATTGGAGCACAGTCTAGGCAAACCAGACCTATTGGTAAGTAGCTGAAAGGAGTCAAAAGTGCTGATTCAGACAAAGACAAATATCATCACTTATATGAGAAATCTTAAAAAAAAAATTGATACCAATGAACTTATTTACAAAACAGAAACAGACTTATAGACTTAGAGAACAAACTTATGACTATTAAAGGGGAAAGGGCCAGGGGAAGGGATGAAATTAGGAAATTGAGATTAACAGATACACACTCAGTTCAGTTCAGTCGCTCAGTCGTGTCCGACTCTGTGACCCCATGAATCGCAGCACGCCAGGCCTCCCTGTCCATCACCAACTCCTGGAGTTTACCCAAATTCATATCCATTGAGTCGGTGACACCATCCAGCCATCTCACCCTCTGTCGTCTCCTTCTCCTCCCGCCCCCAATCCCTCCCAGCATCAGGGTCTTTTCCAATGAGCCAACTCTTTGCATGAGGTGGTCAAAGTATTGAAGTTTCAGCCTCAGCATCAGTCCTTCCAATGAACACCAGGACTGATCTCCTTTAGGATGGACTGGTTGGATCTCCTTGCAGTCCAAGGGACTCTCAAGAGTCTTCTCCAACACCACAGTTCAAAAGCATCAATTCTTTGGCGCTCAGCTTTCTTCACAGTCCAACTCTCACATCCATACATGACCACTAGAAAAACCATAGCCTTGGCTAGATGGACCTTTGTTGGCAAAGTCATGTCTCTGCTTCTGAATATGCTATCTAGGTGGGTCATAACTTTCCTTCCAAGGAGTAAGCATCTTTTAATTTTATGGCTGCAATCACCATCTGCAGTGATTTTAGAGCCCCCAAAAATTAAGTCAGACACTGTTTCCACTGTTTCCCCATCTATTTCCCATGAAGTGATGGGACCGGATGCCATGATCTTTGTTTTCTGAATGTTGAGCTTTAAGCCAACTTTTCCACTCTCCTCTTTCACTTTCATCAAGAGGCTTTTGAGTTCCTCTTCACTTTCTGCTGTAAGGGTGGTATCATCTGTATGTCTGAGGTTATTGATATTTCTCCCGGAAATCTTGATTCCAGCTTGTGCGTCTTCCAGCCCAGCATTTCTCATGATGTACTCTGCATAAAAGTTAAATAAGTAGGGTGACAATATACAGCCTTGACGTACTCCTTTTCCTATTTGGAACCAGTCTGTTGTTCCATGTCCAGTTCTAACTGTTGCTTCCTGACCCACATAATGGCATACAATTTTAAAAGACTGTAATAGCAGCAACTATATATGTATGCGTGTGTATACTAAGTCACTTCAGTCGTGTCCAACTCTTTGCAACCCTATGGACTATAGTCCACCAGGCTCCTCTGTCCACAGGAAGAATCTGGTACATCTTCTGATTGCTTTTCAGGTCTTCTCTGCTTTTTCAGTAAAGGTCTGTAGCTTTTCTTTTTATTCATATGAGTCTATTTTTTGTTATATACATAAGAATAATTATCACAAAAATAGATTCATATGAATAAAAAGAAAAGCTACAGACCTTTATTGAAAAAGCACAGAAGACCTGAAAAACAATTAGAAAATGCACCAGGTTTCTCTGCGGGAAGAGTCTAAATATAAAGATATCAGTTCTCCCCATGTTAACTCATTCATTCAAAATACCTCCGGTCTAAATTTGTAAGGGGTTTTTAAAAATTTTGTCCCACCCAAAAATTCTAATATTCACCTTGAAGAATAAATAAGACCAAAAGATACCAGACCACTTAACGTGCCTCTTAAGAAATCTGTATGCAGGTCAGGAAGCAAGTTAGAACTGGACATGGAACAACAGACTGGTTCCAAATAGGGAAAGGAGTACATCAAGGCTGTATATTGTCACCCTGCTTATTTAACTTATATGTAGAGTACATCATGCGAAATGCCAGGCTGGATGAAGCACAAACTGGAATTAAGATTGCTGGGAGAAATGTCAATAACCTCAGATATGCAGATGACACCACCCTGATGGTAAAAAGTGAAGAAGAACTAAAAAGTCTCTTGATGAAAGTGAAAGAGGAGAGTGAAAAAATTGGCTTAAAACTCAACCTTCAGAAAACGAAGATCATGGCATCTGGTCCCATACTTCATGGCAAATAGTTGGGGAAACAGTGGAAAAAGTGACAGACTTTATTTTGGGGGGGGCTCCAAAATCACTGCAGATGGTGACTGCAGCCATGAAATTAAAAGATGCTTGCTCCTTGAAAGAAAAGTTATAACCAACCTAGACAGCGTATTAAAAAGCAGTCCATCTAGTCAAAGCTATGGTTTTTCCTATAGTCATGTATGGATGTGAGAGTTGGACTGTAAAGAAAGCTGAGCGCTGAAGAACTGATGCTTTTGAACTGTGGTGTTGGAGAAGACTCTTGTGGAGAAGACTTTGTACTGCAAGGAGATCTAACCTCTAAGATCTAACCCCATCTTAAAGGAAATCAGTCCTGAATACTCATTGGAAGGACTGATGCTAAAGCTGAAACTCCAATACTTTGGCCACCTGATGTGAAGAACTGACTCACTTGAAAAGACCCTGATGCTGGGGAAGATTGAAGGTGGGAGGAGAAGGGGACAACAGAGGATGAGATGGTTGGACGGCATCACCGACTCAATAGACATGAGTTTGAGTACATTCCGGGAGTTGGTGATGGATGGGGAGGCCTGGCGTGCTGCAGTCCATCATGTCGCAAAGAGTAGGACACGACTGAGCGGCTGAACTGAACTGAACTGAAACAAAAGAGATAGCCTGCTAGATATTAAAATCTTAATAAAATAACTGCAATAATTAAAATACTGTGACACTGCTGTTGGACTAGACAGAGAACACAGACTAAAAACAGAACAAAAAAAAATACAGACAATAGTTTACAAATTTAGTACAACCAAAAGATTTCATTCAAGTAAACAAAGAAACCAAACAAATATATTGAATTAAATATAGCTTTGGGGCTATTGCCCAATAATTTAGAAAACAGGGAATGTAAATCCTGCCATCTTTTCATACCTTTTAAATAAATTTTCAACAAAAATAAGATTTAAATATAAAAAATAAAATATGTTTATATATACTTCAAGTAAAATGGATTTCAAAGCAGGATAACAAAAATAGAAATAATAAAGGAAAAAACAAATAAATGCAGATTTGAAATTGAATATATAGGGACTTCCCTGGCAGTCCAGCAGTTAAGACTCCATGCTTCCAATGCATGGGTTTGATCCCTGGTCTGGGAACTGTTGCTCTTCAGTCATTTTGTGACCCCTTGGACTGCAGCATGCCAGCCTTCCCTGTCCTTCACTCTCTCCTAAAGTCTGTTCAAATTCATGTCAATTGAGTCAGTGATGCCATCCAACCATCTCATCCTCTGTTGCCTCCTTCTCCCCCTGCCCTCAATTTTTCCCAGCATCAGGGTCTTTTCCAATGAATTGGCTCTTTGCATCTGGTGGCCAAAGTATTGGAGCTTCAGCTTCAGCATCAGTCCTTCCAATGAATATTCAGGGTTGATTTCCTTTAGGATTGACTAGTTTGATCTCCTTGCAGTCCAAGGGACTCTCAAGAGTCTCCTCCAACACCACCAGTTCAAAAGCCTCATTTCTTCAGTGCTCAGCCTTCTTTGTGGTTCAACTCTCACACCCATACATAACTATGGAAAAACTATAGCTTTGACTATATGGACCTTTGTTGGCAAAGTGATGTCTCTGCAATTTAATACAATGTCTAGGTTAGTCATAGTTTTTCTTCCAAAAATCTGGAAACTACGAATCCCACATACTGTGCAGTGTGGCCAAAGAAAATAAACAATAAAATAAAGTAAAATTGAATATATAATTTATCAGCCATCTCTTGAATGCTTTGCCAGGTTTGCCCTAAGTACCTAGACTCTACTACCTGCTTCACATCTGGATAGCTCATATGACTAGTCTGGACAATAATATGTGGCTGGAAGAGATGTGAACCAATTTTTGCCTGGGTCTACTTAAGAACAATCAACAACAAACCTCTCAGTCTTCCTCTCGCTCCTCTGTTTGCAGCAGTCTTGGAAGCTACATGTGAGCATGCTCTCACACGATAAACAAAGACTTGATCCCACAGTCACCACTGGAAAAGGAGCTGCCAATCCATAAATATCCCCTTGGAACTTGGCATGAGTAAAGAAGAAATCATTCTTATATTAAGCCACTGAGACTTGAAGCTGTTTGTTATAGCACTTTGTCTTAACTGACTAATAGAACAATTATTACTGAAATTGGGATTGGCTGAGCAGGCAGAGGCAGTGAGGAAGCCCATGGCAGGCTAGAGGGTTGGATATTCATGCTATACAGAGGTAAAATATTCAGAAAAGACTGTCGTCTGGAGTGACTCAAAAGGTAGATCATGCATGCATGCTCAGTTGCTTAGTTATGTCTGACTCTATTTGACCCCATGGACTGTAGCCCGCCAGGCTCCTCTGTCCATGGATTCTCCAGGCAAGGATACTGGAGTGGGTTGTCATTTCCTCATCCAAAAGGTAGATCTGGAGCCTGTTGATACTAGCAGAGAAGACAGAAGACACATCAGCTGTGTGTGTTGGTTGTTACCTGCTGAATCTGGGAAGGCCTGATAGGAAAGGGCTGACCCAGGAAAGAAGTAGTTGGTTTATAGGGAAAAACAAAAGAGAATAGAAAGATTTCAAATATTAATATTTGCAACAATGAGGGGCGATAAAGCCAACTGCTTCTAGATTCCAAACAAGAACAAGATGGGATTGAAAAAAGCTCTTAGTGGCAAAAAGCCAGTAAAATGTTGTGGGGGAATCAAATGACCCCAGGTAGTGATTGCAGTAAGGGTGTATCCTTCTTCTCGAATGCTGTTTTAGATAGACTGGAGTGTGTGTGTGTGTGTGTGTGTGTGTGTGTACACGCAAGTGCTCAGTCGTGTCCGAATCTTTGCGACCCCACGGACTGTAGTCTGACAGGTTCCTCTGGTCATGGATTTCCCAGGTAAGAATACTGGAGTGGGTTGCCATTTCCTTCTCCTCCAGGGAATCCTCCTGACCCAGGGATCAAGCCAGAGTCTCCTGCATTGGCAGGCAAATTCTTTACAGCTGAGCCACCAGGAAAGCCCAGATAGATTCAACGGGGCTGCCTGAATCAAGACTGTATATGGGTAGGGAAGCAAAGAAACCAAGAAAGAAATTGGGAGAGTGGTGTGGCGAGATTGGGGTGTGGCGAGGTTCGTATGTGGCGAGCACCTAGTGTTGAATGAAAGCAAAGTCTTCTAAGTTTTAAAGGGAGTTATGAATTGCTGAAGAAAGTAATGTTGTTTTTTTTAAAGAGAGATTTGGTCAGGATACAAAACTTGGTTTTTCAAGTTTCAGGCAATATGAAGAAGGTAGTAAAGCTGCATAGCTCCCACAAAAGGTCACCACTTCTACATCACTTCCTATATGGCCAAGGAAGACAACAGAAAAGGCAAGGTTTTCCAAAGTGTGCAGTCAGGGGCCCCAGATAGCACACTTGCACACCGTGCTCTCTGTATATCTGTCTCTGTCTCTCTCTCCTTTCCCAGCCAGGTTCCCTTCCAGGACAGAATTAAGCCCTAAAGCCCCAATGCATTGCTTACCTTGTAAGGGGCTTCCCAGGAGGCTCAATGATTAAGAACCCGGCTGCCAATGCAAAAGACACAGGTTTGATCCCTGGGTGGGGAAGATCCCCTGGAGAAGGAAATGACAACCCACTCCAGTATTCTTGCCTGGAGAATCCCAGGGACAGAGGAGTCTAGCGACTCCTCTTGAACACGACTTAGCAACTAAATAACTAAATAACAACAAGGGATGAATTAACTTCTTTCCAGTTTACCCACAATGGTTCCAGTCATGCACCAACCATGGGACAATTGGAAATGGTCACTCAGGTCGTTTTCTGTACGGCTTTATTCTCTCACGGAACCCCAGTTGAGAAAGAATTTCAGGGAGTTCCTTCCAGAAAGTCAAACCAGGGTTTAATAAGGAGATCTCCACCAGTAAGGCAGGAGAGTTCAGGATTTTGACATTGACAGGGACCAGAAATTGCTGTGTGGAAAAGGAACACTCCTAAATCACACTGACGGGTGTGAAAACTAAGTCAATATTATTTGAGTGTAATGCAAAGGCCTTTAAAAAGATACAGCTTTTAAACATTTTTAGGGTTGCATCTCAAGAAAATAATTATAGATACGTGCAAAGTTATTCACTGAAATGTTAGTGCTGGAGCAAGTTTCTTAACTGTGCAGATTTGAACATGTGAGAAATTTGGATACATTTTTGTCATTTAAAAATAGACATCAGGATGTGGGGAAGGGATAGTTAGGGAATCTGGGATGGACAGGTACACACTGCTATATTTAAAATGAGTAAGCAAAAAGGACCTACTGTATACCACAGGGAACTCTGCTCAATGTTATATGGCAACCTGGATGGGAGAGGAGTTTGGGCGAGAATGGATACATGTATATCCATGGAAGGGCTGAGTGCCTTTGCTCTTCACCTCAAACTGACACAACATTGTTAATTGGCTATATACCCCAGTACAAAATTAAAAGGTCAAAAGAATTTTAAAAAAGAGGAAAAAAACTGCCACAACTAAGCTACACATCAATAAAAAATAAAAATTGATCATAAAATAGTTAACCAACCTACATAGCACAGGGAACTCTGCTCAATGCTATTTAACAACCTAAATGGGAAAAGAATTTAAAAAAGAGTAGATATACGTACATGTATAACTGAATCACTTTGCCGCATACCTGAAACTAACACTACATTGTTAACCAACTGTACTCCAATATAAAACAAAAAGTTAAAAAATAAAAAAATAAGTAAATAAATAGAAATAAACATGGTACCCCCACCGATCATACCAGAAAGGTGGAAAACCTGTCCTGTCTTTTTTTGAAGACTCTTCTCTCTTCTTGGGGTCTCAAGTCTAAGGAATCAGGAAGTTTGCATTGAGTCCAATCTTGGTGGATGCGGGTGACCTTTTCTAAGCTGCAGAGCCTCATGTAGGCGGCACCCCCTTGATTCTGTGCCTTGCTTGGAGACAAGAATACTTGCCAGACTGGGAGTAACCCCTCCCTCCCGCCTCTCCCATGCCCCAGCCCTATGTCCGCCCTGAGCAGCTATTCCTAGGGATGTCCTACATCCCCTCCCCACCCCTGGGGTACTGCCAGACCCAGACTCAATCCTTCCACTCTCTCCTCTCCTTTTTATGACTCCAGCACTCCTCTCCCACACAAAGCCATTTTGCCCTTGCTCTTTGCATAATCCCCTCAATAAACTGAAACTTGCCCAACAAAAGCCAAGGAGAGAGAACTGTCTTCACGTGGGGCCACAAAGGCTCTCAGAGGCTTTGGGCTCCCTTCTTAAAAGAAGGAAGAGTGAAAACTGGGGAGTCAGGACACAAAGAACCCGTGTCCTTTCATATCCCCTACCAAGGGGAAAAGAAAACGCCAGTGGTCTTTGTAAATGAGTGTACACCTTTACGATAGCAAAGCTACTGGAAATAAACTCTATGATTTACAAAGTGAGGATGTTAAATTCATTACCATTTATTTAGTGCAAGAAATAGTACAAAAGAAGTAAAACAAAAAGATATAGAAGGTTTTTTTAAACTTTTAATTTTATATTGGAGTATAGCCAACTGACAATGTTGTGATAGCTTCAGGTGGACAGAGAAGGGACTCAGCCACGCATATACATGAATCCATTCTCCCCCAAACTCCCCTCCCATGCAGGCTGCCACAAAACACTGAACAGAGTTCCCTGTGCTCTACCATAGGTCCTTGTTGCTTACTCATTTTAAATATAGCAGGGTATAGATGTCCATCCCAGTCTCCCTAACTAATCCCTCCCCCCATTTCACTTTTCCTGCCCCCCATCCTTCCCCCCTGCCCAGGAAGCCATAAGATTTAATAACAGAAAAATGTTTTAAAAAACAGTAAGTGGGGGGCAGGAAAGGTGAAAATGGGATCACAAAAAAGTATTTAAATATATCCCACTTCTAAAAACCCAAAATCATAATGTAAGGATGTGTGTACGTAACTGAGCCTAAACACATGAATAAAGACGCTATTCCAAGACGCATGGCACACGCTACAGTGTGTGGTACGACGTTACGTCTTTTGTCTATTTGCTTACAGGTATATAACATAGCTTTTATAATGACACGTATTTTCAGGATCACATGTTCATGGAGAACCTACATCCTCCCCCCGCGGCCACCCTCTCTCGCTTCGTTCCTGCCTGGCTTTCAGATCTGGCAGCTGCCATCAGCCTGCTCGCTCAGACTTCGAACAGAGCCTGAGCTCTGTGAATTATAATTGAAAACATTCTTCAAGGGCTTTAAAAGCATTATTGGCTCCGGAGTTTGTGCTGAGGATGAGCCAGCCTAGACTTCATGGGAACCGAAGGGCAGACAGAGAGCTGGTTTCCTGTCAGATCTGGAGGGAAGTGGGGGGAGGAGACGGGGGTGGGGGCGGGGTGGGGGGGAAGGCGAGGCAGGTGGGGGTGGGGAGGCAGAGGGCAGGGCCAGGTGCTTCCCTGGAGCAATGTGCGAAAGTGTGAAAGTGTTAGTTGCTCAGTTGTGTCCAACTCTTTGCAGCCCCATGGACTGTAGCTCACCAGGCTTCTCTGTCCATGGGATTCTCCAGATACGAATACTGAAGTGGGTTGCCATTACCCTCTCCAGGGGATTTTCCCAACCCAGGAATCAAACCTGGGTCTCCTGCCTTGCAGGCAGATTCTTTACCATCTGATCCACCAGAGAAGCCCTTGGAGCATCTTCTTTAAAGAAGAAGCAAAGTATGTGGATGAGCCAGGTTTGGATCCTTGTGAGTCTTCCTTAAATAAGACTTGATTCATGTGAGGTGTTGAAGATCTTACAAGAGCGTTAAGTCTGGACATCTACTATTTACACTGCTCCCAGATTCAGCTTACTGTGCATTAGCCTGTGGTTCCTTAAGCCTCATTTAGTGGATCCTTTAGGGCCAAACCAAACAAAAGTCTTCTGAACTGTGCTCCAGGAAAATGACCGTGGGCAGGGCACCCATGGGAGCAAGATGGGCTCTGCTACTAACAAGATGCCACCTCCTGCAGACCTGTGTTCCCCAGAAAAATAGACGCTGGCTGGGCTGAATTAGGCTCATCAGGGTCAGTGCAGAGACCCCTGAAAGGGGGAAATGGGGTGGGGGCATCACCTCTCCACTTGCGCAGCTCCTGATGGGTTGGCTCAGTACATGTATGTCTATGTGTATGTATCTCTCCCTGTGTGTGTATCTGTGTTTTTGTATGTGTGTATATATTATGTGTGTATCTCTCCCCTGTATGTGTGCATGTGTCTGTGTGTGTGTGTTTGCATCTCTCTCTCATACTTTGTAAATGCTTTCGTGTCATTTTTTTTTATGTTCTACAGCTGGAAAATGGTCCAGAACTATGACCCTTGATTTTTGCATTCCTTTTCTCTTCTATCATTTGGTGATTGTTTTAAAAATCAGTGCAGCAGCAACAGCAGGGTAATTCAATACCAGTGTGGGAAACACACCTAACACAATGCAGGAGCGGCAGAGGGGTCTCTGCCACGGTCAGCCCTGGGCTACTCCGCTGACAGTCTCTCTCCGTCTCCTTAGAAAGGTTAGCACTTCCTGTGTGGGTGTTGAACAAGGACTTGTAAGAACAAAGGAGAGAAATATAGAAAGTGGGAGATAGAGAGGCCCAGGGAAGAGGGAAAGTGGGAGGGAGTAGGGAGAGAGCCTGCGGCCTTAGGTCGTGATAGAACACAGATTGTGTTATCACCTCCAGGGGCTCTCAGTGCTTTTGACTTCTTGGGCTCCTTCCTCCATAAAATGATGTTGTTGTTGTTTAGTCACTAAGTCTTATCTGACTCTTTGCGACCCAATGGACTAGAGCCCGCCAGGCTCTTCTGTCTATGGAATTCTCCAGGCAAGAATATTGGAGTGGGTTGCCATTTCCTTCTCCAGGGGATCTTCCCGACCCAGAAATGGAACCTGCGTCTGTGCATCTCCTGCATTGGCAGGCGGGTTCTTTCCCACTGAGCCACCTTGGAAGCCCATAAAATGATATTAAAAGTTCTATTTTACAGCTTCACTGATATGAAGACACATTTAATCTAGCTTTGATTATGTCCATGGTCTTTCCTCTGACTTCTGATTTTAAAACAAATGAAGGTGTTCTGCATGCATGCCTGCTAAGTCACTTCAGTCATGCGCGACCCCTGGACTGTAGCCCACCAGGCTTCTCTGTCCATGGGGATCCTCCAGGCAAGCATACTGGTGTGGGTTGCCTTATCCTCCTCCAGAGGATCTTCCTGGCCCAGGGATCAAACTCCTGTCACTTGTGTTTCCTGTATCAGCAGCGGGGTTCTTTACCAACAGCGCCACCTGTGAAGCCCAAAGGTATTTTCATGGCCTCTAAAGTTACCCTGAGCCCTGGCATTGATCCTGCTTTTGCCTGATGGGGAAATAGCCCCAGAGCCCCACCAGCCTCTGCCCCTTGTCCATGATCAGCTCCTTCTAGGATGTGCTTGTCCCTACCCTGACCCCACGCTGGGTGCAAATTCCTGAAAGAGGGATCTAGTTTTAAACATCTGGGAGATGGAAAGTTAAGCATAATGTTCTGTAGGAATTATTAAGGCCTCTCTGGGGGAAACCATCACAGAAATGGTAAATCCACTGGAAAGAACAAATTCCCCCTCCTCTTCCCCTCTCAACCCCTTCACCCTCATCACGAGAAAAGCAAGCAAATAAATAAATAATCGCTTGGAAGAAATTAGCAGATCGTTATTGAATGGTTTTGCTGGGTTTCAGCAAAGTGCAGTCGGCATTCTTTCTAGTGTAACAGGCAATTAACTGCACAGTGGAGACAAGAGGCAGAGGCTCATTATAAAAATAAAAGAAACATGTGACCCGGGTGCCAAAAAGGAAGAGACACGGCTGCATGTCATCCCAGCCTGGGGTTTTGTAAAGTAACTGGCCCTCCATCTGAGTGTCTAATACACGAAGTGAGCTGGGGGCCTGGGACGTGCATGCCATACATGAGTGCATGCTCAGTCGTGTGTGACTCTTTGCAACCCCGTGGACTGCAGCTTGCTGGGCTCCTCTGTTCATGGGATTTCCCAGGCAAGAATATTGGAGTGGGTAGCCATTTCCTTCTCCAGGGGATCTTCCCAATCCAGGGATGGAACCTGGGTCTCCTGCATTGCAGACAGGTTCTTTATCATCTGAGCCACCAGGGATAGGGTACTTTAAATAGTTAAATGAGGATGTATTGTGCTAAGTCTGACTTACTCACAGGACTGAGTGCAGTACAGCCTCAGAGAACCCAGCCAAAGCAGCATGCTAAGCAGATGCCTGGTGCAAGTGAACAGAGGTAGACAGTTTCCGTTCTCTGAGCTCTGGCTGATCGAGAAGGAGCAGGATAAAGTCTTGACTCTGTAAATAAACAAACAGATCCTCAGCTATATAAAGTCCAGGGCATGGAATAGAGGTCAGTGGGCTGGGCAAAACCCAGATGTGGATAAACTTTGAGGATAGAAATAATCCAATAAACAGAGCAGGCACGGTCACGACGTCTGCAGTGAGAGACAGGCTGTGTCTGCCCTAAGCCTGGGGTCCACAGAAAGCCCAGAATCTGGCTGGAGGCCAGGGACCCGTGAAGCCGGATAAGTCCTAATGACTGATGGTGTTAGGTGAAGTTTAGACTTGAGAATCACCGGGCTCGTCTCTGTGCGGCACAGCTGTTCTCTACTGTTCCCCTTCACTGCCTGGCCAGTGGCATCGCCTTAAGCTAAGTTCTATCCCCCCACCCCAGGGGCAGAAACAAACTAATCCCTCTGATACCTTCCTCAGAAGATGACGAGTGGACCCAGTGTCTATGTGGTGCCACTCATCTGTCAACTTTCTCCCAGGACTCTTTTTTGTTCAGTTGCTAAGTTGTGTGAACTCTATGTGACCCCATCGGCTGAAGCACAACAGACTTCTCTGTCCTCCACTCTCTCCCAGAGTTTGCTCAAATTCATGTCCATCAAGTTGGTGATGCCATCCAACCATCTCATTCTCTGTTGCCCCCTTATCCCACCTGCCTTCAATCTTTCCCAGCATCAGGGTCTTTTCCAATGTGTTGGCTCTTCACATCAGGTGGCCTAAGTATTGGAACTTCAGCTTCAGCATCAGTCTTTCCAGTGAATATTCAGGGTGATTGGCTGGTTTGATCTCCTTGCTGTCCCAGGGACTCTCAAGAATCTTCTCCAGCACCACAGTTCAAAAGCATCAATTCTTCAGTGCTCAGCCTTGTTTGTGAAACAACTCTCACATTCGTACATGATTCTTTGTTAAGTGTTAATCGCTCAGTCGTGTCTGAATCTTTTGCGGCCCCATGGATCTTTAACCCATATCAAAAGAAGTTAGATTTTGTCCTCTTTCAGGAAGGCGGCTGTAAGGAGCTTGCACTGCTCCACAGAGCACTGGGGACTCCCAGGTCTCCTTAGGCTCTGAGACCCACCTTTAAGTTCTCTGCACTGGTCTTTACAACCTGCAACGTCACTTGAAGAAATGTCTCCACCTTGTTAAAAACTTTGAAAAGCCCTGGGCATATGGCCAGTCAAGTCCCTTCCTGCTGTGTTCACCCATCATTCTGTGACAAGTCTCTTGAGCCTAAAATTGCAGGCACCAGGTGTGGGGGCCCTGCAGGCACAGACCAGCCTGGATTGATTTCTCTCTGGCCCCCAGCCAGGATCTGGCACCGTCACTGCACCCCAACACTCCAGGGACCAGCTGTAGGAGACACTCTGGCTAGCTTTCCAGCTGATGGGCAACAGCTGGCCAGATGTGGCAGCAATCTCATGGAGCTGCCGGCTCAGCTTCTCCCCTCCTGCTTTCAGTGACCCAGGCCACCAAACTGAGGCCAGCTTCCTCTTGGCCAATAGCGCCTCGGCAAAGTTAGAAAAGACAGACTCAGTCGGAGGCTTTCTGGGGGTTGCCAGAGTAGCCAGTGAGCCCCAGGGAGGGTGAGGTGAGTTTACACAACCTCAGGAAGCCTTTACCATGACCAGCATCATCCCCTTCTCAACCAGTTTCAGGTGAGAAGCCCAACTGAGGACGGGAACACCAGCCCATGACCCCTCTCCCATACAGGGGCGAAGCCAAGGCTCAGAATCACATTTAGCCTCCTTATCTGCCTGGTCTCATGCAGACCTGCATTTGGACAAAGATGCGTTTGAATCCTGGGTCTCCACCTTACCAATTAGAAGACTGTGAGGATTTCTTTATCCTCTCTGTGCATCCATTCCCTAAAATGGAGGTATTAACACCTACCTGACTGGGTTGCCAAGTATCTGATGAACTGTTTTTGTTGTCGTTGTTTTCAACTTTTTTTTTAATACTGGGGTATAGCAGATTAACAATGGTGTGATAGTTTCAGGTAGAGAGCAAAGGGACTCAGCCATACATACACATGTATCCATTTCCCCCAAACTCCCCTCCCATCCAGGCTGTCACATAACATTGGAATAGAGTTCCCTGTGCTGTACGGTAGGTCCTTGTTGGTTATCCAGTTTAAATATAGCTGTGTGTATATGTCGAGAGGATCTGATGAACTATTAGAAGAGCATAACACAATGCCTGCACCTTAGAATGGGTTTTATATTATTATTAAATTTTTAACGAGCTGTGTGCATCTGAGGCTATTCAAAAATGCAAAATCTCTTTCTGGGTGCACGCTGGGGAAGAATCTATCATTTAAATGTTGATCACAGACTCCAGGTGACCTCACTGCCCCATCCACCTTCAATTCCATCTGTGCCATGAATTAGCTGAATGACCTGGAACAGGTTTCTAAAACGAAGGACTTGGATTAGTCAGTGGTTCTCACACTTTAGCATGTGTCAGCTGTAAAACATGGATGTCGGGGCCTTACCCACAGAGTTTCTCTTGAGAAACTGTATTTCTAGTTCCTCAGCAACACCGATAGTGCTGGTCTGGGCCATACTCTGAGAACTACTGGATCTTAAATGTCTTTTCCAGTTCAAATGTTTTATATTTTATCTATATTCTACATAATTATATTTTAAATATTTATATTTTATGCTTTTAGGATTTTATAGTCTAAGACTATATGGGGTTTGGACTGGATAGGTTTCTCCAGGAAGACACTGCAATGTGGTATAAAGAGCTGACAGCTGGAGTTTGTTAGTCAGCCTTGGGAAACCTGGCTGCTTGTAAAGATGTGTGCGTGTGACCTTGAAAAAAATTACTCTTTTACTACATCCTTCTCATTTGGGAAATGGGTGTGATAACAATATCTTACGTTATATAATTTGAGGTGCAGACTGATGGTACTTCCTCTGAACCCCCAGGACAGAATACTTGTTTCATACCAAACCTCAAGGTATGGATCATAATTAGTCAAAGCCAGTTACGTTCCCTTTTGCCAGAAACTGTTGAGGGGATGATCACATGATAATTCTACAAAGGGAAAGTCTGTTGGGGCCTTCTAGAAAAGACATTCACTCCTCATTAATGACAAGAACTTCTCAAAGGAAAGTCTTTTTTCCCTGTACTTTTTTTCACTGCTTTCCTGGCTTGTGCTGATGTCCTGTGAAGATATAATGCTGGAGCTGCAGCAGCCACTTTGCAATCATGAGGCCATCCACCAATGAATCACTGAAGATGGCACAATGGAAAGACAGAAAGGGCTTGGGTCCTTGAGTGGGCATTTGAGTTGCTGGGCCAGCCTTAGGTCCATCAACTTCCAGATTCTTGTTCATAAGAGGCCGCACTGGTGAGCACTTACTGTATTTACTATACATCAGATGTACTATCATATCAGATGATACATGTGAAGCATGTTTTTATACAATGCCTGGGACATACTTTGTAATCAGTAAATCTAAGCTCTGGGCAATGATGGAAACCCCGATAGTTTCCTATAGAATCTTCTTTCATTTTTAATAAAATCTTTGCCTCAAGGAAACTTATTTTGGGAGGCAATGTACATTTACTCGGAGAAGGCAAAGGCACCCTACTCCAGTACTCTTGCCTGGAAAATCCCATGGATGGAGGAGCCTGGAAGGCTGCAGTCCATGGGGTCGCTGAGGGTCGGACACGACTGAGCGACTTCACTTTCTCTTTTCACTTTCATGCATTGGAGAAGGCAATGGCAACCCACTCCAGTGTTCTTGCCTGGAGAATCCCAGGGATGGGGAGCCTGGTGGGCTGCCGTCTAGGGTCGCACAGAGTCGGACACGACTGAAGTGACTTAGCAGCAGCAGCAGCCATGTGCTATACAGTAGGTCCTTGTCGTTTATCTGTTTTAAATATAGCAGTGTGTACCTGTCAGTCCCTAACTCTCAGTCCACCCCTGCCCCACAGCCTTCCCCCGGCAACCATAAGTTCATTCTCCAAGTCTGTGGGTCTGTTTCTGCTTTGCAAGTAATTTCATTTGTACCATTTCTTTTTAGTTTCCACTTATAGCGTTATCATATGATATTTTTCTTTCTCTGTTTGACTTACTTCACTCAGTATATGACAGTCTCTAGGTTCATCCATGTTGCTGAAAATGGCATTATTTCATTCTTTTTAATGGGACCCTCTCCCATTTTCTTTATGACTGAGCCCAGAAGTTCCCTGGAACGTCTGCATTTTAACCATAGGTACAGCCGGGCATGCTGAGAACAGCAGAAGATAGGGAGAAAGGAAGAAAAGGGAAAACTTAGGCTCCCCATTTTCCCCTTTGTTACTTGTTATTAAGGTAACTGAAACTAGCCTCCTCATCCTGACGGCCCCTGCACCCTCAGGGCAAACCTCAAGTGCAATAATACAGGATCTTCTTCTTTCCCGTGTTAGCACCCAAAGTTGTTATTTTTTCCCCCCAAGTCAGAATTGGATGCTATATTTGTAAGAATTCATTACAGGGATATTCCACCTGGCGACCAAATCAGACTGGCAGCGGAGTAAGGCTGATTATACAAACCCCCATCTGTCCTCATTAATCTGGGTAATGATGTGCACAGCCCCAGCCGGGTACCCTAGAAGCTGGCACCGAGGGCCTCTGTGCAGGCGAGCCCAGGCGGTGACACTGCCTCCCTCTCTGATCTGCAGGAGCCACATCAGAGTGATGACAGCCTGAGGTCTGAACATAGCCACAGAGACAAATCATTAGCTGGTGTCAGAGGAGACGGGACCAGTTTTCTACAAAATTCAAGTCCATCCCATTTCCAAAGGCTCAGCTGGCTCAGTTCACCCCTCCTTCCTTCCCCTCCCTGCTCCACCATCACCACCCATCAAAAAATAATCTAGCTTTCTTAAAATGTGGTTTTATAACCTTGTGGATGTTTAGAAGTCAAAAATACAAATTCATAGGCTGCAAACTTTGTCATCACCCTCGCTGACCAGCTCACAGGCTGACTGTACATCCTGGAGTTACCCCATGGGTTGCCATGGCTGGGACCTGGCTGATAGGCACACCAGGCATATGCTCATGACCCCAGCCCCAAAAGGAGCCCAGACCTCCCTGTTTTCTGACAGTAAAGCGCTGCCTGCTCAGCTTCCCTGCACCACCTCATCAGAGGCCCTGTTCAGTACCAACCCAGACATGCTACTAAGAAGGCTGACAATACAAGTGGTTTCAGAGGGTGCAGCTGTTCATCTAGAGTAAGGATTTGTCCTAATCTGCAATTACTCAGATGTCTGCTGGACTCTCCACTTGAATGTCCCCTGGGGCCATCAACTCAGCTTATCTGAAGCTGAATTGCTACTCTCCACCCCACCCCCAACATTTGAATGAAGTTCTCCTCCCAACACTTGAATTTTTATCCTGGCACCACTGCCCACAATTCAGGAGACCCAGGCTCAAGTGCTGGGTCAAGAAGAACCCCTGGAGGAGGAAATGGCAACTCACTCCAGTATGTTTGCCTGGAGAATTCTGTGGACAGAGGAGCCTGACGTGCTACAGTGCATGGGGTCACAAGGTGTCAGACACAACTGAATAACACTAACACCGCTCTCCTGGAGTTCACGTTCTCAGAACTGGAGCCTCACATTCCTCCGCTCCCTCTCAGAGCCATTGTCCCCACTGCATCAGCTTCTGAGCTCTGGCATCATTTGGCTCCTTCCATGTCTACACTGATGGCTACCAAGTCCAGCCATTCATTGTGCATGCATGCTAAGCCGCTTCAGTCACATCTGACTCTTTGGGACCTCCTGGACTGTAGCCTGCAAGGCTCCTCTGTCCATGGGATTCTCCAGGCAAGAATACTGGAGTGGGTTGTCATGCCCTCCTTCAGGAGATCTTCCCAACAAAGGGATCGAACCTGGTCTTTTATGTCTCCTGCACTGGCAGGGGGGTTCTTTACCACTAGTGCCACCTGGGAAGCCCTCCTTCTTGTCTACCCAGTAATATGGATGCTCACAAAAGTATTTGCTATTGACTGACTGATTCCCTGGCTCTGTGAGATTAAGGCAGGAATGTCCTGACCCTCGGAGAAGGCAATGGCACCCCACTCCAGTACTCTTGCCTGGAAAATCCCATGGACGGAGGAGCCTGGTAGGCTGCAGTCCATGGGGTCACTAGAGTCTGACAGGACTGAGCGACTTCACTTTCACTTTTCAGTTTCATGCATTGGAGAAGGAAATGGCAACCCACTCCAGTGTTCTTGCCTGGAGAATCCCAGGGACGGGAGAGCCTGGTGGGCTGAGGTCTATGGGGTCACACAGAGTCGGACACAACTGAAGCGACTTAGCAGCAGCAGCAGCAGTCCTGACCCTTCCTTCAGTGCATCCAGGATTACTTGGGCTGGTAAGGGTTTCCCCAGGTCAGTTCTGCTGAGTGCCACATCCCCTCTGACTGGCTGTTTGCCCTTTCAGTGTTACTCTGAGCTATGTCTCACAGTGTAAACAAGCAGGTTCTCTGAGGCCTGAGTTTTAGTTTGGAGCTTCATTTTGATCTCCAGCAGCCTTAAATTCAATGCATCACCAGGAAGAAAAGCCATCTGTCCAGCAACCCAGCCCCCAACTCTCAAGCCACCATTCTTGGAGACAGAAGACTCAGACAAAAAAGAGGGAAAGATCAGCTTGGAAAATCAACCACATCAGTGGATCAGTGTGCCACCCTTCCCCAAAAGGGAATTTGGGACTTTCGTTACATGGTGCAGTAGCTCTCAGTTCCAGAGAGCTCTTTGTTGTTGTTGTTGTTCAGTCGCTAAGTCATGTCCAACTCTTTGTGACCCCATGGACTGTAGCACACCAGGCTCCCCTGTCCTTCACCATCTCCCAGAGTTTGCTCAAATTCATATCCATTGAGTCAGTGATGCTATCTAACCATCTCATCCTCTGCTGCCCCCCTCTCCTCCTGCCTTCAATTTTTCCCATCATCAGGGGCTTTTCCAGAGGGCTCAAGTCTTTTTAAAATTTAGGGTCGGAGTCCCTAATGTTCACAGCAGCACAAAATACAAAGCCTGCTGCATTAGCACCTTGCCCTTGATTAGAAATTGCCAGAAAGCAGCTGATTGCAACAACATCAGCAACATCCCTTCTCTGATCTACCTAAACAATAGATATAAATATCTTTATGTGTATAAATATGTTGCACAGTTATAGATATAAACATTTATCAGACTAAAGAAACTAAGGAGACTAGTCTCATTTAATTCCCACCCACATCCCCAGCTCTAATCAAGATGAATTTTTTGGAGTCTGCTTTCAATTCCAATTAAGGGATGCTTTTATACCTTTTATTGGGGAGCAACTATATTTAACACTACCATTCACCCAAAGTAGTAATTGGATTTTTTAAGATATGAAGCTTTTAAAGCTACCTTGAGGCTCAAAAACCTTCTTTCTGCTGCTCATGAGCCAAGTTGACTGAACTCGAGATACAGAGCTCTCAGGAGCTTCCTGGGCACCATAGAACCCACATCATGCCTCTGTGCACAGAGATTTGGGCTGATTTGGGCATCTAACAGAGCAATTTCCTTAAAAAAATAAGTAATTTGAAGGAATTGGCCCATTGAATTTTTTAAGAATTCAGAATTAGGTTTTAAACAGGACAACTGTAAAAGAAGGAGGAGAAATATGCAGAAATATATTCTGTTAGGAAAAATATATCCATTGGTGGGGGGAAGAGGACTTGTACAATATCCACTGAAATTAATCATGATGTGTCCCATCTCTGCTTTCATAACAAATCAGAATTTCTACATCTCAAACAATTATCTGTGCAAAATTCAAATAAAAGCAACAGCAAAACATCCATTGTGTCAACTGGATAAGTTTACAAAACTAAACCTTCAGATGTGAACCTGCCTTTATTATAGCCCAGGCATCTGCTAGTAGCTCCATCACTTTCCTCCACAGGGTATTCAAGAGCTGATGTGCATCCAGACATATTTGCTGGATCCGGAAGATGATAGAGTAGGAAGCACAAAGAATCTGTCTTCCCATCTAGGCAACAATTGCACTGGAAGAATTTGTCTGCTGTAACTATTTTGAAATTCTAGAGTTTACTGAGAGCTTGCAACTTCTATGGGAGAAGGCTTACAAGGTATGTTATACTTCATGGTGTTGTTTAGTTACCAAGTTGTAACTCTTTGCAACCCCATGGACTATAGCCCACCATGTTCCTCTGTCGATGGGATTTTCCAGACAAGAATACTGGAGTGGGTTACCATTTCCTTCTCCAAGGGATCTTCCCAAACCAGGGATCAAAACTGAGTCTCTTGCATTGGCAGGCAGATTGTTGACTGCTGAGCCACCTCAGTTCAGTCGCTCAAGAGTGTCCAACTCTTCGTGACCCCATGAATTGCAGCACGCCAGGCCTCCCTGTCCATCACCAACACCCGGAGTTCACCCAGACTCACGTCCATCGAGTCAGTGATGCCATCCAGCCATCTCGTCCTCTGTCGTCCCCTTCTCCTCCTGCCCCCAATCCCTCCCAGCATCAGAGTCTTTTCCAATGAGTCAACTCTTCACATGAGGTGGCCAAAGTACTGGAGTTTCAGCTTTAGCATCATTCCTTCCAAAGAAATCCCAGGGCTGATCTCCTTCAGAATGGACTGGTTGGATCTCCTTGCAGTCCAAGGGACTCTCAAGAGTTTTCTCCAACACCACAGTTCAAAAGCATCAATTCTTCGGCACTCAGCCTTCTTCACAGTCCCACTTTCACATCCATACACGACCACAGAAAAAACCATAGCCTTGACTAGATGGACCTTTTTTGGCAAAGTAATGTCTCTGCTTTTCAATATGCTATCTAGGTTGGTCATAACTTTCCTTCCAAGGAGTAAGCGCCTTTTAATTTCATGGCTGCAGTCACCATCTGCAGTGATTTTGGAGCCCAAAAAAATAAAGTTTGACACTGTTTCCGCTGTTTCCCCATCTATTTCCCATGAAGTGATGGGACCAGGTGCCATGATCTTCATTTTCTGAATGTTGAGCTTTAAGCCAACTTTTTCATTCTCCTCTTTCACTTTCATCAAGAGGCTTTTGAGTTCCTCTTCACTTTCTGCCATAAGGGTGGTGTCATCTGCCTATCTGAGGTTATTGATATTTCTCCCGGCAATCTTGATTCCAGCTTGTGTTTCTTCCAGTCCAGCGTTTCTCATGATGTACTCTGCATATAAGTTAAATAAGCAGGGTGAGCAGCTAAGCCACCTAGGAAGCAAATTACACTTAGGTCTTGTCAATTTCAGCTTGTAAGTCTTTAATAGCCACCATCTCTGCTTCAGTCCCATGGCAGGCCACTGTACACCTATTCCTAGAGTAGCTGGCATAAAGTTTTCAGAAGTCAGAGTGGACAATAAGAACCCTGTTCTCCCCAAATTAGGTGTCCATGTTCTGATCAATTGACCATTCTGATCACAGAGGTGCAAACAGAAGCATGCAGCCATTGTCTCACCCCCATCATTGTTGTAAGCTCCTTTCCATCCTACTGAAGTAACTTCCAGAGGATTTAAAAGGCTGGCTTTCCCCTCCCCAGTCCATTTCTCTCTTTTTCTCCTTTAGGGAACCAAACATTAAAGACTAGATCATTCAAAGGCAACAGCTGTATACAGTGGAAATTACAGTCACTATGTATGCCCAGGGAAAGGTTTAGGCTCAGAAGAGAACTGAGAAGACTTTAAGTTTACACCTCAACATTAAGAGAGCCTACAATAATTTTTCCTAGAGAAAGGAAAGAATTCTGACTTTCTTACCACATTGCTAGCTTCAAGTGTCCAGTTTTCAACAAAAAATCAGACAATTCCCTAAGATGAAGGAGTTTGTTACCACTAGATCCGTTGTGTAAGAAGTACTAAAAGAAGTCTTGCAGGTTGAAATGAAAGGACACTAGAAAGGAACTCAAAGCCATATGAAAAAATAAAAATTTCTATAAAGGTAAATACATGAACAATTTTAAAAGGTAGAATTGTTGTAACAATGAATTGTAACTCTGCTTTTTATTTTCTACATTATTTAAAAGACTAATGTATTTCTAAAAATCACTTATTCAGTCATTCAGTCAATTCTGTTGGGCAGTTGTATCCGACTCTTTTCGACCCCATGCTGCTGCTGCTGCTGCTAAGTCGCTTCAGTCGTGTCTGACTCTGTGCGACCCCATAGACGGAAGCCCACCAGGCTCCCCCATCTCCGGGATTCTCCAGGCAAGAACACTGGAGTGGGTTGCCATTGCCTTCTCCAATGCATGAAAGTGAAAAGTGAAAGTGAAGTCGCTCAGTCATGTCTGACTTTCAGCAACCTCATGGACTGCAGCCCACCAGGCTCCTCCGTCCATGGGATTTTCCAGACAAGAGTACTGGAGTGGGGTGCCATTGCCTTCTCCATTCGACCCCATGGAAGTCACTTATTAGTTTACCCTTTTGGAATACAATGTATAAAAATGTAACTTTATGACAAAAATGACTGAAAGAGATGGGAACAGAGCTCTGAAGGAGGTTTTATATTTTCTTGAACTTCAGCTGGTATAAATTCAAATTAGAGTTGTATAACTTTAGGATGTTAAATGTAACTCCCATTATAACCACAAGGAAATAGTTGTAAAATATATACAAAGGAAACCAGAGAATTAGAATGATTTACTACAAAAATCAACTAAGCACAAAATAAAACAGAAATGCAAGAAAAAGAGGACAAAAATGCTATACATATAGGAAACAAATTGTAAAATGACAGAACTCTCTCCTTCTCAGTAATTACTTTAAATATAAATGGAATACACTCTCAGAGAAATTGAAAATCAGAAATTGGCAGAATGGATTAAAAAAATATGATTCAACTATACGCTGTCTAGAAAATATTCATTTTAGGTCCAAAGACACAAATAAGTTGAAAGTGAACATGGAAAAGGTTATTCCATGCAATGGAATATCTTCCACCTTAAAGAGAAAGGAAATTCCCACACTTGTTATGACATGGGTGAAACTTAGGGACATCTTACTAAAAGACATAAATCAGCCACAAAGAGACAGATATTGTATGATACCATTTATACTTGTACTAAGTCATTTCAGTCATGTCCGAGTCTTTGTGACCCCATGGACTGTAGCCCATCAGGCTCCTCTGTCCATGGGATTCTCCAGGCAAGAGTATTGGAGAGGATTACCTCCAGCAGGTCATCCCAACCCAGGGATTGAACCCCCATTTCTTATGTCTCCTGCATTGGCAGGCAGGTTCTTTACCACTAGTGACACCTGGAAAGCCCTCCAATTACATGAGGTACCTAGAACAGTAAAATTCATAGAGACAGAAAGTAAGATGTTGGTCGCTGAAAGCTGGGGCAAAGGGAGAAGGGGAAGTTACTGTCTCATGGGTACAGAGTCCCAGTTTTGCCACATGAAAAGAGTTCTGGAGATGAATGGTGGTGATGGTTGGGCAACAATATGAATGCACTTAATTCCACTGAACTGTAAACTTTGGGTTACATATATCTTACCACAATAAAAATTAAAATATAAATAGAAAACAGATTTCCTGGTGTTGGTTGGGCTAAGCTCACAGTTTATGAACCCAGTTCCACATCCTCCCACAATGTCATTTCCCCATTCTCTTGGTTTCATCTCAGTCTGGTTTTCATTGCTGTGCTGCGCTTTGTCACTCGGTCCTGTCAGACTCTTTGTGACCCTATGGACTGCAGTCTACCAGGCTCCTCTGTCCATGGGGATTCACCAGGCAAGACTATTAGAGTGGGCTGCCATGCCCTCCTCCAGGGGAACTTCCTGACCCAGGAATTGAACTGGGGTCTCCTGCATTGTAGCCGGATTCTTTACCAGCTGAGCTACCCGGGAAGCCCTTAATCTGGTTTTCATTACCTGGAAATATTACAGCTGAAGGACACCACCCCAACTCCGATTCCCCCAAGTTTCATTCTCCATGGACTATGTTGTTCAGAGGCTAAGAGGACCGGCTCTTGGAGCTCGACCACCTGGGTTTGAATCCCAGCTGTGAAACTGAGTAGCTGGATGACATTGGACAATTTATTTATTCTCTCTATACCCTCAGTTTTCCTATTTGTAAAGTGGAGATGATCATGGTCCTTTTCTATCAGAGTAATTCTCAGAATTAACTGTTAAATCGCATGTATAAGGCTGATCATAATTTCCAGTCCATACTGGGTGCTCAATGATTCATGTTACCAACATTCCACTAAAACAAGCACTGAAAAAAAAAAGTCAATCAGATAGATAACTATGTGATTGACTATAATGAGAATCCACTGTATAGCACAGGGAATTCCACTCAGTGATCTGTGGTGATAAAGACTGCCTATATGTATATGTACATGTACATTCACTTTGTTGTACAACAGAAGCTAACACAACATTGTAAAGCAACTAAACTTCAATTTAAAAAAAGAAAATCATACAGTCCACTTTCATCTATTTCCCAGAGCACCCACCTTAGCTTTGCAGTCTTTAAGTGGTCTCCTTTCCTTCAGTTTTGTCCCTTTCCAAAATCCATTATCCCCCTCCAAGCTAAGGAGATCTTTCTAAAACACAAATCCAGCCAAGCCCCTCTCCTGTCGAAAATCATTCAACCACCATGGCCATGGTATGGTTCCTGTCTTTTACTAGTCTCCAGAATTTCACCCACACTCCAATTGCACTGACCTGCTTGCAATTCCTTGAATCTGCAGTTTTTAATTTTCCATCTCAGTGCTTTGTCCACACAGGTCCCCCTCCTGGAAAGTCCTTTCATGGTTGGTCCACCTGGCAAGCATCAGTCATATTTGAGGCACAGTTTTGCAACCTCTGTTCCGTGAGGTGTTTCCTGGTCACCTTGGCATCTGATCCCAGCGGTTCTAACATTTGAGTGACCTCAGTTGTATCCATCTGATGGGACTGATGTTTATTCCACCTCTCATTTCCAGTTCCCACCAGGGTTCTGGCTCAAGATAGACAATATGGGGTAAATGGACCTACGTGCACCAGCAGACAAGGAGACGTGAGTCGTGATGTCTGCTCTCAAAGAATTTGGAATTATATTAAGCTTAGAGAATGCAGTCAATGTGCAGGTAAATGTCTCATTAAGGGTGCAGATAGAGCCTCACGTTCAAAATGAGGACACCATCTGGGGAGATTTTACAAACATTCAAACGGGCTTCCCTGGGGACTCAGATGGTAAAGAATCTGCCTGCAATTCAGGAGACCCAGGTTCAGTCCCTTGGTGGGGAAGATCCCCTGGAGAAGGAAATGGCTACCCACTCCAGTATTCTTGCCTGGAAAATCCCAAGAACAGAGGAGCCTGGTGGGCTACAGTCCATAAAGCTGCAAAGAGTCAAACATGATAGAGGACAACAACAAGCAAGCTCTGTTCCAACTGCAAGGCAGGTGGCCTAACATATTGTAGCTTCAGCTTCAGCATTAGTCCTTCCAGTGAATATTCACTGGGCTGATTTCCTTTAGGATAGAGTGGTTTGATCTCATTGCTGTCCAAGGGGCTCTCAAGAGTCTTCTCCAGCACTGCAATTCAAAAGCATCAATTCTTTGGCAGTCAGCCTTCTTTGTGTAGTCACTTTGCTGAAGATCAATACATAATAGCTCTTTCCCTCTTTTCCTTCCTGTAGAAGTCGTTGGTTCTAGTCTGCATTTCTTCAAGTTCTAGGAAAGGGCACATCTGTTTTCACTGAAAGGAAGTCACTCAGTGGAATCAAATCATTACTTTTCAATGGGACCTTAAAGAGCAGCCTCTCCATCTTTCTGCTCTTCTCATCACTGTGGAAGTAGGTATCACGGCTATTGCATTCATTTCTACTGCCTTCCTGATCAACAGTCACAGGGGCAAAGGAGCCCATCAAGAATAGATCAGTGTGTATTGGTAAAATGCTCTGTGTGATTCTGGCTAGTTCCAGTATTAACTTCCTCTGAAATTCAGAAGCCCCTACCCTGTATTCACACAGGGCTTAATATTCTCTGCCAGCAGAATTCATTGCCATTGTCACTATGTGGCTCTGTGTGGGACTAGAAGTTAAGACTCCTGGCTTGAGAGAGCAATTAAGATAGAAACTTGATAATACTGAAGAAGAATTTTCTGTTTCTAGTTCATTATTATTCAACTGTAATTGAGTTTAAATGTTAACAAATGTCATTTTTGCTACCATTGAGAGGTGTATTTTTTTTGACTTATGAATACATATTATAGTAAAATATTTCTGACATCCAATCATTATTGTATTTCTGGAATGTTGTTAATTTGGTCATGAATTCATCTTCACTTAATAGAATGCTAGTCTCAATTTGCTAGTGTTATAATCAGGAGTTTTTGCTTATTTTCATAATCCAAACTGAACTATATATTTTTTTGTATTGATCTAGGCATCATCTCAACTCTGTTACTAAGGTTATTAACACACGAATAAGAAAACTTTCCATATATTTCCTTGCTCTGTTTCTTGTACATTTAATGAAACCAACCAACAAAACCATCCATCCAGGCCCACGAGTTCTTGATTTAAGTGTAAATGTTGGCATCACTGGAAATCAGTCTTTAGTTATTTTATCTTTCAGAACTTCACTTCTAACGTAAATTTTTACGGGTATACTTTCCTTAAAATTAGGCTGTTTTGAGTTGCTCAGACTTATTTTTCTAATTACACGGAAAGTTTTCTATATTCTTTTCTTTCTTTCTTTACCTAAAAAGAATTAGAGATTAGATTAATTTCTTTATAATTTCCATAGTTTGCTGCTGCTGCTACTAAGTCGCTTCAGTCGTGTCCGACTCTTAGCGACCCCATGGACTACAGCCTACCAGGCTCCTCCATCCATGGGATTTTCCAGGCAAGAGTACTGGAGTTGGGTGCCATTGCCTTCTCCATTCGGTAGTTTACTGTCTTTTAATTGTTGATTTTTGGCTTAATACAGACAGACCTTGGAAATATTATAGGTTCAGTTCCAGACCACCACAGTAAAGCAAACATTAGATATAAAGCAAGTCACAGCTTTTTGGTTTCTCAGTTCATAAAAAAGTTACGCTTATACTATACTATATTCTATTCAGTGTACAATACCATTATGTCTAAAACCAATTTACATACCTTAATTTAAAAATACTTTTTGATAAAACAAATTGCTAACCATCATCTGAACCTTCAGTGAGTCATAATCTTTTGGTGGCAGAGCCACACTGGTAACCTGTTTGGTATACCCACCTTCATTAATTATCTTAGTCAGGTCTACTGGATGACTTGCCACAACTTCTACATCAGAACTTGCTGCCTCACCTTGCACTTTTAGGTCATGGAAGTGGCTTCTTTCCTTAAGCCTCATGAACTAACCTCTGCTAGCTTCAAACTTTTCTTCTGCAGCTTCCTCACCTCTCTCAGCCTTCATGGAATCGAAGAGCATTAGGGCCTTGCTCTGGATCAGGCTCTGGCTTAAGGGAACATTGCGACTGGTTTGATCCATCCATATCACTACAGCATTCTCCGTATCGACAATAAGGCTGTTTTGCTTTCTTATTAGCCATGTGTTCACTGAGGCAGCACTTTTAATTTCCTTTAAGAACCTTTCCCTTGCATCCACAACTTGGTTACTATTTGATGCCAGAGACCTAGCTTTTCAGCTCTCCTGGCTTTTAACATGCCTTCCTCATTCAGCTTAAGCATTTCTAGCTTTTGATTTAAAGCGAGAGACATGCAATTTTCCTTTTGCTTGAACACTCAGAAGCAACTGTAGGGTTAGTAATCCACATAATTTCAATATTGTTGTGTCTCAGGGAATGGGGAGGCTGAGGAGAGGGAGCGTGATGTGGAACAGCGGATGAAGGAGCAGTCAGAACACACATGTTCACCAAGCTTGCCACCTTCTATGGGCACAGTTCATGGTACCCCCAAAATACTCACCATAGTAACCACTGATTACTGATGACAGATTATTATAAAAATATAATAGTAATTAAAAAGCTTGAAATACTGTGAGGTTTTCCAAAATGTGACACACAGACAAGAAGTGAGCAAATGGTGCCAACAGACTTGTTCTACATAGAGTTGCCACAAACCCGCCGTTTATAAAAATGCAATATCTAGGAAGTACAGTACATATTTCTGTATTATTTTTTCCTCCTGTTTTCATCAGATTTAGCTTATCTTTCCTTTTCAAACTTGGATTTAATCTTTGATGAACTGAATTCATTTCTCATTCCTATCATTTATTTTCACTTTTGAGCCAAAAACCTTCCTTTTATCACTGCTTCCACAACACCTTTATGTCTGATATGGAGAATTCTAATTTTCATTCTTTTCTAAGATGTTTGAAATCACAGATTCAAGCTGACTATTTTTTTAGGTGATTTCAATTTTTGGTTTGTGTGATTGACATTTGTGATCACAGAAAATGGACTATAAAATTTCTCCCATTTGAAAGGGGTTAAGGTTTTCATTGCGATCTAATTACATTTTATAATTGTTCAATGAACTCTTACCAAAGGGTATTCAACTGCTTGTAAGGTACAAATTCCAATTTGATCTACTTAATTAAGCTCAGTAATGTTATTATCCAGATTCTCTATATTCTCACTTACTTTGGCTACTTGATCTTTCAGAAATGTAGAAAACTGTGCTCAAGTCTTTCTTTTCTCCTACCTTACAAAATTTTTCTTCTTGTGTACCTTATGCAAAATATTTTGCACTATGTCAGTGACATGCATGTATATATCTTTATGTCTGTAGGGAGCCTTGTACTTTTTCTCAAAATAAAATAACCTCCATCAGTTTAAGTGCTTTTGTATGTTTAATTCTTAATTACATACTACTTTTATAGCAGTCTTTTATTTGAGATGTTTGCTTTTTTTTGTTTATTTACCTGTGTGTATTAGCCCACAACTCTGGGAGATAGAGAAGGACAGAGGAGCCTGGCATACTGTAGTCCATGGGGTTGCAAAGAGTCGGACACGACTTAGTGACTGAACAGTAACAACATCAATTAGCCAAACATTTTGGTTTTACTCTTGTGGTTTTCTTTCCTTTCTTGGATAGATACAGACATACTTCAGGGATGTTGTGGGTTTGAATCCAGACCATAGCAATAAGCAAGTTACATATATTTTGGAGCTTCCCAGGGTATATAAAAGTTGTGTTTACACTACACTGTTCTGTATTAAGTGTGCACTAGTATTATGTCTAAAAAAGCAATGCACATACCTTAATTTCAAAATATTTTATTGCTAAAAATCCTATCATCTGAGCCTTTGGCAAGTTATATTAGTGACACCAAAGATCCCTAATGAGAGATCCCCATAACAACCAGAACTAATCATTTTAAAAGTTTGAAATAATGTGAGAATTACCAAAATGTGACACAGAGACACAAAGTCAGCAAATGCTATTGGAAAAACGGTGCTTGTTAGACACAGTTGCCGTAAATCTTCAATCTGCCAAAAATGCAGTATCTGTGAAGCACAGTAAAAGGAGGTACGCCTTACTTTACAAGTAATACGTGCAATTTTATTTACTGTTTTATTGTTTTTCATAGTTTTATATCATGTCTTATTTATTTTGTCTTCCATGATGTTATTAAAATTGGTAATAGTAAAAATTCATACCAGTAATTACTTCTAAATTTTGTAAAACTGTACTTGAAAATAAACTTCTTTAATGATCAAAATCAAAAATAAAATCTCTTGCATAGATAGATGGATGGATAGGTGATAAAACAAGTATAGTAAAATCTTAATGGTAGAATCTAGGTAGTGAGGATATTGATGTTCATTATAAAATTCTTTCAACTTCAGTGTATATCTCAAAATGTTCAGAAATAAAATGTTGGGAAATTAATTCACTATCAATTAGACAAATAAATAATACCAAATAAATAATAAAATCTCTTTTACTACTCCTCTATAAGATGGCACTTTTGGTTCACAATCACCTGTCTATGACTGTTTCTTTTTTTAAGTCTTTATTGAATTTGTTACAGTATTGATTCTATTTTGTGTTTTGACTTTTTGGCTGTGGTATGTGGGATCTTAGCTTCCTGACCCAGGATCAATCTGGCACTCCCTGAACTGGGGGTGGATTCTTAACCACTGGACGACCAGGAAAGTCCCAGCCTATCTGTGACTCTTGCCTACTCTCTTCACAGTTTTGTTAATAATGCTTAGAATTTTTTGAAACACTATTACAATGAAATGTTAATTTATCCATTTTATTTGTTCTATTTTTGCATTTAGTTTACAGAGTATATATAAAACAATTCTATTTAACTCGTTTAATTCTGCAAGTGAATACTTCCAGACTATAACAACCACATTTCTACTTATTTTGATTCATCTCTGGGCCAACTTCCATGGTTTTGTGGAATAATATTTTTTAAAGAGAGTTCATGGATATTTTACTTTCTGGAAACTTTTAGCCTCCTTCTCCCACATCAAAAAGAGAGAATATTTTTCTTATCTTTTCTTTCAAGAGTGATTTGGAGAAGTCTGAATTAAACAAATAGATTAATTTTTTAATCTTTTTTTATATTTTGCTGTGCTGTGTCTTCATTGGTGTGCAGGCTTTTCTCTCGTTGCAGCGAACAGGGCCTGCTCTCTAGCTGTGGTACTCAGGCTTCTCACTGCAGTGGCTCCTCTTACTGTAGAGCACGGGCTCTAGAGCACAGGCTCAGTAGCAGTGGTGCATGGACTTTAGCTGCTCTGTGGCGTGTGAAATCTCCCAGGACCAGGGGTCAAACCCACGTCTCCTGCATTGGCAGGCAGATTCTTTACTGCTGAGCTACTAGGGAAGCCCAATTTGTGGCTTTACTATTTCTATTATCGATTTTTATTTGATGATTTGATTTTTAATGCCCAATACTATATTTAGTTTATTAGACTCATTCTAAACTTCGTGAAGTTGTATATCTAATTCCTCTATACACCTGTAACTTTCCAAAGCTTAAACTCTACATTTAATTGGCAGCACAGGCCAAGAGGTTTAAAAGTCAGATTTATTAACACTTGGAGCAGTTTTAATGGCACATTTGGCATTCATTGACATTGACATTTGACATTGAAAAGCCAAAATAGTAAAGGAGGAACTTAATTTATATTTTTTTTCTCTTAAAAAAAAAGCTAAATATACACTTTAAAAATAAATTTTGAACTACTGAAAACATCTGTCCAAAGGCAGGAGGAGTGCAGGATGTGGAATCAACTCTGACGACCACATAAATTGGAAAGGAATGCAATATTCTGTGCATATTTGTACCTTTTTTTGCATCCAGATCTGTTTCAACCATTTTAAAAAGTCATTAAATTTGAGTTTCTTTAAAAGCTTTACTTATCACAACAATCTCTCTTTTCATCAAAGTCTATTGTGTTTTTATCTCATTCTCGGCTTCCTGAAGTTTATGGAGCTCAAGTTAGATATTTTCTAAGCATTTTCTGCTCTTTCTTATCATAATTTTTTTTCCCCTAAAGTATACTGTTCCCAGGCCTCTTGAGTCCCCCATTCTCTCTCTTACATGTTCAGTCCTTTGATCAGAGCGAGATCTCAGTCTTGATATTTGCTCATAAAACGTGTGTGCGGTTCTGCTCTGTCCCCCCGCCCCGCCCCCTTCCTCCCCCATGTATATGTCTTCCATGGGACTGCACATCTCTACCTAGTCCAAGCCTACTTGCCTGGGATTCGCAATTTACTTAACCTGAAGAAGGAGCTGCATGGTCAACTTTCTAAATCTGAAACAGTGTATATTTATTTCCATGTTGAAACACTAAATGAAAAACAGAGTCTCCTGTTTGTGCTAATACCACAGTTTTTCCAGTCACTAGATTCTCATTTCTCCTTTAGCATATTAGGAGTTATAGCCCAGGAGTTAGCTGGAGAGACTGAAAGCCTCTATAATGGGGAAAGAATTTCCTATGACCGCCTTTTCCCTGTATAGTGTTACTCTGTTACTTAGCGCGTCTCCTGAGTTCAGTAAAGCAGAAATTCCTCCTGGCTTCTCATAAGTTTTTTAATCATATTTCTGGTTCCCAGCGTTGTTGAAAATTTGAATCTCCTTCTGTATTTGTATAATTATGTCAGTGGGAAAGTGGGAGAGGGGTAGATTGAGAGTCATTGGTTTTCAGCCATCAGAACACACATATTAGCACAGTTATTCAAATGCATTAGGCCACTGATCAAAACTGCAATCGTCCTTGAAATTATATGGAATGACTGGTAGTGTTGGTTTTTTAAACTTATTTATTTATTTAGCTGCATTGGATCTTAGTTGCAGCATGTGGGATCTTTCGTTGCAGTGCACGTGTTCTGTAGTCATGCCATGTGGGCTTAGTAGGCCCATGGCAGGTGGGATCTTAGTTCCCCCAGCTGGGATCAAACTGAGTCCCCTGTATTGGGAGGCATATTCGTAACCACTAGACCATGGAAGATGTCCCTGAAATGACTGGTAGCACTGAGAGTGAATTTGTCCCTCGAATGCTAGGGAGTCAGTGGAAATCTTTTGGGTTGACATATGCATATGTGTGTGCCTATTCGTGGAACATGGACATGGACATATGTACACATGATATAGAGGTGGTAAAATCATCAAGGGAGGGACAAACAAGAAAGGTCATTGAATTTAAAATTGGAGTCTGTTCACTAATCTCTGGGGTGTTCCATACAGTGATAGCTAATGATCAGTTATTTTCTCTCTCCTTTGGACTCGATTCTACTTGGTGCCTGGCATTGTATGGTGGTTGTTGGTGGTTACTCAGCATCTACTCACCTCTTCTTCTATTCTCAGTTCAGTTCAGTTCAGTCGCTCAGTCGTGTCCGACTCTTTGCGACCCCATGAATCACAGCACATCAGGCCTCCCTGTCCATCACCAACTCCCGGAGTTCACCCAAATTCATGTCCATCGAATCGATGATGCCATCTAACCATCTCATCCTCTGTCGTCCCCTTCTCCTCCTGCTCCCAATCCCTCCCAGCATCAGGGTTTTTTCCAATGAGTCAACCCTTCTCATGAGGTAGCCAAAGTATTGGAGTTTCAGCTTTAGCATCATTCCTTCCAATGAACACCCAAGACTGATCTCCTTTAGGATGGACTGGTTGGATCTCCTTGCAGTCCAATGGACTCGCAAGAGTCTTCTCCAACACCACAGTTCAAAAGCATCAATTCTTCAGCACTCAGCTTTCTTCACAGTCCAACTCTCACATCCATACATGACCACTGGAAAAACCATAGCCTTGACTAGATAGACCTTTGTTGGCAAAGTAATGTCTCTGCTTTTGAATATGCTATCTAGGTTGGTCATAGCTTTCCTTCCAAGGAGTAAGCGTCTTTTAATTTCATGGCTGCAGTCACCATCTGCAGTGATTTTGGAGCCTAAAAAAATAAAGTCTGACACTGTTTCCGCTGTTTCCCCATCTATTTCCCATGAAGTGGTGGGACCGGATGCCACGATCTTCATTTTCTGAATGTTGAGCTTTAAGCCAACTTTTTCACTCTCCTCTTTTACTTTCATCAAGAGACTTTTGAGTTCCTCTTCACTTTCTGCCATAAGGGTGGTGTCATCTGCATATCTGAGGTTATTGATATTTCTCCCAGCAATCTTGATTCCAGCTTGTGCGTCTTCCAGTCCAGCATTTCTCATGATGTACTCTGTATATAAGTTAAATAAGCAGGGTGACAATATACAGCCTTGACATACTCCTTTTCCTATTTGGAACCAGTCTGCTCTTCCATGTCTAACTGTTGCTTCCTGACCTGCATATAGGTTTCTCAAGAGGCAGGTCAGGTGGTCTGGTATTCCCATCTCTTGAAGAATTTTCCACAGTTTATTGTGATCCACACAGTCAAAGGCTTTGGCATAGTCAATACAGTGGAAATGGCTCACACTACCCAATTTTATTTCAGCTCTTCAATGCCTTTATATTAACGGTTCCCTTACAGTTTGGGGAAAGTTGACCCAACCCTCAGTGCCCTCGGTGTATCCTGATGGATCTAATCCACTGGGGGGTCTGACCCTCTCCCCTATCACAGGGTTTATTCAGGTAACTCACCTAAGCCAATCAGTGTCTAGCTGTCCCCATCCTTAGGGACTAATCTAAAATTAGCAGGTGAGGACTTCCCTGGAGGTCAAGTGGTTAAGAATCCTCCTGTCAATGCAGAGGACATGGGTTCCACACCTGGTCTGGGAAGACCCCACATGTCTCAGAGAAACTAAGCCCATGCGCCACAACTACTGAGCCTGTGCTCTAGAGCCTGAGAGTCACAACTACTGAAGCCCATGTGCCTAGAGCCTGCTCTGCAACAAGAGAAGCTACCTCAATGAGAAGCCCAAACACCTTAATTAGAAAGTAGCCCCCTGCTTGTCGCAACTAGAGAAAGTCTGCGTGCAGCAATGAAGACCCAGTGCAGCCAAAAACAAGTAAATAAGCAAGCAGGTAACCTGATGAGATATCCGGAGGGTTTTCTGGGAAATTCTGGGAAAGGGAAAAAGAGAACATACTGAAAGAGATGCTTTTTCTTTAGGTATATGGTATATCTATATGAAACCTACAACAGCGAAGACAGTTTTGCAAATATGAAGGGAAGTCACCTTTAAGTTGAAGTTGATGCTGCAAAGAGTTGAGCAGATATGGGAAAGGTGGCTGGGTCCTTGAGAAACTGTCAAGTAACTAAATCAATCCCATCCTGAAGTCTCTCCATCTTTGAAATTTCCAGTTTCATGAACCATCGACCTTGACTTTTGTTGTTTAAGCCATTTTGAGTTGTTTTTTCCTTATCTCCAAACAGAAAGTCCCAGCTAACTCAGGGATGAGTGGTCATGTTCACCTCTGTATTCCTTCCCTTAAGCATGACATCAGCTGTTTCACTCCATCTGTTTCCAAAAGGTTCACTTTCAAGGAAGGAACAGCACAATGATCCAGAGAAGCCCACAATGTCAGCACCAGAGTACTGTTCATCTCTGCAGGATGGAACCATGCCCACTGCCCTGCTCAGAGGACAGCCTCCTGATCAATTCAGTCACCTTGGTTTCTATTTTATGGCACACGCACCATTATCAGTTGAGACCATAATCCTTCCCACAGCAAGAGTACTTGCTATATCTTTGACATTTCCCTCCAGGGTGTTCTTGGCAGGCTCTCTCATAGAAAAGGAGATGACTGACTCTGTAAAGGAAGATTTTCTCTGATTGGACTCAGATCACTGTCTATAGGACCCATTTCTATGTCCCCAGCGCTAAACCCAAGGCCTGATTCACAGATTGCATCCCAAGCGTCTTGTCAATGATGACACAGGAAACACAGCCTCTGGAAAATGCCTGATCTCTGACATATTGTTGTTGCTCAGTTGCTACGTTGTGTCTGACTCTTGGTGACCCCATGGACTGTAGCCCACCAGGCCTCCCTGTTCCTCACTATCTCCCTGAATTTGCTCTAGCGATATAAATATCCCTTCTTACAATGCTCACTGTTACCTAATCAAAGCTAATTGTCTCCAAATGGTAGGATTCACTGCAGAGATGTTGTAAGAACAAAGGAACAAGAAATAGCCAGTCCAGTTAGAAGTAACCAAAACAGGTGAAGAGGCAACCAGGATGGCCTCTGGAGAGATCACAGCAAGGACACATGGTCAAGAGGCCTGGCTCACAGATATCTTTCTGTTGATGGACCGTGTGATTGTGGATGGTGACATATCTCATTCTCCCATTACACAAGAATTTTCAAAGAAGCCATACAGGGTTGTGGAAACAAGAGGAAGTTTCAATGACAACACAAATTAGAACACATTCTAGGTTCTGGGATCAGGCAAGGTGAATAAGGTTTACAGGGAATTAATTTTCAGTCCAAAGAACTGACCACTCAGAAACTTCCTTGTGACATTGGAAATTTGAATGGACAGCTCTTTCCATTTCCATTCACCTTGCCCACCTAGATTCCTATTAAAATAACAAATGGAAAATATATTAAAAGAGACGAATATCTTAAACATATGGAACACTGACATCCACAGTTCAGTATTTCATGATATATTCTAGTATAACTATGTGGGAAAACATAAAATAAGATCCTTACCACAAATGATTCTTCAAAATAAATTACAAATTTCATTATATTATATTAAGTATGTTATAATAAATGAAATCAAACAACTAGGAGACAATTTACTCATTTATTTTTCCAGTCATATTTTTTTATTTGACTGTTTTTTAAATTTATTTTATTGAAGTATAGTTGATTTACAATGTTGTGTTAATTTCTGTGATACTTCAAAGTTATTCAGTTATATACATATACATTATACTCAGTTATGTACATACACACACATATATATACATATATATGTTTTCATATTCTTTTCCATGATGGTTTATTATAGGATATTGAATATAGTTACCTGTGCTGTATATAGGACCTTGTTGCTTATCCTATTTTTCCAGTCTTATAATAGATAGCTTCTTCCTTAAACACAAAAGAAAATAAAGATTTCAGAAGAGAAAAAAAGACTGAGAAGTGTCACTGTATTTAACAGAATTGTCATATTTCATCTGTTTTATGATATTTTCAAGCAGCTCTAAAAGTGGGATCGGTGACATTGTTAAATTATATTCAGACACACAGTTGTTTTGAAGTAGTTGTCATTACTTGCATGTGTCCAAGCCTGGTTATCACGATTTGTGTTGTCTTTGCTTCAACTGAGTCTGTTCATTATTTGTACTATGTGGCCAAGTAACATAACTGAAAATAAAAAAATAAAAGTTGCCAAATTTTCAAAGCATCAAGAGACTGGCACTACCAATTAACACATCAAGCAGGCCTGTACTTAAGGTGTTGAGCACTGGAAACTTCCTGCAGACTTTGAATAGAATCTACTTAACTTTAGTGACATGTGGTTCAATTAAAGAAAATACTAAGTCATGAATTAACTCAAATAGAGAAGTGACAACATAAAAACTTACAGTTTTGGCAAGGTAGGGGGAGTGAATAACAGCTTGGAAGAAAGTCATTAAAATAGCCAACAAGTATGTTTTTTAAACTACTTATCACCAAATTGGTCTTGATAGTACAAAGGATAATATTGTATAGAAAACATAGATACCAATAAAAAGTTTTAGGTTCTTTGAAAAAAAAAGCAACTTGTCAAAACTGACACTAAGGAGAAATAAAAAATGAAAACACTCCTTTATCTATGAAAAAAGTTGAATGCCTAATTTTAAACCTTCCCATAAAGAAAGCTCCAAGCTCAAATGGCTTCTAGAGTAAATTCTTCACATTTAAAAAAGAACTCCTATCTTACACAAACTTTTCCAGAGAATAGGGAAAAGTTGAAACACCTTCCAGTTCTTTTATTCTTCATCCAGCATTTTTTTTATTTTAAAACCTATAATCCAATGAACATTGATGTAAAAACCAAAAAAAAAGTTAGAAGATCAGATGATCCGGTGAAACAAGAAAAAGAAAATGAATAAGGATCAAAAAAGTTGGGTTTATTCTAAGAATGCAACTTGGTTTAACATTTAAAACTTAATCACCAAATTAACATAAAAGTGGAGAAGACTTTTCTCGAATAAGTGAGAAAGAAACACATTTGGGAAATTAACCACTCACTCATGATTTTTTTTTTTAATTTTAGCAAATTGGGATATAAAAGGAAACTTTTTAAATCTGACAAAAGGAATCTGCAAAATATAAATATACAGTAAACTTAATTAATGGTGAAATGTGAAACTGATTCACCTAAGTTTGGAAATGAGACATATGCCATTACCACCATTTCTATATAAGCTTCCCAGGTGGTGCTAGTGGTAAAGAATCTGCTTGCCAGTGCAGGAGACCAAGAGACAGGTTCAGTCCCTGAGTCTGAAAGATTCCCTGGAGGAGGAAATGGCACTTCACTCCAGTATTCTTGCTTGGAAAATTCCATGGATAGAGGGGCCTGGTGGGCTACAGTCCATGAGGCCACAAAGAGTCAGACACGACTGAGCACAGAAATGTTAATTAAATAAATAAAGCAAGAAAAAAAAGTGTTAGGGAGAGTTTTGGAAGTAAGTACCCTTCTGCACACATGATGTAACATCCAAAGAATCTAGAGATAAGAAGTAAAAGACATCTATACAGAAAGTGATAAAAACTTACTGAGAAGGATTTTTTTGAGACCTAAATTACTAAAAGAATACACCATGACTAAGGATTTGAAAATTCAATATTGTAAGGATGTCAGTTCACCCAAATTTATCAATAGATTCAGTGTCATCTTAATCAGATTCTAGAAGACCTTTCTGTAGAAATTGACAAGCTGATGGCAAAATTTATATGGAAATGCAAAAGGGGCAACTACATTGGAAAACAAACTTCAAGACAAAGAACACGTTTGAATGATTTATGCTTCCAGATATGACAACTTATTATCAAGTTCCAGTAAGTAAGACTTGGTGGTGCTGGCACAAGACTAGACAAAAGAATTAATGGAGCTGAACTGAGAGTCCAGAAATCCATATATATGTTCACATAAATTTCAACAAAGAGAAAATTGCAGTGCATGTGGAAAGGACGATCTTTTTCGGAAATGTTGCTGGGTCAATTCGCTATTCAGAAAAATTAGAATATCTGAATCCCTTACTCTTAAAATAAACAAAAATCAATTCCACATGGGCCATAGACCCAAATATATAATAGGTAGAATAATAAAGTTTATAGGTAGTAGCATGGGGGAACACAAACTCTCCATGATCTTGGGGTAGGCTGGTATTTCCTTATAAAGATGCCATCTGCCCTCTTCCCCAAAACAGTTCAACCCTAGGTAAGAATTCCTATTTATTCAAAGACATGAGTGAAAACATGAAAGACAAGCCAGTGAGTGGGAGAAGAGAACATTTACCTAGCATGTATAAAGCATGCATAAGGATTTTTCAATTTCTTAAACTTTCTTACTTTTTAGTTTGGATGCGCTCCATCTTCGTTGTGGCACACTGGCTTCTCCCTAGTTGTGCTGGCTTTTCTAGTAGCGGTGTGTGAGCTTCTCTTGCTGTGGTGCTTGGGCTCTAGAGCCCAGGGGCTCAGTAGGTGCCATGTACGAGCTTAGTTGTTCCACGGGCATGTGGCATCTTAGCTCCCCAACTAGGAATTGAACCTGCCTCCCCTGCATTGGGGAAGGTAGATGCTTAACCACTGGACCACCAGGGATGTCCTTGTATCAATTTCAAAGAATTAACAGTTCAACCCTAGGTAACACTCTTAAACAGGAGATTCACAGAAGAGAATCTCCAAATAGCTAACACATTTTGAAAAAAAAAAAATGTTCTCAACATTATCAATCACCAGGAGAATACATATTAAAACACAAAGATACATCACTATGCACCTGCTAGAACATTAAAAAAAAATTTTTTGATGAAATAATTCTCAGTGAAGTTCAGTGAAGTTGCTCAGTCGTGTCCAACTCTTTGCGATCCCATGAACTGTAGCCTACCAGGCTCCTCCATCCATGGAATTTTCCAGGCGAGAGTACTGGAAATGGATTGCCATTTCCTTCTCCAGGGGATCTTCCCAACCTGGGGATTGAACCCAGGTCTCCCGCATTGCAGGCAGATGCTTTACTGTCTGAGCTACCAGGGAAACCTGCTAGTAATAATGCTAGTTATAGGCAAAGACATAGGACAGTTGGAACTCTCATAGGCAACTAGGAGAAGTGTAAACAAAATACAATCATTTCAGAAAACTGTCAATATGTACTGAAGAATAATCTATAAGTTTAGCTATAGCTTATGCATAGCATGTGACCCACTGGGGCTTCCCTGGTGGCTCAGATAGTAAAGCATCCTCATACAATGCAGGAGACCCAGGTTTGATCCCTGGGTCGGGAAGATCCCCTGGAGAATGGCATCACTACCCACTCCAGTATTCTTGCCTGGAAAATCCCATGGACAGTGAAGCCTGGCAGGCTACAGTCCACGGGTTTGCAAGAGTCAGACACAACTGAGCAACCAAACAGCAAGACAGACACATAGAGATTTCCCATGGCTCACACAGATACTAAGCAATCAAGTTAAGATTTTAATCTAGGTCAACAGTATTACAGATGTCCTGCTCTCCTGTTTCCAAGCACTTATAAAAGTTGAACCTTTTCCCCTCACAGTAGGGAATCCAGAGATGTAAGTTCAGTGATAGAAATGCCAAGGGCTCACTCTGGACCATGAACAAGTCACTTTTCATCTCAGGGACTCAGTTTTCTTATCTGTAAACTAAAAGGCTCAGCCTAGATGATCTCAAAGGCTCCTTTCCACCCCATCATCTAATAACTCCCAAACAGAGAAAAAAGGTATTAATCTAAGTCACTTGCAATATGTTTTTGCTGTTCAGTACAACTATTTTTAGACCATCACAGAATAAGAGCTCATTTCATGGAGCCAGTCACAGATTTCCCACAATCTTTGGGGGAAATCCAGGCATGAGGGATTCTAGTGCTTAATGAGATGATGTAAGGCAGGAAAATATATAGCTGGAAGAAAATTTTATTAGTGTGAGTAAATGTACATTTTCAAGTGAATTACAAGACCTTAAGAAGTAAATGTATATGCCCCATGGGGGAAATCACCTAAGACTTTAAAACAGAGCATGTAGTGTTCATTCTCAAGCATTCTGAGAACCTCTGCAGATGTGAGTAAAAAAGGAAAATTGTGTAGGACGTTTAACCCTAGAAAGAAAAACAAATGACTTCAGAAAAATATCTTCAATTAAACAAATTAAGGACACTTCTTGACAGGTGCAATTGTTAGATAAAGGGGCTTTAAACATAACATGAGCTAGTATATTCATTCAGCAGAATCACATTTAGGTAAATCTGCTGATGTGAAATCTACAGGATTAACAATGTTTAAGAATAATGCATGAAACTGGTCTGGCATTCAAACAGGGAAGCTTGCACCCTCCAGCTCAACATGCTTATTTTAAAAAAAAGAAAAGCATATTGGCTCTTGCAAATGCAACATGTAACACTCTGGGTCATATAATTTCTTGAAGTGTTTTTAAGGTGTCACACACCTATCCTATGTTTGACACATGCATCCTGGCAAATTCCAATCCTGTGATGTCGACTTCAGAATTTATATCTGTGACAGGCTGTTAGGGACTGGGGAGTATGGTTCTTTCCATTATTTCAATAGCTAATCTTAAATGAATAAAATAACAGAGACATGGTGTTCCAATGAGAAAGATGCCCCAGAGATATGCTCTTTTGACCTGCCTCACCTGTTCTACCTCTTCAGAGGTACTCCTGGTATTTTTCAGTCATTAAACAAGAATTAATCAGTGTGCAGGCCATGGCTTAGTCGCTAAATCATGTCTGACTCTTGGAATCCCATGGATTGCAGCCTGCCGGACTCTTTTGTCCATGGGATTTTCCAGGCAAAAATACTGGAGTGGGTTGCCATTTCCTCTGGCAGGTGGATTCTTTACCACTGAGCCACCAGGGAAGCCCAGTATGGCCACACAGCAAACTCTAATTCTTCAATAAATCTTGGTTCCCACTTCTATTGCAAACTCTAAAATGCAGAGGATGTGGTTAAGACAAAATCCCCCCCTCATCGAAGGGTTAATACTATCAAACTCTGAAACTAAGAGTCTGGTATTTAAATAATTTGTTAGCAGATGACTTTGAAAAAGTCAAGCTTTAAATTTGAAACCTCTGTGTTGCAGGGTCAGCCCTCAGTCTATAAAACCCTGTAATCCAGAGGGGAGAGAACAGGATGGTGTTCTGTGCAAGCAACATAAATGTGCCACAACCCCACAGAGTCAAAGCTTTATCAAAACAATGCAATTCTCTTACAAGCCCAAGATCCCTGACAGCTACATTATAGCTCTGTAATTATCTATAAAATGCCTGCAGATCATAATGGCCCTTCTTTCTTCCCCATGTCAGTGGCAGCGTTTCCCTGCCATTTGGGGTCTTCGCTTGAGCAGACGAGAGAAGTCAGACAAGACAATGCACTGAACTGTTTTAAAATTTTTTCTTTAATTGGAGGATAATTGCTTTACAAAGTTGGGTTGGTTTCTGCCATACAACAAAGTGAGTCAGCTACATGTATACATATATCCCCTCCTTCTTGAGCCTCCCTCCCACCCTCAATCCCATCCCTCTAAGTAATCACAGAGCGCCGAGCTGAGCTCCCTGTGTTATACAGCATGTTCTCACTAGCTACCTATTTTACACATGATAATGTATATATAGAGCTTCCATGGTGGCTCAGATGGTAAAGAATCTAGCTGCAATGCAGAATACTCAGGTTTGACCCCTAGGCCAGGAAGATCCCCTAGAGAAGGAAATGGCAGCCCACTCCAGTATTCTTGCCTGGGAAATTCTATGGACAGAGGAGCCTGGCGGGCTACAGTCCATGGGGCCACAAAGAGTGTACATATGTCAATGCTACACTCTCAATTCAGCTTTGAGGGTCCTGAATTGAGGGGAACTCATTCATCCTAGTGCCTCTCACCAGCCCTTTTTACAAACTTTCTGTGACAGAAATCTAAATGTGTTTAAGCATCACCATCATCAGAGCAACGATAAAGGGTAGGGGAGGGGATTTTTTCATTGGAACAACTGGGAAGGACAGTGTGGAGTTCGAGTACCTGCTCTCCAGGTTCCTAGATTCTGCTTCTCTCTGGTCACCAACCTCCTTTTCTCTTCCTACACATAGCCTTCCTCCTGGTGCCTCCCACAGTTATCATCTGATTTATTTTCCCTTTGTGGTCGGATTTCATGAAACGGGAGCTGACCAGAGATAGCTCCATGTTCTCCTTTCACCCTTCCTCCCCAAACCATCCTAGACTCGTTTCTGTCCTCACCCACTCTATTTTAAAACTGCTCTTCTGTTGCATTTGCTTCTTTGGCTCACTCTCCATCTTGCATCTCTTGCCACATTCTCTCCTGGGCTCTTCCTGTCCGCCTGGCTGACCCTTCTTGGGGTCCTTTACTGGGTCCTCTTTCTCTCCCCATCTCTTAAATTGTGTTATTCCCCAAGGTTCCATACTGAGCTCTCTCTTTCTTTTCACACTGTTTATTTTCTTTGAATGTGACGTATCCACATTCTGGGCTTTAATTGACACCCCTAAGTAATGTCTTTCTATCTCCAACCCAGATCTTTCTCTTGAATTCCAATCTTCTACCTGATAATTGACTATCTCCTTCCCAATGTCCAAAGGCGCCTGAACTCAACATGTCCAAACTACACTCAGCACCCATTCCATGGACGTCATTTCCTTTCTTATCTGTATGGCACCATTCTCCCCTTGGGATCCCAAGCTAGACATTTCATGACCCTACAGGCATGCATACATGCTCAGTCGTGTTCAACTATTTGCAACCCCATGGACTGTAGCCCATGGCTCCTCTGTCCATGGGATTTCCTAGGCAAGAATGCTGGAGTGGGTTACTATTTCCTTCTCCGGGGATTGAACCCAAGCCTCCTGCATTGGCAGGTGGATTCTTTACCCCTGAGCCACCAGGGACAAGACATCTGATAAACATTCTCTGTTCCCAGTTTAATTAACCCCAGGTCTTCTTCATCTCAAGACTAGATTCTTCTCCCCTCAAAATCACTGCCACTGCCTTAGTTTATAACTTTGTCATTTCCTACCTGGACAACTGCAAAGACAGCCTCCCTAGTGGTACCTGTCTTCAGTCTCTCCTTCCTATCTCCTTCTAGTCCAATCTCAAAACCCCATCTGAGTGAAGTAAGTCAGACAGAGAAGCAGAAACATCATATGACATCCTATATTTACAGAATCTAAAAAGACACAATGCAAATGAACTTATTTACAAAACAGAACAGACTCACAGACTTAGAGAAGGAACTTACGGTTGCCAGGAGACTGGGGGGGCTGGAGTATGGAGAGATGGGATAGTTAGGGAGTCCGGGATGGACATGTACACACTGCTATATTTAAAATGGATGACCAAGAAGGACCTACTGTATAGCACAGGGAACTCTGCTCAATGTTATGTGACAGCCTGGATGGGACAGGAGTTTGGGGGAGAATGGGGACATGTATATGTATGTCTGAGTTCCTTTGCTGTCCACCTGAAACTGTCATAGCATTGTTAACCGGCTATACTTTAATATAAAATTAAAATTTTAATAAAATGAATAAAATGGAGAAAACCCCCACAAAACTCCTACAAGTGTGCTCTTTTCTAAAATACGACATAATTGTGATCGCATTAACCACCCCTCCCACTTAAACTCTTAAGTTGCTTCCATTGTTTTCAGAATAGTGTGCATGCTAAGATGCTTCTCTCGTGTCTGACTTTTGCAGCCCCATAGACTGCAGCCTTCCAGGCTCCTCTGTCCGTGGGATTCTCCGGCAAGAATACTGGAGTGGGTTGCCCTTTCCTGTTCCAGGTGTTCTTCCTGACCCAGGGATCGAACTCGCATCTCCTGGGTTTCCTGCATTGGCAGGTGGATTCTTTACCACTAGCACCACTTGGGAAGCCCTCAACATCTCTTAGGGGGAAGGCAATTCAATTATTGCTTATAATAATGTTCCAGATCCACATATAAGCACTTCCCCACTAGACTTTAGACACTTCTTCACCCAGAAATTCACAGGTCAAAACTAAGCAAAAGACCAGGACCCAGTGAGGTCACCTAACTCTTCCCTGCCATTTGTTCCCTCAGAGGAATGAAACTAGTCTTTTCATTGCCTTCCAGGCCAAGAGACAAAGCACTGATGTTAAAGCTAAGGCTCACCCGTAGTGTCAGGTCTGGCACGGCCCTTCCATATCCCACATTCTGCCACAATGGTGAAAAGCCACTCCCTTGGGGGTAAGAGTGAGCCAAAAGTACATTGGACTCCCTGCCACCAACTCAGCAATGCAGGGAAAGTTGCTTTGGTGCTAAACAAAAAAGGGAGAGAGGTGGTAACCGACATTAGCCCTTATACAGAACTAGAGCCCAAATTCGCATCACCATGTACTCTAAATTCCTCTTTCTTTGTCTTTTGCTTATATCAAGCTACTGAAAAATGAGAAAGTATCTGTTTGTCCAAAAAGATGGACGAAGGGACAAAACTGAAATGATTGATGAAAGAAATATACAGCATCTTTAGAACAAAACACAATTTAAATCAAAACCATGTAATATTGATACAAGTACAGTATTTTTTTTTCTAAAAAAAAAAGTGAGTGAAAAACTTCAGATTTTTTGGCTTGACACTTTAAAAATTTTTAAATATAGTCTAACAGTGTATCATTTTTGCTATTGAAACTATATATAACGAAAATTCTGCATTGTTCTGACATCTGATTAAATTTCTTCACTTCTTTTGCTTTTTGTCTTTTGTTTAAAAAAAAAACTATCTGGGCTTTTTGGACAGGAGGGTATTATGACATTGTTGGAGAAAATTGCATTGCTTGGAATTCACGGGTTTTGAAAACATTAAGAAGCAGCAATGTTTTCATAATGTCACAGTCAAAACAATTCTCAGGTCAGAAGTTCTACCACCAAGAAGCCAGGCGCGGCATCTGTGGCCTCCGAAAGTTTGAAACCCTCTTCTTCACCTCAATACTGCAGTAAAATGTCATCCTCTTTGTAAGAAGGCAGGTGGTAAGTGAGATAACAGGATGGCTGTCAAATAAAATGAGGCATTTCAGGACTTGAAGGAGCCTTAGAAATCAATGTGTGTGACAGCTTAAGTGGATCCTTTTGTAGGACATAGTCATACTGAGCTGTTTGTCACACAAAAGAAGGCCAGGTAAAGGAAATCAGGGTGAACAGTACGGAGGACAACTTAGGAAGCTGTAGCACTGCCTAAAGATGTCAGTCCACTGTTTGATCAGGCCTTCAGATGGTGCTTAGGTTCCAGGGTCCCCTGATCACAGAGGGCTTTACCTCTAGCCAAGAGGTACAAAGGCCCGGGGTGTAAACATCTTCTAGGAAGGACAGGCAGGGCAAGTATTTTGCAGAAAACTGGTTGAAAGAGAAAAAAGGCATCTCTACCTCCTCCAAATGTCACACCTAGTCTGACCTAGAGGTAGCATATTAGAAACTAAATAGCTGTGGTTATAAAAATACAGCTAGTAAAGACTTTGTCAAAGGAATGAAATTCGGGTTGTCACAGATAAAAAGACTGAAAATTGATTTTTTATTGGACTATAATTGGTTTACAATGTTGTGTTAGCTTCCAGTGTACAATACAGTGAATCAACTATACATGTACATATATCCCCTCCCTCTTGAGCCTCCCTCCCACCCGCATCCCATCCCTCCAGGTCCCCACAGAGCACTGAACTGAGCTCCCTGTGCTATACAGCCGCTTCCCACTAGCTATCTGTTTTATACATGATAGTGTATATATGTCAAAGCTGCTCTCTCAATTCATTCCACCCTCCCTTTTCCCCTCCTGTGTTCATAAGTCTGTTCTCTACATCTGTGCCTCTATTCCTGCCCAGCAAATAGGTTTGTCCTATTTTTCTAGATTTTTAGTACCATTTTTCTAGATTCTGCATATATGTGTTAATATATTTGTTTTTCTTTTTCTGACTTACTTCGCTCTGTATGACAGACTCTAGGCTCATCCACATCTCTACAAATGACCCCCCCCCAAAATTTTCTTTTTATGGCTGAGTAATATTCCATTATATATATGTACTATATCTTCTTTATCCATTCATCTCTCAATGGCATTTAGGCTGCTTCCATGTCCTGGCTCTTGCAAATACTGCTGTAATGAACATTGGGGTGCATATGTCTTTTTGAATTATGGTTTTCTCAGGCTATATACCCAGGAGTAGGACTGCTGTGTCCTATCCATAGGTACAAGTGCAGGTTCTGAAACAGGTCGTGGCAGCGTGGAGGGGTAGGTGAGATGTAACAGGAAGCATGTGAATGAACTGAAGCCACGATGATTCAAAAGTGGGAGAGAGTCATTTCCCCTGGCCACGCCTAGCTAAACTGGTCCAAGGTCCCCTAATGAAGTTCTTAACTGTTAACACCAGACCCACCAGTACAAGAAAGGAAGCCTGCTAAAAGAATTATACTGTTAATGAACTGTGCAGTGTTTTTCCATAGGATGAATTCACTCATGCTCTTGTCATTTAAGGAGGTGCTAAGGGACTGTTAGAACAACACTCTCTGGACCAGTTGGATCCAATTGGCAGACACAGCCAGGTCTTCACCAGAGTGGACAGACCTGTATAGCACACCCTTGCCCCATGAGATTTATTTCTTCCTGAGCATCTTTCCAAGGCGCTTTTGTCTCTCTGGGCTTCAGAGTTCTTCATATAATGAAGGGGTTGGACAACATCATCTGTGCCGTCCCTTACAGCAGCCCAACAAATCACCACAAACATAATGGCACTTAAGCACAGCTTTGCAGTTGTGAGGACAGAAGTCTGAAATGGGTCTCACTGGGCTCAAATTCATTTGCCAGCAGTGTTATGTTTCCTGCAGATGCTTCAGAGCACAATCTGCTTCTGTGCCTTTTCCAGCTTCTAAAGGACACTACTGGTGGCTCAGATGGTAAAGGATCTGCCCGCAATGCAAGAGACTTGGGTTTAATCCCTGGGTTGGGAAGATCTCTTGGAGAAGGAAATGGCAACCCACTCCAGTATTCCTACCTGGGAAATCCCATGGACAGAGGAGCCTGGCAGGCTACAGTCCATGGGGTCACACAAAGTCAGACATGACTTAATGGCTGAACCACACAAAGGGCATAGAGCAATTCAAAGAGAATGGAGGATGGGGGTGCAATTTAGCTTCCTACAACTGCCTAAAAGATCACCCCAAATTTAGACACTTCAAACAGCTAACAGCTTTTGTCTAGCAAGTTCTGTTGGTCGGGAATCTGGAAGTGGTGTAGCCAGGTGGTTCTGGGTCGGGGCTTCCGATGAGACTGCAGCCGAGATGTCAGCCGCTGGTTCTGACACTCACTCACGTGCTGTCAGCAGGTGACCCCTAGCCTCTCTATGGGGCTCTTGGAGTGTCTCTAGGACCTGGTAGCTCACTGCTTTCAGAAGGAGAGAGCCGAAAGAGAAAGCAAGGAGGAAGCCTTTGAGTCTTTCATGACAGAGTCTTGGAAATGGACACCATCATTTCCACTTTACTCTTTTCACAAAAAAATGAGTCACTGAGTCCAGCCCACACTCCCAGGAGAGGAATAAGACCCCAAAGCATTTGTTCATATTTTACAACCACCATAGACTGGGTGGTGATTCAGGAAGGGAGTGATGGCGGCAAATTCTGTTGTGCACATTACTTGGCAATAAAAACACTATTTTTATTGTTGTTTTTATTTTTTATTTTTGGTGTGTGCACAATTTATTTATGGTTTTGCTATATTAACTGCTAAACAACAGAGATATATAGACAGTGGCTTACGATTAATATTATTCTTGTAGTTTCTTAGTACCAGTTAGTATTTCAATATTGTATCAGTTTCTGATATCCTTCAAATGTGAATTAAAGGGAAGAAGGAAAGTCTTTCATGGGTTATCATTTTTAACTTCTGAACAAAATAGACACCATACATTACTCACATTCCTAAAAATTTAAGAATGCAAGTGCCTAAGAAAATGTAGTGAAAAGTAAATGGCAGCTGAAAGTAGTGAGCTGCCAAAAATAAGAATGACATTGTCATTATTAGCAAGAACCAAGATGTTTGAAGATGAGCAGTTTATACATTCTGAATGTAAATAACTTGCATGTGTTGTGACTCAGACAGTATAGAATCTGCCTGCAATCAGGAGATTTGGGTTTAATTTCTGGTTCAGGAAAATCCCATGGAGTAGGAAATGGCTACCCACTCCAGATTCTTGTCTGGAGAATCCCATGGACAGAGGTGGCAGGTGGGCTACAGTCCATGGGGTCACAAAGAGTCAGACATGACTGAGTGACTTTCATGTTATTGTTAATATTAAAAATAAATACAGGAACTTCCCCGGTGGTCCAGTGGTTAAGATTCCAGGCTTCCAATGCAGGGGGTGTGGGTTTGATACCTGGTTGGGGACCTAAGATCCTACATACTGCACAGCATGGCCAAAAACATAAATAAATTAATCAAATTATATTTTAAAATATATAAATAAATACAGACTTGAATGATCCAGTCATCTATTTTGTTGACCACCTAATGGATACAAGGACCTGTTACAGATGTTCAGATATACAAAGAGAATTAAGATTTAGCACTGCATTACCTGGCCCTTTAAGGACTTGTTGGAAAATGCAATTCAACATGGAAAATTCAATCAGTTAAAACAGCCCTTTAGGTAGAGCTGCTGTTGGTAGAAGTTTACTTTCTCACATAGTTGCTTCCAGATGGCCATTTCAGCACGGCGGCTCCTTGACACGAATGTAGCATCACTTGTATCTCTAGGAAACTTTGACTCTGCGTTAGCACAGCCCTTCTGCTTGGGTGCTCAACACCAAGAAGCAATTGTATCGACTTATTAGGAAGGTCTTGCAGGTCATGGGCCTTTTGGGGGACCCAAGCTTAGCTCACTGCCCCCAGACTGACCCCAAGGCTGCCCTGAATGTAGCAAACTAAGCACAGTACGTTGAACCCTTTGCATATTTGTGCTGCAGATTAAATTCATATAATTTTGTAGCAAGAGATCAAGCTTTGTCCCTGCAAAGGCTCCCTCATTCCATCTCCGATAAAAATAAGCAAAGCTGCTTTTAGAAGCTTTGTATACTTTTCCCCCTTCTGACAGCCTTCAAGCGGCAGCATATGATTTGGTCCCTGAGACATACAAAGTGTTTTAATTAAAGGTTGTCTAAAAATACAGAACGTTTTCACAACCACATCTGCCATTAACTCTTCTGACATTCTGGCAGCATTAGGTCCTGGAAAATTCTTTACATATGAAAAAGTATCCAAGTGTGCTTGCACACTGCTGGCTGTTTGCACCAACAAAACCAAACGGTATGTTTACAAGCCAGTGACCACAATGATTAGAAGCACTGCCGGGCCTGTGGCAATTTGTTTTTACAACTTGAGAAACAAGCTGAGAGATTTTGTGGCATATTGCTGAATGACTGTAAACATCCTGTAAGGAGAGGTAACAGCCTAAGTGTCCATTAGAGCAGAGGTCCCCAACCTCCAGGATTTCTGATGCCTGATGATCTGAGGTGGAGTTGATGTAATAATAATAGAAAAAAAGTACACAATAAATGTGATGTACTTATATCATCCCCAAATTATTCCCCCACCACACTCCTGTCCATGATAAAATTGTCTTCCATGAAACTGGTGCCTAGTGACAAAAAGGTTGGGACCACTGCCCCAACTCAGAGAACTTTTTTTTTCTACTGTGCATGCTAGGTTGCTTCAGTCGTGTCTGACTCTGAGATGCCATGGACTGTAGCCCACCAGGCTCCTCTGTCCATGGGATTCTCCAGTCAAGAATACTGGAGTGGGTTGCCATGCCCTTCTGCAGGAGATCTTCCCAACCCAGGGATCAAACCCAGATCTCTTATGTCTCCTGCACTGGTAGTCAGGTTATTTACCACTAGTGCCACCTGGGAATCTTCCAGTTTGGTGCCAACTATTTCTGTGATCTTGAACAAATCAGTGAACTCTTACAGTTTTCATTTTTTATCTATAATAACAGCAATAGCTATTAAGAAGGAACAACATGCCAAGAAATATACAAACTGCTTTACGTTGATGATGAAACCTGATCCTAACTACATCCCAATGAGACAAGACCTATTATTATGCTCATTTTATAAGCCTCCTTCCTTTTGCTTGTTTATGCTTTGTATGATGGCAAAGAAAGCTTTTCTCTAAGAGGTGATGGAGGGTCATGGTAAACAACACACACTCAGACAAAGAGTGCCTAGTTTCTGTCATTGACCAGCTGTGTGATCTCGGGCTAACTACTTAACCTCTCTGAGCCTTCTATTTTCCCTGCATCAAAATGTGGGTAATAATAGGATCTACCTTATAGGCTTATTAATAAGAATTAAATAGTTAATATGCACAAAGTGCTTGTTTGTATATAACAAAGAACTTGCTTGTTCTACACTGTATAGAACAGTGTTTGGTATATAATAAGTTTGGTGAAAAAATAACAAATCTGGATGATCTTGGGTTGGGTCTCTTCTAGACAGAAGAATTAGGTCAGGGAATTGGATCCTTGATGAGTCAGGGCAGAGAAAAAGACGTGCCTTTGTGAATGGCCTCTGTCCAGATGGGCCTTTAGAACCGCCAACCTGAGGCAAAGAGCCTTAGGGCTGCCCCCAACGAGTCAGGCTGGAAGATGCAGAGCTGCCCTGTGGTCTCTGTCTGTATTTGGAGACATCTTCACAAATGGTAGCAAAGCTCAACCAAACACACAGCAACAAGAGCCACATTCAGCGAGGGGCAGAAGTCACCACGCTGCATGCAGAATTCCAAGCTGCCAGTCCCAGTCAGGCACAATTATGACACTCCTTTCCTCCTTCTCTGCCAGCCCTACAGCAACCTTGCCAATAATCTATCAGAACCCAAGAGCTTAAATCCAATGTTTGTTCTTGGTCCACCCTGGCCCACATATGGACAGCAGCCTTGCAGGAACAAAGTATTAGCTCTTTCATTCCTTCTTCAGCCTAAATATTCTTCTCTTACAAATGAGAGGCTGCTGTACATATATCCCAAGGCTACTGTGGGTATCATAGGAGTTCTCCTCTTTGAGATCACAGGTTGAAGGTCTTTGTACCCAGGAACGCACCTCATGTATCTTTTCATTCATCAGAACTTAGGGAGTAAAGTGAGAAGTATGCATCAGGGAGAGAAAAGCTGTTCATATGGAAGATGAGGGGCTTATGGCAGCTGGAGGTCATGAGTAGAAAGTGGGTCTGCATTGAACAGGTTCAGGAGAATCAGGTTCAGGTGAATCAGAGGGAAGAGAGCGAGAGAACAGATAGAATGTCAAAGAGAATCTGGGGCTGACCATTGTTTCATGGGAGTAGCTGCAGTCCATGTGGGGGACACTCAGAGAAGACACTGAAAGAGAAAAATTTTAAGAAATGTTGCTAAAGGGACTTCCCTAGTGGTCCAGTATTTAAGACTCCATGTTACCAATGCAGGGGGCATGGGTTCAATTCCTGGTCAGGGAACTAAGGTATCACACCCGTGCAGCCAAAAACAAAATAAACATTTTGTAAATAAATAAGTGAGAGGAGCTGAGCCAGAGCATGCAGCCTTCCATGGCGCAGGGAGGGACTGAGTAAGTTGTCTCTTCTACCCTTCGTAGCATCTCCTCTTCTCCCCTTCACACACAAACACTCTAGATTTCTTATCGAGGCCATCACCCCAGCAATGATGTCAAAAAGCCCCATGGTGATTCCTGAGCCCCCTTCTAACAAGGCTTCACACAGGCTTCTGTGCTGGTGGGGACTCTCTCTGGTGGAAACCTTTGCCCCTTCCCCCTTCACCTTCCATGACGTCACACTGCCTTCAATAGTCATCCTCATCCTCCGATTGTGCCTTCTCTACTTCTCTGTAGACTTGCATTCCCCTACACCCTATTTTATTTTTCCTAAGGTCTCCACGCTAGGGTCTCGGTGTATCACCGTGCATCCCTTCCCTGAGTAGCCTCATCAACACACACAGCTTCAGTACCATCCAGAATGTAAGAGTGCTCTTCAGAACTCCAAAGAGCCCTGTCTGATTGTGCACTTTACATCTCCACTTGGATATCTCAAAGATCATTCCTATTCAGTGTGTCCCAAACGGAACGTGTTATCTTCCCTTCAGACTTGGTTCTCTTCCAAGATTCCACCTCTCGGTAAATATCAAAAATAATAAGAGTGAGAGCAAGCAGACACTCTCTGCTTCCCAGATCTGCAACACCATGCTACACATATTAAGAGTGACTTCTATAAATCTCTCACTTTGCACCGGAATCCTAAAGTGTGGTCCTTTATTATCACTTCTTTTACAAATAAACAAAGGAAAAGAGAAGTTAGATTACTCCTCTCCTTTAATAGGTGGTGGCTCATGACTACTGAGCCTGTGCTCTAGAACTGGGGAACGGCAGCTTCTGAGCCCATGCACTGCAGCTATCAAAGCCCACGTGCCCTAGAACCCATGCTTCACAGCAAGAGAAGCCACTGCAATGAGAAGCCCACACACTGCAATTAGAGAGTAGCTCATGCTTCCTGCAACTAGAGAAAAGTCCAGGCAGCAACAAAGACCCAGAATATCCTAAATAAATAAAGTAATTTAGAAAAAAATTTTAAGTGGCGGCTCCAAGAGGTGGAAGCAATACAAACATTCACTAATGGATGAACGGCAGAAGAAAATGTGGTCTATGCACACAATGAAACGTTATTCAGTCTAAAAAAGAAAGAAATTCTGACATAGGCCACTGCATGGATGAACCTTGTAGACATCACGCTAAGTGAAATAAACTAGTCCAAAAGATAAATCACTTTGCCAGCAAAATTCCGTATAGTCAAAACTATGGTTTTTCCATAGTCATGCACAGATGTGAAAGTTGGACCATAAAGAAGGCTGAGCATTGAAGAATTGATACTATGGAACTGTGGTGCTGGGGAAGACTTTTGAGAGTCCCTTGGACTGCAAGGAGATCAAACTAGAACATCCTAAAGGAAATTAATCCTGAATATTCATTGGAAGGACGGATGCTGAAGCTGAAGCTCCAATACTTTGGCCACCTGATACGAAAAGCCGATTCATTAGAAAAGACCCTGATGCTGGGAAAGATTGTGGGCAGGAGGAGAAGGGGGTGACAGAGGATGAGATGACTGGATGGCATCACCGACTCAATGGACATGAGTTTGAGCAAGCTCCGGGACATGGTGAAGGACAGGGAACCCTAGTGTGCTGCAGTCCGTGGGGAAGCAGAGTTGGACATAATTGATCAACTGAACAACAACAACAAAGAGATAAATATCATATGATTCTGCTTATATATAATGCAGTCAAATTCATAGAGACCCAGAGTAGGACTGTGGGTGCTAGGGGCTGGGAGAGGCATGTAAGGGAGTGGTTGTTTTGTGGGGACAAAGTTTAGGTTTTGCAAGATAAAAACATTCTAGAGATCTAGTGAAAGTGAAGTTTCTCAGTCGTGTCTGACTCTTTGCAACCCCATGGAGTGTAGCCTACCAGGCTCCTCCCTCCATGGGATTCTCCAGGCAAGAGTACTGGAGTGGGTTGCCATTTCCTTCTCCAGGGGAATCTTCCCGACCCAGGGATCAAACCTGGGTCTCCTGCATTCCAGGCGGACACTTTAACCTCTGGGCCACCAGGGAAGCATAGATATAGTCAACACTAGTGAATTGTGCACTTAAAGCCATTATGTTATGTAAATGTAATCTTCTGTGGCATTTACCACAATCAAAAACAAGCAGATAAATTAAATACATAAATGGTGGCCCCACTTTCTACATGGTTGTCAAACCAGAAGCCAGGAAGACGTCACTGATGCCAATGTCTGATGGATGGATGGATGATGGAGGGATGGATGAATGAATGGATGGGTGGCTGATTAACTAAGAGGGACAATCAGAAGCCGAACCTATGTGCCCCTGTTTTTGTCCTCCACATTTACCTGAAAGATAATATTTTTTGTCCTTTCCACACTCAACCATGTCTTCAGTATACTGCGTGGGTGTTAAACACCAGAAGTCAAGTGATTCTTATAAACCTAAAAAGAGACCAGCTGCCAGACACATGCTAGCAATGAATAAAACTGAGAGGAGAGGAAAACAGAGTTCTAATCACAGCACAGGTGACAGTGTAAAGAGCACTAAACCGATGTCTAGAAACATGCTTCCAGTCACAGCTTTCTGGCACGTCATTCGTGACTTCGGGGAAATTTCCCTGCTTTCTTAGTTTCTCCAATGCTATTTTTTTTTTAAAGTTAGCCACAATGCTGTCTTCATAGCTCAGAATCCTTCAGTTCAGTTCAGTAACTCAATCGTGTCTGACTCTTTGTGACCCCATGGACTGCAGCACACCAGACTTCCTTGTCCATCACCAACTCCTGGAGCTTGCTCAAACTCATGTCCATTGAGTCAATGATGCCATCCAATCATCTCATCCTCTGTGGTCCCCTTCTCCTCCCACCTTCAATCTTTCCCAGCATCAGGGTCTTTTCCAATAAGTCAGTTCTTTGCATCAGATGGCCAAAGTATTGAAGCTTCAGTTTCAGCATCAGTCCTTCCAATGAATATTCAGGACTGATTTCCTTTAAGATTGACTGGTTTGATCTCCTTGCAGTCCAAGGGACTCTCAAAAGTCTTCTCCAACACCACAGTTCAAAAGTATCAATTCTTCAGCATTCAGCCTTCTTGTGGTCCAGCTCTCACATCCATACATGACTACTGAAAAAACCATAGCTTTAACTAGATGGACCTTTGTTGGCATAGTAATGTCTCTGGTTTTTAATATGCTGTCTAGGTTGGTCATAACTTTTCTTCCAAGGAGCAAGCATCTTTTAATTTCATGGCTTCAGTCACTATCTGCAATGATTTTGGAGCCCAAGAAAAGAAAGTCTGTCACTGTTTCCATTGTTTCCCCATCTATTTGCCGTGAAGTGATGGGACTGGATGTCTTGATCTTTATTTTTTGAATGTTGAGTTTTAAGCCAGCTTTTTCACTGTCCTCTTTCACTTTCATCAAGAAGCTCTTTACTTCCTCTTCACTTTCTGCCATAAGGGTGGGGTCATCTGCATCTTTGAGGTTATTGATATTTCTCCTGCCAATCTTGATTTGGAATCCTTATTGGGCTTATTAACGAGCTTCAGTTTATTTTGATTACAGCATTTGAATTCTTAGATGACTTCTCGTGGGGTACAAAAGGAAGGCTTAAAATCAGAAAATTCATTTAAGAAATAAGTATCACCTTTAATTTCTATCTGGTGTTGTTTCCAGACCAGGGACTAGTGTTTTGCTGCATTTAAAAATATCAGTTTTAATGTTCTCCTTTTATTCACTGTAGTCATTTATTTGGGGCCTCCCTGGTGGCTCAGATGGTTAAGAATCTGCCTGCCATGTGGGAGATCCGGATTTGATCCCTGGGTCGGGAACATCGCCTAGAGAAGTGAATGGCTACCCACTCCAGTTTTCTTGCCTGGAGAATTCCATGGACAGAGGAGCCTGGCATCATTTATTTGCAGTTTTATAAACTCCTTGGAAGGAAAGTTATGACCAACCTAGACAGCATATTAAAAAGCAGAGACATTACTTTGCCAACAAGTTCCGTCTAGTCAAGACTATGGTTTTTCCAGTAGTCATTTATAGACTATATTTATTGGACTATAAGGAAAGCTGAGTGCCGAAGAACTGATGCTTTTGAACTGTGATGTTGGAGAAGACTTTTGAGAGTCCCTTGGACTGCAAGGAGATCCAACCAGTCCATCCTAAATGAGATCAGTCCTGAGTGTTAATTGTAAAGACTGATGTTGAAGCTGAAACTCCAATACTTTGGCCACCTGATGGGAAGAACTGACTCATTTGAAAAGACTCGGTTGCTGGGAAAGATTGAAGGCGGGAGGAGAAGGGGACCACAGAGGATGAGATGATTGGATGGCATCATTGACTCAATGGACATGAGTTTGAGCAAGTTCCAGGAGTTGGTGATGGACAGGGAGGCCTGGCATTCTGCAGTCCATGGGGTTGCAAAGACTCAGGCACAACTGAGCAACTGAACTGAACTGAACTGAAACTGCACTTTAAATTAACATAGAGGAAGTCATGGTCATTTCATTATTAGAATGATTACTTTCTCTTCATCATAAATGCTACTGAGTGAAGTCATTTTATGAACTGCAGTTCATGACTGCAGCATATCATATATGTGTCAGTCATCAAAACACATTTTCTTTAAAAAAAGTTAATAAACTATAAGTACCACAAATTGAGCTTCATCTTTCTATAATCACTGAATTCTATTTGTGCCCTTTCCAGAAATTATTTCTGCAAAGGAAGAAAACCAAGCTTCAGATCTGCATTAAGTCTAATTAAGATAAGTACAGTGGATGACTTGAGTGAGGCCCATACCACCAGGCAACTTCGGTTCATTTCCTGTCTAAGTGTAAATAAACACATCCACTTTGCTGTTAATAAAAGCAATGGCAGGGCAATAAAAACCTTAGCTGACATGAATAAAGATGAAGTTATGAATATTTAATGACAAAATGCCCCAGTTAAGAGACATAGACCTGGAATCTGTTAGTCCAAATGCATGTGAATTTCCACCAGTAAGGAAAGAATGTGTAAGTTTCACAGTGATGCTGAGCTTCAGATGTGTGAGTTGCATAAACTCAACCTCAACCAAGACTTTGGGGTTTATTTTAGATTTGGTATTTTAAATGTGGGAAAGAAGCAATGCTCATAAATGGTAGATGCAGTGTTCCTTTGTCAGGGGGTGGGTGAATGTAGTTGAACAGAAGCCAAGTTATAGATTTAAAGAAATGTAATCGTTATAGTCAAAACTATGGTTTTTCCAGAAGTCATGTACAGATGTGAAAGTTGGACCATAAAGAAAGCCAAGCACCGAAGAACTGATGCTTTCGAATTGTGGTGCTGGAGAAGACTCTTAAGAATCTGTTGTACTGAAAGGAGATCAAACCAGTCAATCCTAAAGGAGATCAACCTTGAATGTTCATTGGAAGGACTGATGCTGAAGCTCCAATACTTTGGCCACCTGATGTGAGTAGCCGACTCATTGGAAAAGAACCTGATGCTGGTAAAGATTGAAGACAACAGGAGAAGGAGGTGACAGAGAATGAGATGGTTAGGTAGCATCACTGACTCAATGGACATGAATCTGAGTAAACTCCAGGAGATAGTGAAGGACAAGGAAGGAAGCCTGGCATGCTGCAGTCCACGGGGTCACTAAGGGTCAGACACGACTTATCAACTGAACAACAACAAAAATCTTCTTTCCTGTAAGGGTTAACTCTAAAAGTACAATTTTAAAAATCTGTTTGAACGTGTTTATATTCCAAAAAGTCAAACAAGAGATTTTATCTAAAGGAGAGAAAATAAAAAGATGCAGGTGGTAACCACATTTTGTTTAGTGCTCAGGCAGCCATGCAGATTGGAGACCAGATTTACATACGTCAGCAGGCGACCCTGGGCACGTCCCTTTCCTATTCTGGACTCAGTTTTCCTGGCTACACACTTTAAGATGGAAGTCCTCCAAAGTCTCATTAGCTTGGGACCTCCCTGGTGGTCTAGGGGTTAAGAATCTGCTTTGCAATGCATGGGATGCGGGTTCAATTCCTAGTGAACTAAGATCCCACATGCCATGGGACTCTGCCTGCCACAAGGAAAGAACCCACGTGACCAAACGTGATCCTGCATGCTGCAACTAAGACCTGACACAGCTAAATACATAAAATTTTTTTTTAAAGAATTTGGAATAATAAAGGGAAGGTATCTAATTCAAATGGATTAAATAAGAAAATTTCACTTTAAAAAACAAAACAACAACAACAAAACACAAAGTCTTTTAAGCTGGTATATTCCAGGATTATATTCAAAATCTCATCGAAGCATAGGTTGAACTTTTCCTGCTTCCAAATTTTCTTAAGTGAACATTTCCCTCCTGATTTGCATATGTGCTTAGTCGCTCAGTCCCTGATAGCTCAGTTGGTAAAGAATCTGCCTGCAGTGCAGGAGATGCCAGTTTGATTCCTGGGTCAGGGAGATCTGCTGGAGAAGGGATAGGCTACCCACTCCAGTATTCTTGGGCTTCCCTTGTGGCTCAGCTGGTAAAGAATTCACCTGCAATGTGGAAAACCAGGGTTCGATCCCTGGGTTGGGAAGATCCCCTGGAGAAGGAAAAGGCTACCCACCTCAGTATTCTGGCCTGGAGAATTTCACGGACTGTATAGTCCATGGGGTCCCAAAGAGTTGGAGACAACTGAGCAACTTTTACTTTCACTTTCAGTTGCTCAGTCGTTCCTGACTCTTTGTGACCCCATGGACTGTAGCCTCCCAGTCTCCTCTGTCCACGGGATTTCCCAGGCAAGAATACTAGAGTGGGTTGCCATTTCCTCCTCCAAAGGATCTTCCTGACCCAGGGATCCAACCCGTGTCTCTTGCATTTCCTGCATTGGTAAGCAGATTCTTTACCTCTAGAACCGCCTGGGAAGCCCAATTTGCACGTGAACACCTCAAGTTTGGTTGTTGAGAGTCCTTCCAGACAACTTGATCTATTTTATGGCTTTCAATCATTAACTCAGCAGACTTGCTGAATGCCCTGTAACTTGTTTTTAGAAAGTGTCAGGGAGCCACCAGGCTAAAAACCAAACCCTGAAATGAATGCCTTCACTTGAAATCGGTCCCCAGGGAAACTCTCCCTGTGTAGCAGATGCTCCCTGTAGCTACTATTTTATTTCATTGTTTTCTAATGCCATTGGTGTTTCTAATTTAATCTATAGAACTAAAATAAAATTTACATCTGTCTATGCCTTCTTTTTAATACCAGACTGAACAGAACTTCAACAAATGTAGTAAGAATGCTGGGAACAGACAACTGCACAGTATAGAGTCCATGGCCCATCTAAAATTGCATGACATCCCTTCTATGTGGATTCTAAAAAGAAATGATACAAATTAACTTATTTACAAAATAGAAACAGACTCACAGACTTAGAGAATTAACTTATGGTTGCCAGAGGGAAGGATGGTGTAGCTAGGGAGTTTGGGATAGACAGGAACACACTGCTATATTTAAAGTGGATAACCAACAATGTCCTGCTGTATACACATGGGACTGTGTTCAATGTTATGCGGCAGCCTGGATGGGAGGGGAGTGTGGGGAATGGATACATGTGTATGTGTGACTGAGTGTCTCTGCTGTGCACCCGAAACTATCACAACATTGTTAATCAGCTATATTCCAATATAAAGTAGAAAGTTAAAAAAAATAAAATCTACTTTGAGTGGCCTACAAGTATGTCTCTTAGAGAGGTGGTCTTCCCTCAAGCCAGCTAAACTTGAGGTTCAACAGGATGTCCTGGAATCTGCCCATTAAGAAATCAATACACTCAGTTCAGTTCAGTTCAGTTGCTCAGTCGTGTCTGACTCTTTGCGACCCCATGAATCGCAGCACGCCTCCCTGTCCATCACCAACTCCCGGAGTTCACTGAGACTCAAGTCCATCAAGTCAGTGATGCCATCCAGCCATCTCATCCTCTATCGTCCCCTTCTCCTCCTGCCTCCAATCCCTCCCAGCATCAGAGTCTTTTCCAATGAGTCAAATCTTCGCACGAGGTGGCCAAAGTACTGGAGTTTCAGCTTTAGCATCATTCCTTCCAAAGAAATCCCAGGGCTGATCTCCTTCAGAATGGACTGGTTGGACCTCCTTGCAGTCCAAGGGTCTTCTCCAGTACCACAGTTCAAAAGAAGAATTGATTCTTCGGCGCTCAGCCTTCTTCACAGTCCAACTCTCACATCCATACATGACCACTGGAAAAACCATAGCCTTGACTAGATGGACCTTTGTTGGCAAAGTAATGTCTCTGCTTTTCAATATGCTATCTAGGTTGGTCATAGCTTTTCTTCCAAGGAGTAAGCGTCTTTTAATTTCATGGCTGCAGTCACCATCTGCAGTGATTTTGGACTTTCAGATGTTCAAGCTGGTTTTAGAAAAGGCAGAGGAACCAGAGATCAAATTGCCAACATCCGCTGGATCATTGAAAAAGCAAGAGAGTTCCAGAAAAACATCTATTTCTGCTTTATTGACTATGCCAAAGCCTTTGACTGTGTGGATCACAACAAACTGTGGAAAATTCTGGAATAGATGGGAATACCAGACCACCTGACCTGCCTTTTGAGAAATTTGTATGCAGGTCAGGAAGCAACAGTTAGAACTGATCATGGAACAACAGACTGGTTCCAAATAGGAAAAGGAGTTCGTCAAGGCTGTATATTGTCACCCTGCTTATTTAACTTATATGCGGAGTACATCATGAGAAATGCTGGGCTGGAAGAAGCACAAGCTGGAATCAAGATTGCCGGGAGAAACAGCAATAACCTCAGATATGCAGATGACACCACCCTTCTGGCTGAAAGTGAAGAGGAACTAAAAAGCCTCTTGATGAAAGTGAAAGAGGAGAGTGAAAAAGTTGACTTAAAACTCAGCCTTCAGAAAACGAAGATCATGGCATCTGGTCCCATCACTTCATGGGAAATAGATGGGGAAACAGTGGAAACAGTGCCAGACTATTTTTTGGGGCTCCAAAAATCAATACACTAGGATACTATAAAATAAATACATAAAAATAAAGGAAATAATTAAAGTGAAGAATAGTATACACAGTGCAATGTGAGTAAAAACTAGAGAGAGAGAGACTTTTGATAAGTGGTGAGAAGACAATAAACTTTTCATTCGACACTTTTTTGTGCTTTTTGGGTTTTGGACGACATGTGGGTATTATATCTATTAAAAATAAGAATTCAGGGACTTCCCTGGTTGTTCAGTGGTTAAGATTTCGCCTTCCAGTGCAGAGGGTGTGGGCTGGATCCCTGGTCGGGGAACTGAGCTCTCATGTCTCACAAAACAGAAGTAATATTATAACAAATCCAATAAAGATTTAAAAAAAATAAGAATTCAATAACTGACTTTAAGAAAGAGTGTAATCACAGCATAGGAAAGAGACAGACAAAATGCCATCCACAGAAGGATGAACGTGGGTGGATTCAAGGTGATGGGGAAATTCAGTGTAAGCCTAGAACATTTGCTGACCTCATCTGATTATAGAGTCAAGGACACTCTGAAAAGACAGAAAGAACTAAAAGCACAAGGGGTGAAGAGACCCTGGGCTGTATTTCTGGCAGGCTGGAGGATAGGTGAAGAAGGCAAACTATTAAGCCTAACAGTCTTCACTACTAAAAACATCCAGTGACTTTTATCAACTGCTCTATCACTCGCTTAAAGAAGGAAAAGAAGCAAAACTCTTTGCCAAGCATTGTCTTGTCTCTAATGGATAAGCCTACTATGCTGAATATCCAAAGTAATGATTATTGTTGTTTGGTGTTTTCTATCCTATGTTCCATTTTGGAAAAACACTATAAATGTGAACCCCTCTGGTTCTCTGCTGATCCCTCCCTTCCTTCTTCTCCATCTTTCTGACTTCCACACTCTTCATCTACCTGGGGCAATTGCCCAATAATAACAAAACGTCTAACGCCACAGTGGTTGGGAAGACCCCGTAGTTAAGCACCACACCCCCTCCTTCAGGGTATAAGTGCTGGTCGGGGTCTTTGCAGACACCAGGTGCTGAGAGAAAACAGCAAATTCATCCATAGCAGCTGCCTCCATCCTTCAGCAGGTGTAGAAGACATAACCATTATAGGAATTGCTACGCATTCCTCCAGATTTTGTTTCCATTGTGCGTACTATCACTCTTAGGAACATTCAGGTTTTCTGCCAAGAACTGAAATGGGAGCTTAGAGGTTCGTTCTTGCATACCCAATTCAAGACTGTGCCATTTGCATCTGTTAAAATGCTCTTTGATCCACCATTTCTATTTTAGATATTTATCTTAGAAAAATATAGGTACCTTGGCAAAATAATTCATATACAAAGATGTCTATTGCACTGGCTTGTAATAAAGCAAAAAACTAACTACTCATTAATATGGAAGTGGTTAACCAAATTATGATGTACCTGTATTATGATGTACAACATAGCTTGTAAAAAGAATGAGATGTACATATACTCACACGGACAGCTTTCCAAGACATATCAACAAAGGGGAAAAAAATCAAGGTTCAGAAACACATATATGAGAAGATGTTTATTCCAAACATACATCTATTCATATAAGAATATAAATATACTGAAAAAGGACAAAAAAGATTCACACCAAACTGGATAATGGTGGCCAAGGGCAAAAGTATTAGGGAAGGAGTTGAAAACAAAGGATTCTATTTCTTCTAAATTGTTTGGATTTTTATACAACCAACATTTTTCATGTGTATTACTTGTATAATAAAAATATTAATCCACTAACTTTATGAAAATGGTGAAAAATACAAAAACACATAAAAAAGAGTTAAATTTACTTAAAATCCCACTGCCCAGTGTTATCTACAGTTAATATTTGAATGCATTCTTCCAGTATCCTCAGGACATTTCTATCATGACATGTGCAAGGGTTTTCTCGATAAAGAAACATAAAGAAATCTTCCTGGAGGACGGCATGGCAACCCATTCCAGTATTCGTGCCTGGAAAATTTCATGGACAGAGGAGCCTGGCAGGTTACAGTCCACGGGGTTGCAAAGAGTGGGACATGACTGAAGTAACTTGGCATGCACTCATGCAAAGAAACCTCTATAAAGAAACATAAAATCTCACAACACCTCTATGCATGTGTGACAAGTCGCTTCAGTCATGTCCAGCTCTTTGTGACCCCACAGATTGCAGCCTGCCAGCCTCCTCCATCCATGGGATTCTCAGGCAAGAATACTGGAGTGGGTTGGCATGCCCTCCTCCAGGGCATCTTCCTGGCCCAGGGATCAAACCCACATCTCCTGTGTCTCCTGCTTACGCAGACTGATTCTTTACCACTGAGCCACTTGGGGATGTGATGTCTTACTTCTCCCATTGTCTTATTCAAAGAGATGGGTCATTGCCAAACTCCTAAGTGGGCAAGGCTGCAGGTACATTTTCTCGGTGTCTTTAGAGTATGACCGCACCTGCCACACGCTCCAGTGTAGGGGATTTCCTGTAAGGACAGCTTGCTGGGGAGAGACAGAAGGGCCCAGCAGTACATATTGGATGTCATGTTCCGTGCATACCCTATTAGTTCAGCATATCAGAGAACAGAGATCATTGTGTTTCCACAAAGGAGAGCTAAAACAGATAAGTAAAGAGGAGAGAGAAGGAGTAACTGAAGCAGAAAAACAACGACAACCATAAGAAGAGTACAAATCCTCAGTGGACAGAGTAAATGACAAAATTGATGGTGCAGGAGAAGGAAACAGCAAAGCAGAAAAAAGCTAGAGAACCATCCTCAGACTGAAAAGAATGGGAGGAATAGACTAAAATGATTAAAAATACAACAATATGCAGAAGATAACAGATCTTATCTTGCATCTTCCCAGGTGGTTCAGGGGCGAGGGCCCTGTGGAGAGGAACTAAGGTCTATCTGCTGTCATGTCAACAAATATGAATGTGCTGAGCATGTGAGGAGCCCTCTTGGAAGTGGATCTTAGCCCCAGTCATGCCTTCAGGCAACAGCCGACGTGGTGGTTATGATTTCACGAGAAACTCTGAGCCAGAATCACCCAGCTAAGCTGATTTCCAAATTCCCGCCCCACAGAAACTCTGTGAGATAAAATAAATGTTTATTTTTGCATTAAGCTGATAAATTTAGGGGTAATTCATTACAGCCCAGGAGACAGACATGAAGCCCTACGCTACCTGCAGAGTCCAGCGGTTGCTCCAGGTGAGCTCTTAACAGAAACTGCCACTTCTCTTAAGGGATTGCATCTTTACTGAATGAACACTGGCAAATGACAGTTATTTAGAAGCGGATGTGTGACATGCTTTTTCTCAAAAATGAACAAAGTGAACCTGTCACTTCAAGGACAACTGACAGCAAGTGTTGCCAATGACAAAGCTGAGGCTTTCAAAAGGAAATTAGATTTTTTTTTCATATGTATCTGCCACACATGGGTCTTTACAGTTTTCTAATACATAAAGTCTTTTTCTGATGAGACAAGGTGATATTAACTAATGTGATTTTTTAAATATAGTTTAATGAAGTGTGTGGGTATTTGGAAAATCTATAGAACTGAGAGACTTAATATATCTTCTAAAATGACCAAAGAAAGTGAAGTAAAAGTGGCTCAGTCATGTCTGACTCTTTGCGACCCTTTGGACTGCGGCCTGCCAGGCTCCTCTGTCCACAGGGATTCTCCAGGGCAGGATACTGGAGTGGATTGCCATTCCCTTCTTGGGGAGATCTTCCCAACTCAGGGATCAGACCCAAGTCTCCCGCATTGCGGGCGGATTCTTTCAAGTCTGAGCCACCTGTGAAACCCAAATAACCAATGCATGATGCTATAAAAGATCCATTTGAAGTGCAAAGTAAGTCAGTGGGTCTTAATGTAACAGAGGACAAAGAGTTCATTGATATGGTTTCAGCATTTACATTGCAACTCATCTTTAAGAAACTAACATTTGCCAAGTTTTGCTGTAATATCAAAGAAAGTTTTTCAAAACTATCCAAAAAGACTTTTAAAATATCCCTTTATTCTCCAATTACATAACTGTGTTGCTGTATTTTTTTTCACACTTCAATCAAAACAACATAATGCCACAAAGTAAATTAAAAGAAGCAGGTATGAGAATTTGGCTATCTTTTTATTTAACATTTACTAAAGAAATTTGTAATTATATAAAGCAATGCCACTCTCCTCAGTGAATTTTATTTTTTGGAAATATAGGTAGTTTCCATGAAAATACATTATTTGTAAGATTTAATGAGTTTATTATTCTATTTTAAATGAGTTAATACATATTTTAAATTCTCACTTTTAATTTCTAACATGGCAAAGAATGATAAATATATCTCACACAAAGACAAGTTTTCAGGGAACGTTTTCAAAAATCTGTAAAGCCAAGACCACATAGCGAAAGTCATGCAAGAATACTAGAGTGGGTTGCCATTTCCTTCTCCAGGGGATCTTCCCAACCAGGGGATCAAACCCCTGTCTCTTACATTACTGGAGATTCTGACTTTACAGTCTGAGCCACCAGGGGAGCCCAAGACCACATGCTTGATAAAAACTGCTTTATATGAGGGCTTCCCAGGTAGCGCCAGTGCTGAAGAACCTGACCTTCAATGCAAGAGACTTCAGAGACTTGGCTTTGATCCCTGTGTCAAGCATGGCATTTCAGTACATGAGGAAAAAGAATGAAGGGCTCTGTTATTTAGAATTGGTTGAGATATAGTTAGATAGATAGATCTATGAATATACATGTATATTTCAAATGATGTAAAAGATAAAAACAATAAAGTTATTTAATAAACAAAAGAAAAATTTAAGAACAGAGAGCAAAAAAAGGAAGATCAGATACTATCAATTATGATGATGATTGAAACTAAATCAAAATCTTTTTTCAAACAGGAGGGACTCTGTAGAGTAGTAAACAGGCTGTCTATAAAAAGCATTTTTAAAATATGGTGGAAAAGATTAAGAGTGAAACAAGAGGCAAAGTATATCAAGCAATAGCAAATAAAGCCAAGATATCAATTTACTTTACACAAAGTTCAAGCAAATAAAAAAGCATTAAAGAGCACAAAGATGGTAATTTTATCCTGATAAATATAATTTACAATGAAAAAGTAACTATACTGAATCTTTATGTGTTGAGTAACCTTGTATCCACTTTCCTTTAGAGATATACTAAAAGAAATGAATACAAATAGATGTAACTGAATAACAAGTGTCAAGCTGTGATAGATCAGGCAGGTAAAAACTTAGTAAGGATATAAAAATAGGAATACAATTTTTAAATGAATAAATAAAACAAAAACAAGAGAATTTGAAATTTAGGCTATATCTTCTCTAAAATTCATGAAACATAAAATTGATCATAGAAAAGATTAGAAGTGAAAAATAAGTTTAACACATTTCAAATATTAGAAATTGTATGAGCCAGATTTGCATATAAAGCATTCATGAAATTAAAAATTAATTTTCAAAAAAGGGGAAAATTTGATTTACTGCCATAAAGAAAGAATTAATATCAAGGTATCATTAAAATAAAAAGTCAAGAATGGCTTATATATTAGAAAATCTAGTATTATAATTGATAATGTTAATAGTTCATGAAGAAAATTAATCTTTTATTTTAAAATATCACTGAAATGGAACTTGATAAAATTAAAAATGCATTCCTATATCAAGAAATATATATATATATACACTTAGTAAATTAATAAAAGGAATGTGGTTTATTAACATTTTTAATGCCTACTTTGATGCAAGAAAAAATATCACTATTGATGGTGAAACACTATAAAGTGAGGCCTCAAAGAAGTATACGCATTTCCTCTGCAAAGGGATTGCAATTCAACTAGCCAAAAATGTATGTAAAAGTAAATATAATGATTATATGATCAGATAATTACACTCCTACGTACACACCCAAAATAATCGAAAGGAGCAGTCAAATTGGTACTTGTACATCAATTTTTCAAAAAGGCCAATAAGTGGCCATTAACAGATAAATGGGTAAACAAAATGCCATATACAGTCAGCCTTCCACATCCACAGGTTCCAATCCATGGAATCAACCAATCCTGGGTCAAAAATATTCAAGGAAAAAAAAAATATCATGTGCCTGAATGGAAGAGCTTGATATTCTAAACATATCAATTATCCCCAAAGTAATCTAGAAAGACAGCTATAATGTATTTCTTATCAGAATTCAATATTCTTAACTTGAAAAAACAAATTTACAAATCCATTTGGAAGAGTACATGTATTAAAATGACTCAATAAAAATGTGCTCTAATGTTTTAGTTCTAGTGATCTACAATATACTCCTAGAGACTTCCCTGGTGGTTCAGTGGTTAAGATTCTGAGCTCCCAATGCAAGGGGTTTGGGTTCTATCCCTAGTTAGGGAACTAAAATCTCACATGCCACACGTTCTGGGCAAAGAGAGGAAAAATTTTTTTAAACATATATAAATAAAATATGTTCCAGTATCAAGACATGCCAATTGTTCGATTCATTTAACATTGATACAATAAAAAGTACTGAGCATATACTATGTGAGATGTGCTAAAAATACAGTGATGGACAAACAAGGTCCCTACCCCCATGGACCACTGGGAGGCGGGGCATTCAGCGAGTCTGGAGGAAAAGAAGGAAAGAGAGTGTATAGGCAAGGAAAAGTTTAACTTGTTCTCCTTTACCTGTCTTAGGTTTTTGTTTTTTTGCTGTAGCTCTGCAGATTAGATTTTTAAAAGATGAATGAACAGGAGAAAAACAGCATCAGTTAACACATGCATCATGTGTACATGTGGGAGAATTCAGGGATGAATAACTCAAAGCCATGGTTAGAATTGGGGCTTTATACAGCATTTTTACAAAGGACAATAAATTTGTGGAGAAGTGACAAGACAAAGGAAGAGGGGTCTAGGCTTTTCAAGGTAGCAGACCATGAGAAGTTTAACAGATGTGGGAAAGCAATGAAAGATAAGGACTATTTTAGTGAAGATTGTTATGTGCTCTTTTTGTGCTCTGGGCTGGTAAGTGTTGGGAGTCCTGATGAGCTTTTTCCTTCCTGGTACAGGAAAGAGACACCTTTCCAAACTATGTCCTGCTTTGAGGTATAAGAAGAGGGCAGTTTCTTGTGTCTGTTTCTTCTCTTTTGCCTTCAGCTCAAAATAACCTTTATGCTTGGAGCATACTTGGGGTGGCAGATTTTCGTTCCCTAGGAAGGAAAGAGAATTGCAATCAACCCTATGGAGGATAAGAGGAACTAACAGAAGAGGGATGAGCCCACTAAGATAAGATCATCAAGGAAAAGGAAGGGAGACAATAGAAGAAGTTAGAACTAAAGAGTGAGAAGTCAACTGTGGGGAAAATAGGGAAGGGTTTTGAGGATTCAGTAGGAGGTTGTGTCACAGGAGTAGCACAAGCTGGCCAGAGAGGTGGGGATGGGAGAGCTGGACACAAGAGTTAGATCATGAAGAAACTGTAGGCCACAGTAAAGATTTTGGATTTTATTTTGGTAAGAAGATGCTTTTGAACTGTGGTGTTGGAGAAGACTCTTGAGAGTCCCTTGGACTGCAAGGAGATCTAACCAGTCCATTCTAAAGGAGATCAGTCCTGGGTATTCTTTGGAAGGAATGATGCTAAAGCTGAAACTCCAGTACTTTGGCCACCTCATGCAGAGAGTTGACTCATTGGAAAAGACTCTGATGCTGGGACGGATTGGGGGCAGGAGGAGAAGGGGACAACAGAGGATGAGATGGCTGGATGACATCACTGACGTGATGGACATGAGTTTGGGTGAACTCCGGGAGTTGGTGATGGACAGGGAGGCCTGGCGTGCTGCAATTCACAGGGTCGAAAAGAGTCGGACACGACTGAGCGACTGAACTGAACTGAATACTTTATCTTGGTAAGAATTATATTTTATTTTGATAAGGATGATAAATGTTATCCTTGAGACTGCATGATCAAATTTATACTTTTAAAATATTAGGCTAATCATTGTGTGAAGAATGGATTGTAGGGAGAACATAGAGGAAGCACAGAGAATAGTTAGGGTTTTGAAGTAATGTAAGACAAGGATGTGGCTTCCCAGGTGCTGCTAGCGGCAAAGAACCCATCTGCCAGTGCAAAAGACGTAAGACCTTGGGGTTCAATCCCTTGGGTCAAGAAGATCCCCTGGAGGTAGGCATGACAACCCACTCCGGAATTCTTGCCTGGAGAACCCCATGGACAGAGGAGTCTGGTGAGCTACAGTCCATAGGGTCACAAAGCGGGCCGACTTAGCAACTGAACAATAACAAAGATAGTTTTAAGGGATGCTGGTTAAATGTTTTGGAGAACACCCCTCAATTTAGATTTGTCCAGTGCCCCTCTCAGGAACAGACTGGGATAACTTCCTTTGTAGAGGACCATAGAAGTAAAGTGCCATGGCATTACATCATATTGAGTGACAGCATGCCATTCACACGACCTACCATGATGACTCTGAGTACCTCTCTTTCCTGCTTCCATACTGCACCCTTCAGAAGGATGCCTCTGTGCACAGCCATGGTTAAGAAGAGAGAGTTCTGCTCCACCTACTTGAGGACAGAGTTACCATACCACTTATTTGAAATTCTTCTCCTTGAGAGCTTTGTCCACTTTCCTCCCTGTATTTATTTATTGTTCAGTCTCTCAGTCATGTTCAGCTCTTTGCATGAGCTGAACATGAACTACAGTATGTAGTTCATGAACTACACAGCATTTCAGGCTTCCCTGTCCTTCACTATCCCCCAGAGTTTGTTCAAACTCATGTCCATTTAGTCACTGATGCCATCCAACCATCTCATCCTTCAATCATTATATCAGTTTGGAGTCATGGATATTTATTTTATGCTTGGCTTTTAATCTAAATACTACTTTATTTCATTGTTCAAACTGTCCTAGCTTCAGCAATTGGGAGCTCTTTAGTTGGTTCCTGTGCAATTTTGTTGTTTTTTAGGTCTTCATTGAATTTATTACAATATTGCTTCTGTTTTATGCCTTGGTTTTTTTGTCCATAAGGCATGTGGAATCTTAGCTCTCCAACCAGGGATTGAACCCCTGCATTGGAAGGCAGTCTTAACCACTGGATCACCAAGGAACTTCTGACATTTTGATGTACAGCCTTCATCACTTTCTTTTATGAGCACTTCCTTATTTTCTTGCAACACAGAACACCCCAGTTTCATTTTGTATATTTTCTATCCCACACCTAGAAGCAGTTTCTTTTCCAAGAATTCCTGGTTGCCTTAGTTGGAAAATGGTATTAGAAACCAAGAACTAGGTGCTGCTGGCTGCTGCTGCTGCTAAGTTGCTTCAGTCGTGTCCGACTCTGTGCGACCCTACAGACAGCAGCCCACCAGGCTCCCCCATCCCTGGGATTCTCCAGGCAAGAACACTGGAGTGGGTTGCCATTTCCTTCTCCAATGCATGACAGGAAAAGTGAAAGTGAAGTCTCTCAGTCGTGTCCAACTCTTAGCAACCCCATGGACTGCAGCCCACCAGGCTCCTCCGTCCATGGGATTTTCCAGGCGAGAGTACTGGGGTGGGGTGCCATTGCCTTCTCCTAAGAACTAGGTACTAGGTGTTAAACTCTTTTCAAACAAATCTTATGTGATTCAGTGCTGTCAAGGATATATTAAAATTGATATTTTCATCCATTATGGATGAAGTGACTGATACAATTAAATTTTTCTGGAAAAACAAATTTTCAATATGTATACAGCCTTAGAACTTTTTATGCAGACTTTTATGTTGTATTTTCACATTTTTAAATGCAAAACATTTTGCTGTATTATTTACAATAGCACAATATTAGAAAAGTCAAACAACATGGAAATGGTTAAATAAAAGAGTAAAAATCATTAAAAAGAAAGTTTAAGCCATCTTAAATTATTTCTTGTATAAGATGGCTGGGGAAATATATAGATACATAAATTTATGGATACTATAGCGCAATGGTTTTTATGGGTTGAGGCATAATAACACTGTGTGTCTGTACTGAAATATATGCTATAACTTGTTTATAGGGAAATATCTTTTAAAATAGGAGGAAATTTTCTAAAATATTAATAATGATGGCCTCTGGATTATGTAATTTTAATAATTATATTGTATAATTTTACTCTTATATTAATTGTAAATTAGTACATATAATATATATATTATATATAATATAGAAAACTATGTAATTTTTACTCTATTTTTTCTGTTTTTCAAACATTCTTTTAAAGGCTGGTACTTATAAACATCCAACACTAAATACAAAGAAATTTTTTTATTTTGTTTATATATAGTTTATTTTGTCTTAAATATAAATTATATAATAATGAAAATAATAGTATATAATGTAGCTCTTACATAATTGATATGATAGGAAATCTTATAGCATGCATCAATCATCTAGATTCAAAAAAACAATTCAGTTGCTTGAAAATGATATATTAAGTTCTGAGGCTGAAGATATATTTATTTAGATATCTGAAAAATGAAAATAAAAATTTTAATAAAATCTGCAAAAGGGTATTACACTCATGACTGTCCTGTGTTTATAAATTTGTCATTAAGTGGCACAAAGTGGCCATCTGAATAATTTTATTGTTGTTATTTAATCGCTCAGTCGTTTCCAACTCTTTTGCAACCCAATTACTATTGGGCTACTTGTATTTTATGGATGACTAATTTAACATGATTTCTTTGTTATTAAGAACTTATTATTTATTTATGGCTGCAGTGGGTCTTTGTTGATGTTCTCAGGGTTTCTGTATTTGTGGCAAGTGGTGGCTTCTCTCTAGTTGTGGTGTGCAGGCTTCTCATTGCAGTGGTTTCTCCTGTTGCAGAGCATGGGTCTGGGGCGCATGGGCTTAGCAGTTGCTGTTCACTGCCTTAGTTGCTCTGTAGCAAGTGAATGTTCCTGGACCAGGGATCAAACCCGTGTCCCCTGCAATGGCAGGTGGATTCTTAACCACTGGCCCACCAGGGAAGCCTGACACCATGATTTCTTGACCATAAGGGCTTGTATCTGCAATACAGGAGGCCTTAACCAGGAGACAGATTTTGGGGATAGATCTCAAAATCACATGGCAAGTTGATAGCAATGACTGAATTCAACAAAGCATTAGATGCTAGAAAGAGCCCTGGACTAAGGATTAGGCCATCAAAATTCCTCTGGGTTGATTGGCTTTATCACTCTTCTCCTGGCCTTGCTAATGCCTTAGAAACAGACATACCCTCCTGGGTCATGGGGAGGATGAGGGAAAGCAACACACAAATATGAGAGTTATTACAGGGAGTGGAGCATGTTGAAATTACAAAGTCAAACAAACTTGGCTTTCAGATGATGGCAAGGCGGGTAATTAATTCACTTGGGACTTTGAGTTCTGGTTTTGTTTTTCTCTTATGCAAATCTGGGTTTGTTTTGGTGAAGAAGTAAGTAATAATTTCGTGTTGTCTTCCCCAGCTACAGAGCTAGGTCACATGACCCAAAGTTTTACCAAAAGCAGCACTTTTATTCTGTAAAGTTGCCAAGGCAACACCAGCTGCTTATGACATCATGTGACTGAGGGGACACAGGCTGATTTTAGAAGCCTAAAATTATCACTCAATCTGCTCACCAAAATTCTGAAACAGCCAAGACGGCCTCAAGCCTAAAGAAAAGCTTCATTAATACAGTTCTGTGAAAATGGTGGTGGTAATGAATTATGTATTCTTCTCAAAAGTCTGGTACCACAGCCTCAAATCACATACTAAAATACTCAAGATCAACACATGCTGGGCACGCAGGACATACTTGCTAATCTGTTTTCAATTAAAGTTTTTCCAACACCGTGATGAATAAAAATAATTTTTAGTTTCTGTGAAATGGAGTTGAAAAATTCAAATTTATTTGTATTGAACTCAAATTATATCTCAAATTGTTCAAGATCTATTAGAGATGAAGAAAAAAAGAATGATATAGGGACTTCCCTGATGGTCCAGTGGTGAAGAATCCACCTTCCAATGCAGGGAACAAGGGTTCAATTCCTGGTCAGGGAACTAGGATCCCACATGCTGCAGGGCAACTAAGCTGGAGTGCATCAACTACTAAGCCGGTGCACCATGACTACAGAGAAGCCAGGGTGACCAAGTTCCCACGTGCCACGGCTAAGACCTGATACAGCCAAAAAATAAATGAATACTTTGTTAAAAAAAGAATTATATTTTTCTATTATGCTATGCTAAGTCACTTCAGTCGTGTCCAACTCTGTGCAACCCCATAGACAGCAGCCCACCAGGCTCCCCCATCCCTGGGATTCTCCAGGCAAGAACACTGGAGTGGGTTGCCATTTCCTTCTCCAATGCATGAAAGTGAAAAGTGAAAGGGAAGTCACTCAGTCGTGTCCGACTCTTAGCGACCCCATGGATTGCAGCCTAACAGGTTCCTCCATCCATGGGATTTTCCAAGTAAGAGTACTGGAGTCGGTTGCCATTGCCTTCTCTGTTTCTATTATAATATATAATTATATAGTAATGGGGAACATATATAGTCATTGTTTTGACATTTTTATGATAATTAACTGTAGTCCAAGGACTGTAGTAAAAGTTTAAATTTTAGGATCTCTCAGAGAGAATGAATTGCACACATGGACACATTGAAGAGACTAAATCATTTGCCAGGCATTTAGAAGCTCGGACACTGGTCTTAACCTCATGTTATCTTCTCTTCAGTCAGTCAGTCAGTTGAGTCTCTCAGTCATGTCCGACTCTTTGCGACCCCATGAACTGCAGCACGCCAGGCCTCCCTGTCCATCACCAACTCCCGGAGTTCACCCAAACTCATGTCCATCGAGTCGGTGATGCCATCCAGCCGTCTCATTCTCTGTCATCCCCTTCTTCTCTTGCCCCCAATCCCTCCCAGCATGAGAGTCTTTTCCAATGAGTCAACTCTTCGCATGAGGTGGCCAAAGTACTGGAGTTTCAGCTTTAGCATCATTCCTTCCAAAGAACACCCAGGACTGATCTCCTTTAGAATGGACTGGTTGGATCTCCTTGCAGTCCAAGGGACTCTCAAGAGTCTTCTCCAACACCACAGTTCAGAAGCATCAATTCTTCGGTGCTCAGCTTTCTTCACAGTCCAACTCTCACATCCATGCATGACCACAGGAAAAACCATAGCCTTGACTAGACGGACCTTTGTTGGCAAAGTAATGTCTCTGCTTTTGAATATGCTCTCTAGGTTGGTCATAACTTTCCTTCCAAGGAATAAGCGTATTTTAATCTTCTCTTAGAGGACAAATAAATTAGAATGAAAAGTAAAAACTAGACTAACAGCAAATGTAAGACTTTAATCATATCTTGGTGCCCTGGCTTTCCTCTTTTTCATTCTCACAAAACTCACTTTTAAATTAAAATAGTTGCATCGAAATGTATGCTTATGCTGACAAATGAGTAAGATTCTTGTTGAAGGAAAATAACCACCGTATAAACACTCCTTGAGAACAGAAAGACTTCTCAGCTCTTTACATTTAATTGTGTAAAGATGAATAGCTGAGCACCTACTACATGCAGGACAATGTAGTGAGTCCTATGAGGGTACCAAGATGAACCAGACGTCACCCTTTCCTCCAAGGAGACAAAATAAATGTACAAATAGCCCAACAAAGGTTAAAATAACTACAACTAAGAGCAGGAACTTGCCTGGTGGTCCAGAGGTTAAGTTTACCTTGCAATGCAGGGAACATGTGTTCAATCCCAGGTTGGGGAATTAAGATCCCATGTGCCTCGGGGCAACCAAGCCCACATGCCACTAAGTCCGCTCGCAACTTGTGATGCAATGATGACCCTGTGTATCATAAGAAAATAGTTAAAATATTTTTTCAAAACAAAACAAAAATCCCTAAAAGCAGTAGAGCCATGGGAGCACAGGAAAAGCAAAGGTCCTCACCTAGAAGGACCAGGTGAGGTTTCATGGGGAAGAAAAGATATTTGGGACTGAAATGAAGGATGAGAAAGACTGTAACAAGTTGAATGGGGAAGAGTACGCCAAGGAGGAGGCACAGTGTGAGCCGAGGTTAAGAAGCCAAGGGGAGAGCTTGGGTGCCAAGAGCAGAGGCAAAATGTACTCTGGAAGTTGTTCGATGGGAATGGAAGGGTAACACAAATATAATAGGGAGAAGTCAACTCTGACTCCATGTTGGAACTGTTTCTTTGACTGGTTTTTGTTACTATAATCAGGCATAATGACCTGCCTCAGAGGACCCTGCCCCTCTGCCTGACTGGTAAACTGAAGTGCCTTTGTTCAGAACCCTGTCCACCTGTAGATGGCAGGAAGGAAGAAATTAACACACCCCTGCCTGAGGCTTGCCCTTCTAGGAGATATTTGCAAGATTAATGACCTTTTTTTCTTTGTTTCCTCACCTCCACAGTCTCTGATCTGTAAAAGAATATGGCATCCAGACCCAGAGAAGATGGTCAGCTGGCTCTCCGAATAAAGTCGTAATCCTTACCTCAACACCTCGTCTCTGATTCCTTGGCCTGTTGTTCCACAGGAGAATGAGTTTGGACTCAGTAACACAAGACTGGGATCAGGTCCCAGAAGATGCTGAATACCATCCTGAGGCACTTGGACTTGACTCCAAGAATAAAAGGAAAGGACTGAAGACTTTGGGCAGAAGAGCAACAAGTATAATAAAAAGCTTAATTGGGGGACTGTCCACTGTAGGAAGGCTAACCGGGAGGAGTAGGAGTCACATCTAGAGCTGGTGGAAACCACCCATGAGAAGCAATGGAGATGCAAACTGGATGAGGATGAGCAAGCAAATACCCTGAAGAGGAATGAGGGATAATCAGCAGCACGTGGTATCCAGCTGCACCAGTGTGAGCGCAAGGAAGTACATCACAACAACACAGATGGGTATTCGTTATTGTTGTTCGGTTGCTAAATCATGTCCAACTCTTTGCTACCCCATAGAGTGCAGCACACCAGGCTTCCCTGTCCTTCACTGTCTCCCAGAGTTTGCTCAAACTCACATCCTTTGAGGTGGTGAAGCCATCCAACCATCTTATCCTATGCTGTCCCCTTCTTCTCCCGCTTTCATCTTTCCCAACACCAGGGTCTTTTCCAATGAATCAGCTCCTCGCATCAGGTGGCCAAAGCATTAGATATTACATGAAGACAAACAACACTCCGACACCCTGTGCTCGCTAAAAGGTTCAGGCTTTGTCTATTGAGCTTTTACCCACTGGCTTCCTTCCAAGGAAGAGTGTGCATGGGTTTGTGCCCCTGTGCATGTGTTCACATGTCTATGTGATCAGACTTGGGAGGAAAGAAAGAGGAGAAATAGACTTCACTGGGCTAGAGGAAAAGCTGTCAGGAAATCTAGAAGAGAGAGAAAGCAGGGGATGTAACAAGAAAACTGAGGACAGAAAGTGAATGCAAAAGTGGGGGTCCAACGTTGACCCCTTAATGCATAATAGAGCAAAGAATCTGATTCAATTAAAATTATTTTTTCCTAATTTCCCTAATTTTTCCCTGTTTAAATCTGCAGGCCACACGCCAGAATTGAAGCATTTGGATCACAGCTTCAAAAGGGTGACATATATCATCAACCATGGTTTGGTTGGGTATTGTCCTGAGAATGGCAAAGAAGGGAGAGATTTTTCATTTAATTTATTATTTTTTATATTAAATGTAAAGGTCCAGGTAGCAATGTCTAGAAGCAGTTCTAATCATTATAACAGAAATAGTTGCCCTGAGATCCATGATCATTGTTGAAATGGATTTGTTCATCTGACCAAAATGACATGTGGCTCAAGAAATTAGGTAAATTATTCAAAATTCAGATTCTAGCTATAGCTGCAAAATTAGCTCTTAGAATATTAATCTGCTATAAAATATACATGTACATTCTAAAAATTATACCTGAATCTAAATACAAATTAAAAGAAAATGTATAGTATTATGTAAGTAATCATATCAAATAATTCAATTGCATTTGGGAGACCTGATTAAACCAAAGTTGTCTGAGTAATCGTTTAAACTGTCTAAACTTGGGCTTTGCTGGTGGCTCAGTGGTAAAGAATCTCCAACTCAGGAGACACAGGTTTGATCCCTGGTCCAGGAAGATCCCACATGCCTCAGAGCAACTAAGCCTGTGCGCCACCACTCCTGAAGCCTCTGCTCTAGAGCCTGGGAGCCACAAACACGGAGCCCACGCGCTGCAGCTACGGAAGCCTGAGCGCCCTAGAGCCCATCCTCTGCAACTAGAGGAGTCACGGCGATGAGAAGCCCAAGCAACACAACTAGAGCATAGCCCCCGCTTCCCACAAATTTGTGTCACTTAATGTGAGTATTTTCAAGTTATAAAATTTTCATAATGATTTTAACAGATAACTTGAAAATACTCACATTAAGTGACACAAATTTACACATAAAATATAATTTAAACTATATAAAGCAACCAAGAAATCTATATAAAGAAAAAAGATTAACTATATCAACATGCAGCTGTTATTTGGATGGTGGGCAAAAGATAACGTTTGTCTACTTTTCAAATTCTCTAAAATGAAACTGAATTATGTATTTTTTAAAGACTTTTAAACCAGTTAACTAATTAATGATTTTTGCCTGTTCTAGGTCTTTGTTAGCATGCAGTCCTTCCTGTAGTTGTGGGAAGCGGGGGCTATGCTCTAGGGATTGCTGAATTTATACATCAGGTGAGAAGTATCAGATATCTACAGTTTTAATGATAGAGGAATAATTAAATAATCATGGTATACTGACCTGATGGACTTTTCTGTATTAGAGAAACATCTCATTGCATATTTTTTTCATAGTTAGATTTGTCCCCTTGAAATGTATTCTCAGAAGCAGGATTGCTAATGTAAATGTAATTTGATTTTAATAAAAATATCTTACCTGATGTATAAATTCAGTCTCTCTTATTTCTAATTTTTGGGATGTTTGGTAGGAAAGAACAAAGAATCATAAAACTGCACATAGCAATCCCTAGCATGACATCATTTTCTCTCTTTTTTTAATTTATTTTTGGCTGTGCTGGGTCTCCCTTGCTGTGAGGGTTTTTCACTAGTTGTGAAATGTGGGATTCTCATTGCGGTGGCTTCTCTTGTTGCAGAGCATGGGCTCTGGAAGTCTGGGCTCAGTAGTTGTGGAGCACGGGCTTAGTTGCTCTGAGGTATGTGGGATATTCCCAGATCAGGGATCGAACCTATGTCTCCTGCATTGGCAGGTGGATTCTTATCCACTGGATCACTAGGGAAGTCTTCATTTTCTCTTTTTCTGCTTTTCTCACTGTCGAGCAATCAAGAACTAAAAGCAAGAAGGGTAAACTTTGAGGCTGGTGTCAGATGCACTGTGCCAGAGGAGAGGGAAGTGTGTGGGGATCACTTGTTTCCCCCATCCTCTGGCTCTAACTGTGGGGCTCTGTTTTCTCCACCTAGTTCTGACTGGCCACTCTGAAACTTTGAAACTCTGAAACTCACATCTGAAACTTTTCTTCAGTCTCCTCTGTCTGGTACCCCTGGCCTGTACCTCAAAGCCCCAGAGAAAAGCAATAATGGAGAAAAGCAATAATGCCTGAACTCTTTTAACTAACTCAAACCCAGATCTTGTAATATCTATGTGTGTCTCTTCTGCCCAAAAAAGCATTCTGCTGCTGTGGCTGCTGTTTGGTCACTAAGTTGTGTCTGACTTTTTTGCAACCCCATGGACTGTAGCCCTCTAGGCTCCTCTGTTCATGGGCTTTTCCAAGCAAGAATACTAGAATGGGTTGCCATTTCTTTCTCCAGGGGATCTTCCCAACCCAGGGCCTGAACCTGTGTCTCCTGAATTGGCAGGTGGGTTCTTTACTGCCTCTTTACCGCCTTCAGTAAAGAATCACCTGTTCTTTACTGAACCACCAGAGGAAATCTAGAAAGCATTCTAGGCTCCACTTAAGAAAAACTGACTTATGTTTATGTAACTCTTTCATGTTGTTGCCCCAAACTATAATTTATTCATATTGAACACAGTCAACCAATGTTTTCCAAAATTCAACGTGTCAGAATCATACGAAGGGCTTGTTAAAACAGCATTGAGCCTCACCTCCGGAATTTCTAATTCACTAGGTCTGAAGAGGGGACCGAGGATTTGCATCCCTGACAAGTTCCCAGGTGATGCTGAGGCAGCTGGTCCATGGTCCACGCTCTTGAGAGTCACTACTGAAGAGTTTTCCATTATGTGAGGATACTGCCACGTGTCTATACTTTTTACTGTTGATGGACATCTCGACTGTAATCATTTAGGAGCTATTATAAATAACAGCTCTGTGAATTTCCTTGTACACATAATTTGTTCACATATGTAACACATTTCTGTTGGGTCCCTGGGAATTATTGGGTTATAGAGTGTATATATGTTCAAAGTAAGTAGATCCTGCCAACAAGTTTCCCAAAGTAGTTGAACTAACTTATACCCTCAGGAGCAAAAAGTATTTGAGACTTCCTGTAACTCACAGGATCTCTACCAACATTTAGGCTTGTGGAGTTTTTAAGTGTCTGCCAATCTGTTGATGATGGGTGATTTCTCATTGTGGTTTTAATTTTCATTTCCCTGATGACTAATGAGGTGGAGGCCTTTTAATATGTTTATTGGGCATTAGGATTTCCTTTCATATTAAGTGCCTTTTCAAGTTTTTTCCCATTTTTCTAATTGATCTCAATGAGTTCTTTATACATTTTAGAGACTAGGTCTTTGTCAGTTCTATGTGTGGCAAACATTTTCTTCCATTTGCAGGATGTCATTTCATCTTTGCAGGACCTTCTTGTGAATAGCATTTCTTGATTTTCACGGAGTCTATTTCATTGTTTCTCAGACTATCTTGGCGAAGCACTATTCCCCCCCACCCAAATCAAATGGGAACTGAAATTTTTGAAAATACAGTAAAATCACTGAATATAAACGTGAAATTTTTAAAAGGGCTTTCCTGATAGCTCACTTGGTAAATAATTCCCCTGCAATGCAGGAGACTCTGGTTCAATTCCTGGGTTGGGAAGATCCACTGGAGAAGGGATAGGCTACCCACTCCAGTATTCTTGGGCTTCTCTGTGGCTCAGCTGGTAAAGAATCCACCTGCAATGTGGGAGACCTGGGTTTGATCCCTGGGTTGGGAAGATCCGCTGGAGAAGGAAAAGGCTACCCACTACAGTAAAGTGACCGAATACAAACATGAAAAATTTTTAAAGGCATTCAAAAAACTTTAAGCATTTTATTATCAAGCAGTATATTCAGGAGACCCCTCTCCTTCTCCCTAAGTCTCAACCGATTTTCTGAAACTATTGTACTCAGAATGAAGTGAAATTCAAGAGAGAGTAGAAATTTTGAACTTAATACTTATCAATTAACCCTTAAACAAAGGAACATTCAACTGCCAAGTTTTTTTTATTGCTGAATAAATGTCACAAAATATACTCTGCCCTTATTCCCCTGGGTTTCTTTTCACCTTGTTCTTTACTTTCACTCCATTTCTCTCCCCATTGATGACCTCCAATCACCCTGAAGCACAGGGATGGTTAAAGTCATGGATGTGTACACATGATACTTAGCAACAAAACCACGTGACCCTGCAGTCCCATTCCTGGGCATATACCTGGAGAAAAACATGGTCTGAAAGGATACATGCACCCCGGTATTCATTGCAGCACTTTGCAGCACTGTTTACAACAGCCAGGACAAGGAAGCAATATAAATATCATCTACAGGGGAATGGATAAAGAAGTTGTGGTGTACACACACACATATATAATCAAATATTACTCAGCCATTAAAAAGAATGAAATAATGCCGTTTGCAGCAACATGGATGGACCTAGAGATAGTCATACTGAACGAAGTAATTCAGACAGAGAAGGAGAAGTATCATATGACATCCCTTATGTATGGAATCTAAAAAGAAATGATACAAATGAACTTATTTGCCAAACAGAAACAGACTCACAGATAGAGAACAAACTTATGGCTGCTGGGAGGGAAGAACAGGGGGATGGGATAGTTAGGGCGTTTGGGATGGACATGTACACACTGCTCTATTCTCCCCTGGAGACTCAGTGGTAAAGACTCCACCTGCAGAAAACATGGGTTCAATCCCTGGTCCAGGAAGATCCCACAAGCCTTGGAGCAACAGAGCCTGTGCACCACAGCTATTGAGCCTGTGCTCTATAGCCTGGGAACTGCAACTATGGAAGCCTGTGTACCCAGAGCTCTTGCTCCACAGCAAGAGAAGCCACCGCAACCAGAAGCCTGAGTGCTGCATCCTGAGATAGCCCCTCCTCATCACAACTAGAGAAAAGCCCTTGCAGCAGCGAAGATCCAGTACAACCAAAAAATAAAATTAATTAATTAAAAATAATTTTTTGAAAAAGGATAACCAACAAGGACCTACTGTACAGCACAGGGAACTCTGCTCAATGTTATGTGGCAGCCTGGATGAGAGGGGAGTTTGGGGGAGAATGGACACCTGTATGTGTATGGCTGAGTTCCTTTGCTGTCCACCTAAAACTATCATAACATTGTTAATCAGCTATACTCCACTATAAAATTAAAAGTCTAAACAATAAAAATAAAGTGATTACCAATTAAAATATTATTTTAAAATTATATCAAAATGTCTCCAGAATTTCTTTTACTCTGAGTTAAAATTTCATGTACACTAGGTAAGTGACCTACTCACACTGTTGCTTGATTTTTAACAGAGCATTTAAAACTCTCTTGTAGGATCTATTTACAGATAAAATGGTGCAATGAAACAGGAAGATCATATGGTTAGGTATTAGAAAAGGGAATGTTTGAGCAATATTGTTATATAAAAAGAAATTAGAATGTAATGACTGATTTAATTGATGTGACTCTTATTTTCTTCTCTGTTAAGATGACTTACAAGGATGATTATATGATTATATGATTCATACACTGTTTCTGTGTTCATCTCCTTCTCATTTTGAACCCCTTGAGGGCAGAGGTTATGTCTTATTCATCTTTGCGGTAGATTTTTTGTAGGTAAACTTTAACAAGTTAAGAGAGTTCCCTTCTATTCCTAGTTCATTACAAATTTACCATGAATGGAACTTCCTTGGTTGTCCAGTGGTTAAGACTCCCCTTCCAGTGCAGAGGGTATGGGTTCAAACCCTGGTCTGGGAGCTAAGATCCCACATGACTTGGAGCCAAAAAAAAAAATGAAATATAAAACAGAAGCAATATTGTAACAAACTCAATAAAAGACTTTAAAACTTTTTTAAAGCTTAAAAAAAAGCATATATCCTGAATGAATGCTTAATTTTTTTTACATGTTTGCCCTGCATCTATTGTAATGATCATATGGTTTTCTGCTTTAATCAATGAATATAAAAGAATGCATGAATAGATTTTCTAAATTAAACTCTCCTTATATTCCTCAGACAAATCCAGTTGGCTATGATGTACTGTTACCTCTGCACATGGCTGGATTCAACTTGCTAATTTTTTGTTCACAAGTCCATATTTGAAACTGGCCATAAGTTTCCCTTTTTCTTACTGTCTTTGTCTGACTTTGATATCAATGTTATGCTTGCTTTATTAAGCAAGTAATAGAAAATTCCCTTGTTTCCCTATTTTATGAAATATTTTTGTGAGACTATAAAAGTGCATTCCTTAACTTACACTTAACTGTTTGTTAGATCCCAGCTTTAAAGTCTTTAGACTTTAAGGACTCAGTTTGGGAAAAGTTTTTAACTATTGATTTCTTTCTTTAATGGTTTGTAGGACAATTTACATTTTCCGTATTTTTTGGGTCAATTTGATAAGTTATATTTTTCTAGAAAATTGTGCATTTTATCCATGTTTTAAAATGGGGCACAGAATGAAATTAGAATACTTCCTCACACCATACATAAAAATAAATTCAAAATAGATTAAAGACCTAAATATAAGACCAGACACTATAAAACTCTTAGAGGAAAATATAGGCAGAACATTCTTTGACATAAATTACAGCAAGATCCTTTTTTGACTCACCTAGAGTCAATGAAATGAAAATAAAAATAAAAATTAATAAGTGGGACCTAATTAAACTTAAATGTTTTTATATAGCCAAGGAAACCATAAACAAGACAAAAAGACAACCCTCAGAATGGGAGAAAATATTTGCAAGTGAGCCACCAATAAGGGATTAACCTCTAAGATATACAAACATCTCAGTGTTCCAGGTGGTGCAGTGGTAAAGAATCCACCTGTCAGTGTAGAAGATGCAGGAGACATGGGTTTGATCCCTTGGTTGGGAAGGTATCCTCAAGAAGGAAATGGCAACCCACTCCAGTATTGTTGCCTGGAAAATGCCACGGACAGAAGAGCCTGATGGGTTACAGTCCATAGGGTCTCAATAAAGTCTGACATGACTTAGAGACCAAACAACAATACAAATAGCTCATGCAGCTCAATAGAAATATATATATATATATATATATATATATATATATATATATATGTACCTTGAGGAAATTAGGGTTGAAAAAGACACATGTATCCCATTGTTTTTGCAGCATTATTTACAATAGCTAGAATGTGGAAGCAACCTAGGTGTCCATCGACAGCTGAATGATAAAGAAGTTGTGATACATATAAACAACGAAATATTACTCAGCCATAAAAAGGGATACATTTTAGTCAGGTCTGATGAGATGGATGAAACTAGAACCTATTATACAGAATGAAGTGAGTCAGAAAGAGAAAGATAAATATCATATTCTAATGCATATATAGAGAATCTAGAAAAGTGGTACTGAAGGAATTTATTTACAGGGCAGCAGACATAAAGAATAGACCTAAGGACATGGGGAAAGGGGAGGAGAAGGTGAGATGTATGGAAAGAGTAACATGGAAACTTATATTACCATATGTAAAATAGGTAGCCAACAGGAATTTGCTGTATGGCTCAGGAAACTCAAACAGGGGTTCTGTATCAATCTAGAGGGGTGGGATATGGTGGGAGATGGGAGGAAGGTTCAAAAGGGAGGGGATATATGTGTACCTATGGCTGATTTCTGTTGAGGTTTGACAGAAAACAACAAAATTCTGTAAAGCAATTATCCTTCTATAAAAAAATAAATTGAAAAAAAAAACCAATCAAAAATGGGACACAGAGTTGCACATAATAGTATCTTATTACATTTTAATCTCTGCAGTATATATACTTATGTTGTGCTGCTTTAAGCCAGTTTTGTGATATGTATGTACTCTGGCCACCTGATGAGAAGAGCCAACTCATTGGAAAAGACCCTGATGCTGGGAAAGATTGAGGTCAGGAGAAGAGAGCAACAGATGAGATGGTTGAATGGCATCATCAACTCAATGGACGTGAGTTTGAGGAAACTCTGGGAGATAGTGAAGGACAGGGAAGCCTGGCATGCTGCAGACAGTGGGGTCACAAGGAGTCAGACACAACTGAGCCACTGAACAACAAGATGAAGATACATTCATGATAAAGCTACCATTTTATCCAGAATTGGAATGAGCTGAGAGATGAAAGAGAGAAAGAAGAAGATTGGAAACGAATTGCTACTTAATAGCAGAATAAGGAACTGAGAATGGCCTGCTTTACTTATTATTTGTCCTCCTTGAATTACAAAATAAACAGGATAAAACAGTATTTTATCTAGATAGACTATAAAGTGTGACATTAAGATGCTCTGCTAATTAAACTTAATTGGAACCAGATATATAAAATGGCCATGAGCTGTGGAGGACAAGGACTCTGTGTCATTCACCTTCCTCTTCTGTCCATGCTGGCTATAATTACTATTGTCTAGCTGCTATTTAATTATCATGTGTAACAGAATTTAGAAATAGTCGCTTTGGAGAATGATCAAAATGAGATTTTACTTTTATTGATGATTATAAGATTTTTCTAAGCTCCACTATGGGTGAACTAAAAGACCACAGACCTCTTTGTAAAAGGTGGCTTCCTACAGCAGGATGGATGATAACTAAATGCTGCAAATCAGATTTTTGTTAAGCTCTTAGAAGAGTTAATCATTAAAAACCAATTTCTCCTTTTTTATCAACTGCACAGTCAGCACCTTATTGTTGTTGTTAAGTCGCTAAATCCCATGGACTACAGCATGCCAGGCTTCCCTGTCCTTCACTATCTCCCAGAGTTTGCTTAAACTCAAGTCCATAGAGCCAGTGATGCTTTATAGCTGCTTTATAGCACTTTTTATATGTGTGTGAAAAAGAAAACTGCATGTGTGTAAACATAGTCGGCTGCCCCTGTTTCAGACTGACTTGTTCTATCTAGGCAAAGCAATGCTGTGTCACAAAAGCCAACAGGGGGGTCCATGTAGCATACAGAGCACTTGGGAGATGGGAGGGTGGCAGGGAAGCACAGGCAGGAAGTACAGAAGGGGACACATGCAGGATGACAGTGTGTCAAAAGAGGATGGGAACCACGTAGGGGAAAGGAGAGGTGGCACCTCAGAGAAAGAGAAAGGAAAGTAAGAGCAAGAGGGAAAAGCAGCAGAAAACATGAGTGAGAAGTGTATGGGGAATGGATCTGGCCAAAGGGACACTGCAGTGGGAGTTCCCCTCCATGCCTGGGTCAGAACAAAGGGACAGACGGAGGAGGATGTATGGGGGAAGTGAACGAACTCTCAACTTTCTATATCTGGTTCCAGAGTGTTCTTGATGGGATTGTGTCCATTTTCATTCATGTAGCAAGCACCGTGCATGTCTTATCTAGGACAGATGATTCTGAAACTAGTATTTATTGAGCAGCTGTTATGGGTCTTGCCCTCCACCCAGGCACATTGCATATTGTTATTTCATTTAATCCTCATAAGTAGCCTGTGATAGAGTGTTTATCCTCTTGTTAAGGGTAGGGGAAATTAATCTGAAGGGAGTTAAATAATTCTCCTCATGGTTGGACCTTGAGTGATGTTTGTGTGTGTTTAAAAAATCCTTATCCTGAACAAGAAGACCTAACATGCTTTCAAAGCAAAAAGTCAGAGAAACACATTGTCCTTAAAGCCACAGTTTCATCAGACAGAGACCTTGCTTTTAAAATGATCAGTGGTGGAACTTCCCTGGTGGTGCAGAGGCTGCATGTCTGAGCTTCCAATGCAGGGGGCACAGGTTTGATCCCTGGTGGAGGAACTAAGATTCCACATGTGTAGCCAAAAATAAGTAAATAAAATTTTTAAAATTAAAAGAAATAAAATAAATCACACAAAAATTAACAGTGTTAAACAGCTTTACTGAATGTTTGTCACTGCATCATGTGGGCCTCTGTCTTTCCATCATCTGATAGCCATTTTCTTGCTATGTGATTAAGACCTAAGAAAAGTGATATAGATGATCTTATTTGCAAAGCAGAAACGAGACACAGACATTGAGAACAAACATATGAACACCAAGGGGGAAAGAAGGGGTGGGATGAATTCGGGGACTAGGATTGACATATACACACTATTGATATGGTACTATGTGTAAAAAACATAACTAATGAGAACCTACTGTATAGCACAGGGAATTCTACTTGGTGCTCTGTGGCAATCTAAATGGGAAGGAAATCCAAAAAAGATGGGATATATGTGTAACTGATTCAGTTTGCTGTGGAGCAGAAACTGACACTGCAGTGTAAAGGAACTAGAAATATACTCCAATTAAAAAAAAAAAGAAAGAAAGAAATATTTTACTAAAAAAAAGTAAGCCAAGGACATATATTTTAGGTTTTTGTTACAGCATCACCTCACTCCAAGATACTGGATACCAATTTCTGAACTAAATAAGCCACCCAGCTGCAACACAGCAGATAAACCACAAAATCTCAGGGCATAAGAGAATATTAGCATATTTCTGACTCATATTAATCCAAAATAGGCATTTCTGATTAGCAAGCTCTGCTCTCTCAGCGAAAATTCAGGAACCCAGGATCCTCCCATCTTGTATCAACAGCTACCATCTCCAAGGTTGATGCAGAAGGTCAAGAAGAATGTGTGGGAGGCCTGAGTGTTGGGCAAGTCTCCTGAGCTCACATTTCATTGGCTAGAACTCAAACACATGACCACATTAATTGTGAAGGAGGCTGGGAATTATAATCTAGAAAGAAGAGAAATCCAGAAAGAAGAGAAAATCTATTAATATATGGTTATCGGCTACCCCTGCCACATACACCCAGTTCTCAAATTTTAATTTAGCATTCTCTTCTGGTTCCCTGGTGGGTCAGAGGTTAAAACGTCTGCCTGCAATGTGGGAGACCTGGGTTCAATCCCTGGGTGGGGAAGATCCCCTGGAGAAGGAAATGGCAACCCACTCCAGTATTCTTGCTTGGAGAATCCCATGGACGGAGGAGCCTGGTTGGCTATACAGTCCACGGGGTTGCAAAGAGTCGGACACAACTGAGCTACTTCACTTTCACTTTCACTTTTCTGGTTTCCAGATATAGAAAGAGCCAAAATAATGATGCCTCAAATATATACTGAGCATATACTGTATGGAAATGAGTGGACTAGACAGGATATGAAATCTGCTTGGAACCATGGATGTCAGTGAAAGCTTCTCCGTAATATCCATTGTGTTATTTGCTAACTGCCTTCTTTCCAAAAGAAGGAAGGAAAATCGTGCTATGTCCTAGGCCTTTTACCAGGAGGGAAGATGGAAGCAATCGTTTTGATGGGGGCCAGTTTTCACTGGGAGAAAATAATGCTCTGGCTAAATGCTCACCAGAGGGTTCTGGTTTCCAACCTCTGCCCATCCTAGAAACACCAGGGACCCTCCCTGTACTTCTGGGTATCAGGATGCTCCTGCCTGATCCTCAGGGATACCCAGGTGTCTCCCAGCTCTCTTCTCTCACCCAGGCAGCACTGTCATGACAGGTTCAGACTCGGCTACAGGCAGATGCCTGAACTACAGTTTCCCTCCTCCCACCCCTTCCAACCTCACTAGAAACCCTGTATCACCCAACATGGTTTTCCTGAGCTTCTACAGATTCAATTCCCCGGGCCTGTGTCACGGACAATGGATACTGCAAGCTCCGGAGCATCCTAGCACATCTGCCAACTGTAACCTGGGCATCCTTTGCCCACGCCCCTAGGCTGGAGCTTCCTGAAAGGGACACATGTCCTTCTTCCTTCCTCTAGGTTTTCTGAAGGTCCCCATGCCCCAGGACCCACCAACCTCCCCTCTCCCCTGGTCCTTCACAGACAGCTTGTTTGGGGGGTGTATGTGAGGGGAGAGGTGGGGTTTTTGCTTTTTTTTTTTTTTTGCAAACACATAATCTCTCTTTTTAAAAATATTTTTTAATTGAAGTATAGTTTATTTACAGTGTGTGTTAGTTTCAGGTATACAGAAAAGTATAACTGATTCAGTTGCCTACATCTGGACAGAGGAGCCTGGTGGGCTACAGTCCATAGGGTTGCAAAGAGTCAGACATGACTGAAGTGACTTAGCACACATGTCATATATATTTATATTCTTTTTCAGATTCTTTTCCCATATAGATTATTCCAAAATATTGAGTATTGTTCCCTGTACTATACAGCAAGTCTTTGTTTATCTATATCAGATCAGATGAGATCAGATCAGTTGCTCAGTCGTGTCCAACTCTGCGACCGCATGAATCACAGCACGCCAGGCCTCCCTGTCCATCTCCAACTCCCGGAGTTCACTCAGACTCACGTCCATCGAGTCAGTGATGCCATCCAGCCATCTCATCCTCTGTCGTCCCCTTCTCCTCTTGCCCCCAATCCCTCCCAGCATCAGAGTCTTTTCCAATGAGTCAACTCTTTGCATGAGGTGGCCAAAGTTCTGGAGTTTCAGCTTTAGCATCATTCCTTCCAATGAAATCCCAGGGCTGATCTCCTTCAGAATGAACTGGTTGGATCTCCTTGCAGTCCAAGGGACTCTCAAGAGTCTTCTCCAACACCACAGTTCAAAAGCACCAATTCTTCGGTGCTCAGCCTTCTTCACAGTCCAACTCTCACATCCATACATGACCACAGGAAAAACCATAGCCTTGACTAGACAGACCTTTGTTGGCAAAGTAACGTCTCTGCTTTTGAATATGCTATCTAGGTTGGTCATAACTTTCCTTCCAAGGAGTAAGCGTCTTTTAATTTCATGGCTGCAGCCACCATCTGCAGTGATTTTGGAGTCCAGAAAAATAAAGTCTGACACTGTTTCCACTGTTTCCCCATCTATTTCCCATGAAGTGATGGGACCAGATGCCATGATCTTCATTTTCTGAATGTTGAGCTTTAAGCCAACTTTTTCACTCTCCACTTTCACTTTCATCAAGAGGCTTTTTAGTTCCTCTTCACTTTCTGCCATAAGGGTGGTGTATTTATCTATATAGTTACTCCCAAATTCCTAATGTACGTTCCTCCCTCACCCCCACCTTGGGCTTTCCTGGTGGCTCAGATGGTAAAGAATCTGCCTGCAATGCGGAAGACCCAAGTTTGATCTCTGGGAAGATTCTCTAGAGAAGGGAATGGCAACCCACTCCAGTATTCTTACCTGGAGAATTCCATGAAACGAGGAGCCTGGTGGGCTATAATCTGCGATGGTCACTAAGAGTAGGACTCAGCTGAGCGACTTTCCCCCGACCTTGGAAACAAGTCTGCTTGTTTTGTTCTAGACATCACATCTCAAAACTGATCAAGCCATCCCAAATGAAAACAGAAGCCTGAATATGACTGATTCAAGGCCCCAAGCCAATAGAAGTGCTCTCAGTCCATAGGGCTCCTGGGGATTCCCAGTGGGGCAATCCAGGGAAGACCCCTGAGAGCAGAACCCAGAAGGGATGATGTCATATAGCCAACATCCACGTGAAGAGACTCCCGCTCTGCTCCTGCTCAACACCCTTTCCCCTGATTTTTCCAAAGACAGACTGAACCCAACACCCACACACCTCTGGTCCTGGCATTCGTCTTTACGCTCCTCCCCAGAGTCGGACACGACTGAGCGACTAAGCGCACAGCACACCCTGGGTCTATCTTTGCCTCGGTGTCCAGAGAAGGATCAGAATTGGAGCTAGTAGCAAAGCATTGTGGCCGTCAGCCTACCTCCTGGCCTTTGGTTTCCCTGTGAGGGAGGAGCCCACAGCCGCTGGAGGCCAGCAGAGAGTACACAGACACAGCCCAGCCAAGAGGCATTCACCTCCTCCCATTCATTATCTAATTCATCTGATCAATCTACAGACATATGCTGATGCTTTCTCTCTGCCAGGCCTGCTGCTGGGCCGTGAGGACACGATGACTCACACAGCCTCTCTGCCCAGACTTCATCCCGGGGAATTTTCCTCCCAGGAGCGTCTTGGTCCCTTCTAGCACAATCCCTTTCGAAAACAGAGTCAGGGAGGGCCCCTTCTCAGCACATTGGGCAACAGTCAGAGATTAGAAAGGTAATGGATTTTCTCCCCCTGGAGGTATGGGTGAGGGATTTTAATTTAAAAAAAACAAAACAGTCCCCTTCAGGCCAAATAGCCTTGGATTCTGAATATGCGTGTCTTCCTGAATCACGGGCTCTCCTCAGTTCTTTCCGAGGATCTCGGGATACACGTTTTCTCTCTGCTTTGGTGGGGGATAATGGTGTTCCTTAGAAGAGAAGTAAACTCATATCTCCTGCCCATGAAATTTCCTCACAGCCTGGCAGCTGCTCTGGTTTCTTCACATTTCGAAGAACTGTTTCCCTGGGTCAAAGGTCAGCCCCCTACACTCAACAGCTGACATTCCTAGAACCTCTTCCATCCACCCATTACCCACAGAAATTTCTCTCACGTTAATAGTGAGGCTCCTGCTTGGGTGCTGAACTCCCCTTTCCTGATTAGGGCCTGCTTCCACCCTCTTCTCTTGGGCTTGGGTGTCTCTCTAAGGTCAGCTATTCTGAGACTCTTCCCAGAACACCTGCTCCCGGGGCTGGTCCTGCTGGGCCACCAGAGTGGGAGGGGGGATGTGTGGCCATTTCAAAGGTCCCTGCTGTGGAGCCTTGGAAAAAGAGGCCAAAACATCCCACTTGGTTGATTTCTCTTCCTAAGTTGAAGGTCTTTTTATCCTCAGTCTCATCTAGGAGCAGGGGGTTCCTTGTCCTTCTGCCAAGGCTCCTGTTTTTTTGCAGCCTGTCCAGCTGTTTTTCCAGCCTGTGCAGCTGCTGTCTGTGCTCACCCAACTGCTCTTACAGGACTGGACATGTTTCTTTCTTTGCCTTCTCTTATCTCTTGGCAGTAAGCCAAGCAGCAGAAGCCACTAATAGTAACCAGCTACTCCAGCTGAGGTCACCCACCGCCTGGGGCCTTTCTTTCTCCTCCATCTCAGGAACAAGCTCTGCTAGTTCAGATTCTATCTTGTCTCCAAGGATCCCCATGGAACTGTCCAGGGGTCCGGAGTTAGTTTTGCCTATTGGAGGACACTGCCTTCTCCTGTAAGCTCAAAGACTCGGCATGGAGGAAGGGGACCCTCAAGGGGTTAAAGACATGGTCCCTGCCTCCCATTCAATGCCCCCTTCTTTAGGGTCCTCCACTGATTCTCTGATGCCCCACAGTCCAGTGTGTTAACCTCGGGAAAGACTTCTCCTTTGCTGCCCACTGCTCTTTTCCTGGGTAGATTCTTCATTTGGAGGATCCAGCCAAGAATATTCTTTCTCTTCCATAGTGGAAATCCCCGTGAGGTCTCTGGACCCCCTTGCTTGTCTATCAGTTCAGTTCAGTCACTCAGTCGTGTCCGACTCTTTGCGACCCCATGAATCGCAGCACGCCAGGCCTCCCTGTCCATCACCAACTCCTGGAGTTCACTCAGACTCACGTCCATTGAGTCAGTGATGCCATCCAGCCATCTCATCCTCTGTCGTCCCCTTCTCCTCCTGCCCCCAATCCCTCCCAGCATCAGAGTCTTTTCCAATGAGTCAACTCTTCAAATGAGGTGGCCAAAGTTCTGGAGTTTCAGCTTTAGCATCATTCCTTCCAACGAAATCCCAGGGCTGATCTCCTTCAGAATGGACTGGTTGGATCTCCTTGCAGTCCAAGGGACTCTCAAGAGTCTTCTCCAACACCACGGTTCAAAAGCACCAATTCTTTGGCGCTCAGCCTTCTTCACAGTCCAACTCTCACATCCATACATGACCACAGGAAAAACCATAGCCTTGACTAGACGGACTTTGTTGGCAAAGTAATGTCTCTGCTTTTGAATATGCTATCTGGGTTGGTCATAATTTTCCTTCCAAGGAGTAAGTGTCTTTTAATTTCATGGCTGCAGTCACCATCTGCAGTGATTTTGGAGCCCCCAAAAATAAAGTCTGACACTGTTTCCACTGTTTCCCCATGAAGTGATGGGACCGGATGCCATGATCTTCATTTTCTGAATGTTGAGCTTTAAGCCAACTTTTTCACTCTCCACTTTCACCTTCATCAAGAGGCTTTTTAGTTCCTCTTCACTTTCTGCCATAAGGGTGGTGTCATCTGCATATCTGAGGTTACTGATATTTCTCCCAGCAATCTTGATTCCACCTTGTGTTTCTTCCAGTCCAGCGTTTCTCATGATGTACTTTGCATAGAAGTTAAATAAGCAGGGTGACAATATACAGCCTTGACGTACTCCTTTTCCTATTTGGAACCAGTCTATTGTTCCATGTCCAGTTCTAACTGTTGCTTCCTGACCTGCATACAGATTTCTCAAGAGGCAGGTCAGGTGGTCTGGTATTCCCATCTTCTTCAGAATTTTCCACAGTTGATTGTGATCCACACAGTCAAAGGCTTTGGCATAGTCAATAAAGCAGATATAGATGCGGCAGCCAAGAGGAGTTACCCCACGTCCGAGGTCAGGGGCAGTGGCCAAGAGTGCCAGGCTGCGACAGCACAGGAACGGCTGAGAAGAGCTACCCAAGTCCGAGGTCAGGGGCGGCAGCCGGGAGGACCAACCCCACATTCAAGAAGCAGTGGCTGCGCGGGCACAGGAGGGCCTAGAAGAGCTATCCCACGTTGAAGGTCAGGAAGGGTGGCAGTGAGGAGATAACCCTTGTCCAAGGTAAGGAGCAGCGGCTGCACTTTGCTGGAGCAGCCGTGAAGAGATACCCCATGCCCAAGGTAAGAGAAACCCAAGTAAGATGGTAGGTGTTGCAAGAGGGCATCAGAGGGCAGACACACTGAAACCATACTCACAGGAAACTAGTCAATCTAATCACACTAGGACCACAGCCTTGTCTAACTCAATGAAACTAAGCCATGCCCATAGGGCAACCCAAGATGGGCGGGTCATGGTGGAGAGATCTTTTAGAACTAATATCCAAAAAAGATTGTCACTTGACGGTGGAGGGATGCTGCTGGTAGAGGTGGTGAAGGGCACAGGTCAAGCACTCCAGTAAACAGCTAAGAAGCACAGGGCTGCTCCCTCAACAAAGGTTACCTGCACTAAAATGTCAGTGTGGGGAGGTTGAGAAACTTTGCCCTACGGGTTTTGGTCTCAAGGGATCTGTGAGGTTCTCTCCAGCCTGGCAGTCTATGAAATCCCAACAACTTTGTCCCACTCCCACCCCAGGGGCTAACTCTTTCTTCATTTCAAGTTCTGAGAGCATATTACTTGGGGAATATTCAGTTAGTGTGTGATTTCAAACAGACTAATAATAGTAATACCTAATGACAAAATTGTATTCAACTTAAAACATACCTTGTTTGTAGATGTTGTGGCCCATTTTGTGCATTTTGTGTTTGTAGAGTACTTATCAGTTTGTTTTTAATTCCAACATTTGGCTTTTTTAATCAAGCAGAAGTGCAAATATTTGTCATTCCCTTCTTTTTTAAAAGTAGTTTCTATTGGCATATAGCTGCGTTACAATGTTCTGTTAGTTTCTGTTGTACAGTAAAGTGAACCAGCTATACATTTACACATATCCCCTCTTTTCTGGGTTTCCTTCCCATTTAGGTCACACACAGTTTGGGGTAGAGTTCTCTGTACTATACATTAGGTTCTCACTAGTTACCTGTTTTATACATAGTATTAAGAGTATACGGGTTTCCCAGGGGGCAAGGAGAAGGAAATGGCAACCCACTCCAGTGTCCTTGTCTGGAAAATCCCATGAACAGAGGAGCCTGGTGGGCTACAGTCCATGGGGTCGCAAAGAGTCCAGCACGACTGAGTGACTAACACACTTAGGGGGCACTAGTGGTAAAGAACCTGCCTGCCAATGCAGGAGATGTAAGAGACGTGGGTTTGATCCCTAGGTTAGGAAGATCTCTTGGAGGAGGGCATGGCAACCCACTTCAGTATTCTTGCTTGGAGAATCCCATGGACAGAAGAGCCTGGCTGGCTACAGTCAATAGGGTTACAAAGAGTCGGACTCGACTCAGTGACTTCACACACACACACATCAGATAGTATATATATGTCAATCCCAATCTCCTAGTTCATCCCAACCCCAATATTTGTTTATTGACTGTTGGATAAAGCTATCCACTGGGACCTGGAATTTTTTTTTTTTTTAACTAAACTTTCAAAATGCAGTTTTATCTCAATAGAGGAGAATGTGATTTTCCTTAGTCACGTTCTAGTTTAAGTAGAAGAAATATTGACCTCTTTGAAGGTAAGACATTTTACATCAGCAAATATATTTAAGGAAGGAGGGTGGATCTTTTCTTTCTGTTAAGGCTTTCACAAGATTTCCTGATACAGAGATTTCGCTTTTCCCTCTTGATCATGTTCCAGTAGGTTATCTATAGACTTGAAAGTAATGAAATTGCCTTTCTCCACATATTTGCCTCTCAAGTCAAAGTTCTTGCATCCAGATTAACCCCTAGAAGGGAGTCAAATAATTGACATCTGCTGGGTCTGAAATCTTTGAAGTCAGAAGCCAATTCCTCAGTCCAAAGCAGGGCTCAGGGAACTCAAAGGGAAGACGAGTTTGTGAAAGTTTGTGTGTGTGACTGTGGTATGTTAGGTGGCAGGGCTGCTGCAGAAAGTGCGGGGTGTCTGTCAGGAAGGGCAAAGGAAGAGGGAAGGGAAGCAACCAGAAGACTGAAAGGAAAAGAGAGAAACAAGGGTCAAAGAGGAGCGTTGGGAGAAGCCACAGAAAAAGGAGAGGATGGAGAAAGGGAAGGGGGACAACACAGGGCAACAGGGATGTGGGGCCAGGAAAGATGTACAAAGAGTGAACCATGGCAGGACTCCAGCGTGGAACAAGAAACTCCATGTTCTCAAATTAGGCAAACTTTTTTCAATAAGAAAAATGTGACTGGATAAAGAAGATGTGGTACATACATACTATATTACTCAACCATAGAAAAGGAATGAAATTGTGTCATTTGCAGAGACAAGGATGGACCTAGAGATTGTCATACAGAGTCAAATAAGTCAGAAAAAAAATGTTGTGTATTAGCACATAGGTGGAATCTAGAAAAATGGTACAAATGATCTTTGCAAAACAGGAATAGAAACACAGACATAGAGAACAAATGTATGGATACCAAGAAGGGAAGGAGGGGTGGGATGAATTGGGAGATTGGGATTGACATGCATACATGTGAAGTTGCTTTAGCCATGTCTGACTCTTTGTGACCCCATAGACTGTAGCCCACCAGGCTCCTCTGTCCATGGGATTTCCCAGGCAAGAATACTGGAGTGGGTTGCCATGCCCTCCTCCAGGTGATCATCCTGACCCAGGGATCAAATCAAATGTTTCCTGTGTCTCCTGCATGGGCAGAAGGATTCTTTACCACTGCGCCACCTGGGAAGACCATTCAGTCCCTGAGCATTTCTTAATACAGGGATCCGATGCTGCCATCTTGCCCACCCCTCAATGTATACACTGACTCTCAACACTTCTTTTGCTTAGTCCAATCACTTTCTCTGAGATGCTCCATCTCTGCTTCCCTAAACACTGCCCATCAAGAGCTCCCTTTCCCTCTTAGAATGGTGAGAAATAAGGTCCACAAGGCCTTTACTCACTGATAAATTTCTGATTCTTCTTGTCGCATCACCTTTTGAGGATTCCTTGTGAGCCACAGGACTCATGTCAGAGTAAACCCCTCCAAAGAGGTTCCTACGTTGTTTCAGTTGCGTCTGACTCTTTGTGACCCCATGGACCATGGCCTGCCAGGCTCCTCTGTCCATGGAATTCTCCAGGCAAGAATACTGGCATGGGTTGCCATGCACTCCTCCAGGGGATCTTCCTGACCCAGGAATCGAATGTGGGTCTCTTATGTCTCCTGCATTGGCAGATTTTTTTTAACAACTAATGCCACCTGTGAAGCCCAAGAAGAGAATCCTAAACCCCAGTAAACCCCAGGCAGTTCTGTCATCCCTGATGACTTCCTTCATCCTGGAATTCCTCTTGGAACTGGATGACTCACTGTGAGATCAGCAAGGAGGAACTCATCTCCACTGGAGTGTGGGCACATCCCCTGGCACAACATGGCTACCTGATTGCTATAGATTTCACAGCTGGTAACCTGAGATGTGGGCTTCACAGGTGGCTCAGTGGTAAAGAATCTGCATACCAAGCAGGAGACTCAGGTTTGATCCCTGAGTCGGGAAGATCTCCTGGAGGAAGAAATGGTAAACCATTCCAGTATTCTTGCCTGGAGAGTCCCACGGACAGAGCCTGGTGGAAGAGGACAGAGGAGTCCACGTGGTCACAAAGAGTTGAACACAACTGAGCATGCATGCCCTCAATTTTATCCTTTATCTTTACCAGCAAAATGTAGATTCCATTCAAGGTAACGTTATGTCCAGTTGAAATATTTGATTTCCCAACCACATGAACAGTTCTGGCCAGTGAGAGGTAGACCCTGAATGAAAAGGCCAAGGTGTAGCAGGAACATGCCTCGTTATGGTCTCCTTTGCTCTTTCACCCAGCTTTTTCATGTTGGAACCACAGATAAGAGACCTGGGGCTGGAGCAGCCATTTTTTGACCCTGAGGCGTTAAGCGCAAAACAGATGACAAAGCAGAAAGATAGAAAGAGCTGCGATTCTGGTTGTGGCTCTGAGCCACCAAATGAGTGCTGAACTGCTTACTCTGAGACTGCCTATATGTAAACCCACTCAAATCCTGCTTAAGCCACTATAGAAAGTGTTATGGATTGATTTATATCCCCTGGAAAACAGTATTTTGTGGTCCTGGTCTCCAGGAGCTCAGAATGTGACCTAATGTGGAGATAGGGTCCTTACAGAAGAAATCAAGTAAAAATGAGGTCATGAAGGTGGACCTGAATCCAGCATGACTGAGGTCCTCATTTTCAAATGAGATTTGGAAATAGATACAGATACATAGAGTGTATACAGATACTGGTTTCATCAAACCAGTCAATCCTAAAGGAAATTAACCCTGACTATTCATTGGAAGGACTGATGCTGAAGCTGAAACTCCAGTACTTTGGCCATCTGATGCAAATAACTGATTCATTGGGAAAGACCCTGATGCTGGGAAGGATCAAGGGCAGGAGTAGAAGGGGGCAAAAGAGGATTAGATGGTTGGACGGCATTACTGACTTAATAGACATGAGTTTGAGCAAAGTCCAGGAGATGGTAAAGGAGAGGGAAGCCTGGCGTGTTGCAGTCCATGGGGTTGAAAAGAGTTCGACACAACTGAGCGACTGAACAACAATTTGCCATGAAGTGATGGGGCTGGATGCCATGATGTTAATTTTTTGAATGTTGAGTTTTAAGCTAGCCTTTTCACTCTCCTCTTTCACCTCCATCAAGAGGCTCTTTAGTTCCTCTTCACTATCTGTCATTAGGTGGCATCATCTGCATCTCTAAAGTGGTTGATATTTCTCCCTGCTGGCTACAAATCAAAGGGACCAACAGGAGAGGCTTTGCTCAGAGTCCTCAGAAGAAACCGACTCCTCTGACACCTTGCTCTCTGACTTCACACCTCCCAGAACTGTAAGACAATAAACTCCTGTTGCTTCAGCCCCTCAATGTGGTGTTTAGTCAGCCCCAACAAACAACTACAGGAGGGTTTTCTGTTATTTGAAACAGGATGCCTGCCTGTATGATACGGCCACACAACCCCCCATCTCCGCTGCCTCCCCCACACTCACCCTACCTATGACCTCAACCATCATCTGATCTAATCCAACATTTGGGGAAAAAAAAAAACCTCTCTGACATAAGATGACTGTTCAGTGAGCTGTGGGGATATCAGTAAATTGTATTTAAACTTAATGAGCCATTAAGAACTGAACCACCAGAGAGATTTTTCAGAGCTCTTAACAAAAGCCAAGAGTTGAGTTCCTCCCACTCATGGGGGAGCCCATTGCTTTTGGAAAAGCATCAACTTGTGTACAGACTGCCTGTGGCCACAGTCCTATCACAGTCTTGTGTCAATAAGATAGAGCCAGACAATAACATGGTTTCGCATTCTGACTGTCCTGGGCTCTAAATCCTGCCTGTGTCTGTCTCTATCTTGAGAAGCTTTCTAAGATTGATGGATTCATTTTGGAGATTCATTTGGAAGCAGGAGTTTCAATATTCTAACCATTTGTTGCTGCTCAGTTACTAAGTCATGCCCGACTCTTTGTGACCCTATGAACTGCAACACGCCAGGCTTCCCTGTCCTTCACCACCTCCCTGAGTTTGCTCAAACTCATGTCCATTGAGTCGATGATGCCATCCAACCATCTCATTCTATGTCGCCCACTTTTCCTCTTCAGTTCAGTTCAGTTCACTCGCTCAGTTGTGTCCAACTCCTTGCGACCCCATGAACCACAGCATGCCAGGCCTCCCTGTCCATCACCAACTCCCGGAGTTCACCCAAACTCATGTCCATTGAGTCGGTGATACCATCCAACCATTTCATCCTCTGTCATCCCCTTCTCCTCCTGTCCTCAATTTTTCCCAACATTAGCATCAGGGTCTTTTCTAACAAGTGAGCTCTTTGCATCAGGTGGCCAAAGTTTTAGAGCTTCAGCTTCAGCATCAGTCCTTCTAACCATTACTGCTACTGCTAAGTCACTTCAGTCATGTCCGACTCTGTGCAACCCCATAGACGGCAGCCACCAGGCTCCCCATCCCTGGGATTCTCCAGACAAGAACCCTGGAGTGGGTTGCCATTTCCTCCTCCAATGCATGAAAGTGGAAAGCGAAAGTGAAGTCGCTCAGTTGTGTCGGACTCTCAGTGACCCTATGGACTGCAGCCTACCAGGCTCCTCCGTCCATGGGATTTTCCAGTCAAGAGTACTGGAGTGGGGTGCCATCGTCTTCTCCATCTAACCATTAAGGGAGGATTAAATGGTTTGCCGGAGAAGGCAATGGCACCGCACTCCAGTACTCTTGCCTGGAAAATCCCATGGACGGAGGAGCCTGGTAGGCTGCAGTCCATGGGGTCGCTGAGAGTCGGACACGACTGAGCGACTTCACTTTCGCTTTTCACTTTCATGCATTGGAGAAGGAAATGGCAACCCACTCCAGTGTTCTTGCCTGGAGAATCCCAGGGATGGGGGAGCCTGGTGGGCTGCCGTCTATGGAGTTGCACAGAGTAGGACACGACTGAAGCAACTTAGCAGCAGCAGCCGCAAATGGTTTGCCCCAGAAAGAACTTCATTCAGGTTTCCAAATTTAATATATAGCCTGGTTCCACCAAGAATGTGGCAGCCTGGATTATTCTTCACTCTATTATAGTGAGTTACCTGGCAGCCCCAACTTTATGAAGCAAGGGGCAAGATACTTAGACAGTAAATTCAAATTCCCACCCCGTCCATGAGGTACTCAGTCCCAAACTTTTCATAAATGCTTGAGTGAAATTTGAGGTGTTCTTTCTCCCCCAAATGGAAAATATAGATTGGAGGCTTTCATTCATTTTGATCTCTTCTTTGGAGTGAAAGTGCTGGAATCTAGCTGGCACTTAGTTCTAAATGTGTATGAATGAAGACTGAGCTCTTGAAATTAAACTTTAATGACAATAACACATTGATGTACACGCTCATACAAACAAAAGATTTGAAAAACTGCTACTAATGACAAATGGTTCTTAAAAGCTTCCTAGGAACAAATGTTGGTCTTAGATATTTAATTACACATCAGCTGAATCCTGTGTAAGATACACTGTTCAGCAAATTCTAATGGTGACTGCTGTTGCTGTTGCTGCTGCTGCTACTAAGTTGCTTCAGGCGTGTCTGACTCTGTTCAACCCCATAGATGGCAGCCCACCAGGCTCCCCCGTCCCTGGGATTCTCCAGGCAAGAACACTGGAGTGGGTTGCCATTTCCTTCTCCAATGCATGAAAGTGAAAAGTGAAAGTGAAGTCGCTCAGTCGTGTCCGACTCTCAGCGACCCCATGGACTGCAGCCCACCAGGCTCCTCCATCCGTGGGATTCTCCAGGCAAGAGTACTGGAGTGGGGTGCCATTGCCGCTAAACTATTGTGATTCTTTATTTCGACATGTCATTTTAAATACAGTTAGCATTTTGTTTCTTCTTCTCAGATTGAACATTTAGTGAGTCTGGGGGTCAAATATATTCCCTTTATGTGCCTTACTGCTTACTTTGCTATCATATATGTAGTATTGTTTGTAAACCTGCTTACAGATTACACTGTGATTCTTACAATAAAGTGCCTCAGACAGAGCGTAAGTTTTGAAAGCTATATTTCTCTACTTTTTAAAAATCTTCAACTTTTGTGTCATGAAGCCTTGGAAACACAAGATTCTTCTAAAAACCCTTTTAGTTACTGCAGTAAATTCAAAACCAATGACAGATATTTAACTTTAATTGTTGTAGAATTTCTAAACAATTTCAAAAAAGATTAAATAAATAAGCTCTCAGAAATGTAATCAACCCTATAAACAGAAATCATATCCCTGTCACCTATTAGTATCAATGTGTATATAAAGCAGCAATGGGGATTTTCAGATAATCTCTGAAAATGGTATATTCATTGGTTAAAACAATTACATAAAAACCACAGCCATGAGAGAATGGGTGCATGTATGGCTGGGTCCCTTTGCTATGTACCTAAAACTATCACAACATTGTTAATCAGCTATACCTCAACATAAAATAAAAAGTTTAACTTTAAAAAGTATTATGAATGATGACGATTCATAAAAAGAATTATGAATGATGATAAAATGATGATGCATATCAGCATTAATTGGTATAGAATAATGTCTATGGCATATTTTTAAGGAAAAAGGTAGATTTCAATTTTATCACGTGTAGTATGATCTCATGAAAATAAATATTTTTTAAATTTATTTTTAATTGGAGGATAATTGCTTTATATTGTTGTGTTAGTTTCTGCCTTACAACAACATGAATCAGCCATAGGTAGACATATGTCCCCTCCTTCTTGAAACTAAAATAAATATTTTTAAAATAAATTAAATATTTTTAAAAAAACACACCCATGAGAAGGCTGGAAAACTTTCTTAAGCTACACACACACACACACACACACCCACCCATCATTTTGAAATAAACAAGTACACTGAGCTCTCTCTAGATACTCACTTCTCCTTTATATGCCTGTCATGTCTTTGCTTCCAAATGCATCATTTGCCTAAGGATATGGAAACAGACTCTTTAATATACATAATCAAGATAAATCTAGCACAAATTGTTCCAAGTTGTATACAAACCCTGGTCCCCAATCTTCCTATTGAAGAGCAGTTTTTTTCATATTTGAAATCATCCTCAACAGGTGGAGACCACACCAAGTCCTTACCTGACTCTCAGGTGAGCCTGTGGGTAGAGGGGAGGAAGGTCTGACTTCTTAACACAGTCAGAATATTACTAGACTCATGTATACAGCCTCCTTTTCCCTGGACCAGCTTTTTTCCTATCCATCTTCCCTGGTGGGAAGGAAGTCTGTGATAAACAGGAATATAAAAAGAGGGCTGTGACTTAGAATACACAGTCAAATTCACAGAGGCAGAAGGTAGAATGGTGGTTGCCAGGACCTGGGGAGGGGGAAGTAATGAGGAGTCATTTATTGTTTCTTGAGTACAGAGTTTCAGTTTGAGATGATGGAAAGGTTCTGGGGGCTTCCCTAGTGGCTCACCAGTAAATAATCTGCCTGCTGAGCAGGAGACCTGCGTTCAATCTCTGGGTCAGGAAGATCGCCTGGAGAAGGAATTGGCTCCCCACTCCAGTATTCTTGCCTGGAGAATCCCAAGGACAGAGGAGCCTGAGAGGCTAGCACAATGAGGTAAATGTACTTAATGCCACTGAATTGTGCACTTCAAAAGAAGATACGATATGTGTGTGTATGTTTATATACATACACAATGGAATATTATTCCTCCATAAAAAAGACTGAAATTTTGCCATTTGCAACAACATATGGACCAAGAGGGTATTATGTTTAGTGAAGTAAGTCAGACAGAGAATGACAAGGATGTTATCACTTAAACTTGGAATTAAAAAAATAAAAATAAAAACAGATAAATACATATGACAAAGCAGAGACAGACTCACAGATACTAAGAACAAACTCATGGTTACCAGTGGAGAGAGGAGTAGGGAGAGGCAAGATGGAGGAGGGGATTGAGATACAATGTCCTATAGATAACATAAATAAGCTATCGATACAAAAATATGTTGTCATTTTAAAAGTCAGATTCTTAGCTTCTTCTACCCCAGACCTATTGCACCATGTATTTGTTGGAGAAAACATCAAGCATCTGTATTTTAGACATTCCCCCAGGTGATTCTTATACACAGTAAACTTTGAGAAAGACCCTATCAGGCCAATAGAAGCCCAAGGCAGTCAGCTTAAACTCCCAGATGGAGTTAATTTTCTCTACCTTTAGAGTATGATCTAAAGGATAAGGTGAAGACAGGGCTTCTCCAGCACAGATGATATTTCCCCCAGTGGTACTGGGCAATGTTCAGACATATTTTGGGTTGTCAAATTTGGGGCTATGCTGCTATTAAAAAAAAAAAAAGTGGTTAAAATGCTAAGTTTGTGTTAAGTATATTTTCACCACTGTTTCTTTTTAAAGTGTGTTAGTCACTCAGTCGTGTCCGACTCTGTGACTCCCTGGACTGTAGCCCATCAGGTTCCTCTGTCCATGGAATTCTCTAGGCAAGAATACTGGAGTGGGTTGCCATTTCCTGCTCCATCGTTTTAAAGTTAAACATAAACAAAGAAGGGCATGTTGGTCAAACAACATCTAGACTTGTCATGTCTGACTCTTTGACACACCATGGGCTGTAGCCCACCAGGCTCCTCTGTCCATGGGATTCTCCAGGCAAGAATACTGGAGTGGGTTGCCATGCCCTCTTCGAGGGGATCTTCCTGACCCAGGGATTGAACCTGCATCTCTTATGTCTCCTGCATTGGGAGGCGGGTTCTTTACCACTAACGCCACCTGGGAAACCCTTTACTACTTCTCTCCAATGAGTCCCCTTAGGAATTTGGAAAAAGATGTGGACCCTACAGATGACTTCTTCAGCTGGCCCACAGCCAGCGCTCATGGCAGAGTCCCTGCTTGGAGAGCAGGTCCGGTCCTCACTAACCTCCACGTCCAGTCACTCACCAAATCTTGTCATACACCTGGCAGCAAGTGTGGTGCACCCTCCATGGTTTGTGTCAAGACCACTCGGCATGGGCCAGTGTGACTAAACCACCAAGAAGGTGAATGCTTCCCACACCAACATGAATGGAGACAGGTGCCCCAGCTCTGCTGCTGTGTGAGCACGCCTGAGTACGAGCGTCTAGTCAGGCGCTACCGGGCCTCAGGGTGAACAAAAGCACATCATTTACAGAAAAGTGAAAGCCTTGTAGCTACACGGAATGGAAGAGAGAAGATTCAAGTCTCATAGTGTCTTTCAAGTCACTGGTGATCCGTCAGGAAAAAGGTTAACGTATGAAGGTTGCTGGGTGGAGTTTCAGCTTTAGATTCTGGACAAAGACCAGCTTTCTCACAGTTAGACTGGCCCAAAGGCAAAAGGGTGATGAGATTCCAGACAGAGAATGACAAATACCGTGTGATTTTACTTATGTGTGGTCTCTAAAAAAAAAAAAAAGAGTGAAGATAACAAAACAGAGTCATAGATTCAGAGAACAAACAGGTAGTTGCCAGAGGGGACAGGGTGGGGGGAGCAGAGAAATAGGGGAGGCGGATTAAGAGGTATAAACTTTCAGGGCTTCCTGGTGGCTCAGTGATATAGAATCCATATGCCAATGTAGGAGACATGGGTTCAATCCCTGGCCCAGGAAGATCCCACATGCCACAGAGCACCTAACCCTGTAGGCAACAATTACTGAAGCTCACGAGCTCTAGAGCCCATGGTCAGCAACAAGAGAGAAGCCCCACATTGAGAAGCCTGCACACCACAATTAGAGAGTAGCCCCTGCTCACTGCAAGTAGAGAAAAAGCCCACACAGCCATGAAGACCCAGCACGGCCAAATAAAAAAATAAATGAAATTATTAAAATAAAAAGGTATCAACTTTCAGTTACAAAATAAATGAGTTACAGTATGAAATGTACAGTGTGGGGAATACAGTCAATAATTGTGTAACATCTTTGTATGGTGACAGATGAAACTAGACTTATTATTTTGAAACACATAGAAATACTGCAACACTATGCTGTATACCAGGAGCTAACATGGTTTTATAGGTCAATTAACTCCAAAAACAAACTCCTAGAAAAAGAGATCATACCTATGATTACCAGACAAGGCAGGTTGGGGGAGTGGAAATTGGATAAAGAAGTTATAAAATAAGTAAGTACTAAGGAGATAAATACAACATGATAAAGATAATTAACACTGCTCTATGCTATATATAGAAGTTGTTAAGAGACTAAATCATGAGTTTGCATAACAAGGAAAATAGGTCTATTTCTTTAAGGCTGTATCTCTGTGAGATGATACATGTTCATAAACCTATCGTGATAATCATTTCATGATATATATGTCAAATCACTGTGCCATACACCTTAAATTTATACAGAGCTGTAGACCAATTATATCTTAGTACAATTGGAAGGGGAAAAAATGATGACTTCTCAAAACTCTTCAAGAAAATGGTGGCTCCAGCATTGGTGGAGGTGCTGTTTGAATTAGATTACAATTATTTATTTTTAGCAAAAAAAAAAAAAAATTATATCACTATCATGTAGCATAAAACTGTGGAATTGATTAACTTATTTAATTCCTTTTTTCAACTAAAAAAATTTTCTTATTGGAGTATAATTGCTTTACAATGTTGTGCTAGTTTCTGCCGAACACCGAAGTGGATCAGCTATACATACACATACACCCTCTCTTTCTGAACCCCCTTCCCATTCTGGTCACCACCTAACATTGAGTAGAGCTACCCGTGCGATACAGGAGGTTCTCACTAGCTAGCTATCCTATTGTTTAGTCACTCAGTCGTGCCAAACTCTTTGCAGCCCTGTGGACTGCAGCCCGCCAGGCTTCCCTGTCCTTGGGATTTCCCAGGCAAGAATACTGGAGTGGGTTGCCATTTCCTACTCCAGAGATCTTCCCAACCCAGGGATCGAACCCAGGTCTCCTGTGTCTCCTGCATTGGCAGGTGGACTCCTTACCACTGAGCCACCTGGGAAGCCCATTAATAGTGTATATACATGATTTAAACTCCCTTCTTGTGCCAAGATTCTCTAATCACCTCATTTCATTCCCTCTCTCCCTCTGAGTCCAGCTGCTATCTCCCTGGGGTGGGGAGCTCACACCTCATCTTGGGTCACTGATTTTTTTTGTGGGTACTCAACCCTGTCTACCACCAGCAACCTCATCTTCTTAAAATATCATGTTCCTTCAGGTGCTGCTCCATTCCAAGTTTCCTTCCCACCCCTGTCAAATGTACATGCTTCTCTCTGCCTTCCAAATTTTCCATAATCTTCCTCCACCCCAATGAGTTCATAAACTATGCTCCAGGTAGATCTTAGATCTTAGATCTTTCATGTTTCTTTTTTTAGCAGGCTGCTGCTTGGAATATATATATATATATCTCAGCACCTTTCCTAGGCAGAAGGAATGGTTCAGACAAAGGCATAAATATGTAAAAGCACAAGATATAGTCAGGAAATAGTAAGCAAAAGCTTACTCTAAGCTTGCACTAAAATTCCATGACACTCCATTTAGTCATCACCTCAAACATCCTCATTCCTCTATTTTTAATAACAGTTTTCTAGCCACTGAGGCTTAAGTCCCCAAATCACCCTGCCCAACCTCACCAGAAATGTCCTCTGCCCTGTCGCACTGTTGATTCTATTGGGTTGAATGCATGAAATAATGGTCCAATATCAGCAATTTCACATGACTCAGCCTAATACTTTATCACGGCTCTCTCCTCTTCTCTCATCATCCCGGATGCTCTGCTACTTAGCACCTCACCATCCACCTCCTGGCTTCCCACTGGACTCCCCACTCCAGCCTGTCCTGGAGTTTTCCCAGCCCGTATGGCTCACGGTTCTCAGAAAACACTATAGGATTTCCCTGCTCGTCCAGTGGTTAAAAAATCTGCCTGCCAATGCAGGGCACACAGGTTCAATTCCTGGGCTGGAAAGATTCCATATGCCATGGAGCAACTAAAGCCCATGAGCCACAGCTACTGAAGCCCACAGATTCTAGAGCTCGTGCTCTGCAACAACAGAAGCCACCACACTGAGAAGCCTGTGCACCACAACTCGAGAGCAGCTCCTGCTCCCTGCAGTTTAAGAAAGTCGCTGTGTCACAGCCAAAATAAATAGATAGGTAAATAAATGCATACTTTAAAAAAAGGAAGAGGACACTATGGAAACCACGTCCCCTGATACCTGCAAGACACACCAAAACCCCATTCGTGCTTTCCAGGCTCTCCACAGCCCGTATCCAACCTGCTTTTGCAAACTTACCTTCTACTTTCCGGTTCACCTGGAACCATTGGTGGAAGGGGCCTTATACTCAACCGGTCCAGTGATTCCCAAACCTAGCTACACATCAGAATGTCAAAGGGAGCTTTTACTCTGTCAGCCCATCAATCCGTCAATCAAGCTAGCCTTACATTCATTCATACATGGGTCTACCATGCCTAGCACTTTTAAAAAATTTGTTTTCATTAATAGACCTTATTTTTAGAGAATTGTTATGTTCACACCAACATTGGGAAGAAAGTTGAGTTCCCATCTCTCCCCACACCCCCCGCCCACCCCGCCACACATGGCACACACACACAGCCTCCTCCACCATCAACACAATACATATGTTACACTCAATGAACCAACAGGGACACATCATTAACAACTACAGAAAATGTGTTTGAATAGGTAACACACACTTTTTTTCTAAAAGATCCAAATGCTACAAAAAGATAAAAGTCTCTCTCCAGCCCCAGACTCCTGACTGCCAGTCTCCCTCCCCAGAGGTCAATTTTATGAATATACAATTATACTTGTACTAAGTCTCCATATACAATTTTAATACAAATGAATAGCATGGCATACTATATACACTCTAATGTACCTTAATGATTTCCTCTGAAGAATACATATTGTCAATATCAACACAAATCAATCTGCTTAATTCTTTATAATAGCACTCTGCAGGGTTGTCTAAGGTCTAGTATTTTTATCTTTAACTAACCACACCCTATTGAAGGAATTGTTGTTTAGTCGCTAAGTCATGTCCGACTCTTTTGTGATCCCCACAGGCTATAGCCTGCCAGGCTCCTCTGTCCGTGGGATTTCCCAGGCAAGAATACTGGAGTGGGTTGCCATTCCCTTCTCCAGGGGATCTACCTGACCCAGGGATCGAACCTAAGTCTCCTGCATCGATAAACATATTCTTTACCACTGAGCCACCAGAGAAGAGAAAGAATAGAAGGAACTTTTTTTTTTTTTTTTTTATAGAAGGAACTTTTTAAATTGCAGTTTTCCAGACCTCATCCCAATTGTACTGAATAAGAATTCCAAAGGGATAGACCCTGAAATATCTATCTCATATATGTTTTCTAGGTTCCTTTCATACAGGGATTAATATGCTGAGAAAACTGGATATGGAGGGTGTATAGTGATTTTCCCGAAGGCTCAGAACAAAGGGAGAGGTAAGAGAACCACGGGATTTCCTGAATAGGAAGTGTGGATGACTGATCGGATCTAGGAGGCACACCATAAAAGTGTGACTGTGATAAGTAACCCCAAATATCATGGTCCATTTTATCAAGAGATTTTAAGTGATTATTTTCTTGCTGTACAATTCACTGGTGTTGAAGTGCTTTCTGAGTCATCGAAGGAATATTAAGGCAATATCATCATGACTTTTAATGAGAAGTATGTTTTACTGGCCTCTAAATCCATGGGTGGTAGGTTTGGATATTTTCAGCAAGCAGTCTATTAAATTTACTCATAACTCATTGGAGTCACTCTGGACTGTTCTGTAAAATCAAGAGTCTTCTGTGTATCTGCACAGGGCATGTTTAGAGAGAACTAGCTTTCCAGAAATCTCTAGTCTCCACTTCACCAAAGACACCCTGTTGGGCAACGCATTTAAGCTCAGTTTCTCAGGGTGTAAAATGAGGATAATAATGAAAGCCATATTATTCACTACTTCACGGGGTGGCTATGAGTTGATTCATATGAAAGCATTTTGAAAAGTGTAATGTCTCCTCTATGAAATAAAATAATAGCATTGTATCACTTTAAAGATATGTTGTGCATCAAAATGTTCAGGGGCTTCCCTGGTGGCTCAGATGGTGGAGAATCTGCCTGCAATGCAGGATACCCAGATTCAGTTCCTGGGTTGGGAAGATCCCCTAGAGAAGGGAGTGGCTACCCACTCCAGAATACTTGCCTGGGAAATCCCATGGCCAGAGGAGTCTGGCAGGCTACAGTCCATGGGGTCGAAAAGAGTCGGACGTAACTGTACAACTAACGCTTTCTTTCACTAAAATGTTCAGATGTAGAAGATCAGGCCCAGACAAAATTGACTAACATCACTCAATGCATCCAAGTCTAAATTCTTCAAATTATTTTCAACCTATGAAAGTGACATAATCACACAGTAAAAAAAATTCAAAGGTCATGAGGATATTAAATGAAAAAATAATGATAGCATAAGGACTGATAGATAGATAGAGGGTACATATCACAAGCCATGCATTATCCTCTACGCTTTTCAGAGTAACCCTTTGAGGTACGTTACCATTATTATCTTCATTTCATAAGTGTGGCACATAACACAACATTATGAAGCAACTACACTCCAATAAAAATTAATTTTAAAAAAGTGAGGCACAGAGAAGTTGAGTAACTTTCCCAAGATACACAGCTAGGAAGTGGCAGTGCTACTTTTCTGTCTTCACCCCCAAATGTCAGCCTTCTTCTCCAAGGGTGACCACTGTATTCATTTTCTGTTTCTACATAACAAATAGCCCTAAAACCCAGTGGCTTAAAAGAACAGACATTTATTATCTCACTGTTTCTGTGGATCTAGAATCAGGGTTTGGCTTAGCTGGGTGTCTCTCTGACTCAGGGGTTCTTAGGAGGCAGTCAAGATGTTGCCCAGAGCTGCAGTCTCAACTGAACACTGGACTTGGAGAGGGTGTGTCTCCAAGTTTATTCACATGGTGATTGGTGGGTCTCAGTGCCTCACAGACTATTGGACTGAGCATCTCAGTTTCTCATGGCCAAGGGCCCCCCTCAATTTCTCAGCATATGGACTTCCTCGCTGGATTGCCTCAGGACATGGCAGCTAGCTCCATCCAGTGTGAGAGAGCTGAGATCACACCCAAGAAGCCCGTCACTTTATAAGCTAATTTCATAAGTGATATCCCATCACTTGTGCCGTATTCCGTTCACTAGAAGCAAGTCACAAAGGCCAACCTGCTCTCGAGGGGTGGAGGTTACACAAGAGTATGAACACCAGGAGGGTAGGGTATCTTTAATGGCCATCTTAAAGACTGTCTATCGTGGGACTTGCCTGGTGGTCCAGTGGTTAAGAGTCCATCTTGCAATGCAGGGGCTATGAGTTCAGGCCCTGGTCAGATCCCACATGCTGCAGAGCAACTAAGCCTGTGCACTACAACCACTGAAGCCTGAGCACTCGGTCCAGTCACAACTAGACAGCCTGTGCACAGCAATGAAGGATCTCATATGACCCAATGAAGATACTTCATGCTACAACAAAGACCCAACACAGCCAACTAAAGAAATTTTTAAAAAAATTTTAACAAGACTGCCTATCATGATAGCTAGCTAGCTAGCTAGCTATAGATAGCTTTAGATATCTTTTAGATAGCTTTCTAAAAATTGTTTGTGCGTGCAGAGTGAAAGTGTTAGTCCTTCAGCTGTGTCTGAGTCTTTTCGACCCCATGTACTGTAGCCCACCAGGCTCCTCTGTCCATGGGATTCTCCAGGCAAGAATACTGGAGTGGGTTGCCATTTCCTTCTCCAGGTGATCTTCCTGACCCAGGGATTGAACCCGGGTCTCCTGCATTGCAGGCAGATTCTCTATTTGAGCCACCAGGGAAGCCCAATGCATACAAAACTTCTTTCCCAAAATAATATCCTTGGCATATGCCTTTACAAACATCAAGAGGATCCTCCCATTTATTATAACACAAAGAATTCCACCGAGTGGCAGTTGCATAACTTAAGTCCGCGATTGATGGGCATGCAGGCTTTTTCAGGTAAAATACCCTTTTTACTAGTTTTCCTGGTGTGTATTAAGCACCCCTGTGGGCAAGGCTCTATGCTGGATGTGGGGAACACAGAGATGGAAAGATAAGACCCCTGACCTCAAGGCATCCTCAGCCTAGTAGGGAGAAAAGACAAAGAGATGGACAATTGTGAAGGCCCCAGCAGACATGACTGTGGCAGGAGGTTCAAGGTGTCCTGTAAGCCCCAAAGAGGGACTAAGCACGTCTGATAATTCCAGGAGGAAGTAAACCCTTTCCCTTCCCACAGATAAGCAAACTAAATCACAAACCTGCCATTTTTCTCACCCACACCTTCCCTGAAAATACATGCTCTTGTTGGAAACAGTATAACAGACTCCTGGGGTGAGCAGCATGCATGCGTGTGTGCTAAGTCACTTCAGTCGTGTCTGACCCCATGGACTGTAGCCGCCAGGCTCCTCTGTTCACAGGATTCTCCAGGCAAGAATACTGGAGTGGGTTCCCATGCCCTCCTCCAGGGGATCTTCCTGACCCAGGGATCAAAACTGTGTCTCTTATGTCTCCTGCATTGGCCTCCATAATGCCATGTCTAGACCATGTCCAGATCCTATAAGGTCTAAGAAACGCTCTGAAAAAATGATGTCAGTGTGAAAGAGAAAAAACAAAACAAAACACAGAGCTTGGCATTCTGGAAATCAAACAAGTGACTATATTTCACTTTTTAGTCAGGACGGTTTTGGCATCTTTTAGTCACTGTCTAAATTAGTTCATGTGACATTTTTATGGATTATTTTTTTTTAGAGAAAGAGAATTCCGTATTCACTTTACCCTCATTAAATGCTAATTTATTTTGTCTACCTGGAAAGACTATAGTACAGAATTAGCTTATTGTTCATTGTTCAGTTGGTCACAAAACAGTCACTTTAGAATACATGTTGAAGAAATACTCCTGTGTGTGTAAGGTATTAATCATGCTTTGCGTTCTCAGCAGCATTGCTGTGTGTCCTGAAGTCATTATAGAAACTGGGTCCTGCTCCATCTTTCAGATCAGTTAAAGGTCCATAGAGTCAAATCAATGATTTTTCCAGTAGTCATGTATGGATGTGAGAATTGGACCATAAAGAAGACTGAGCACCGAGGAATTGATGCTTTCCAACTGTAGTACTGGAGAAGACTCTTGAGAGTCCCTAGGACAGCAAGGAGATCAAACCAGTCCATCCTAAAGGAAATCAATCCTGAATATTCATCAGAAGGACTGATGCTGAAGCTCCAGTACTTTGACCACCTGATACAAAGAGCTGACTCATTGGAAAAGACATTGATGCAGGGAAAGATTGAAGGCAGGAGGAAAAGGGGATGACTGAGGATGAAATGAGTTGGACGGCATCACGGACTCAATGGACATGGGTTTGAGCAAACTCTGGGAGACAGTGAAGGACAGGGGAGCCTGGCGTACTATAGTCCATGGGGTCGCAAAGAGTCAGACATCTGACTTAGCGACTGAACAACAACACTTATCAGTAAGAAGGGAACATCATTCCCATGGTTGACCATTTTGTAACAAATGAGTGCTGGCTTTTTCTGAAAATATCTCATTAAAAAAACACTTTTCTCAGGAATTCCCTGGTGGTCCAATGGTTAAGACTTCGTGCTCGCAATGCAGGGGGTCTGGTTCCATTCCTGGTCAGAGAACTAGATTCCACGTACTGCAAATAAAACCTGGAGCAGCCAAATAAAGAAATAAATATATAAAATTTTTTTTTCTCAAGTGGTAATAATAGGGGCTTTGGATTTAGGTACCCAAGTAGGAATCCTAGGTCTATTGCTTAGGATTGTTTGATCCGAGGTTAAGTCATTTAACTTCCCTCCAACTTAGTTTCCTTATGTTTGAAATGTGCTTAGTCACACCTACCCCACTGGGTTGGATTACTGTAAAACCCTTAGCAAAGTGCCTGATTCAGAGTGAGGGCTTATTGAACTATAGCAATCACCACTGATGTCCACTAGACCAGTGTAAGAGATGTGTAAGCAATTCTCTCTCACATTCCGCTCCCTGGAAAACAGATGGTTCTTAACAGAGGCAGGAAAGAGACATTAGCTCTTTAAGTATCACTGGTCATGTTTTGACTGGGTCAGGGGAAAGGAAGGCAAAAGAGGGCAGGATTCAGCCCTAGAAGGGCCCTTGCTGCCTAAGCCAGGGAGGGAGGGATTCTCTTCAGGTGAGAAGGAGTGAGAGAACTCATTTGCTTGTTGTTGTTTTGTTGCATAAGTTGTGCCTGACTATTTTGTGACCCCATGGACTGTAACCCACCAGGCTCCTCTGTCCATGGGATTTCCTGTGTTGCAAGTGAATTCTTTACCAACTGAGCCACCAGGGATATTATCAGGGAATATTATAGTGAAGTGAAGTTGCTCAGTCGTGTCCGACTCTTTGCGACCCCATGGCCTGTAGCTTACCAGGCTTCTTGGTCCATGGACTGTAACCCACCAGGCTCCTCTGTCCATGGGATTTCCCAGGCAAGAATACTGGAGTGGGGTGCCACTTTCTTCTCCAGGGGATCTTACCGACCCGGGGATCGAACCTGCATCTCCTGTACAAACACATCTCCTCCCAAGCTGCCTTGGCTCTATAAAGCTTTAAGGATAGTTACTACGAGCATTGCACTGGCCAGCAGGCTCAAAACCCCCTTGACATGGAGCAAATTTGTTCATATTTCTTGGAAAGATAAGGCTTAAGAGACAAAAGTTGTGCATCACTTTGTGCCTGTTATTCACTGACAATAACAGAGCCAATGTTGGTAGGATAAGGGGGCCCCATGCAATAAGGGAAGAAGGAAGAAGAGTGGCTGGCCCAGACCCACTTCTAGAGTTTACCCATAAATCTGCCTCATAGCTACAGGCAGCCTGATATGACAGAAAGAGTGCAAACAGAGGCTAGAAAACCCAGGTTTGAGTCTGCAAGGGCTATAGTTTGAGTATTCATGTTTTACTACAAACAAGCACCAGAGAATCAATGGTTTTTCCCTTAGGATGTAGGAAGGACCACCGGAGAGAATGGGAATGAAAACATTTTGAATACGCCATGCAAACATTTTAATTTTTATTAAAAAATAAAAAAATCATTATTCACTGAGTGCAAGCTACCTCTGTTTGGTGATTAAAAGTGATTTCCTTCCTTTGGAGCCCCTGTGCTCACACATCTGCTTTTGAATTTCCCTGTAATATTCCCTTGGAGAAGGAAATGGTAACCCACTCCAGTATTCTTGCCTGGAAAATCCCATGGACCAAGAAGCCTGGTAAGCTACAGGCCATGGGGTCGCAAAGAGTCGGACACGACTGAGCAACTTCACTTCACTATAATATTCCCTGATAATATCCCTGGTGGCTCAGTTAGTAAAGAATTCACTTGCAACACAGGAGACCCGGGTCCGATCCCTGGGTCAGGAAGATTCCCTGTAGGAGGAAATGGCCATCCACTCCAGTCTTCTTGTCTGGGAAATTCCATGGGCAGAGGAGCCTGGCGGCCTACAGTCCATGGTGTCACAAAGAATTGGACACAACTGAGCCACTAAACAACATAAACCACAAAGTATTCCTCATATCACTACAGATACCCTGGGTCATGCTGCTGCTGCTAAGTCACTTCAGTCGTGTCCGACTCTTAGCGACTCCATGGACTGTAGCCTACTAGACTCCTCCGTCCATGGGATTTTCTAGGCAAGAGTACTGGAGTGGGGTGCCATTGCCTTCTCCACCCTGGGTCATGGGCAATCCCAAAACACTACTGAGGGTCAACCTTTATGCATTTTCTAAACTTTTAAATTATTTATTTTCATCTGGCTGTACTGAGTCTTAGTTGTGGCAAGCTGGATTTAGTTCCCTGACTAGGGGTGCAACCCAGGCTCCCCTGTGTTGGGAGCACAGAGTCTTAACCACTGGACCTCCAGGGAAGCCCCAACCTTTATGCCTTTAAATGTCAGGACAATGTCACCAATTTCAAGGCAGTGAAAAGACAAGAGGGAAGACCCATTTTCTTTGTCTACATCAGGGTTTCTCAACCTGGGCTGGATAATTCTTTGTTGGGCTTTGTAGGCTGTTCAGCAGCATCCCCAGCTGCTACCCACTAGACACCGGCAGCACTACCCCACGTGGTCATAACCCAAAGAGTCTCCAGAGAATGCCAAATTGGGAGGAGGGGTGAGGTGGGGGTTACAACATCACCCCCAGTTGAGAACCAGTAGATCACATAAACACAGGACACGTGCACTGGTAATTTGGGGCAGAGATGTCCGCTGGCTGATATTTTGTTGCTGCAGTAAGATGTCAGGTGGGTAGATCCCCTGGAGAAGGAAATGGCAACCCACTCCAGTATTCTTGCCTGGAGGATTCCACAGACAGAGGAGTCTGGCGTGCTACAGTTCACAGGGTTGCAAAGAGTCAGACTTGCCTGAGCCACTGAGCATGAGCATGAGAGCAGGAAGAACAGAGGATATCTGATGGCTCCTCTCATGCTCCCAGGTGAACTGTCACCTCCGTAGCCACTGACCACCTCCAGTTGTCATCTGGGGGGACCTGGGGAATGGAACAAAAGGCCTCCCTTGGATCAGAAGTCAATATTATCTAGCCGCACTAGCAGGACTTCCCTGGTGGCTCTGACGATAAAGAATCCACCTGCAGTGCAGGAGACCTGGGTTCAATCCCAGGGTTGGGATTCATGTGTCCACATCCTCCGCCAGTGACAAGGACCTGCCCCACAGAGGAAACCAATGATGGAAAGCTCCCTCTCTTTCTCAAGAATCCTGGTTTTACTAATACATCCCCAAACTTTATGTCAGCCAAGGGGACCTCACACCTCAAAGAAATATAAGCCATCCAAGGGTGTGTCAGTAGCCTCCAAATCTGATATTTTTTTTTCTTTCTCATTTGCTAAAGCTTTTCAAAATCTGATTTTTTTTTTCATTTTTATGGACCACACAAAATCTCAGTGAGCAAGAGCCCATGAGAAATTCAACCAATGGAGGCTTTGATTTTTCCTCGCCTTCTGTGGAATCACTCTGCTAAAACAGCAAAGCAAAGCTGCATTATTAAAGATGTAAGTGCAAAAAAGACTCTTGGTTCTGTTCTAGGCACTTCGGAACAGCTCAAAGAAAGGGGAAATTGGACCGTCATGTTGCTCCTTGCCAGGCCTCAGCTAACCTCCAGTCCTTGAGGGAGTGAAAAACGGGGGTAAACACTGCCTGGGAACTTTCCAGAGCTGAAGATGATGCCAGAAAATTCCCAAGCAGGGCCTCTCCTTTTTCTCCTCCCACCCCAAAGGCTGTCTCTTGCCTTTGTACAGAATCATTCAAACCAAACATATCAGGAGCTATGAAGTAGGCAGTGACTACACTTTTGGACAAATACAGATGAATACAAAGGGGAAAAGAGGAACTGTCAACAGAGGTTATAGTCTGCTCTTTAGACTCACCTGCTAAATGTTACCCATCAGCAAAGATTAAAATAAAAGCCTGCCACATTCCAGGCAGACACGGTTCTCCCGGAGCAGCTCAGCCTGGAAGTTTGCTGGCAATTCAGCGGCATGGTCTGGTCATTCCTAAGTACTCTCTAGAAGGCAGAGTTGTGGGTCAAGTGAAAGCATGCTGGCTCCAGCCCTTGACAAAGCCCCACAGCCAGGGAGCAGGTGTAGCCTGCCAAAAACAAACAAAAACTTCTCCCAAACAACAACACACAGTTAACACCCGCAGCCTGTCAACACCAATTAGCCTGCCCGACAAGAAGCCTATTAAGACCAGTACTCCAACCCAGCCAAGGTTCCCTGCAAGCAGAAACTGTCATCTCCCAGCTTCCCTCAAGGAAGTGACCTTCAGTGGAAACCCACCACAGCCCGCACAGCCCTCAGGTCCCCTGTACTTTTAGGGGGTCTTGCTGGGTGCAATTATGACTTTCCTGGGCTCTAGGCACTTTGATTCCTTCCTCCATAATAATATTAAAATTTGTGATACAACTTTGAATACTTTGATACCTGTTTTTTTAATGTTTCAGGCAAAATTGAATAGATTTTCGAGGGCCTGAAGATACTTTTCGATATTTTCATTTCAGTTTTTTTTCCTTTGAAGAGAAATTAAACATTTTCCTGCGCCCCTAAAAGTTTCTCAGATCCTTGGCACTGTGCCCACAGTGTCTAATGAAGTCAGCTCTGATTCAGTAGATAACTTGCAATTAAAAAATACCGTTACCCACAGCCTAACCATCTAACTAGGTACAACCTTAGCCTTTCTAAAGTCCATTCTATTGATAAAATACCAACATAATACACCTGGAAGTTGTTTCAATTCATCACTTAAGAATGATTCCTTACAAAGGGAAATGCCGAGAAGCTTAAAAAAAAAATCAACTCACCACACAAGACAGCTTTTCTTCAATATTTTATTTATATAGAAATACTTAAAAAATGAAGTAGCACCATTACTTAAGTTTTACCTTTATTATGTAGAACTTTAAATGTCAGAAAAATAAAACTCTTGATACAATTTCAAATCTTGTCTCAGCAAATATAATATTAGTATTTGACCATGAGGTTAAAGGCCCTTTATCATAAAATAAAATATACTTTGTTTTTTTAAACTTTGCTCAGTAAAGTACATTTAAGCTCAAGTAACGTCACCTACATATACATAAACAAGTGGTAAACAAATGTATTAAAATAGAAATACTAAAACTATAGTGGTGCAACAGAATTTTTGTAACTTGCACTGAATTCTATTTATACAAATGTTAGAAAGCATCAACAGTTCCTTTTGACATGTTTATACATTTCCGTTTTTTGTAATAATATAGAATAAAATATGCTTTATATCACTGAATAGAAAATATGCTGGGTGAAGCAGTTCTAGAAGATTTGTCTGAACCTATAAAATCTCCATCCCAACAGAATACTGTTCAAAACATTACACATTTTATGGTTTGTAATTCTGTCACAATTGTGTGATTATTAAAAAATAATACAGTGTTCTTTGCCATAAGGCCATACTAAAATAAAAAGATTTAACCCAGCTACAAAAAAGTTCACTGAACTTAAATTAAAATACTTGTAAACATCTTTGCAATATGAAATATAATTTTTCAAGTCAAAAAAGAATAAAATACTTCAATCTGTATTAATTCAATTTCTCTTTAAAACTTTTAAACGTTTTTTTTTTAATATATAAGAGATATGTTACAGTTTCTTTAACTTTAATAAAGCTGCAGTATCCTGGTATTACAGGAACTCCTGGCCCTTCTACGAACATTCAAAAAGGATCCACTGTGTTCTATAATGGTAGGAACCCAGCCACAAAGGGGAACACACAGAAACAGTCCACACACATCCCATAGCACTATTATTATCCTCTTCATCATAATAATTATTGTTCATTTTTTTCCCTACTTTTAAGAAAATGGAAAACTTGTGGGGTTTTCTTCTTTTGGAAGCTTCCTATTAAGTACAGTGTAAAAACTATCATTACTAGAATGTCGCCGTTCCTATTATTTATAGAGCATGCATTTCAGGTGGTTCGGAGGTTTCCCAGGCTACAGTACTCGGATGCTGATATCCTGGCAAGTTCCTTTGTTTAAAAATTAAAATTAAAAAAAAATGAGCGGATACTACAGCTTTCCAAGTTCCTCTTCGGATCTCAGAGTGTGAGCAGGAGGGCGGAGAGGAGAAGGTGGGACACCTCGAGTTAGGCAGAGAGGCGTCGCCAGGGAGTGAGGACAGAAGGAAAGGGGGCGGGGGGGGGGTCCTCCTTCGCCCTGTGGTGCGCGCAAGCGCGCGCTGCCTTCAGGAAAAGATGCGGATGGCCTGAGTGACCGCGGTGTGGCAGACCGGGCACTCGGGCTCGCTCTTCTCGCAGATGCGGTTAGCGCACTCCATGCAGAAGAGGTTGTGGCCGCAGGGCACCAGTGCGGCGATGACTTCGCTCTCAAAGCACACGGAGCAATCGCGGCTGCCCTTACGCCGCAACCCGGAGGAGGAGGAGGAGGAAGAGGACGAGCTGGAGGACGAGCTGGACGAGGACGAGGAGCCGGACGCGTCCGACGACGAAGGCTGAAGGCCCGCCGGCAGCTGCGCCCCCAGCCCATTGGCATAGGCGGCGTAGGCCAGGCCCCCTCCGCCTGGGTCGCTGCGCACACGACGAGCCAGGTGGTGCTCGCCCGCCCCCGGGGCCATGTGCAAGGGCGGGGACAGGCGCGGGCAGCTGGCGCCTGGGTGCAGCCGGCGGTGCACCGGCAGCCCCAGGTTGGCGCTGGAGGGCGCGCTGGCTCCGCCCCCGGGAAAGACCACCGAGGAGGACGAAGCAGCGGACGAAGATGCGGAGGAGGAGCAGGAAGAGGACGCGGGAGCTGCAGGTCCGCCTCCCGGGGACCGCTCGAACTGGGCCCAGAGAAGGGGCGCCCCGGGCGGCGGAGCGGGAGCCGGGTCAAAGGCGGGCGGAAGCTCTGGGCAGCCGTCAGGGGAAGGCACCGAAGCCTCCCCCGCCGCCGCCGCCGCCGCCGCGTAGGTGTATCCATTGCCGTTGTTGTTGTTGTTTCCGTTGTGAGCAAAGCTGAGCGCTGGGCTTGGGGGGCTGTAGTCCGCCAGGCGCGGGGTGGCGGCTGCGCTGCCGCTGGTGCCCGCGCCGAAGTAAGAGTCTGTGGAGGCGCTGCCGAGCGAGCTGGAGCTGTCGTTGCGGTAGCTGGAGAAGGGCTTGCGGCCCGGAGTGGGCGTGATGCTGGGGGTGGGCTTGCTCCAGAGGCTGCCTGGGCCGGACCCGCCGGACCCATGATGCAGATCGAAGCCCACATCCGTGCCGTTGGCGTGGAAATCGTTCTCGTCGGTGAGCTCAATGATGCCACCGGTGCGCAGGGCGATGTGGGCCTCAATCTCCTCGCGGGCGCGGTCCACGTTCTCCGGCATGCCCGTCACCTCGAACACCGGCTCCTTGTCGCGGCTGGGCGTCACGATGTATGTGTGCGTCTGCTGCTGGATGCGCTTGATCGTGGCGCCTTTGGGCCCCACCACGAGCCCCACCACGCGATAGGGCACGCGCACCTGGATGGTGGTCTGCCCTGGCAGGTTAGGCGGCCCAGGCACTGCGCCGTTTAGCGCCGTGTTCTTATTGCGCGAGGCGCGGATCATGGAGAAGTGCTCGGCGGCAGAGATGATCTCCCTCCGGGCCATGGCCACATCCTCCTTCCTGCCCGTCACAACAAAGACAGGCTCCTCCCCGCGAACCGGGGTCTTGATATAAGTGTTGGTCTTTGCCCGCAGAGCTTTGATTTTACAACCTGGGAGTCCGGGTGCAGGGGAGGGAGTGGGAGAGAGAGACAGACACGCCCATTAACCGCGGAGACCAGGGACTGCCCGCACCGGGTAGCTGGAAGACAGAACGCGCGACGGGCGGAAAGGGGGCGGCTCCCTCAGAGACCCCCGGGCCGCGCCACCGGGCTGGGAAGCCGGTTCCACCCGCGAGGCGCTAGAGGACCAGCCCACTGGCTGCCTAGCCCTCCCCCAGTGACTGCAGTCAAATCCGAGAATCCCAGAAAAAAGTCAGCTGGGGAGATGCCGCTGGGACCCAGCGGGACGCGCCGTCCGCCCCGAAGACAAGGCAGAGGGGTTCGGGGAAGACGACCAAAAGCCGGGATCCTCCGGCGCGGGGGCCTTGGTGGGAAGTCGGGGGGGGGGGTGGGGAGCAGTCCCGGGACCCATTGTTCCTCCTCGGGGCTCCATTCCGCTTTGCAGAAATCCAGAACCCTCCTCCCATCCGATGCTCACTCCTCCTCCTCCCCCCTCCCCAAGGACCGCTCGGAGGCCCCCTCCCCCAAGCATCTATTTAAATTTTGTTTCCCCGGAGTGGGTTGGGTGGGGGGCGCCAGGGGAGAAGGCGGTGATTTTCTCATGAGAGAGTGTCTCCCGCCGTGGCCGCGGCGCAGCTCTGGGAGACAGCCTGCCTGCACTTTCTTTGTCTGGGGCGCCGGCCCATCGCGCGGCTCTGCCTTCCTCCTCAAGGCTCCCCGGCACCGCGGGTCTCCCACCTCCCTCTCCCGCCCTCCCCGAGGGGCGGTGGCCCGAGACCCTCTCTCCTGCATCCGCCCATCCCCGGCCGGACCCACCTTGCCGCCCCACGATCTCGGCGACATGCTCGGAACTGGGCACCGGCACGCACTCGGTCATGTTCACGCTCTTCTTTCGCGGCTCGCTGTCGTACAGAGACGCGCCCTCGTCACTGTCCAGCCCTAGCAGGGAGAGCTGGTCGAGTGCGAGCTGCAGGGCTCTTTGGTCATCCAGGGTCTCTCCGCCGCCGCCTCCTCCTCCGCCGCCGCCGCCGCCGCCCCCTCCGCCGCCGCTGCCGTTGCGCTCCAGGTCTGCAAACAGCGAGCTGGGCATCTCTCGGCCGTGCGCACCGCGCCCCCGCCGGCCCTGGGCTCGGCGGCGAGAAGCTTCGGCCACAAAGGCAGCCGGGAAGCGAGTGGTCAGGGGCGGGGAGGCCGGCCGGCTGCAGACAGCTCCGTGGCTCTTTCCTCGGCTCCGGGAGGAGTGGATCGTTCCTGGCGGTCCGCGCCGGGCAGTGGCTGCGGGAGCCGCCGCCTGGGTCCCCACCCCAGATCTGCTGGCGGGTGGGGTGGGGGCAGAGCTCGAGCGGCAGCCGCGCGTGCCCCCCGAGTGCCCGGCTGGCTGGCCACAATGCCGAGCGAGAAGCGAGCAGGCGAGCGACAGCAGCGTTTCTTTAAGGAGCCCCTCCCCGGCTCCTCCACTCCCTCCCTCCCGCCCGCCCGCCCGCCCTCACTCAGCGCTTTTTCCTCCTCTCCTCCCCGCCTCTTGACTGAGCCTCTGCAGCCAGACGGCTCCGGAGGGGGACGAGGGAGGCGCAACGTCACCGGCGGGAGCTGACACTACAATGCTACTGACACTATCGCTGGGGGAGGCGATTGGCGCGCGCCGGCCGGGGGCGGGCGGAGGCCGCAGGCTGAGCGAGCTGAGAGCTAGCGCCCCCCACCCCCGCGCTAGCCGCAGCCCGCCCCGTCCTCCTCCCGCCCGCTCCCCTCCCCCGCCGCCGCTAACGCCTCTCTTTGTTGTCTAATGCGGGACCGACCGGCCCGGGACACTTGCCTGCACCTCTCAGCCGAGGACAGTCACTATCCCCAGGTCTCCTCCCTCGCCAGACTGAGAAAAGGAAACGCGCCCAACTCTGATGCCAGGGCCCCAGCTCCAAGAGAGCGGTCCTTAGAAAGTCCCGTTAGCGTCCCCAAATAAAGCACCCCTAGAGCCAACGATGCCTCCGGGAGAAAGGTCTATTGTCTGCCCCCCAAAAGACAGACCGATCCCTCGGACACGAAAGACAGGTCTCGAGATCCTTGTGTGCACTGGTCAAGTGGCCCCCGGCCGGGGCTGCCCACCTGCACGCGAGCGCAGGAGACACAAAGGCATACGCCCGCTCGCATCCCACTCGTGCGCGCGCGCGCCCGCAATTCTGTCCCCTTGGGCGGCAATTCGCCCAACTGGCCCCGAAACTGCGGATCAGAAAGCAAGAAACAGGCTGCAGTGCCGACCTGGCCCTCCCGGCCTCCGGCGACTTCTGGAATGCACCGCGCAGAGGTCCTGCCCGTGCCCGGCGCGCGGGCAGAGACCCCGCGGGCGCTGACACGCGCACGAGAGCCGCGCCGCCACAGCGGGGACGCCAGTCATACCTCCAGCGGGCGCGGGCGCGGGCGTGCGCGCCCACCGCTCTCTGATCCCTCCCAGCCCCACGGTCGGGCATGCGCAGTGCGCGCGACGAGCGGGCGGGCCCTTTAAGGCGAGCGCGGCGGAGCTCCCCCGCCCCTCCCGCGGCCCCGCCCCAACGGGAGGTGTGTGCTTGCGGCCCGGCGGCTCTTTGTGCGCTTCTCTTGGTGGGGGTGGCGGCGGAGGGAGGGTGCGATGGGACCGGCCGGCGGGGACGGCGAGCTGCGCCCCCTCCCGGATCTCCCAGGGGCCGCCTCCGAGCGCAAGGGAGAAGAAAGGAGGCTTTGAGGGGCGGGCCGGAACGGGGCGCGATGCCCGGCTGCCCCGCTGCTCGGTCCCTCTCCGCCCAAGTCTCCCCTCCGCCGCCGGCCGGAGCGGGTGCCCCCGGATCTTGGCGCGCGCGCTCCCCTCTTTTGTTCTGGGCTCCGCCTGGCTCGTCCGGCCCCTTGCGCCTGACCCCGGCCGTTCCGCAGAGCGGTGGGGGCCGCGAATCGCGAGGATGGCCAGCGTCCGCGCAGCGGGGCTCCTGATGAAGACAATGAGGCCATGTGGCCGAACCCACAGACGGGTTTACTCTGGAGTCCTCGCGGTGCCGCGGGGCGATCTCGGGGCTCGAAGGCAGAGGCTCCCCAAAGTGCCCCCTGCGTGACCCAGGGACGAGTGAGGGAGCGCCCTGGGTGGGCCTCGAATCTTTTTAATCCATAAAATAGGGGAAATCAGACAGTCCTCCCTACCTTGTGGGTTCTGGAAATTAGATGTGACAACAGGCGGGAGCGCGACTAGTAGGCAGTCAGGCACACGCCTAGACTTCTGAGAACGCGAAGGTGTTTTTCCTACCTCGCTCACCTGGAGCTGTCTTGGCGAAGAGGTGCTGATTATTTCCTTAGGGAAATGAGACTTGGAAGCCACTTGCAGTGGTTATTTCCGCAGGATGTTTACATCAGCTTCCTGGTGTGTGTGTTTCTTCAAAGGGGAAGCTTGGTGAGGGGGTGGGGATCGGGATGGGAGTGCTGAGCCTTCCCAGAGAGCCACCACCTAGACCCCCAGTAGAGAATTCTTCTATTTTTTAACCTAGTTTTTGTACTCAAGCCGTACCAATTTGAGAACCAGGAAGGAGTGTCCTTGAGGATTCCTGAGGGCTGAGAACAAAGGGTCCTGGCTAGGGGTAGGGGCGTGGCACAGAGAAGGCTCAGCCTGGAGCCCCTCACTAAAGGTCTGTAAACACCAAAACAGACAGGAGAAGCCCTCCTGTCAAAGGCCTCAGCATTTGCATCTTGCCAACAGAATCTCCGTTTGGCCTCTCAACTCAGTTTCTAGGAGTTTCATACACTCCTGATCAGGCCAACTGAGGTTTCTTTTGTCAAATAACAGACTTGATGAAGGTCAAATTTTTGCTGGACTTCCATGGCTGATGAGGCCTGTGCCCAGGTAAATGAAGACTCCCCCCAACCTGTTTCCTAGGCAACAGTCTTGTCATACATCCTCCCCTTCACACTGAAAGCAGTATGAAGCTTTCAGATGGTCAGTTCAGAAACTGGTCTGGAGATCTGAATGCTTCCAAGTCCCTGAGTCCTCCCCAGGAAGGTGAATACACTCTGTGGATGGGGAAGTGACACGTGTAATATCTTCCTTCCTTACTAAATCAGAAAGCCAGGAACTCCACCTACCTGTAGTGCAAATGCTCCATGAAATCTCAGCCCCCATGAAGGATAAGCTAAAACTCTGACCACAGGAGTTCATGTAAAGTGCCAATCCCGAGGTGTCCATGACCTGCCACGCAGCTCAGGTTACCCTCCATCGACCAGAATTCTTCAGTCAAAATGTGTGCAAAGATAGCACATTTTTGGAAGATACCCATGAAATCTAAGGGCCTCCGGAGAGTAGGAGGGGTATGATCCTGGTGGCCAGAGCTGGGATGGCCGACAGATCTGGTTCCCAGTCCAGTTCTGCCCCAGTGTTTCTTGCCTACAAAAAGAAACTAGTATCCAGCTTTCCATTTACTTCCCAAGGAGGGGGTTGGTTTAGCGGGTAGATAATGACAGTGAAAAATGATTCATTGCATGTTGCAAAGTCCTAAGCAGAAGTATTGGAAAATGGGTGTTTTCCCCACAGCCACTTCTTACCTACTTTTTTTTTTTTCCTACTTTTATTTATTAATAATACTGACCAGTTAGGGTATCTTCTGACACTTGAATGCTATTATAAAAGTAATACTCTGGAAATTTTAATTCTCAATTAATGGCTTTTATAAGCCAAGACATCTTAGAGCTTGCAAGTCTAGTTCTGTTTTTAAATAGATAATAACACCCAACCCCAAAGTTTCTGGTTAGACTTTCCCAGGCTCCTTCAGGACCCCAGAGCTTAACTACTTTTCCTGACACAGGACATGTTCCCTAAGGACATCCCCGATGTGGCCATATTATTTTTTGTTGTTAGCACAAGAGAGAAACTTGAATGTGATCTGGTAAGATAATAGGGAAATTCAGTTGTCATAAGAAAAGGTAAAGTCACACAAAAACAAGATTAGCAAGAGACCGCCCTGTTCTCCAGAAGCTCCAAACTGTTTTGCACACATCTTGCTTCCCCTTGGCAAACTAATTAGCTGGCAAAAGAAACTAAAATCCTCATGGGAACACAAGTGCACTTTCAATCAATTCATTCAACATTATCGAGCAGCTACATACTTTATTATAGGTGCAGAGTAAAGTGCTGAAGCGACAAAAATGAACAAGACAGAGGAATCCTTTCCCTTGGACCCCCTGCATGCGTGGGTACATGTGTGCTAAGTCACTTCAGTTGTGTCCCACTCTTATGCGACCCTATGGACTGCAGCCTGCCAGGCTTTTCTGTCCATGGGTTCTCCAGGCAAGAATACTGGAATGGATGGCCATTTCCTTCTCCAGGGGATCTTCCCAACCCAGGGATCAAACCCATGTCTTAGGTCTACTTGCATTGGCAGGCGGTTTCTTTACCACCAGCGCCACCTGTGAACCCCTCCCTTGGACACCGGTCCAAATCCAGTTCACAGCAGAGGTAAGTGTCCAGATGGTAGTGAAATTCAGTTGTCATAAGGTTAAATTCAGTCTGCCTAAGGTTCCAGGAAGACTTCTCAGTGGACATTTGAGTTGCGCTTTCAAAGGATGAGGTAGATGAATTAATTGAAACTAGTGGGTAGCATAGCATATGATAGGACCTCAATAAGTGTTTATTAAGTGAATGAGTGAACCAGGTTGAAAAGGCCTAAGGCATAATTTTCTTAATTATATGGATGAATACCAGTGTCTGGGAAATGGCTCAGACGACTTCAGCCACAACTACATGATTCTTTATAATAATATTCACAGGTAATAATCATTAAGCACTTATTATGTGCCTGGCACTTTTACCAAATGCTTTATAATGCAATATTTTAATGGGCTTCCCAGGTGGCTCAGTGGTAAAGAATCCACTTGCCAATGCAGGAGATGTGGGGTTGCTCTCTGGGTTGGGAAGAGCCCTTGGAGAAGGAAATGGCAACCCACTCCAGTATTTCTGGCAGGCTACAGTCCATGGGGTTGCAAGAATTGAACACGACTTAGCAACTAAACCACCACCACCACCAGTATTCTTGCCTGGGAAATCCCATAGACAGAGGAGCCTGGCGGGCTGCAGTCCGTGTGTTCACAAACAGTTGGACACAACTGAGTGACTAAACACACACACACACGCACACACACACTCACAGGTGCAGCTTAAGCCTCTGGAGCCTTCCCTTACACAGGCTGTTCCTCAATCTGGGAGGTCAGTTCAGTTCAGTTGTTCAGTCATGTCTGACTTTTTCACGACCCCATGGACCACAGCACACCAGGCCTCCCAGTTCATCACCAACTCCCAGAGCCTACTCAAACTCCTCTCCATTGAGTCGGTGATGCCATCCAACCATCTCACCCTCTGTCATCCCCTTCTCCTCCTGCCTTCAATCTTTCCCAGCATCAGGGTCTTTTCAAATAAGTCAGCTCTTCGCATCAGGTGGCCAAAGTATTGGAGTTTCAGCTTCAGCATCAGTCCTTCCAATGAACACTCGGGACTGATCTCCTTTAGGATGGACTGGTTGGATCTCCTTGCAGCCCAAGGGACTCTCAAGAGTCTTCACCAACACCACGATTCAAAAGCATCAATTCTTTGATGCTCAGTTTCTTTATAGTCCAACTCTCACATCCATACATGACTACTGGAAAAACCATAGCCTTGATGAGACGGACCTTTGTTGGCAAAGTAATGTTTCTGCTTTTTAATATGCTGTCTAGGCTGGTCATAACTTTCCTTCCAAGGAGTAAGCGTCTTTTAATTTCATGGCTGTAGTCACCATCTGCAGTGATTTTGGAGCCCCCAAAATAAAGTCAGCCACTGTTTCCATTGTTTCCCCATCTATTTGCCATGAAGTGATGGGACCAGATGCCATGATCTTAGTTTTCTGAATGTTGAGCTTTAAGCCAACTTTTTGACTCTCCTCTTTCACTTTCATCAAGAGGCTCTTTAGTTCTTCACTTTGTGCCATAAGGGTGGTGTCATCTGCATATCTGAGGTTATTGCTATTTCTCCTGGCAATCTTGATTCCAGCTTGTGCTTCTTCCAGCCCAGCGTTTCTCATGATGTACTCTGCATATAAGTTAAACAAGCAGGGTGACAATATACAGCCTTGACGTACTCCTTTTCGTATTTGGAACCAATCTGTTGTTCCATGTCCAGTTCTAACTGTTGCTTTCTGACCCGCATACAGGTTTCTCAAGAGGCAGGTCAGGTGATCTGGTATTCCCATCTCTTGAAGAATTTTCCACAGTTTGTCGTGATCCACACAGTCAAAGGCTTTGGCATAGTCCATAAAGCATAAATAGATGTTTTTCTAGAACTCTCTTACTTTTTTGATGATCCAGTGGATGTTGGCAATTTGATCTCTGGTTCCTCTGCCTTCTCTAAAACCAGCTTGAACATCAGAAAGTTCATAGTTCATGTATTGCTGAAGCCTGGCTTGGAGAATTTTGAGTATTACTTTGCTAGCATGTGAGATGAGTACAATTGTGTAGTAGTTTGTGCATTCTTAAGCATTGACTTTCTTTGGGATTGGAATGAAAACTGACCTTTTCCAGTCCCGAGGCCACTGCTGAGTTTTCCAAATTTGCTGGCATATTGAGTGCAGCACTTTCACAGCATCATCTTTTAGGATTTGAAATAGCTCAACTAGAATTCCATCACCTCCACAAGCTTTGTTTGTAGTGATGCTTCCTAAGGCCTGCTTAACTTCCCATTCCATGATGTCTGGCTCTAGGTGAGAGATCACACCATCATGATCTTTTTTGGTCATGAAGGTCATGAAGATCTTTTTTGTATAGTTCTTCTGTGTATTCATCAGGGATCCCCTAGTGGCTCAGACGGTAAAGCATCTGCCCACAATGCGGGAGACCTGGGTTCAATCCCTAGGTTGGGAAGATCCCCTGGAGAAGGAAATGGCAACCCACTCCAGTGCGCTTGCCTAGAAAATTCCATGGATGGAGGAGCCTGGTGGGCTACAGTCCATGGGGTCGCAAAGAGTTGGACACTACTGAGTGACTTAACTTTCCTTCTTTCTGTGTATTCTTGCCATCTCTTCTTAATATCTTCTGCTTCTGTTAGGTCCATACCATTTCTGTCCTATATTAAGCCCATCTTTGCATGAAAGTTTCCCTTGGTATCTCTAATTTTCCTGAAGAGATCTCTAGTCTTCCCATTCTATTGTTTTCCTTTATTTCTTTGCACTGATCACTGAGGAAGGCTTTCTTATCTCTCCTTGCTATTCTTTGGAACTCTGCATTCAAATGGGTATATCTTTCCTTTTCTCCTTTGCTTTTCACTTCTCTTCTTTTCACAGCTATTTGTAAGACCTCCTCAGACAGCCATTTTGCTTTTTTGCATTTCTTTTGCTTGGGGATGGTCTTGATCCCTGCCTTCTATACAATGTCACAAACCTCCATCCATAGTTCTTCAGGCACTCTGTCTATCAGATCTAGTACCTTAAATCTATTTCTCACTTCCACTGTGTAATCGTAATGGATTTGATTTAGGTCATATCTGAATGGTCTAGCGGTTTTCCCTACTTCTTCAATTTAAGTCTGAATTTGGCAATAAGGAGCCACAGTCAGCTCCCAGTCTTGTTTTTGCTAACCGTATAGAGCTTCTTCATCTTTGATTGCAAAGAACATAATCAATCTGATTTCGGTGTTGGCCATCTGGTGATGTCCATGTATAGAGTCTTCTCTTGTGTTGTTGGAAGAGGGTGTTTGCTATGACCAGTGCATTCTCTTGGCAAAACTCTATTAGTCTTTGCCCTGCTTCATTCTGTATTCCAAGGCCAAATTTGCCTGTTACTCCAGGTGTTTCTTGACTTCCTACTTCTGCATTCCAGTCCCCTATAATGAAAAGGACATCTTTTTTGGGTATTAGATCTAGAAGGTCTTGTATGTCTTCATAGAACCATTCAACTTCAGCTTCTTCAGCATTACTGGTTGGGGCATAGACTTGGATTACCGTGATATTGAGTGGTTTGCCTTGGAAATGAACAGAGATCATTCTGTCGTTTTTGAAATTGCAACCAAGTACTGTATTTCGGACTCTTTTGTTGACTATGAGGGCTACTCTATTTTTTCTAAGGGATTCTTGCCCACAGTCTGGGAGGGGTCTTAGCAATTTATTTACAGGATCACAGATCTTAGCAAAATTTTCAAGAGTAAAGTTGTTTTATAAATTCCTTTTCTTAAGGAGTAGCCCTAAAATGATGTAACCTTCTAATCTTAGATACACTATTGCACCTAAGGTCTGGAAGCTAGTAAGTGGTACCTGAGCCTGTGATCTTAATCACCCCTAAGTTCCTTCTCATTTCTGAGACACAGTTCCTCAGCTGGAAGTTGGAAATTTTTCCAGCCTTGCTTCTGTAACAATCACGTGTGTGAGGGGATGTGACAGCATTTTGTTTTTCTGATGTTCCGTGGCTTTTATACCGTTAACATGTATGTAACATATAACACTGGAGAAGGCAATGGCACCCCACTCCAGTACTCTTGCCTGGAAAATCCCGTGGGTGGAGGAGCCTGGTGGGCTGCAATCCATGGGGTTGCGAAGAGTTGGACACAACAGAGAGACTTCACTTTCATGCATTGGAGAAGGAAATGGCAACCCACTCCAGTGTTCTTGCCTGGAGAATCCCAGGGACAGGGGAGCCTGGTGGGCTGCCGTCTATGGGGTCGCACAGAGTCGGACATGACTGAAGCAACTTAGCAGCAACATATAACATGTGGAACTCACACATATATTTTAAGAATATTTTAATAATATGGGAAATGATCTTATGTTGAACAAATGGAAATAGGGAGATAAGGTATGTGTGCATGTGTGCTACTAAACACTCAATAAGCTTTAGAAAAAGCAAATGAATAGGCTAGAAAGAGACATCAAAGTTTGACAGTGCATATTCTTTAAATGATGGGTCACGATTTTATTTTCATTTTGCTTTTCTGTATGTTTCAGAGTAGGCCTTTATCTTTATTCAATTTGTTTTTTAAAGTAATGCATGCTTAGTTTAAAAATTAAATAGTGCTAAAAGTCTCAATGGGCTTCCCAGGTGGTACTGTGGTAAAGAACCCCCCTGCCATTGCAGGAGACATGAGAGATGTGGGTTTGATCCCTGGGTCCAAAAGATCCTCTGGAGGAGGGCATGGCAACCCACTCCAGGAAAAGACAACCAGCATAGTGAAAAGTCTCAAAATCATGTTGTAAGAGAAATAATGGAGGCAGTTATGACTCTTTGAACAAGAGGAGCTTGGGGCTAACAATATTTATTCCTCAGAGTTGAGAGTGACAAACAGATTAAAGTAATAAAATAGGGACTTCACTGGTGGTCCAGTGGTTAAGACTGTGCTTCCAATGCAGCAGGCACAGGTTCAATCCCTGGTCAGGGATCTAAGATCCCAAGTGCCTCACGGCCAAAAAGCAAACAAACATAAAACAGAAACAGTATTGTAGCAAATTCAATAAAGACTTTAAAAATGGTCCACATCAAAAAATCTAAATAATAATTGAAAAAAAAAGATAAAGTGCCTCACAGTCATAAGTCAATCCTAAAGGAAGTCAATCCTGAATATTCATTGGAAGGACTGATGCTGAAGCTGAAGCTCCAACCTTTGGTCACCTGATGTGAAGCACCAACTCATTGGTAAAGAACCCCAATGCTGGGAAAGATTGAGGGCAGGTGAAGAAAGGGGCAACAGAGGATGAGTCAGAGGTTGGATAGCACCACTGACTCAATGGACATGAGTTTGAGCAAACTGCAGGAGATAGTGAAGGACAGGAAAGCCTGGTGTGCTGCATCCATGGGGCTAAAAATATTCAGACGTGACTTATCAACTGAACAACAACAACAGTGTTAAGTGCTCAGTAAATAGAGGTTTAAAAAATCAAAAGTGGGAAGAGACAAGGCAGGGAATGGATGGTTTTAGGATATTTAAAGAACTACTCAATGGGAGGTGAGTTCTGTGAAACTCTGTGGAGCAGAGCAAGGATAGAAGCTACTGGAAGTCATACTGGCAAAGGATAATAATTTGCTTAAGCAGCAGGTGATCAGGGTGGGCCACCCCACAAGGGATGCTTACAGACATGAAGACCACTGAACCAGGAGACATCTACAGAGGGTTCATGGGCTGGCTGGGCAGATAGGTGAATTTAATCAGTGGTAAAAATTTTGAGGTTTTTTTCCTTTTGGTCTATTAACATTGAAGTAGTCACCTAGTCTCTGAGCATCAGTTTTCTCATTTGTAAAATAGAAATATTAGTCCTTATGTAGGCAGGTAACAAATGTGAGATAGTCCTTCTTGCCAGTGGGATGTAGGCATAGTCTAAAGTGATAGAATACAGAATGGGAAAAAAGTAGTAAAGGCTTTTTAGTCTTTTTCAAGACTTTCTATGAGCACATTGTCTCTGATCTCATAACTTTTTTTAAAAAGTAAGGAATACTTCTATAACCTAGAGAACTTTTCTGTGTATATTAAACATCACCCCCAAAGTCTGGATGCTATTAATAAAATGCAGCTGGTGATCCGGTGGTAGAGACTTCACCTTCCATTGCAAGGGTTGCAGGTTCAACCCCTGGTTGGGTGGCTAAGATCCCACATATGTCAGGGCCAAAATACCAAGACAAAAAACAGAAGCAATGTTTAACAAATTCAATAAAACTTTAAAAATGGTCCACATTAAAAAAAACTTAAAAAATTAAATACAGCAATGATATTCTCACAAAGAACTCTGAACTATTATCTAGTTTATCCTCATGATAAAAGCATTTTTCCCCATGCGTTTGAGTTCAAACAATAAAAATTATGTTGAGGCTATTGAAATTTTAGCTAATAATAGAATCAGTTTTGTCATGTTAATATAATAAATCTTGGGGACGATGGTCCAATGGTTAAGAATTTGCTTTGCAATGCAGGGGATGCAGGTTTGGCTAACATACTAGTCAAGGAACTAAGATCCCACAAGTTGCATGGCAGCCATAACTAAGACCTGAAGCAGCCAAATAAATATGTTTTAAAAAATAAGACAAATCTTCTGCAATTTTATTAAAATCCTACCATCAGTAAAATGTATAGGCAGCCATATCAAGAAGATTCACTGACCCTGACAACCAAAGAAATACTAGTGAAAGAATGCTTTGGAGTAAGCACAATCGGTAGTAAACCTAACCAAAGAATTAAAACAGAGGTCATAAAGTAAATCTCAGGGGTAAAAAAAGAAATGTGGTCTCTAGCTGAAAGCATTATAAATGAGAAGTATAAAGCAAAACACAATAAAGCATACAAAATCATTGTGTGCTTAGTTGCATCCAACTCTTTGCAACCCCATGGACTGTAGCTTCCCAGGTTCTTCTGTCCATGAGGATTCTCCAGGCAAGAATACTGGAGTGGGTTGCCACGCCCTCCTCCAAGGGATCTTCTCAACCCCAGGATCGAAGACAGGTCTCCCACATTGCAGGCAGGTTCTTTACCATCTGAGCCACCAGGGAAGTCCAAGAATACTGTAGTGGGTAGCCTCGCCCTTCTCCAGGGTGTCTTCCCAACCCAGGAATCAAACTGGGGTCTCCTGCATTGCAGGCAGATTCTTTACCAGTTGAGCTACCAGGGAAGCCCATACAAAAGCATTAAACAACCAAAGAAAGCAAATGCCAACAAGTTGGTAATAACAAATATGAGGAGAATAGATTCCTTCTTGAAGAGAGTTTGATTCTCAGGTTTAATTTTACCTTGTAAAGGTCCAGGTCTTGGTCTCTGGGGCTGGACTGCTTGGGTTTGAGAGCTTCCAGTCCTGCTAGTTACGTCTCCTCTTCCTGGGCTCAGTTTCCTTATATGTAAAATAGAAGTGGTTACAGCACCTGTCTCCCTGGGCTGATGTGAATGAAGTGTGAGGAGTGATGCTTGCCAAGGCACAGGGTGATGCTCGCATAACTGATAAGGAAAACTGTGAAATAAAAAGAGCAGCACGTGCACTCTCGTGTGTAACTAAGTTATGCAGCTGTAAAAAATTAAAACTGCATACATCAGCATCAGATGAGAGCTAGATCATTACAATAGACATAAACATTCAGAAACAAACATAAACTGTAAAAGTATTTATTATATGACAAGGGTAGACATGAAAACGAGTGGGGGGAAAGATAGTCCAAAAATGATGGTGAGATATAGCTGGCTGTCTAGAAGCACTACATTGCGCTGATTTTCTTTTTAACCTCATTGCATACAATGGAATAAATTCGAGGTGGGTTGAGGAATTAAGTTTGAAAAATGAAATCATGAACAAACTGAAAGGAAATCACTGTTTCTATGATTTTTAAGTTGGAAAAGGGCTTTCTGAGCATGATCCTAATGGTGGAAATCATTTAGGGAAAGGCTTATGTAAAGAAACTACATAATGCCGGACAAAATAATGTACAGCAGGGCTTTCTCAAATGTGAGGTACCAGCAAGGACCTTGGGATAAGGACACAGAGATAACTCTATTTTGTTTTAATCATCCTATATTTATTTTAATTGAATTATAAGATCTTAGTATACCAAACCTTAGAATTTACTGATATCAAGGCAAGGAAGAAGCTAAAGTTGATATGCATGCTTAAAAGGAAGTCAATTTGGACAAAATATTAGATGAATAATATTAGAGTTTGTTCTCAGCTATAGTAACAAGTACATAATGAAAATGTTTACTATTTACCATAGATAAGACATGGAAGCAACCTAAATGCCATCAACGGCTGAATGGATAAAGACGATGTGGTACATATGGAATACTACTCAGTCATACAAAAGAAAGAAATGCCATTTACACCAACATGGATGGACCCAGAGATGGTCATACTGTAAGTGAAGTAACTCAGAAAGAGAAAGACAAATATCATATGATATCATTTAAATGTGGAATCTTAAAAAAATATATACAAATCAACATATTTACAAAACAGGAAATAAATTTATGGTGACCAAAGGGGAAAGGCAGGGGAGGGATAAATTAGGAACTTGGGATTAACAGATACACACTACTATACATAAAATAGGTAAATAAGAAGGAGGTACTATGAGCACAGGGAACTATAGTCAATATTTTATAATAACTTATAATGGAAAGAATTTGAAAAAGTATAAATATATATGTAACTGAACCACTTTGCTGTACACATGAAACAGTAAATCAAATATATATGTGTATGTGTGTATATATATATATATATAAACAAATGTTGTATGTGTAAATGGTGATTAGAGGTGGAACTGGGTTAAAAGGTGTTCTAATTAAGTTAGTTCTCTAAAATTCATTTATAATTAGAATTTTATATTAGGGCTTCCCAGGTGGGGCTAGTGGTAAAGAACCTGAAATGCAGGAGATGTAAGAGATGTGGGTTCGATCCGTGGAGGAAGGGGAGGAGGAGATCCTCTGGAGGAGAGAATGGCAACCCACTCCAGGATTCTTGCCTGGAGAATTCCAGTGGGTAGCAGAGCCTGGCGAGTTACAGCCCATGGGGTTTCAAAGAGTGAGACACGACTGAGCAACTTTCACTTCACTTTAAACCTATCACCTACTGTACCATGTGGTACAGGGAACTCTGCTCAATGTTATGTGGCAGCCTGGATGAGAGGGGAGTCTAGGGGAGAGTGGATACACATACATGTGTGACTGAATCCCTTTGCTGTCCACCTGGAACTATCACAACATTGTTAACTGGCTATACTGCAACATAAAATTGAAAAAACTTAAAATTTTAAAAACTGGAAAACTAAAATAATAATTTAAAAAAAAACTATTTGAGTTATGAGATAAGTACTAGATGGCATCAACATCTGGCACTTGGATGGCATCACCGAATCAATGGACATGAGTTTGAGCAAACTCCAGGAGGCAGTGAAGAACAGGGAAGCCTGGCATGCTACGGTCCATGGGGTCACAAAGAGTCGGACACGACTTCGTGACTGACTGAACGACAATAACTAGTATTATCTCCATTTTCTCTGTAGTTAAAGATCACAAGCAACCCTATCATTGCTGGACGGGATAGTTGTAAAGAATCTTTCCACTTGCTTCTCACTAGCTACTTCTTTTCCTTCTTTTTTTTTTCTTCCCCTCCCTTCCTTCCTTCCTGTTCTTCCTTCTTGACTCAAATATGTAGAGAGTGCCCTGTGCGCCAGGCACTGCCTGGGTCCTGAGATTCAAGGATAATCAAGATAAATGTTCTCGGGGAGTTTACAGCCTAATGAGGAGACTAGCGTTGATCACACACAAATAAATGGATAATCATAAACGGGGACAAGTATGCTGACAGACAAGCGTGTGCTGATCTGTTGGCTGCCTTTGATTTAAGGTTTCCCACTGAGGTGGGAAGAAATGTAAACCTGTTTTTCTCTTAAATCCAGGAGCCTTACATATTTTCACAAACCTCCCAACTCCCTACATCCATGGCTAGTGTAATGAAACCATGAAGATTCCCCGTGTAGGTTTAGGCAAAGAAGACCCGGAAACTTATGATTTTTAAAGGGCTTTGTGTTGAGGAGGAGAATCCTAGAAGGAAAAGCCACCTGTGCCTTTAACATTGTCAGGTTGGCTTTCTGATCGCCCGTTGATCTTAGATCTTTGCACTAACAGTGTTTCTGGTTTCCGATCTTGGGAAAGGAATGATTATATCTTTACCATACCTAAGTGGCATTTAGGCAAATGTCCCCTAAGAGGCAGAAGCCACTGGTCTTCCCCTCTCCTCCTCCTCTGCCCCATACTGAACAGTCTGCTTTTCGTTTATTTAGTATATACATACAAGACACAATACACACACACACACACACACACACACACACAATTTTCCTGTACCTTTTTCAGCTTTGGCGCAGGTGCCCCAGGCTTGGGGCGGGGGTGCGCCCATGGGAACTGGCTCCCCCTGGGATGGGTTTCCTATCCTCACTATCATGTCCTCTGCTGCCAGACAGTCTCCAGAGGGCTGACCTGGCTACTGTGAATGAGCCCTTCCCCGCCCAGGATGCCTGGGCTCCCATCATCCTCTCTATCCTGCCTGTGGTGCCTGCCTGCCAGGACTCTCTGCTAAGTCACCTACTAACTGCATAGAAGGAGTAAGTTGTTTTGGATAGTTTTGTTTTAGTGTTTTTTTTTTAATTTTTATTTATTTTTTGCAGGATTTGTAAAAGCATCAAATACCAGAATCAGATCTGAGACAAGAATAAGAAAATGGCTTGGGAAGGGAGATGATCTTGTCTCCAGAGAATCTTTTATCCTTCGAGCCTGTGACTTTTTAAAAAAGACACCTTATATGTCCCCAAGCAGGGAGTGATGACCAGCTTGATCAAGGCTAAAGGCAGAGAGGATGGAAGCCAAACTCCTAGGGCAGCTTCTTAAGCACTTCAGGACTTAACCCCCAACCCACCACCACCAATCACCACTATTACTATCAATGCTACTATTATTGCTATTACTAATACTATCACTACTGCTCCTGTTATTCCTACTATAGTACTATTGCTATTACTGCTACTGTTACTACTGCTGCTATTCCTACAGTTACTACTGCTACTACTATTACTTCTCCTGCTTCTCCATCCCCTCTCCTCCTCCTCCCTCTCCTCTCCTCCTCATCAGTATCATGATTGATCATTTAGCCATTATAAGGAAGCACTTTTTAAGCTTGCAGTTTCGCTGCCAAACCAGATGTGTATAACCAGTGTGATGCTGTCATGCCTCCCTTTCTTATTTGTGAAATGAGGGTGGTCCTAGGACTTACTTTGGAGACTGTTGCTTTAAGTGAGTTGATGGATCTAAAGTGCATCCCACGGCACTCAGCGCTTAGGTAGGGCTCAGTCAATGCCAGCTGTTATCATCTCAACATCCATGGAGTTTTTCCATCAACATTGCTCTCCATAACACTGCCTTGAATTCTCCTCTTATAAAAATTCTTTTCCTCATGTAATTTTTCAGCATTCTCTTAGGCGCTGTTCAAAGGCCACCTCCCTGATGAAGCTTCTCAGGCCAACGGCAGAATCAAACGCGATTCCTCTCCTTTTCATCTGCCAGCCAAGAGTTTGGGTCTGTCATCAGCACCCCTTTCCTTCAGCCTGATACAGTAAGTCCCTTACAAATGACCCTTTAAGTTGTGAACTTTCAAAGATTCGAACATGCATCTGGTTCCGCAAGGAACCAGAACCTGTGCCATCAGTGTTAGGCCTGAGTGAAACAGCAGCTTGCCCTCCATCTCCTACTGCTGGCAACCCTTCCGCTCCACCATCTCCCACCTCCTCTCCCTCCTCCAGTCAGTGACTCTTCTTGCCTGCTGACTCGATGCCAGCCCCTATGTGCCTGCCATTGTTCTGCACAATTGAACTTCTCGAGGTAGTGTATGTAAGATTAAAATATTTCCTTTGTTTTGTGTTTGCTTATTTTTTATGTATTATTTGTGTGAAGAGTATTATAAAGCTATTACAGTATAGTACCATTTAGCCGATTGTGTTAGTTAGGTACCACGGCTGACTTTGATGGACTCATGAACAAATTGGACTTATGAAGGTGCTCTTGGGACATAGCTCATTTGTATGTAGGAGACTTACTGTATTATTGTTCTTCATGGATCCTCTTACTGCCCCTGCGAGTCTACAGGTTCGTTGGAGAAATCTCTACCCCACTTTTTTCTGTTACCTCAGAAACTACTTAACCTTTGTGTCTCAGTCTCCACTTCTGAAAAATAGGGGTGCAAGTGTGCTAAGTCGCTTCAGTCATGTCCCACTCTGTGTGACCCCATGGTCTGTAGCCCACCCAGCTCCTCTGTCTATGGAATTCTCCAGGCGTGAATACTGGAGTGCGTTACCATTTCCTTCTCCAGGGGATCTTCCTGACCCAGGGATTGAACCTGAGTCTCTTATATAGCCTGCATTGGCAGGTGGGTTCTTTACCTGTAGCACAAACTGGGAAAATAGGGTGGGGGCAGGGGGATATTAATTGTAAGATGCTCATGGAGTCAGCACAAGGATTTTTTAAAACGCTACATGTAATCACATCACGCGGTCCCTAGCATCAGGGAAGCAATATCACCCAGTAAGATGCTCAGAACATGTTTGTGGAGGGATGCTCATGACAGCTGACATGGTGAGAGTGAGAGCGTCTGTAGGTGGAGGGCTCAGGGTCACTGCGGTGAATGGAGTCAGCAGATGTGGCGGCCACAGAGAGCCCTGACTGTCCCCACTCACAGCCGGTGAGTCTGGAGCCACACTGATGCCACTGTCCCCACTGCCCTCCAACTGCAGGCCCCACTGTTCCAAGGGGGCCGCATCTGTGGCTGCAGGCCTGACACCATCTGGGCGTCTGCCCCAGCACGTGTCGGCTGGCTCCTCTGAGGCACAGGAGTCACTGTCCTCCCAGCATCACATCTGCAAGGCAACCCACCGGCCTCTCGCGGAACACGGCCAGCTGAACTTGAAACAGAGTCAAGGCCCAGAAATTGGGAAAGAAAACTGGCGGTAACGAGTCAGTCTGAAGGGGGCACTCATTCAACCTCACCAGCTTCTGCTCCCTGTATTTCAAAGAAACACATTGTATTCATCACACCTTTTTCTCTAGAGTGTAGATCTTTCCCAAGGTCAGCAATTTTTTTTTTTTAACTTCAGGTATTATTGTTATTTTTAATTTGGGGTATAGTTGCTTTAACAATGCAGTAATTTTTTTTTAACTTCAGGTATTTTTTTAAATTGGGATATAATTGCTTTACAATGAAGCAAATTTTTCAATCTTCTGTTTAACTCTTTTTTTTCCCTTTTGAATTTTTTATTTTGTATTGGGGTATAGCTGATTAACAGTGTTGTGATCATTTCAGGTTAACAGCGAAGGGACTCAGCCATACATATACATGGATCAATTCTCCCCCAAACTCCGCTCCCATCCAGGCTGCCACATAATGTTGAGCTGAATTCCATGTGCTGTACAGTAGGCCCTTGTTGGTTATCCATTTTAAATACAGCAGTGTGCACATGTCCATCCCTGACTCCCTAACTATCCCTTTCCTCCCCAGCAATCATAAGTTCATTCTGTTAGTCTGTGAGTCTCTTTCTGTTTTGTAAGTTCATTTGTATCATTTCTCTTCAGATTGTGCACATAAGGGATGTCACACGATATTTCTCTTTCTCTGTCTGATTTACTTCACTCAGTATGACACGCTGTAGGTCCATCCATGAGCTATTAATACAATGCAGCAATGTTTTTAACTTTCCATTTCAAACTTACAGAAAAGTTGCAAAAACAAGAATAGTGCAAAGAATACTCCTATACTCTTTACCCAGAATTTACCCAGTTAACATTTATCCCACTTGCTTTTTGTTGTCTCTCCCTCTCAATATAAACATAGATGCAGATATGGATAGATACAGATATACACAGAACTAGCATGAACATCACAGTGTGTACATCATGGCCTTCACCACTAAATACTTCATCATACGTTTTCTATGAATAGGAGTATTTTCTAACAAACTCATACTACAATTACCAACTTCAGAAAATTCAACATTGATACAACACTTTTATCCACTCTACTGTCCTATACCAATGTTGTCATTAAGGGTCAGAACTTTTAAAAATTCTCTTCAAAATAAAAAAGATGAAGGTATTTCCCTGGTGGTCTCATGGTTAAGACTCTGCACTTTCACTCAGTGGGCGCAGGTTTGACCCCTGGTCAGGGAACTAACTAACCTGGGCTTCCCTTGTGGCTCAGCTGGAAAAGAATCCACCTGCAGTGTGGGAGACCAGAGTTTGATCCCCGGGTTGGGAAGATCCCCTGGAGAAGGGAAAGGCTACCCACTCCAGTATTCTGGCCTGGAGAATTCCATGGACCGTATAGTCCATGGGGTCGCAAATTAAAAACATGAAAAGCTCAAATAGGTTGAATAGGGCCATATTTATTTTAAAACCTTCAGCTCTGGGGGGTAAATGTTAACGTGTGCACCTGAGTGCGTGCGCGCGCACACACACACACACACACACACGGCTGGCAGTGCTTTAAGCATCCCGTCTTGGTTTGCCTTATATCCATTTATACTGACAGTATATATATTGACAGTATATATATATACTGATTATATATATCCATTTATATATCCATTACACTGACAAACTGTTCAGCGTCCTGTGTCAGTTGTGCAGGCTGGTGTCACAGGTGTTCTAGGAAGGGCACCCCTGCAGGTAATCAACACCTCAGGGAATGACTGAGGAAGAGTGAGAGCTGGATCTGCCAAAGCCTGTAATGACTGATGTATTCAATTCTTTCCACAGTGAGCCATCCAGCACCTCCCCCAGGCCGGGCATCAAAGATACAAATGTCAGAGACAATCTCTGTCCCAAACTTGCTTACATGACAGCTGAGAGCACAAAGTTAGGAGGAGGAAGAACCTGGGTTTTATTTACTTGTTTTGAGACATAGGTGAGTTACCAAGCTCTGACCTTCAGAGCTAGAAATGGGGGTGAGAGTAAAAACTACCTCGGATGTCTTCCCTGACACTCCAGTAGTTAGGACTCTGTGCTTCTGAAGTATGAGACAGTGGGCCTCTGGGCTGGACACCTGGTGTTTGTCAAGCAGAGTAAAACTGAGCTTTTGTTCCCACCCAGACACTCCAAGGACAAAGCTAGTGGCAAAAGTGGAGCTCTGCTAAAGCAGAGAGATAAGGTGCCCACTCTGCGGTCAAGGAAGACGTCCCTGTCTGTACATGCGCAGGAAGCCTTATGCGGGTTGGAAAGGGAGGGGTGGCTCCACCCATAATAAGTGTGGACAGGTACCCACAGGCCTCTGCAGTGGGATCTGTCTTAGCAAAATTTCCACATGCGTCTTGGGGAGATTCCATGGACTAGTCAGTGAGTGGTGAAGAAACAAGACAACTGGCCAAATATTAACAAAGACCTGGAAGGACTGTCCTATAAAAGCGATGTAAACACCTCTTTACTGCAATCCTCCTCACTCGGGACCCCCGCACTCCTCTCCTGGGATGCACCTCTGCCTAGTTTCTGACTTCTGACTTTCTGCGCTCCTCCCCATTAGAAAGGACGGCCAGGTGTTCAGCACTGCCTAGTTTTGACTTACCGTGCTCCCCGCTCAGGATGCCCACATTCCTCTTCAGGAGTGCATTTCTGCCTTGCTTCTGCCCTAAATAAATAACCTGTTTCTCTGTGCTCTCTCCCATACATTGTGCTGTGTCTCTAATAATAAATTTTGTACCTGTTTTTACAGTGTTTGCCTCCTGAAAACATTCTTGCTTTCAAACATGGGCAAGAGCCAGGGCCACTTTGCTTTAAGCCCCTAGCCCTCATGGTCTAGTGGCTAGGGCTCTTGGTTTTCATCCAGGTTACTCATGTTGAATTACTGGGCAGGGAAATAAGATCTCTCTTCAGGATCTCTCACTGCTCTTCCTCCCAGATAACTTCCACTGCAGGGGGAGCAATTTGGATCCCCATTCAGGAAGTTCTGCATGCTACCAAAGAAAAAAAAAAAGGCCACTTTGCAGAGTTGCTCTGATGATCCAATGAGAACATTGGCCCAAAATTAGTATAATACCTGTTCCATGGAAATACTCCATAAATGCTGACTAGTGTGATTGGGGGAGACAGGCACATAACTATGCATTTATTATACACTCAACCTATTGCTATCATGGTGGTCCAGAGTGCCAAGGGATCCCCAGAGATGGAGGCTCTGGGTCTTTCAAGTGGAATTGGAGATGTCTTCAGAGGAGGAATTTGACCCAAGATTGGAAAGGATGGGAGGGAGCCTGGAGGCTGAAGGGAAGGAAGAAGGAAGGAAGGGGGGGTAGTCCTCATTCCATGCAGAGGAAACTGCATGTGCAAAGCACGGCTGACCAAGAGATGACAAATTACTTCACTGTGGCTGGCCCCACAGTCAGAGGGGTTGGTCACTAGGAGGCGAGGCTGAAAAATGACCAGGGGCACCACAGCACCAGTGATACACAGGTAAAATTCCCTCAAACACTTGTATGCTAATGTCATCAACCACACTGCCTTTGGTCAGCTTCAGACACGAGGACCAGGTATGGCTAGAACAGAGCTAGCCATGCGTGTGGTCAGCTCATCCCTCTACTTTAATAACTCAAAAGGCCAGACGCTTTTTCATGAGAAATACTTTTTCTGATTACAAAATGAATAATGTTCATTATTGCTCTATTACCTGATTGTGTGTGTGCTCAGTCCTGTCCAACTCTTTGCAACCCCATGAACTGTAGCCTGCCAGGCTCCTCTGTCCAAAGGATTTTCCAGGCAAGAACACTGGAGTGTGTTGCCATTTCCTTCTCCAGGGGATCTTCTCAACCCAGGGATTGAACCCACGTCTCCTGCGTCTCCTATGTTGGCAGGCAGATTCTTTACCACTGAGCTACTACAGAGGATTGCAAAAAGATTTTCTTGAATCTCTTCTCCCACTTTCAGTTAAGAACCTCTCAGTCATGGCTTTGTTATCTGGTATGTCGAGTTAATCAAAGGCTGGTTATAGACTCCTGCAGTCTCCTTGCTTCCACCTTCCCTCCTGTCTTTGGTATATGCTGAGTAAAAACCAGCTCCCTCCATCGCCCCAGCATCGCTTCTCATCTTTTGCTTTCTTTTCTTTGGGTTGGGGACGTGTCCTGTGATGCTAGTCATGTGCTGGCTTCCTCAAAAGTGGCCCATTTTAAAAGCAATGGGTTTTGCCAAAAGTCAAAACTGAAGCTTTTCAATAAGATGCGTTCACTGTGGTTTCTGACTGGAAACTTGTGGCTGAGTTACCAGGGAGCTTTGTCAGCTCATACAGCCATGCCCTCCCCTCTTCCATCCAGCTTCACAGGGGTAGGGACCGTGGGCTGGGGTAGGGGGCTGTATATGGGGCTATACCTCCCCCTAGGTGATGCAGAGGAACAGCCCTGGTTAAGAACCTCCCCATCAGAAGGGGTCTGTTTACTCACTTCACAGTTAGGGGAAAAGGAGCCCAGAGCAAACTAGTTACACCAAACCCCAAAGCTGGAGTCCCCTCATTAGAGCTCCACTCACCCCATTGTTCCTTTAAACAGCACAGTCCCCTGGAGCTTTAAAGGGCAATTTACTTTCAAAAAGTCAGTGTTCGCTCCTTCTCTTCCAGCAACAGATTCACTCAGTGAAGTCAGGCTCTATAATCTGGCCTCTTTTGGCTCCAACAGCAGTTAGTAAAAACAGCATGAAGCAGAAGTTGGGTCCATTTAGATGGTTAGTCCCGTTCACTGTGGCTTTTCCAACATAATGCTTTTGTTTTCTGATTTTCAAAATATGATCTCTCACACAGGATCATGAAATGTGGTCCACTTCACAAAAGCATTTTAAGAGTATATAAGAGTGGGCTTCCCAGGTGGCACTAGCTAGTGGGAAAGAATTCACCTGTCAATGCAGGTGACTTAAGAGATCCAGGTTCAATCCCTTGGTCAGGAAGATCCCCTGGAGGAGGGCATGGCAACCCACTCCAGTATCCTTGCCTGGAGAATCCCATGGACAGAGGAGCCTGGTGGGCTACAATCCATGGGGTCGCAAAGAGTCGGATACGACTGAACCGACTGAGCACAGCACAGGAAAAGGAGAGTGTAGGTTCCCCCTTGCATGCACTGATAATTGGATCCAGTTTATCTCCATAGGTTTTATATAAAATTCTTGAGGAATGCAGTTTACCCATCAGAGAGGCATAGCTATCACAAATGAGGCCTTGTTGTCCAAACTTTTCCACGGTCCACCTCTGAATGTGAGCCATTGTTTATAAGTCTTTATTGAATTTGTTACAGCATTGCTTCTGTTCTATGTTATGGTTCTTTGGCCAAGAGGCATGTGGGATCTTAGTTCCCTGACCAGGGATCAAACCCACACCCCCTGCATTGGAAAATGAAGTCTTAACCACTGCACCCCCTGTGGTTTACATTAAATGTCCAGGGTAGGCAAATCCACAGAGACAAAAGCAGATTGGTGGTGACCAGGGACTGGGAGGAAGCGGGGATGAGAAGCAACTACTTGACGGGTATATCGTTTCCTTTGGGGGTGATGAAAATATTTTGGAACCAGATAGAGTGGGTGGATGTACTAACCGCCACCAAGCTGTTCACTTTACAATGGTTGTTGTTTAGTCGCTCAGTCATGTCCATGCGACCCCATGGACTCTCAGCTCACCAGGCTCCTCTGTCCATGGGATTCTACAGGCAAGAATACTGGAATGGGTAGCCATTCCCTTCTCCAGGGGATCTTCCTGACCCAGGGATTGAACCCACATCTTTTGCATTGCAGGCAGATTCTTTACCACTGGCAAGCCACCAGAAGAGCCCATAAAATTGTTACTTTTATGCTGTGTGAATTTTGACTCAACAAAACACACACACACAGTTACCCATTTCCCAGAACCGTCCTCCCTCTCCTCCTCCCATCAGTTCCTGGGGTCCACCCCCAGCCTCCTGCAGTTCACCCTTCAAATCCCAGGGTGCACCCCTGACTCCCATGCCCCCAGTCCTGAGGCCCCACTGCGCTCCCTCGACCCTGGGAACATTCCTTCTCTTCCAACAGCCAACTGAAACGCTGTTCCCTCTCCCAGCAAGTCTGAGTTTTCTGTTTTCCTATATTTTCCCACGGATCAAAGTCTGGTTCTTTTGTATAAAGCTGTGTATGCCCTGTCCCCATAGCTCATTAAACAACCTCCCCTGAAAAAGAAAAAAAAAAAAAACTTGTCTACATATTTCTCCTACCTCTGCCCTGGATCCCTTCCTTTCTGCCTCTGTGGAGATCTTGCTTTATCATTTATCCCCCTCACCTGGGCTTCCCAGGTGGCGTGACTTTTTACAAATCTGCTTGCTCAATACAGGAGACATAAGGGATGTAGGTTCGATCCCTAGGTCAGGAAGATCCCTTGGAGAAGGAAATGCAACCCACTCCAGTATTCTTGCCTGGGAAATTCCACGGACAGAGGAGCCTGGCGGGCCGGAGTCCATGGTGTCGCAAAGAGTCAGACACGACTGAGCCTCGTTGCACCCTCTCCACTCAAGTTCTCTCTATCTCCTGTATCTTTAAGTTCTTCCTCATATATGCTCGCTTCCCATTAGAATGTTGGCCTGTCCCACTCTCTCCTTCATAAAGAATTTCCCTCGCTTCACGCCACACCTGACTTGAGCTCAGGCCCTATGTCTCTGCCTGTTCATGTAAGATTCTTGAAAGAACTATCGCCTCAGTTTCCTCCAGTCACCTCTGAAGTCACAAAGGCATCCTGAAGTCAGTCTCACCCTGCTGCTGAAAGGACTCATTCTGCAAGATAATTCCACCACCTTTAGGTCCCAGACTAGCTTTCTCTTCATCTAAGAAAGCTTTGCAGACGCCCAAGTCTGGGTTGAGATCTCCTGGGTGTTTCCCAAAGCTCTTATGCTTACTTTGTCTAGAGCATCTGTCTTATTGCACTGAGATTGCCTGTCCAGCCTGTGTCCCCTCCACAATGATGAAAACCTGAAGGGACACATCTGTGTTAAAAAACAACAACACTCTACACTCAGTACCTGAAAGCACTTTGCGTGTTTCTCAGCACCTAAAGCACTTGGCACGTTGAGTCCACGTACTTATCATCCTATACTTTTCCAGGTGCCTACTGTGTATTTACGCACGCGCGCGCGCGCGTGTGTGTGTGTGTGTGTGTGTGCGTGCGCGTGTGCGTGCTAAGTCGATTCAGTCAGGTCTGACTCTTTGCGACCCCATGGACTGTAGCCTGCCAGACTCCTCTGTCTATGGGACTTCCCAGGCAAGAATACTGGAGTGGGTTGCCGTGCCCTCCTCCAGGGGATCTTCCCCACCTAGGGATGGAACCCACGTCTCCTGTGTTTTTTGCATTGACAGGTGGATTTTTCACCACTAGTACCACCTGGGGGAGAAGGCAATGGCACCCCACTCCAGTACTCTTGCCTGGAAAATCCCATGGACGGAGGAGCCTGGTAGGCTGCAGTCCATGGGGTCGAGAAGAGTCCAACACGACTGAGCGACTTCACTTTCACTTTTCACTTTCATGCACTGCAGAAGGAAATGGCAACCCACTCCAGTGTTCTTGCCTGGAGAATCCCAGGGACGGGGGAGCCTGGTGGGCTGCCGTCTATGGGGTCGCACAGAGTCGGACACGACTGAGCGACTTAGCAGCAGCAGCAGTACCACCTGGGAAGCCCCCAGATGTCAAGCAGCACTTATCAGATAATCTTTCATTGCTTTCTGGTTCCAAAATGCTAAATATTAGATTTTTATATTTAGCCAAGTATACTTCTGGACCTTTTGCTCTGCTCCATTCATCTATATTTAATTTGAACTTGCACATATTTTAATATTGAATTTTAAATCATTTTATTGTAACTATTTCATCTGTCTTTTAAAATAAAGTTTGAAATTATTTTCTGTATCTCCATTAAATAGTCTCTTGACTTTTTTATTCTGATTATAATGTCTGTAAATGCCTCATAGAAAAATCATCTTTCAATAGCATTTAGCCTTCCCAGATGAAACATAGTACATTCAAATCTTTATTTATATCTTCCAAGAATATTTTGTATATTGTTTTCTCTTTAGATATTATGTACTTCTTAAACTGGGTACTGTGAACTACCACTTACATTATTTTACTTTGTAATTCCCTGGTGGCTCAGACAGTAAAGAATCTGCCTGCAATGCAGGAGATATGGGTTTGATCCCTGGGTCAGGAAGATCTCCTGGCGTAGGAAATGGCAACCCACTCCAGTATTTTTGCCTGGAGAAGTCCATGGGCAGAGGAGCCAGGCAGGATACAATCCATGGGGTTGTAAAGAGTTGGACACAACTGACCAACTAACATGTATATATATCTTGCTTCGTGTGTATATATATATCTTCAATTATTGTATGGGCCTAACAGAAGCAGAAGATATTAAGAAGAGGTGGCAAGAATACACAGAAGAACTGTACAAAAAAGATCTTCATGACCCAGATAACCATGATGGTGTGATCACTCACCTAGAGACAGACATCCTGGAATTAGAAGTCAAGTGGGCCTTAGAAAGCATCACTATGAACAAAGCTAGTGGAGGTGATAGAATTCCAGTTGAGCTATTTCAAATCCTGAAAGATGATGCTGTGAAAGTGCTTCACTCAATATGCCAGCAAATTTGGAAAACTCAGCAGTGGCCACAGGGCTGAAAAAGGTCAGTTTTCATTCCAATTCCAAAGAAAGGCAATGCCAAAGAATGCTCAAACTACTGCACGATTGCTATCATCTCACATGCTAGCAAAGTAATGTTCAAAATTCTCCAAGCCAGGCTTCAACAGTACGCGAACAATGAACTTCCAGATGTTCAAGCTGGGTTTAGAAAAGGCAGTGGAACCAGAGATCAAATTGCCAACATCTGCTGGATTATCGAAAAAGCAAGAGAGTTCCAGAAAAACATCTACTTCTGCTTTATTGACTACCCCTAAAGCCTTTGACTGTATGGATCACCACAAACAGTGGAGATTCTTCAAGAGATGGGAATACCAGACCACCTACCTTCCTCCTGAGAAATCTGTATGCAGGTCAAGAAACAACAGTTAGAACTGGACATGGAACAACAGACTGGTTCCAGATTGGGAAAGGAGTACTCGAGGCTGTATGTTGTCACCCTGCTAATTTAACTTATATGCAGAATACATCATGCGAAATGCTGGGCTGGGTGAAGCACAAGCTGGAATCAAGATTGCTGGGAGAAATAGCAATAACCTCAGATATGCAGATGACACCACCCTTATGGCAGAAAGCGAAGAAGAACTAAGAGTCTCTTGATGAAAGTGAAAGAGGAGAGTAAAAAAGTTGGCTTGAAACTCAACATTCAGAAAACTAAGATCATGGCATCTGGTCCCATCACTTCATGCCAAATAGATGGGGAAACAATGGAAACAGTGACAGATTTTATTTTTGGGGCTCCAAAATCACTGCAGATGGTGACTGCAGCCATGAAATTAAAAGACGCCTGCTTCTTTTTACACAAAAGCAGAGACATTACTTTGCCAACAAAGGTCCATCTAGTCAAGGCTATGGTTTTTCCAGTGGTCATGTATGGATGTGAGCATTGGACTATAAAGAAAGCTGAGCACCAAAGAATTGATGCTTTCGAACTGTGGTGTTGGAGAAGACTCTTGAGAGTCCCTTGGACTGCAAGGAGATCCAACCAGTCCATCCTAAAGGAGATCAGTCCCGAGTGTTCATTGGAAGGACTGATGCTGAAGCTGAAACTCCAATACTTTGGCCCCCTGATGGGAATATCTGACTCATTGGAAAAGACTCTGATGCTGGGAAAGATTGAAGGTAGGAGAAGAAGGGGATGACAGAGGATGAGACAGTTTGATGGCATCACTGATTTGATGGACATGAGTTTGAGCAAGCTCCGTGAGAGCTGGTGATGGACAGGGAAGACTGGAGTGCTGGAGTCCATGGGGTCTCAAAGAGTCCGCCATGACTGAGCGACTGAACTGAACTGAAATATTTCATAATTAAAAAAAAAGATCATAATATTTCAATTGTTTTATTTCCTTGTAATGAAATAATTTTATTAAATTCAAAAGGACAATTTCCTTTTTAAGAATGTGTTCGAGAATACTCCTTTAGCTACAGTTACCTGGCATCTAGTACTGTATGTTATTATGTCTCCTTAAAATGATGACATCCTTGTCTCTCTTTCTAATATTTCACTCCTTTTATTTTTCATGTGCAATTACATTGTCTAGTCTTTGTATTGCTTCAAGCAATCATCCTTCATCTGTCAGACATTGTAACAAAAAATCAGAGTTCTGATGAGTGTGTGATCCAAGCTTACTCAGAAGTACAAAGGCAGTTGACTTTCCATGAGATCCTTCACTGATGGTGGTGGAAAGGAGGAGTGGTGCCAGCTGGAAGCCAGGGAATTGATAGAAAAGATTTCTTCCACTTTAACTGATATAGACATTAGGTTAAGTTCACATTCAGTTTTGATGAAAACATTAGCCTTTCTTAGGAATCAGAGCATTGGGCAGTACACAAATATGATTCTAAGTTTCATTTTTGTACTAAATGTTCTTTAACCCTGATAGCCAAAAATGTTTGCTTTTTCAGAAAGAGAGAGTTAGAGAATGAACTTATAGTTGCCTGGGGGATGGGACAGTTAGGAAGTTTGGGATGTACACACTGCTATATTTAAAAGGATAACCAACAGGGCCCTACTGTACAGCACAGGGAACTCTGCTCAGTGTTATGTGACAGCCTGGATGAGAGGGGAGTTTGGGGGAGAATGGATACAGGTATATGTTTGGCTGAGTTCCTTTGTTATGGGTAGCAAAACTATCCTTTTTGTTAACTATCCTTTGCTATGGATAGTTCCTTTCAGGTGGATAGTTTCAACCTGAAACTATCACAAAATTGTTAATTAGGTATAACCCAATATAATATAAAAAGTTTAAAAAATAAAAGAAAAAAATCTGAAACAGAATGTTTGTTTTTTATAGGTTCTCATGCTTTGGATTAATTTCTAAATTAAGAATGATAGACAAAAAGTTGTCTTCAAGAAGGAATATCCTGTTTTGAAGCCCCACCTTTTCCATCAGCCCCCCAGCAGTACCTCATCTTCGCTCTCACCTAAATTGCTCTCCTTTCTGAGCATTGCTTCTCTGATTGAAAAGTCTTTGGACCAGAGGACTGTCATGAACTTGTGGGACTGTTGATCTATGTCGAAACCACATTTCCTAGTAGTATTCATTGGTTGATTAACAGATTTGTTGAGATACCAAAACAGAGAAATGTGTTTCCAAGGGTGTTGTTGCCAGGAGTTGCTGAAAAACCATGTTAGGGGGTAAAATTGAGGCTGGGCTAGAGATGGAACTTCTAAATTCCTTCTGAAAACAAGTGCCAAGTCCAGGACTTTAGAAACAATTATCTGAACACATTGTTCAACATTATTTCTTTTGCAAACATTTTCCAAACGTCCTTCAGACACAGAACTTCCCATGCCTTCCTGAATGCTACTTTGTAGACACCTCTGTTCCCGTACTTTCCACATTGCACCTGAATTGTCTTTTCACCTGCTCTCTGTCCCCATGAGACAGTAAGTTCTCTGTAGTGTGGGGCTGTGGCTTATGACCTCTCTAAGACTATCGGCCTTCAGCTTAGCACGTGGCAGGTAGAAGATGCTAGGAGAACTTCTGCTGAATAAATAAGTGAGACAGAGAGTGAGTAGGTGGACTTGAACCTACAGCTCTGGGGTATAGACCTATGCTATAGCCACATGTGGCTACTTAAACTTCATTATGATGAAATGCAATAAACACTCAGTTTCTCCACCACACTGGCCACATCTCAAGTGCTCAATAGCCACATGTGGCTGGTGACTACGGTATCAGACATCACAGATTGTAGAAAATTTCCATTATGGCAGAAAGTGCTTTTGGCGCTGGTCCAGAAACATATGTGTCTGTGTATACACACATACACACACCCCATGGGATTACAGGGACTCTCCAGTGGAGTTATGAGGAGGGTCATCCCACTCCAAGAGATTTAGTTGAATCACTACCAGATACGTATGGCTCCCTGCTTTTGATGGAAGGAAGAAGAGGCTGTAGAGGAAATAAAAGGGCGTGCCTTCCACTCCCTACTTCAAACCCTCTTAGAGGTCAAAGTGTAAGGAGACACCCAACTGCCATGACGTTAGATGGGAATTTATTCCTTTCCCAGATAACAAGCCTTCCATGATATTCCCATTACTCTATACTTTCGATTTATAAAGGGAAACTCCCATGTCTCACATGATAAATCATCTTTATTTATTTCAGGCTGGGAAGAGGCCAAAAAGCAAACCGTCAGCGAACGGTACGCTGTAACCACAAATGCCTGCCCTGAAGGCCCTCGTGGAGTGCACGCGTTCCCTGCAGATTCCAAAACACTCTTTGTTGAGCAATGCTTGCTGGGGCATTTTCAAGTGTGCTGTGTGTTTGTCCCTGGGGCTTGATCTTAAGCTCTGCTCATCCTTCACCTTCTGAAGGTCCACTGCTTCGGGAGAGATGCCTGGCCACGGGGATGACAGCCCCCTTCAGCCACTTAGGGCTGTGCTCAGACACTGCCAAACTCCCTCATTCCCTTTTTGGAAACAATAAGCAATGGTTACTGTGTGCGACAGGGAAATCCCTGGGGCGATCACTGGATTCTTAATAAAAATTCAAAACTGCCCACAATCTTCCAGGCAGCAGCTTCTATGAATGGAAGATTTTTTACATGAAAGGGATCTCAGAATGCTACTGAACAACAAATGCCACGTAGAGCAGATTGTCACCATCTTAGGCTGGACATACAGAAAGGAACCTTTATATCAAGAAAGTTTCGGACTTCCCAGGTACTCCAGTGGTTAAGACTCCTCGCTCCCGATGCTGGGGGCACAAGTTCTATTGCTGGTCAGGGAAGTTTTGCATGCCACAAGGGGCATGGCAAAAAAAAAAAAAAAAAGAATATATCATTAAAAAAGAAAGTAAGTATCCCACTCTGTTTGGCCCTGGGAAGCACACATCAGTCCAGAACTCGGGGCAACACACTGGGGAATTGTCTAGAGCACACGTCCTGATGAAAGTGGCAAAGACGATGAAGAAGCATTGCCTTCCTAGGTGGCTGAATGGTAAAGAATCCACCTGCCAATGCAGGAGACACAGGAGACATGAGTTTGATCCCTGGGTTGGGAAGGTCCCCTGGAGGAGGAAATGGCAACCCATGCCAGTGTTCTTGTCTGGAGAATCCCATGGACCGAGGAGCCTGTGGACTATAGTCCATGGGGTCCCAAAGACTTGGACACGACTGAGTGTACACACACACACACACACACACGCACAACCATTGCCTTTGGCTACTAGAAAACATATTGGCTGACATTTCTCTGGACAGAAGGATGAGGTTTCAAAATATGCCGTCAGGCTGACATTGTGATGAGGTAGATCTCGACAAATAAGGATAAACTCTGGCAACAAAAGAGTTTACTTGGTGGCAAAAATTAATTTGTAAAAGTAAATGCCTAAGAGTTCCAGATAACCACAAGCTCATTATAAGGCAACACAATAATTGGGATATTAAAAATAAAAATGTAAATGCTCATGAATGATATGGACTGAGGGGGGTGGCTAAGAGTGCCCCCAATGCTGAACACCAGCATTCACCTCCAAGTGCTTTCTTAGGAAAGGGGTTCAGAGCAGCATGATCAGGATGTCATGGGCTAGGAGCATTGAGTCTGGAGAAAAAGTATTGGTGGTACTGATGGATCTCCACAGATCCACTGAAGGTCACCTCATAGGGGAGAGATTTGATAGGTGTTTTGCCTATGTGGTTCATTGTTCTGAACGAGTCACTGAGCAGAGAAATGAGATGCTAGGGGAACCATGCTAGAGGCATGACTTCATTTAGTCCTTAGGATAACTCCAGCAGATCAGTCTTATTATTCTCACTTGACACATGAGAAAGATGCTTATGAATTATCAAGCTCAAGGTCACAAGTTTGTAAGTGGCAAAGCTAGGACTCAAACCTGCACCTGGGAGTCCCCTTCCTCCAGGAAGTCTCCCCTGATTATGTTCCCCCTAACTATACAGGAGGGTTTCTCTGGTGGCTCAGATGGTAAAGAATCCACCTGCAAAGCAGGAGACCCAGATTAATCCCTGGATCTGGAAGATTGCCTGGAGAAGGGAATGGTTACCCACTCTAGTATTCTTGCCTGGAGAATCCCATGGACAGAGAAGTCTGACTGGCTACCATGGGGACGCAGAGTTGGACATGACTGAGCAGCTAAGCGCACTTGCTCGCGCGCACACACACATACACAACTATGCAGGAAGTCTATCCCCTTGACCTCTGACCTCTCTCTCTCTCAGGTGCACCTTTTGTCTAGGGCTGCTTCTCTCTCTCTTCATCCATTCCCTAGGATCTTTCCTCCTGTGCCCTCCACAGAACCCACACACTCACAAAGTTTCAATCTTCATCACTCCCTGTTGGCAAGTCCCAGTTATTACCTCCTTAGCTTGTCAGTTTCCATTGCCCCATTTTATCCCTTAGGGCAGCTTTATCACTGGTAGGTACATAAAGTTCTGGACTATGACCAAACACAGCAATCAGCACTGCTTGAACATCTACCAGGCTCAGGGGGAGCGGGGAGAGCAAGTTATCAGAAAGCAACCAATGGGAACAAAAGATGCTCAGAAATCATCATTTGATTGTCAAAGAGCACATTCTTTGCATAATTAGCTAGTACTCAGTCTCTGACATGTAAGTATTCCCCATCCATTGGGAGAAAAAAAGATATGCTAACAAATAATTTTAGGTATTGTGAAGTGATGCAAGGGCTTCCCTGGTGGCTCGGTGGTAAAGGACCCACCTGCCAACGCAGGAGACATAAGAGACACAGGTTCAATCCCTGAGTGGGGAAGATCCCTTGGAGAGGGAAATGGCAACTCACTCCAGTATTCTTGCCTGGAGAATCTCATGGACAGAGGAGCTTGCTGGGCTATAGTTCATGGGGTTGCAGAGAGTCAGATACTACTGAAGTGACTTAGCACTCATGCACAAAGTGATGTAAAGGAGTGCAAAGGCAGAAGAGTGAGGACCTGTTGAGATGTCTCGGCCACTGTTCTGGAGGAGTTTGAGGGCAGACAGCATGGCAAGGGCTTTCCACACAAAATCACATTGAAATAGAGAGTGTGGAATGCCACCCATAGTGGTGGCCCTGCACTGTTTGGAGATGCCAACAAGTATGGGGTGACTTGGGGTGTTAATCACAAAGGTCAATAAGTTCCTCTGCCCGTGGGATTTTCCAGGCAAGAATACTGGAGTGGGTTGCCATTTCCTTCTCCAGGGGATCTTCCTGACCCAGGGATTGAACCCATGTATCTTTCAACTCCCCCGTTGGCAGGTGAGTTCTTTACCACTTGCACAACCCAGGAAGCCCCCACAAAGGTCAAGCTGTCAGCTAATAATGAGCAGAGGTGAGGAGATTGGCATCTGGCATACATGTGACTTAGGCACACATGCTTGGTATTCATTAAGTTTATTTATTAGAAAAAGAGCCCAGAAACTTTGAGGAGGGAATTTGGACACTACCTGATGATCAATTAGAGATGAGATACTTTCTGACCCTGCAACTCCACTCTAGGACTTCATCTTAAAAGAATGCCTGTTGTTCAGTTCAGCACTTTTTAAATTTTTTTGGCAATAGTGGAACACTGGAAAAGATTCCAAAAAATGTTTTTTGCCAAAGAATTACTTGGCAAATTATCAAAACATCATACAATGTAATATGATGGAGCTAATAAAAAGGAATGAGTTAAATAAATATGTATCCACATGGAAGGGCTTCCCTGGTGGCTCAGGGGTAAAGAACCTGCATGCCAATGCAGAAGATGCAGGTTCAATTTCTGGGTCAGGAAGATACCCTGGAGAAAGAAATGGCAACCAACTTAGCATTCTTGCCTGGGAAATCCCATGGACAGAGGAGCCTGGTGGGCTACAGTCCATAGGGTTGCAAAGAGTCAGACACAACTGAAGCAAGCATGCACACATCAAGACTTTGAGGACTTATTACAAGACCATACCATGCATTCATTCAGTCTTTCACCAAGACCCTTACTATATGCCAAGGCCTCTTCTAGTATATTAGTTAGCTATTGTTTCTGGCTGCTAGTTATAGGGAGCCAAACAAGCTATAGTGGGTATTTTTCTTTCGCATAACAGAAATCCCAGAAGTAGGGAGTCTAAGGCTTGTATGGTGGCATCCTATTTCATTAATAACATTCTATATTTCTGCTTTCCCTTTTTTTCACCATTCTGGTTTACAGTCTAAAAGTTGCCTAATGATCACAATATGACTGCTGCAATTCCAGTCATCACAGCTAAATTCCAGTCAGCAGGGAAGAGGACAGGGAAATGGCAGTAAAGGCATATTTTCCATCTGAATCAACCTCTTTCAAAACAGCTTTAATGGAAACGTTACCCAATTTTATTTGTATTTCATTGGCCATCTCTAGGTGCAAGGAGAATGGGAAATGTAGATTTTTACTATAGCTTGATACAATACAGAGGGAGGAAAGAAAAAGAGATGCTGGGAAGATATTTCTCACAGCTGGGCACCATGGGTGATGCAGAGATTAACACACAGCTCTGCCTTCAAGGAGCTCAACCTTCAGGGAGAATAATTTCCTTCCAAAATGGTTAAAAGAATAATTACATCTTGAGGCATACAGTTTCATCTCAAGAAAGAGACTCTGTAATTTAGGACAGCACCATCCCAGAAGATTCTAGACCATAGAGAATTTTGCTGAGTTTGTTTGTATGCTTTCATTCACTAAGAATTGCATTTCTGTCTATGAAGTCGCTTGGGCCTGCTCCTACCCACCAGCATTTATATTTATATTGCATATAACTCTGCGGTAGGAAATGGGAGAATTATTTGCTGATAGCAAATGTCCACAGAATTTCTGGACCGATTTCCCTGAGACAAATGACAGGTAGATGCAGAAGGCGTTGCAGTCCTGTCTGTCCCCTCCCCTCCCTTAGGTTAACCCCAGTCGTACTCAGGTTGTGGGCGCTGCGGCTTTATTAAGAGAGGGATTCCTGTAGGAGGGGTGCAAAACCCTCTGTCTGTGCAATATGTAGCTCCAACTCCAGACAAAGGAGAGACGCACTTTTCTCTCTATTTTGTTTTAAGCAGATCCCTTGTTTTTAGACAAAGTCAATGTGGTGGGCTCTGGTGGTTTTCTGCCCCCAAGGGAAAAGAGTGCTTTTTTTTTTTTTTTTTAAAGCTGGTTTCTTCTATTTCTATCCTGGCCAGGGGTGAGGATTTCCCCCAGAGCTAAGAATAGAGAAAGTATTCGTTGCTTAGTTGTGTCAGACTCTTGAGATTCCATGGACTATAGACTGCCAGACTCCTCTGTCCATGGGATTTTCCAAGCCAGAATACTGGAGTGGGTTACCATTTCCTCCTCCAAGGGATCTTCCTGACCCAGGAAACAAACCCATGTCTCCTGAGTCTCCTGCATTGGCAGGCAGATTCTTTACCACTTAGCCACCTAGGAAGCCTCATTTTTTTTAAGCGAGGAAGGGCCAAAGATCTGTGTGACTGGCTAGGTAGAGCACAGCTTTAGAGCGGGACCACTCAGCAGTCAGGCAACAACCTCAGAAGTACAGCCTGAACTTAGACTCATCAAGACACTAGAGATGAGGGGGCAGGTAGACAAGCTGCCAAAGGGATAAACCAATAACCACTGGTGAGTGATGCATATCAGGAGCCTGGAGGAAGACCTGGTTTGGAACTGAGCGACTCTGTCCCAGCCTCCCATTCTGTGCAGGGGAAAGATGAGTCCAAAGAGTCTCTGCGAGTGAGGGGTTTCGTGGTCATCACGGAGAACCCTCAGTCAGATTTGGGTTCTGGGGAGACTATTTCCTCTCTTCTGCTGCCCCATAGGTCTAAAGACAAAAGAAGGGCTTCTCTGGTGACTCAGTGATACAGAATCCACCTGCCAATGCAGGAGACTCGCGTTTGATCCCTGGGACTGGAAGGTTCCTTGGAGGAGGAAATGACAACCCACTCCAGTATTCTTGCCTGGAGAATCTCCTGGACAGAGGAGCCTGGCAGGCTGCAATTCATGCGGTGGCAAAGAGTCACACATGACCGAGCAACTGAAGAACAACAATGTGAGCATAAGGTGCTATGAGAATGAAGCAGATGCCTCAGAACTCAGCAGGGGTGGAGGGAGAGGGGAATTTATGTGCAGACTCTTTGTCACTTGCTACAGGAAACACATTTCTTCAGAACACCTTGATAGGTGAGTCCTAGAATGAGCTCCATTTGACTCATAATGAACCTGGGATCGGAGACGGGAGAGTGACTTACTCAAGGTGACCCAGCTGATTAGGGACAAACAAACATCAGGTTCCAGGTCTTTTGATACTTGGGTCAGATCCAGGCAGGGAGTTTCACCCAGTGGTCTGTCCATGGACTTTGGAGTTGGGTTTGACTTCATACTCTCCTACCTGCTCACATCTCTGAGCCTCTTAGTCATTTGCAACTTGAGGATAAGGATTCTATCTTCTCACAGGGATGCTGTAGGACAAGACTGAGATAAGGCACACCTGTAACACACTTCACACTGGACCTGATGCTAGAGCTGCAAAATTGCCACCGTGACTTAATAAAGGGTCTAATGGGACGTCCCTGGTGGTGTAGTGCTTAGACTTTGCCTTCCAGTGAAGGGGGAGAAGGTTTGATCCCTGGTCAGGGAGCTAAAATCCCACATGATTCAAGGCCAAAAAACACATAAAACAGAAGCCATATTGTAACAAATTAAAGACTTTTTAAAAAGATCTGCATTAAAAAAAAAAAATGAGGAGACTAGAGTAGACCCTGCCCTTACGACAGAGGGAGCTGGTCAAAGGAATATGAATTTCTCTGGATCAAAAAAGTTGAGTTCATCCTCCCTCCAAAGCTTCATGCAGACCAGAGTCTGGCCCCCAGCTGGGATTCGAAGGGGAATTTAAAACCCACCCTCCTGGTGAGCCTGACTTGGCCAGAGACAGCAGACAACACCCCTCGCCTGGTGAACACAGCCAGGCTCCTCTCTGGACCCACTGGGCTCAGCGACTCGGTCCACACTTCCCAGCCCCTCTTGATCCTCCCTTCCTGCGCGGTCCTCCCCTCTCGCAGCCGGCCGGGCGGAGCGAGGCCCAGGAGTGAGGCTGCCCTGGCAGCAGTGCGGAGAGCCAGGGCCTCAGGCAGGGGCGTGGCCAGGGCGGGCGAGGGCGGGCCCAGGGAGGGCCGGGGGAAGCATCTGTTTGGGAACCGCCTTCCGCCGAGCGGGTGCCAAGGCAAGCAGAAGGTCTGACTCAGCCCAGCTGCTTCATCCAGAGCCCCTCGTCACATGCTCGCGGTTGGGACCACAGGCCCCAGTGACGATGGCACTTAACCATGAGCGAGCCAGCGGACGTCCCCGCTGTCCCATTCCTGGTAGGGCCCCTGAGGATTTCGTGAAATCTTGTTCCTGTGGTTGCTACGGACCACTCTTTGAGTTCTAAAGTTCAAATGTAGTCTTTTCTTTTCAAAAAATCTGCCACAATTCAAAGTGAACTGTGTTTCTATAAAAAGGAAAAAAAAAGTACTTTTTCGGAAAAACCATAGCCCAAACTGGAACATTTAAATATGAGATTGATGTATAAATATGCATACCCTCTCATAAAAATAGAGTGGTTTCGGTTTATGCTTATTTTTTCCCTTCATGTGTTAAGTGTCATTTAAAATCCACCAAAAGCCATCTTGTGGGGAGTAGAATCAGTGGGTCATGCCCCTCCCCCACTGATGGAGACAATTTTTTTAAGCATTATTTATTATTAGCCGTTTTATTCATTTGGCCACATGGGATCTTAGTTCCCAGACCAGGGATGGAACCCACCCCCTTTGCATTGGCATTACAGAGTCTTAGCTATTGGACACCAGGGAAGCCGCCAGAGACAACTGTTAATCCAGGGAATGGATCTTCAAGCTGTTTACAGAGGCATGATTTGTTGATTAAACAGTCATCCAGTCACCCATTTCCATTACCTTGCATGGAGGTGTGTTTCCAGACCCCCAAGCAGAGATGAGGGATGGGCATGGCCTGAAAGGGATGGTGTTGAAGGGTCCACAAGGAATGTTTCAAAGGAAGGAAAAGTGGGGAAGACTTGGAGGTCCGTGTCCCCCTCAAAGAAGTGCTAGGACTGCGCTTGCTCCAAGAAGAAGCTAAGGGAACATTTCCTCCAAGTCAAGGCCACTGCGTTGTGTAAGAGAAGCCTCAGGTTCAGGTCCCCTGCATGGTTCCGGCCCAATTCCTTCATGTCCCTGACTCACTCTAAGATGAGCTGGATGGTGCCGATGCAGAGGTGTGCTGAGGTGACTAACTGAAAACATGCCTGCTCAGCCAGGAAGAGATGTGGGCAGTCCCTGGGTCACCCACGGGAGAGGGCTGGGCTTGTTTGGTGCTCTGGCAGTCGAAGCATTTATTTTATTTCAGGAGAAAAAAGAATTGAGAACAAGACCAAGAATAGCCAAGAGTGGGGATGACAAGAAAGAAGAGAGCATCTTGTAGTGCCCGAAAGTAAAAAGTGATTGAACACCCAGGCACAGGTATGTATGGGAGTTTGTCAAAGGACCACAGGGAGGATGAAAGAGCCCCCACTATAGCCAAAGCTGGACCGATCTGAGCAACACAATTAAGGGACATTGGATTATAAACCAAAGTATAAAATAAATGGGCTTCCCTGGTGGCACAGTGATAAAGAATCTGTCTGCAATGCAGGAGACGCAGGAGATGTAAGTTCAATCCCTGGGTGGGGAAGATCCCCTGGAGGAGGGCATGGCAACCCACTCCAGTATTTTTGCCTGGAGAATCCCCATGGACAGAGGAGCTGGGTGAGCTATAGTCCACGGGGTAGCAAAAGAGCGGGAAACCACAGAGTGACTACACAACAACATAAAATAAATACCCCTGCCTCATACTGATAGAAATAAAAGATTGAATAATGGAGAGAGAAGAGACCAGTGCCCCATGCAGAAGAATCCCAAATCATTCCTGTTTACGCTGACCCTTCAGGAGTTGGGCATAACTCCCCATCCCTTATGTGTGGGCCATGTGTCCTGGCTTCCTTCAAAAGACCAGAGGATGGAAAAGCGGGGGAAGGGGCAAAAAGAGTAGCTTTGGGACTTCCCTGGCGGTCCAGTGGTTAGGACTTCACCTTCCTATGTAGGGGGTGCTGGCTCCATCTCTGGGGAAGCTAAGATCCCACGTGCCTCAGGGCCCAAAAATCAAAACATAAAACAGAAGCAATATTGTTACAAATTCAGTAAAGACTTTAAAAATGACCTATATCAAAAAAGACTTAAAAAAAAACAAAAAAAGAAATAGAGTAGCTTCATGGTGCAGAAGCCGACAAACACCGTGTCTCCCGGGTGATCAAGGCCAGTGTGGGCAGCCGTATTTCACATTGAGAGTACGTACTATTGATGTTGGTGTCATACTATCTTTCTTGCAAAAACCCATAACCCCAGTCTAATCGTGAGTAACTCATCAGATCTATTCCAAAAGAGGGACATCCTACAAAATACCTGACCAGAATTCCTGAAAACTGTCTAGGCCACCAAAAACAAGGAAAGTTTCATAAATTGTCAGCCAAGAGGAACCTAAGGAGATGCAAAGACTAAATGTAATGTGCTGTCCTCAGTGGGATTCTGGAACAGAGAGAGGACATAGGGAAAAGCCAAGAGAATCCAAACAGACAGTGGACTTTAATTAACAATAAGGGACCACTGGGCATATATCCAGAGAAAACCATAAATCAAAAAGCTGCATGCACCCCAATGTTCATGGCATCACTATTTATGATAGCCAGGACATGGAAGCAACCTAAATGCTCATGGACAGAAGAATGGATAAAGATGACATACACAGTGGAATATTATTCAGCCATGAAAAAGAACAAAATTGTGCCATTTGTAGAGATGTGGATGGACCCAGAGAATGTCATACAGAGTGAAGGAAGTCAGAAAGAGGAGAACAAATATTGTATATTTAATGCATATATGTGAAATCTAGGAAACTGGTACAGACGAACCCATTTGCAAGCAGAAATAGAGATACAGGTATAGAGAACAAATATATGGACACCAAGTGGAAAGAGCAGGGTAGGACGGGTTGGGAAATAGGGATTGACATGTATACACTGTTGATACTATGTGTAAAATAGATGAATGATGAGAAACCACTGCCTAGCACAGGGAACCCCTACCTGATGCTCTGTGGTGACCTAGTAAAAGGAAGTGAAAGGGAAGTCGCTCAGTCGTGTCCGACTCTTTGCGACCCTGTGGACTGTATCCCACCAGGCTCCTCAGTCCATGGGATTTTCCAGGCAAGAGTACTGGAGTGGGTTGCCATTTCCTTCTCCAGGGGATCTTCCCAACCCAGGGGTTGAACCAGGGTCTCCTGCACTGCAGGCAGACACTTGACTGTCTGAGCTACCAGGGAAGCCCAAATGGGAAGGAAATTTAAAAAAAAGACGGGATATATATATATATACACACATACATATATATATCTGATTCACTTTGTTGTACAGCAGAAACTAACACAACATTGTAAAGCTATTATACTCCAATAAAAATAAATAATACTGGACCACTGTTGTTCCATCAATTCTCACAAGTGTGCCATGCTGGTAGGTAAGGTGACTATAATAGGAGACACTTTGTCGGGGGACGGGGGGTGTGTAGGAGAACAGTTGGTACAATCTACTCAATGTTTCTATAAGTCTAAAACTCTTCTATGCTTAAAAAGTAGAGTCTATTAATGTAAAGAAGGAGGAGGAGGACAGGAGGGAAGATAATTTTTAGTACATGCCTCCATAAAGAGCTGACTGAGAGAGGGTATGGTCGGCAGAGGAGGTGAGGGTGACTCAGAAGAGGGGAAAGTGGGGTATCCTCATACCCCCCAAAGTTTCAGGGAGATGGACAAACCTCCAAGGTGAGACAGGGGGAGGAACTGGCATCAGGGACCTGAGTCCAGGGCTGTCTGCGTGCCTGCAAGGCAGTAGGAACACCCAAGGTGGGGAATTTCTGGTTCTTGAAACTTGATTCTGTAAAGGAGGAAAATGTCTTTGCTATTTATAACCACAATAGCCCTCTAAGGAAGGGGTGCTCTGGCCCACAAAGACTCTTTTGTTCTGCCAAGCACCTCTATGAATGCAGACCCGCCTGGAGCTGACTCTGGAAGGGGATGAAAGGCAGAGGGAGGAAGAGAAGAGATGGAGAAGAACCAGCAAAGTGGCAGAAGGCCGAGGGCTCTGCAGGGTGAAATGGCCAGTGAGAAGCCCTCCCGTACGTAGGTCGGTCAGAAGGACGTTTATAACAGGAGTGTCAAGCATGCTGTTTTAAGTTGCTTGCACTCAAATCCACCACATGAACTTCCTTGGTGACCCACAGCTCATCCATAGGTGCTCCAAAAGCAATGCCCTGGAACATCCCCAGTTGATTTCCTGGAAGAGAAAGAAGGTAGAGAGTTTCCATGGGTCATCACTTGGGTGGAGATATAGAGGAAAGTGCAGGGAACAGAGCGTCAGATAATTCAGTAGATGTGCAACACTGGGTATGGAGGTGGCTGTGGGGATGGAGGCCCCAGGGAACCCCAGGCATCTTGGGGAGAGTTGAGCCTTCCTTGCATCCTTTGGGGAGGGGCTACCTGGAACAAGGTGTCAGCCAGGATCTCCTGGACCTCCATGGGCTGGGAGATGCCTGCTGACAACTGGGCTCTCTGCAGTACTTTCTCAGTGTTGGAGGACTTGCCACGGTGACCAGGTCCATGTGGACAGAATGGCTGGGTTCATACGTCCGAGAAAGTGTGCCTGGGGCCCTTCCTAGGGAAGACAGGCACTCAGGACTTGCAAACTCAGCTCACACCGCGGAGCCCTGCACCTCGTAGGCGTGCTAACCCTGCACACCTGCTTCCTTTTCCAGTGAAGCTTTGCTTAAAGAACACAGCAGCCTGATTGCATCACAAGAGCACAGTTCAGCGCCGCTCCTTCCATCCGGGTGTGTGTTTGCTTCGTTGCTGACAATCATCTCTGGTAGATAATGACGAACACACCATTCACTAATTAACACCCCCAGAAAACATCTGTTTTTCTTCTTTCTGGTTGGCATTTGGAAATAGAAATCACTGAGGATCTAAACTGTCCGTGTGTGTGTGTGTGTGTGTGTGTGTGTGTGTGTGTGTTGGCGGGGTGCAGGGTGGGACAGCAGGCAGGCGCCAAGAGTGACTCTATTTAAAATCTCCCCGACCAGCCGCAGCTTGCTGCCTGGCACAGAATAACTGGCGTGGGTTAGGCTTTCAGTAAGTGGTGGCTGTGGTTGGCTGTGGTTGTTACTGTTGTCGGGAGCCACTGAAGGGTTGGGATGGTGGGGGATGAGCATCCGTCTCTGGTGGTAGAGTGAAGGGGATAGTGTGTTAGTCGCTCAGTCATGTCTGACTCTTTGTGACCCCACAGACTGGAGCCCACTGGGCTCCTCTGTCCACGGGATTCTGCAGGCAAGAATACTGGAGTGGGTTGCCATTCCCTTCTCCAGGGGATCTTCCTGACCCAGGGATCGAACCCGGCTCTCCTGTATTGCAATGGGTTCTTTACTGTCTGAGCCACCTGGAAAGCCCTTGGGTTCTGGCAAAGGATAAGCTTTAGAACATCACTTCTGATGCTGGACACAGGAGGATGAGCTTGTGGTTGGATGTGAGAGATTTTCATCTGGACCAGAATTCTTATTTTTATTTTCTTAATTGGAATATGATTGCTTCACAATGTTGTGCTGGTTTCTGTTGCACAATAAAATGAATCAGCTGTATGTATACACATATCCCCTTCCTGTTGAGCATCTCCCCCACTCCATCCCACCCCTCTAGGTCATCAGAGCCCCGAGCTGAGCTCCCTGTGCTACACAGCAGGTTCCCACGAGCTTTGTATTTTACACATGGTGCTGTGTGTATGTCTGTGCTATTCTCTCAGTTTGTCCCCCTCCCCTTTCCCTTCTGTGTCCACATGTGCATTCCCTATGTGGACCAGACTTTGTAATACTTACATGTGACTAGGAAGTTTATATCTTTCTGGGATGACATTAAAAAAAAAAATGAACTGCACAGCTGAAGTTGGGATTTTTTTTTGACTGTTCCATGTCTAAACCCCCTTGAGTTCAGACTGTTTGATAAACCAGTTATATAGGTATAGATGTTCATGCGGGCAAGTTTAGAAAACATTTGTCTGGAGAAAGATGGACATAAAAATCAGCTAGATAAGGAAAGAAAAATATTCACTTTTTTGTGAATAACATTACAGTTTTGATGCAGTTCCTTTGTAACTTCTTATTTTGATGTAATGTCAGACTTGCAGAAATGCTGTAAGAGAGTTACAAAGGTATTCCCCTGTACTCTCCACCCAGATTCACCAGTTGTTCACATTTTGCCTCATTGGCTTGATTTTTCTCCCTTTATTCTTCCTTTTTCCTCTTTCTCCCTGGAGATATATATATATGTGTGTGTGTGTAGTGTGTATTGATATATTCAATTATTTTTATAATATGCTAAGTACATTCTAATATCTTCATAAATATATTAAAAGTTATTGTGACTATTAAAAAATAATAACTTTTAGCAATGTACTCATGTAATTTAGACAGACAATTTCTGAACCGTTTGAGATGAAATTAGAGATACCAAGCCCTTTATCCCTAAATACTTTAGTGACTATTTCCTAAGAATAAGGCTCTTTCAGACCCACAGTGCCAGTATCAAAATCAGGAAATTTAGTATTAATGCTATTATGTAATCCACAGTCTGTATTCAAGTGATATCAGTTGTCCTAATCATCTTCTTTTTAGGTTTATTTTATTTTCGCTATATTGGTTTTTCACTGTGGCACGGGATTTTCTCTAAGTGTGGCATGCAGGCTGAGTGCCCTGAGGCACATGGGATCTTAGTTTCCCGACCAGGGATCAAACCCAAGTTCTCTGCATTGGAAGGTGGATTCCTAACCACTGGACTACCAGGGAAGTCCCCTAATAATCTTCTTTATAGTAGTTCCCCGCCCCCCGGATCAGCAACCAACCCAGAATGTCACAATCCATTTAATTTTCTTGTCTCTTTAGTCTCCCTTAATCTATAAGGGTCCCTCAGTCTTCACCTTCCATGACCTTGATATTTTAAAATACAGGCCAGTTAATTTATAGGAAGCCCCTCAGTTGAAGGTAGCCTGATGTTTCCTCATGTACAACCCATTCAGGTTATACACTTTTTTTGGTTACAAATGCCCCGGAAGTAATGAGTCTTCACTGTGTCTTATCACGGTGCACGTGAAATGGACTTACCTCGCTGTCAGTGATGTTAACGTTCTCACCCAGTGATGGTCAGATATTAAGGAAATTGGGTTGCACTGGAGGACACTGTTTTATAAACTGCTTTTTCACTTAACAGTTGATTACAAATGTTTGGCATACTTTAAATATTCTTATACAGAATCATTCTAATAGATGCATCGTTTTCCACTGTCATATCATATTTACTTACTACAACTCCTATTATTTTGCTAAATTTTAATGTTTTGCCAAATATCTCCTACCATGAGCAATGCAATGCTGAATATTTTTATAAATAATTCTTTTCTATATCAAAGATACTTCCTGAGAGTAAATCCCTAGAATTGGAGTTGACAAAGATTATGAATAATTTTGGGCTTTCCTAGTGGCTCAGACACTGAAGAATACCTGTAATGCACGGGACCTGGGTTCGATCCCTGGGTTGGGAAGATCCCCTGGAGAAGGAAATGGCAACCCATTCCAGTATTCTTGCCTGCAGAATGCCATGGACAGAGGAGCCTGGAGGGCCACAGTCCATGGGGTGGCAAAGAGTAGGACACAATTGAGCGACTGAACACGCACTTAAGTTGTCATCGTTTCACACACTTGTAAATGTAGTTGTAAATAATTGTTCCACTGGTAATTAATTTGTGGAGTTAGGTCTTCAGTTAAAGAGCACAGCCAAGGGACTTCCCTAGTGGTCCAGTGGTTAAGAATCCTCCTTCCAATTCAGGGAATGTGGGTTTAATCCCTGGTGGGGGTGGGCAATGAAAGATCCCTCATACAACTGAGACCCAACACAGCCAAAAAAAAGAAAGAACATGACCTGACGTAGAAGCTTGGTGGTGAAGAGCACAGGCTCTGGGGTCAGGCTGACCTGATGTTGAGTCCTGGCTCTGCTGGGTGACTCTGGGTGGGTCAGTCACAGTGGGTCTCAATTTTCTCAGCTGTAAACTAGGAGATAATAATAGGGTCGTGGTGAAGATTAAATGAATTATTGTGTGTAAAACGCCTGCTACTGGGCACTCAGTAAATGTTGGTTGTAATGGTTGCTTTGTTATTGTAACCCAGTCTACTGAGGACTGCATTCAAAGAGATTCTGATTCACCAGGAAGTGTGTAAAGGAGATGAGAAGAGCAGACAGAGTCCAAAAAGGAGCAGCAAAGGACAAGAAGAGAGGCTTTCGGAGACATTCTCGGTGGGGCTGGGTCCTTGTTATGCAACATCCTGCACTGATCTGCTTTACCGACCCTTTCCAGGCTCAAAGTTAAGGAGTCTGAGAGGTTAGAAAAAGCGTTGAAGTGTTAGTCCTTGAGTCGTGTCCTACTCTTTGTGACCCCATAGACTGTAGCCCGCCAGGCTCCTCTGTCCATGGGATTTCCCAGGCAAGAATATCGGAGTGGGTTGCCATTCCCTTCTCCAGGGGATCTTCCTGACCCAGGGATCTCCTGCATTAGCAGGCAGATTATTCACCATCTGAGCCACCAGGGAAGCCCTTTGAGTGGTTAAGGGGTTGTCATTGTTTTTCTTTAAGTATTTTTTTAACTTTTAATTTTATATTGGAGTATAGCGAATTAACAACACAGTGATAGTTTCAGGTGGACAGCAAAGGGGTTGTATCCATTCTCCCCCAAACTCGCCTCCCATCCAGGCTGCCGCATAACACTGAGCAGAGTTCCCTGTGCTGTACAGTTCCCTGTTGGTTATCCATTTTAAATATAGCAGAGTGTACCTGTCTACCTCAAACTCTCCAACTCTAAGGGGCTGTCATTTGGATGGGTTTACTTTTCTGTGCTGTGTGGACGCCTGTCTGTCCCTTGGTGACTTTCAACAGCTATTTAAGGTCCCTGGGTATGTGTACAGCTGCAGGCTGCTGACTTGGAGTTTCAGCCTCAGTCAGGAGCACTTTGCTGTTGTTGCTCTTCTCCTTCCGTCTCCTTCAGCATCAGACTCCTTTCCAGTGAGTTGGCTCTTCGCCTCAGGTGGCCAAATGATTGGAGCTCCAGCTTCAGCATCAGTCCTTCCCATGAATATTCAGGACTGATGTACTTTAGGATGGACTGGTTTGATCTCCTTGCTGTCCAAGGAATTCTAAAGAGTCTTCTCCAACACCACAATTCGAAAGCATCAGTTCTTCAGCGCTCAGCCTTCTTTATGGTCCAACTCTCACATCTGTACATGACTACTGGAAAAACCACAGGTTTGACTCTACAGACCTTTGTTGGCAAAGTGATGTCTCTGCTTTTTAATACTTAGGAACCCTTAAGTGACGAATGAACTTGGAAAACACGGAGCCCAGTGCCTGGTACATAGTAGGGGCTCATCTAAGGCAACCTGCTTCCCTTTCCCCAACTCCCTCTCTCCCCATTCCTCACGGACACAGCAGATGATGGGTAAAAGCATGAACCAGCAACGTGGTCGCAGTCTGGTCCTTCTCATTACCTGCTGCACGATACTGGGCAGGTCAGGTACACTACCCTCTGAACTTCTCTTTGCTACTCTATGAATCATGGTTTGGGAACAACATGGTTTCAAAGGGGTCTTTCAACTCTAATATTCTATGATTTTATCATAAAAGATTTGATAGAACTGCTTTTTCCTGGAAGCTCACACCTTTGCGATATTTACACATAGAAATCAAAATATAAAGTGAAGGATGCCAATTGCTCAAAGAAGGAATGCCCAAGGGTGTTCAAAAGGACCTCCATCCGCTTAGCCTCTTATCATCTGGCCTGCTTGCCAGGTGCTAAGTGCCTCCGTAGAAGCTCCTAGTTGCTGGTTCCCCTCAAAAGCCAGGTTTCCTATGGTGGCTCCACTAACTCACTACTTGTCAGACCCCAGCTATGCAGTTGTTGGTAGGGAGGGTGGAATTCTTTCCAGCCTCACGATGGAAATTTCAAGAAAATCATGTGAGACCTTCACAGAGAGCTGCACCCTCACCACCGCAAATGGTATCATGGCAAAGACAAATATGTAACATTTCAGAACTTGGGAGCGATCCACGCTCAGAAAGGGAGCAATCTGGCTGATGCACAGCCATCCTGTGGTCCAGCGGAGGGAAAAGAAAAACAACAAAGTTTCTAATTATCCGGCCACAATCCTGTATTTTGATGGCAAAGAAAGGAAATAACAGAGTTCTCCTCTAGTCCCAGGCACACCAAAGGGGCCAGGAGAAAAGCCTTCAGCCGAGACGACTGCTGAGCCCACAGCTGGCCCTCGGCCCAGGCGGCCCCAGTCAATACTCCTCAGATAAACCCCCAGAAGCTGATGGTGGTCCCCACTTCCTCCTCTGCCCCTTTTGCAGGAGTATCAGCAGCAATTACCTCCTCGAAACCTCTTAACTCTCTTCCATGTCCTTTCTCAGACATATGTGTTGGAGTGGGAGGAATTGGGGTCAGGGAGATCAAACAACAACCTTTACTCAGTGATAAACCAAATCACAGCTCATCCACCAGGGGCATTTTTGATCTGGGCTCCCAGTGCTCCTTCACTGTGCACTCTGAAGCTCTGACGCATCCTTTAGCTCTTCTGAATGTCACCTGTGGCCATGAGATCAGTGAAGTTCTCCTGTCTTACCAGACTGCAACAGTAGCGGACTGGAGCTTCAATCCTAAGATTTTTAGAGCGTGACTCATACCCCACCTCAAGAATTTATCAGAAGCGTCAGCACAGAGAGTCTGGCATGAAAGGACACTGCTGTTGTTTAGTCGCCAAGTCATGTCTGACTCTTTACAACCCCATGGACTGTAGCCCGCCAGGCTCTGTCCATGGGATTTCCTAGGCAAGAATACTAGAGTAGGCTGCCATTTTCTTCTCCAGGGGATCTTTCTGACCTGAAGACTGAAACCTGAGTCTCCTGCATTGGCAGGCGGATTCTTTACCACTGAGCCACCTGGGAAGACCAGCCTGTCGCTATACCCATCATTTAATCAATGGGAACCCTGAAACCTCTCCCAAGACTTTGCAGCACATGAAGGGCAGAGTTGGATTGGGTGTCCTGGGCCAGATCCTAAACTTTGCTTAGGGTGTCACGTGGCTGTTCTTAACTTCATTAGTCTAAGCCAGGAGGTTCTCAGGGAGCGGGGATGGCCCCTGGGGGACATATTAGAAACACAGATCCCCTGGCCCCTGACCCACTAACTCAGCAACTCTGACTGTGGGTCCCAGAACTCTGTGTTTAGCAAGTCCTACAGGAGATTGTGAGGCTTCCTAGGTGACGCTAGTGGTAAACGCAGGAGACATACGAGATGTGGGTTGGATCCCTGGGTTGAGAAGATTCCCCGGGGGAGGAAATGGCAACCCACTCCAGTATTCTTGACTGGAGAATCCCATGGATAGAGGAGCCTGGTGGGCTACAGTTCATGGGCTTGCACAACTGAAGTGACTTAGCTTGCAAGCACAGGTGATGTTGAGTCAGGGTCAAGTTTAAGAATTTGTACAGGGAGGGAGGTGGGAGGGGGGTTCAGGATGGGGAACACATGTACACCCGTGGCAGATTCATGTTGATGTATGGCAAAACCAATACAATATTGTAAAGTAATTAACCTCTAATTAAAATAAATAAATTTATATTTTTTAAAAAAAGAATTTGTATCCCTCAAGATGTGGATTTTTCTGGAACACTGGACTCCTCAAAAGCAATAGTTTATGACTTTTCCCTCTTCTTCCCATCTAGCATGGGACCTGGCGGTCAGGCAAGTCTCAGCAACAGGCTGTGGTCCTGCGGCCCCCACAGCCTCCAAAGGAGGTGATGTTGATGGAGGGGAGAAGCAGGGGGCTCATTTTCCAAAAGGGGCATCTGTTTAGTGATTGCTATTTAAGATAAAATGGAGATTGTTAGGACTACACTGAAAAGATATTAGGGGAAGTGGTTGAAACCAGATGGTGAGAAAGGCGGAGAGAGCAGGCAGAAGGTGGGACCTGTTTTAAGTGATCACTTCCCACCGAAGCAGCCTGCCCTTGTCCAGTTCACTCACTGACTTGCTTTTTGTTTGTTTCTTAAATATTTACTTATATGGCTGTTCAGGGTCTTTGTTGTGGCAGGCAGGATCTTTCAGCTGTGGCATGTGGGATCTAGTTCCCTGATCAGGAATCAAATCCGTGCGGCCTGCACTGGCAGCGTGGAGTCTTAGCCACTGGACCACCAGGGAAGTCCGCACTCACTGTTTTGAGCTCCCCCAAGAGCCTGTATTTAGGAACAGTGTTACCTGAACAAACTGCTGGGGAAAATTCCTGAAAGCAGTTTGCCCAAACAGATCAATATTTAATTTCTAATGAGCAGCTTTCAATTAGATTCTCAGTTTGACCGCTGTCGCCACGGCAGGCTTTGTGCTCCAGCCAGCGGCCAGGTGTGGCTGACTTTACAGCGTGTTACCCCACTGCTGTTCCCTACAGCGTGTTCCGTCCTACTGTTACACCTAGGCCAGGGGTTCCTAACTGGGGCAGCTTCACCATCCAGGAGACGTTTGATGATATCTGGGACGTTTCTGGTCGGCACAACTGAATGATCTAACGGCCTCTAGTGGAGATAGAAACGTGGATGGTGCTAGACATCCTTCAATGCACAGGACAGACACCCCACAACCAAGTGACCTGGCCCCAAATGCCCATCATACTGAGGTAGAAAAGCCCTGTTTGAGGCTTCCTCTCCCTGGTGATCAGTCACCTTCTTAACGGCCTCTCTACCTCCAATCTCATTCTTTTTTGTTTTTCAATATTTATTTATTTTAAATTATTTGGCTGCCTGAGGTCTTAGTTCTGGCACATGGGATCTTTGTCGCAGTGATTCCGCTTCTCTGTAGTTGTGGCATGAGGGTTTAATTGCCCGGAGGTGTGGAGGATCTTAGTTCCCTGACCAGGGATGGAACTCCTGCCCCCTGCATTGGAAGGAGGATTCTTAACCACTGGACCACCAGGGAAGTCCATCCACTCATTCTTAGAAGCTTATTTTATTTTATTTTCTAAGAAGGCTTAATTCAAACATTTATTGCACACACAAAAATTCAGACACGTAATACAGAACTCAATCACTCCTTAGAAGCAGCTTTGTTCATGCCACAAGTGTACACACGCACACACGCGCACACACACACACACACACTGTTCACAGCACTCATCACCCACAGTCCAAACTCTGACAACTGTTTAAGCCCTGCACACTTAGGGCTCAGTTACTTATCTTTCCAGACTTTCTAGGTGGTGCTAGTTGTAAAGAACCCGATTGCCAGTGCACAAGATCTAAGAGATGCACGTTTGATCCCTGAGTTGGAAGGATCCCCTGGAGGAGGACTTGGCAACCCACTCCAGTATTCTTGCCTGGAGAATCCCATGGACAGAGGAGCCTGGCAGCTACAGTCTCATGGGGTCGCAGAGAGTAAGACACGACTGAAGTGATTTAGTACACACTCGTCTTTTCATTTTTGTGTCCTCATCTCTCTCCAGTCTCTGGACTAAAGTCCTTACCCTGGTGATTCTGCACCAGAATCTCCTGGAGGACTTGTTAAAACTGTGGTTACTGGGGTTAGAGGTTTTGATTCAGTTGGTCTGGATAGTGGGCTGCAGGGTTTGCATCTATTCTAGATGAGACTGCTGCTGCAGCTGGGCTGGGCCCACACTCAGAGAACCTCCACCCTCCACCAACTCCTCTTTGCCTCTTGTCCTGGCCCCCAGCCTCTGCTTCTGTCCAGAATGCTCATGCTTTCTTGGATGGGTCCCTTGACCCACCCAAGTTCTGTCCTCACAGTCCAGCTCAAATGCCACCAGGGATCGAACTTGCAGTGGAAGGCGAAGTCTTAACCACTGGGCCACCAGGAAGTCCCCTGGAGAGAGTTTATTTAGTCAAAGGGACTATTTAGATAGACACTGTCAGGTTGAAGGGAAACTAACAAGTATGCTGAGGCACCCTAAGGCTGGCCATTGCTGGAAGCCATGACCACTGTGAAGGACAAGGTGGGGGGATGGTTCCTGGAGTCGGGGGAGGGTCACCTGAGAGGAGCCCCGGGCTTGGGAAGAGGAGCACAGACATGGCTAGAGAGCAGCCTGGCAGGCAGGGCATCTGGGGAATAAATGCCCCACCTTTCTCTCCAGCGCCCTCTGCTGTCCCACTAGTGCCACCCACTGGCTGAAAGTTCGCTCAGCTGAGTCTGACTTTTCGATCCTATGGACCGTAGCCCACCAGGTTCCTCTGTCCATGGGATTTCCCAGGCAAGAATACTGGAGTGGGTTGCCATTCCTTTATCCAGGGGATCTTCTTGACCAGGGATTGAACCCTGTCTCCCACATAGCAGGCAGATTCTTTACTGTCTGAGCCACCAGGGAATCCCACTGGCTGAACCCAATAAGAAAACAGAGACAAGGTAAAGTGTTGATCCAGCCCATAGAGGTCAGCCTCCAGGGGGCCCAGAGCAGGTGGAGAAGGTTAGAGAGTGGGCCGGGGGTGGGGTGGCAAAGAGAGAATCTGCAGCACATGGCTTCTTTCCCTTCTGTGAAATCCTAGAGTATAGCATCCATATCAGAATTGCCCCCCAGGACCCATGACAAGCCTGGGACTTTGCATAATGGAGTGGGTTATTAATAAATATTTGGTGAGTGAATCTTTCATCATTAGCTGGTCAGTATGTCCAGTGATTAATTTTCAGACATCTCATGGAATTTGGTCACTCGAAGTTTCTCAGAATATTCTAAGAATGTTCATAACTCCAGAGAGAAACCTGCCAGCTGAGGCCCCCATGACGTGGCTGGGAAAACCAGCTAATCATATTTCCCAGCCCTGTCCACCAATTTCTTGCTTATATCACTTTATCTTTCAAAGCAAAGAATATAAAATAGTGATGTATCAGGCTCGTGGAGGAATGTTTTCTCAGATTTCAAGTCATCAAAGAAAACAGACAAGAATGGAATCGACAACAGAGAAACTAGTCTATTAAAAGTGAAATATAACCAAACTAAAATTAAAGGGAGAAAATTATCTGCAAAGTATATTTGCATTAGAAGTGATCATGAGTTCAAACGTATTATTGTTGTTGTTCAGTCACTAAGCCATGTCTGACTGTGACTCCACGGACTGCAGCACACCAGGTTTGCCTGTCCTTCACTATCTCCTGGAGTTTCCTCAAACTCATGTCCATTGACAGTGATTCCATCCAACCATCTCATCTTCTATTGTCCCTTCTTCTCCTGCCCCCAATCTTTCCCAGCATCAGGATCTTTTCCAATCAGTCAGTTCTTCATATCAGGTGGCTTCAGCTTCAGCATCAGTCCTTCCAATGAATTTTCAGGACTGATCTCCTTTAGGATGGACTGGTTGGATCTCCTTGCAGTCCAAGGGACTCTCAAGAGTCTCCTCCAATACCACAGTTCAAAAGCCTCAGTTCTTCAGTGCTCAGCCTTCTTTATGGTCCAACTCTCACACCCATACATGACTACTGGAAAAAACATAACTTTGACTATAGGGACCTTTGTCAGTTAAGTGATGTCTCTGCTTTTTAATATGCTATTTAAGCTTGCCATCGCTTTTCTTTCAAGGAGCAAGTGTCTTTTAATTTCGTGGCTGCTGTCACTGTCTGCAGTGATTTTGGAGCCCAAGAAAATAAAATCAAATGGATTAATTTCTTGTAAATACATTAAAAAAACAACTTGAGCTTAAGAAAGAAGTGGTCTTATATTCTCGCACAACTGGTGAGCATTTATTGAGCACTTAATATGTGCTGGGAACTATACAAAGTGTTTATGTATTTTATCTCATTGAATCCTCACAACTGGCATTTGAGCTCTGAAACATTGTGATTTTCATTTTTCACAGATGTTGAAACTGAAGTACTGAGAGGATAAGTAAGTTATCCTGGTTCTCATAGCTGGTAAAAAGGCACAGTTGGAATTTAAATCCAGATTTGCCTAATTAAATCCAATTCTCACTAGAAAATAGACAGCTAAACGCCAAGACTGTAATCACTGTACAAATTCAATTCAGTGACTGTCTGAGTGCCATTTACACCTACTAAATTAGTTAACACTTTTAAAAAACTATTATTCTGTTCCACTGCGGATCAGGCACTAGTAAAAGGTGTACCCACAGAGCTGGTGACACCATGGATGGATATACACTTTGGGGAAGCAACACAGCAGAACCCATCAGAAATTAAAACCACATTCACAGTGTTTCTTCTGTGATCAGAAGGCTGGTTCACTGTGCTGTTGGAACAGCATTCTGTAATGAGGGGCAAGGATGTGCTGTCTGGGTCTCGGCTTTGCACTCTTTGGGCAGGAGAAAGACAAGCGTCTTCAGATATGCGAGCCACTGTGCTCTTATGTGTATGACCCAGCCCCACCTAGGAGCAGCTTCCCCCAAAGGATTGGGGAGAGGTGGAGTGTGGCATTGGTCAGCTGACTGGGCTGGACGAGGGACAGGATATGGTCCTCCTAAAGCCCTAGGTGGGGTAACCCAGGCACTAGGACCCAGACAGATGGGCACAGCTATGTTCCGAGTTGTATCCTTTCCCAGAAGACTGTTTGCTCCCAAGCCAGATGCTCACTCACCTGGCTATAGCTGCTCTTAGGGGTGCCCCATGTTGATGTCCAGATATTGAGCAGGTGGAGCCAGGAGGTTCCTAGCTAGAACATACCATCCTTTTCTGAACTGGAGGACAGCTGTCTCCCTGTGCCCCTGCTGTGAACTCTGGGAACTGCAAGGGGCTTTCTGACATCCCCATCCTGATTTCTTCTGGAAACGAAGCAGGAATTTTCTATTTCCTTCAGTCATCTCTTTACCTGGTCTATATTTCGGGTTTTCCTAGTGGCTTGGTGGTGAAAAATCCACCTGCCAGTGCAAGAGACACGGGTTTGATCCCTGGCTCGGCAAGATCCCCTGGAGAAGGGAATGGCTACCCACTCCAGTATTCTATCCTGGAGAATTCTAGGACTAGAAGGGCCGGGTGGGCTTCAGTCCATGGGGTTGCAAAGAGTCAGACACTACTTAGCCACATAAACAACAACAAACCCCGCCCCCCCCTATATTTTAGTGGCAGCAGCAGACTGAGCATCCCAGCACTGCTGCTCACGCACTTAAAGTCTCGTTCCCCTGCTCCATCAGCGCTATTACCTGCCTCACAAGTCTGTCCTGAAACAAAATACACTGTTTTGTAAGGGCTTGGCATGCAACAGGCAATGAATAAATATTCACTTTCCCTTTTTCTTTATTTTCACCCCTTCAACAGATGACAGATGAAAACACCTCGGAGTGTCTTCATTTTATATGATAAGGCCCAGCTCGTGTGGGGCTTTCCCCTCCCTCTCATTTTTTCTTACAGGGTGAAAGGGTTGGACCGCGAATCCCGCCTGGTAAATCAACCAGGGGCAGGCAGGGCAGTACAACAGGGCTCCACCAGGGGGCAACCGAGAGCCGGGCTCCACCAGGCAGGGTCTGCACAGGTGACCTCAGGAGCAGGGCGACACACGAGGCTGCAGAAGCGCTGGAGACCCTCCCAGGCTCTGTCACTAGGGGCTGAAGATTTAGGGAGAATGAGCTGTGTCACCAAACTGAAAACTCTAGAGGCGCAGACCTAGGTGAGGTGAGCCCAGCATGACTCTTAGGTTAAAGAGGAAGTAGTTCTATAAACTTCTATTATACTTATAAAATATAAGCATATTAATATATTTATAAATATGAATATACAAACTATATTATGTATACTATAAATATGTGCCTATAAAGCCATGTGCTTTATATTTTAAAATATATAATATATGTATTATATATTATTATATTTATATTATAAAAATATATAGAAGTTTAAGATCCCCCCAATAATATCCTTACTATATCAGCACATTTGATTAATAGCATCTCTTATTACTATTACTCCCCTATCTGAGAGGGTTTCTTCTGGACTATATTTAGGCTGCAGCATGTGGGTCTTAGTTCCCCTCACCAGGGATCAAACCGGTGCCCCCTGCATTGGGAGCACAGAATCTTAACCACTGGACCGCCAGGGAAGTCCAACCAATATTTATTTTATCTGTGGTCATGTCTAATGTCAAACCCAGTATGCTCAGGTCATAGAGATTCTTCTGGAGCATAGAGAAGACAGCCCAGCAGTCACAGGCTTCAGGACCTGGGGACAGAGGAGGTATTGTGTAAGAGGAAGACTTGGAAATCCTGATCTCTCCTCTCCATTGCACCACAGAAGGAAGACAGAGGAGGAGACACAGTGGAGCAGACACGTGCGTCATGGGCTCCCTGCTGCAGCCCAGCTCACAAGATGTGGTAGGGCTGGATGTTAAGCTGAGGGAAAAGCCAAAAATGGAGGGAGGGACCCACCATAAAGGTTACAGAATCCACAGTTTAGCAGGGGTCAGGTGGAGGGTGTGTCAGAAGGCTCTGCAGTACTGAGAACAGTTGGCCAGGGAGAAAAACCAGATTTCAACTGCAATAAGAACACAGGCTTCGAGTTAATGTCCATACCCAGGGAGAAGTAGCCCACGGGGAGGGTGGCCACCCCTGCCTCTGTGTCTGCCTTCACAGCAGCCACACCAGTGTTCTCAGGGTTCAGGGCTGGCAGGCTGTCACCAGCCTCAGGACCTTTGCACACCCCCACTGTCCTCCCTCCAAACTCAGCCTCCTGGCTCGGTCATCTTCTTCTCCATGCCTTCCTTTATGACAACACTTGTCATTTTATTGATTTGTAATTTTGCCTCTATCTTTTTTTAAAATTTATTTTTAATTGGAGCATAGCTGCTTTACAATGTTGTATTCATTTCTGCTGTACAACAAAGTGAATCAGCTATGAGTACACGTTTGTCCCCTCCTTCTTGGACTTCCCCCCCCCAACCCCCATCCCACCTCCCTAGGTCTTCACAGAGCACCAGGCTGAGCTCCCTGTGCTATACAGCAGCTTCCCACTCTATTTTATATATGCTAATGTATATGTCTCAATGCTACTCTCTCAATTTGTCCCGCCCTCTCCTTCCCCTGTCTCTGTGTCCACAAGTCTGTTTTCTACATCTTTCTATTCCTGCCCTGCAAATAGGTTTATTGGTACTGTTTTTCTAGATTGCATATATATGCAGTAATATACAATACTGCTTTTTCTCATTCTGACTTACTTCACTCTGTACGGCAGTCTCTAGGTTCATCCACCCCAGTTCTGCCTCTGTCTTGGATTAACACCTGCCTCCCCCACAAGACGGTTAAGTTCCCTGCGGGCGGGGACCATGTTTATTTTCTCCCATCACTGTGTGCCCAGCACCCAACACAGACACTGGCAAATGACACACCCGCCGTCAACCTTTGCTGGATGACTAGACACACAGCTGAACGAGTGAACATGTGGCAACAACTCCATTTCCACTTTTGGAAGAAGGGACAGAGGTCATCAGGAGCTATGTCCTCACAGAAGGTGGGGGAGACGGGTCAGAAGCGGGGCAGATCCTGCCCTCCTGGGAGAAGCAGGCCTGTTCCCACATCACGCCAGCTTTTCCTTCACCCTCAGTCAGAAGTAAATTTGCAGGGTCTTTTGGAGAAAGGAATGGCTACCCACTCCAGTATTCTTGCCTGGAGGACCCCCTGGACAGAGGAGCCTGGCGGGCTACAGTCCATGGAGTTACAAAGAGTCAGACACGACTGAGAGACCTTTCACTTCGGTTTTGCATTTACTTCTCCTTATGAAATTTTCAGCAGATGAGAAAAGTGAGAAGGACAGTATAATATCCATTGGAGAAGAAATATTTTCAAGTAAATTACGGGCACTTCCGTGGCGGTCCAGTGTTTAAGACTCCGCTCTTCCGCTGCAGGGGCCATGGGTTCGAAACTTGGTCGAGAAACTAAGATCCCACATGCTGTGAGGTGCAGCTCCCTAGACAAGTTTATGACAGGACAACAGGAACAAAATGATATTTAGAAAAATAAAGCAAATTACAGCTATCATGACAATTTTCTGTCAAGACTTCAATTTTCATCTTTGCTTTACTTATGTATTTTTGTGTCTGTTGTTAGGGGTCTAGTGGTTTATGACATCTATCTTCTTTGTGAATTGTACCTTTCGTCTTTAAAAATATTCACCTTTGTTTCATTTAAAAATAAGTAAATGAATTTTAAAAGAGAAGGACACTTCCCTGCATAACCCAAATATGGATTGGGTTGATCCATAATAGGATGATCATCAGTTTCTTACTATCATCTCACACTCGGGCCTTGTTCAGATTTCCCCCACTGGGCTCCAAAATATCTTCTACACTTGGTTTTCCTAGAGCCAAATGAAGTTCTTGCCCAGAGCAGCATGTTTTGAAAACCATCTCAGTTGTCTTAATTCAGACCATATGCTGACCAGCGTGGAACCAGATGTCTTCCATTTACACACCGGCATCCTCGGTCCTTCTTCCTTCTCATCCATTCCTGGGCAGCCTTGCAAGTCCAGGGAGGAATCGCCACAGAGCCCAGATCCCTGGGGGGAGAGACCCACAGTGCTCCCCCCAACCCCAGGAGAAGCATCATGCAAGTCAGAGGAGCAGAGAGATGAGCCAGATGGAAAGTATTTTCTTTTTCCAAGCTTGCCAAACCCTCCCGGGAAATCTTGCCACCCTCTTCTGAAGGAAGGTGCTGCCCCCAGGCAAATTCTAGGTGGGGCGGTGGTGAGGTCCACCTTTGCAAAGTCACCCACTTAAGAGACAAGGCACTTTCTCTGGCTCCTGGCCCCAGCAAAGTCGGACTGAGGTCGGCCAGAGGGGCTGCAGACAGGCGTGTCACCAGAATGCCTGGGAGTTGAGCTGGGGGGTGGACACAGGACTTGGCTGTGCCAGTGAGATTTTTTTTTTTTCCATGTTGATGGGAATTTTGTGGTTTTCACATTGCCTTGGGATAAGGCATCTGAAGTGTCCTGCAGATGACTCTCTTAGGTCTCCAGCTTACACTTTGTTCCTTTGGGGGTTTTGGGAGTCCAGCTTGCCCTGCTCCCTACACTTGGATTCCTTGCCTCTACATGAGGGGATATGTGTGTGTGCTCAGTCACTCAGTCGTGTCCGACTCTTTGCGGCCCCATGGACTATAGCCCACCAGGCTCCTCTGTTCATGGGATTCTCCAGGCAAGAATACTGGAGTGGGTTGTCATGCTCTCCTCCAGAAGATCTTCCCTACCCTGGGATCGAACCTGAGTCTCTCAGGTCTCCTGCATTGGCAGGAAAGTTCTTTACCACTAGCACAACCTGGGAAACGAAAAGTGTCTACACTCCAATAAAATTTAAAAAACAAACAAAAAAGGATGGAAGAGACTCCTGGCTCACTGTCCCCTCCTGCCCCATCGGTGCAGATGCTTCTCTGAGGCAAGGGCTGTGCTGGGAGATGGAGGGTGTTCAGCAGAGGCCCGGCCTCTACCCATGAGAGGCCAGGAGCACTTCCAGACATTGCCCAATGTCTTCTGGGGGCCTAAACCATCCTCGGTGGAAAATCCCTGGTTTAGGTCCTAAACAGAGACTTGTTTAAAAAGCCAGGAAGTTTCCAGAACTGTGCACACCAGGTCAACACGGGAACTCTGGTGATGGGGGAAACTCCTGAGCATGGTGCCTGGCAAACCTGGGAGCTCTAATGTGTCCAGAAGGAAGCTTGTCTCCCTCCCGCTTCCCTCTTCATCTGGCCTGGGCTGGTGAGAAGCGGGTAGATGGAGGGTCTGGATGCAGCCGAGGTCTGACAGCCAACTCAGGAGAAGAAGGGCGGGAGTAAAAGGATGAGGGGTCTGAGGCGGCCAGGGAAAAGACACAGGAGGTCAGGGGGACGTGGATACTCTGGCAGCCCCTGCTGGGTGACCCTGAGAGAGGAGGGCGGAGGACCATGTGAGCGCCTGGCGGAGGACGAGCCCCTGGGATGGGGCCAAGGGGCCACGTGCAGCCCCGGTGCCCCCTCATGGACTCTGATGTAAAGGCTGGACTGTACGACTCCGCTGGCCATTTTATCCCGTCTGCCATCCTCTGCAGGGGCTTGACGGTCTTGACCTGTCGGCACGTCAACCACATTCCCCTCGTCCTTCCGCTGTGGTGCTAGGCTCACCCGTGAGTGTGTGGTTGTTTACTGTTACTTCCGCTGAGGATCCTCTAGAGGTCAGCATCCTCAGGATCCAGGCGACCCTTCGCTGCTGGTCCTCCTGCCTGGCCCGGTCCCTTCTGCCACCAAACCCACCTCCCCACCTCACTGAGGGGCCTGGGCCTCTGGGTCTCCGTCTCTCAGGCCCCTTCGGGCTTCAGTCCTTTCTCTGACCATCTCCAAGGAGCCCAAACTCACCTGTCCTTGTGGCGCCTCATCTGAGTCCTCGAGCCTGCCCCACTCACCTCAGCCATGTCCTCTGCCTGCCTCATCCGCCTGGCAATTTGCCGATTGACGCTGCTGTAAAGGTCACCGAGCCCTTCCAGTCACCAAGCTCTCCGAGTAGCTGCCAGTCTGCCCCAGCTCCTCTTCCGTCTTCCATGACCCCATCCTCACTGGTGCTCGCAGGACACCAGAGTCATCTCCAGACGCACTTTTCAGGAGGATCTTCCTTCCTCTTTCACTAAAGAGCAAAACCAGATGAAGCAAAGGCCATCAGGGGACTTGCTCTGTTTCAGATATGACCTGCTCTCCATAGTCACAGTTGCCACCCAGGTTAGACCACTGTCAACTTCTGCCCGAGGCACCACAGTCCTTCCCATCTGACTTCCACAGAGCTGCCAGAGTGACCACTTGTGAAACCAAATGTGAGTCAGCTCTTGTCACCCCGTCTAGAATCCTCTGAGATTTTGATTGCCCCTAGGGAAAAGATGAAATTCGTCAAATGGACTTTTGGGTCTGGCATCACTTCCCTCCAAGCTCTCTCTGCTCTGGCCATGATGCTTCGTCTAAAGTCTTCAGACCTACAAATATTCCCCCTGCCACAGGGCCTTTGAACACTGTTGGATCTGGAACATGATTTCCTCACCCATCCTGGCCTTGTTGCTGTCCTTCAGGTGCTCAGTCCGGTCTGACTCTTTGTGACCCCATGGCCTGCAGCACGCCAGCTTGCTCTATCCTTCACCATCTCCTGGAGTTTGCTCAAACTCATGTCCACTGAATCAGTGATGCCATCCAACCATCTCATCCTCTGTTGCCCATATCTCCTCCTGCCCTCAATCTTTCCCACCATCAGGGGCTGTTGCAATGAGTTGCCTCGTCACATCAGGTGGCCAAAGGACTGGAGCTTCAGCATCAGTCCTTCCAAGGAATATTCAGGGTTTATTTCCTTTAGGATGGACTAGTTTGATCTTGCTGTCCAAGGGACTCTCAAGAGTCTTCTCCAACACCACAATTCGAAAGCATCAATTCTTTGGTAGTCAGCCTTCTTTATGGTCCAACTCTCACATCCATACATAACTACTGGAAAAATCATAGTTTTGACTACATAGGCCTTTGTCAGCAAAGTGACATCTCTGTTTTTAATAACTTTCCTTCCAAGGAGCAAGAGTCTTAATTTCATGGCCAAGATGTGTTCCAAGGTCACTTTCTCAATAGAAGCTTTTTTCTGGCCCCCCAGGAGGTCAGCTTGCTTTGGCTTACATCCCTTCCTTCCAAGACACCTACCCTAGAGAACTGGAATGTCACGCCCCCTGCCCCCCAACTAGGACCACCAATACGTCCAGAGCGCCTGGCTCAGCCTTTGGCACGTGTTTGGGACTCAGTAAGTGTTGCTTTTTGGACGAATCTCACCTCCAGTCTTTCATTCTCAGCGGACCGTGTCCTGATCTCTCTCTCTCCTCCCTCTCTACCCACACCTCACATCAAAGGGTCTCCTAGAGGTGAACTCTTTTCACCGCCATTCCCTTCACCCCATGCCCAGCCAAGCTCGCACGTCAGAAGTGGGCATTTGTGCCTCCACAGCCGCTCTGAGCCGACCACGAGAACACAGGGTGTGGATTCCACGGCTGTTATCAAAAGCCTTTCAGAACGGCTTGAGTCTTTCCACTCAACAGTAGACTGGGTGAATTTCTTGGAAACAATGTGCTTCTTACGAAAGAGATGAAGTTGAATGTTTCTCAGCAGCTTCTTCCTGGTCTGCCAGACTGCGCCTTGCTAGCTGTGCACTTTCTGGCATTTTCTGGCTTTCATTTCCATCAGGGGAACTGTGTGCCAACACCCCGGGGGGCCATGTTGAGAGCCAAGGCCCAGGAACTGGAAGGGCTGAGTCTGAGGCGCTGTTGCAACCAGTTATTAGCTGTGTGACCTTTGGGGATTTATCCAAGTTCAAGGCACTTTAGATCAACATCTGTCAATGGAGAAATAACTAACATGTACCTGAGTCAGTTGGGAGGCAGGGTTTGGGAATATGAGGTCTACATTCTTTTTTAAACTTTTATGTATTTTTTCATTGGCTGCACCAGGTGTTGGTTCAGCACACAGGATCTTTAATAGCACTATCTGGGATCTGTTGTAGTTGGGGCAGTGGAGCATAGCTCCCCGACCAAGGATCGAACCCTGGGCCCCTTGCACTGGGAGCTTGGAGTCTCAGCCACTGGACCACCAGGGAAGTCCCGAGGGCATCTGCTTTCTAAGACCTTAATTTTTGTATGTAAATAATGCTAAGACCCAGAGGGAGGGTGATGAAAGTTCACTCCATTTAATAAAAGAATGAGTGATCACTGTGTGCGCAAGTTTTCCCAGAGCCCATAAGATTTGCAAAATATACCATTAACAGCAAAGCGGAGCTTCTTCGGACCACCATCACAGGAAAACAGATGCAATCCCACCCCTCTGGCTCTCACCCACCTGCCATTATATGACCTGTAGCTCTTACAAAGGAGGCCCCTAGTTTTTTCTTGAAGTTCCCTGAGAGTATCTCTGAGGTGGGCCCTTGAGCTGTGAACACAGAGCTGTGCTCCCACGAGCCCTCTGGGTGTTGAGACTAAGCTGTGTCACGGGCGTTAGTGGGAGAGGTGTCTTTGCTCTCTCCTCAGCTGCCTTTTGGGCCAGGAGGAAGGAAATTGTGCAGTCTTATTTCTCTGGGGGCTCAGAGATTTAGCAAAGCAGCTTTTCCAGTGTTCACTTAAAGGCTGCAGTGGGTTCAGGGGGACAAATCTGAAATGCAGATCCTCGGTGAATTCAGAGTTGCTCCTGTCTTCTTTCCTTGTGCTAAGTTGCTTCAGTTGTGTCTGACTCTTTGAGATTCTATGGACTGTAGCCCACCAGGCTCCTCTGTCCATGGAATTCTCCAGTCAAGAATACTGGAGTGGGATGCCATTGCCTTCTCCAGGGGATCTTCCCGACGCAGGGATCGAACCTGGCTCTCCCACATTGGCAGGCGGATTCTTTACTGTCTGAGCCACCAAGAAAGCCCTGAGGAGAGCTAGTGACAGCCATCTAAGTGCATCCCAAGCTACAGCTTGGGAGCACCTGTCTGGTCCTCTGGAGAACAAGGTGCCCAGGATCCCATTCACTCAAAACTCCATAAACCCCAGGACACCAGCTGCTGCTTCTGCTAAGTCGCTTCAGTCGTGTCCGACTTTGTGTGACCCCATAGACGGCAGCCCACCAGGCTCCCCGTCCCTGGGATTCTCCAGGCAATAACACTGGAGTGGGTTGCCATTTGCTTCAACGCATGAAAGTGAAAAGTGAAAGGGAAGTCGCTCAGTCGTGTCCGACTCTTCACGACCCCATGGACTGCAGCCCACCAGGCTCCTCCATCCATGGGATTTTCCAGGCAAGAGTACTGGAGTGGGGTGCCACTGTCTTCTCCCCAGGACACCAGGGCCCACCTCTTTGAGGCCTTTCAGATACAACACCACCAAAAGGAAGAGGGCACTCAGCACAGTAATCCGTCCTGCCTGGATGAAGGCAGCACATCACTTAAGAAATATTAACCTTTCCTAAATCATAATTGAAAAAGACGACATGCACCACAATGTTCATCATAGCACTATTTACAATAGCCAGGTCATGGAAGATGAATGGATAAGGAAGTTGTGGTACATATACACCATGGAATATTGGTGCTGGTTGGTGGTTTAGCCGCTAAGTCGTGTCTGACTCTGGCAACCCTATGGACTGTTACTCAGCCATAAAAAGGGACGCATTTGACTCAGTTCTAATAAGGTGGATGAACCTAGAGCCTGTTATGCAAAGTGAAGTGAGTCAGAAAGAGAAAAACAAATGTCATATATTAACGCATGTATGGGCCACAGTTCATGGGGTTGCAAAGAGTCGGACATGACTGAGTGACTAAGCACAGCACAGCACCGCATACATATGGAATCTAGAAAGATGGTACTACTGAGCCTCCTTGCTGGGCAGCAATGGAGAGGCAGACATAGAGGGGAGAAGAGGGTGGGCGAGTGGAGAGAGCAGCACTGAAACATACATACTTATGTAAAATAGACAGCCAGTGGGAATTTGCTGTGTGACGCAGGGAGTTCAGAGCCGGTGCTCCGTGACAATCTAGAAGGGTGGGATGGGAGTGGCGGTGGGAGGGAGGTTCACGTGGGAGGGGACACACGTATACCTATGGCTGATTCATGTTGCTGCATGGCAGAAACCAACACAATATTGTAAAGCAGATATCCTCCAGTTAGAAACAATTTTTTTTTAAATATTAACCTTTCCAGGGAAGGGAGTTATCACTGCAAGAGAGAAGCCCGGGCAAAATCTCAGATTTGAGGGTATTTTTGCCTTCTTTGGAGAAATATTTGACCAGGAAGCACCGCTTTTTCTATATCAAATTCCATCTCAAAGGCTAAATTCTATTTATTCTGAAGGGTTGAAGGTGTGGTGGTGGTGGCAATTTTAAAATGTTTCAAAGCCTCTGACAACAGCCAAATGAATTCACCTCTCATTGACATTCTCAAAAGTGCAGTTGTTTTAATAAAGGAAAATATATTTGGAAAGGATAGGCTGTAAAATTAAAAGTGTGCATTTTCAATGATCTCATGTGCTTTGCTGGACAGAAAAATTCCCCTAGCTCTGATTTTTCTAGCCGCTCTTAAAAAGAAAGATAAAAGAAGGGGAGTAAACATTCATAACTAGACATCTCATAAGGTCACTTTTTTTTTCTGTTTTGAATTAGGGCACATAAAAAAAGAAACATCTAAATCTGATGTTCAAACAACCTTTCAGTTTGATCCGTTTTTCTCGCCTTAAGAGTACATTTTATAAGTGCCCCAAATCTTTGAGCCTGTTCCTCCCTTTCTTTGCTCCTACCAGGTTTGAAAGGCAAATAACTTCTTCCTCCATCAATGTTCTGTCCAGAATGAACACCATATGGATGCTCTTTTTCAAACTGAATTATTTTTGGTTAGTTCTCTCCTTTGACCTTTAGCCTCCCAATCCTAAAATAACAGTGTACACATTTGAAAAGACTTAAGAGTTTCCATATCTACCATGGGGTGGAAGAAAGTTAATTACCCAAATGAAGCCTTGCAAATGTTACTTAAAATTAGACCTAAGAGGTACAGCGTGCATTTTTGCTTGCACATCACGAAGCAGTTAAGAAAATTTTCACAAAGTGCAAAGTATAGCTTTATTTTCTTTATTATTACTTTTTAATTTATTTATCTGTGCTGGGTTTTCGATGCAGCGCAGGGGATTTTTAGTTGAGGCACGTGGGATCTACTTCCCTGACCAGGGATCAAACTGGGGCACCCTGCATTGAGAGTGCAGAACAACTGGACCACTAGGGAAGTCTTGAAAGTATAATTTTAAATAACTGGTAATTAAAATCTCTATGGCAGTTGCTTTCAAACTTAAGTATGCATCTGAATCACTTGGAGGCCTTGTTAAAACAGCATACTGAGTTCACCTCAGTTTGACAAAGAAAGTCTTAGATGGGGGTCGAGACTTTGCATGTCCCACAAGCTATGACAAACCTAGACAGCATATTAAAAAGCAGAGACATCACTTTGCTGACAAAGGTCCATCTACTCAAAGCTGTGATTTTTCCCCAATCATGTATGGATATGAGAGTTGGATCATAAAGAAGGCTGAGCGCCGAAGAATTGATGCTTTCAACTTGTGGTGTTGGAGAAGACTCTTGAGAGTCCCTCGGACTGTAAGGAGATCAAACCAATCAATACTAAAGGCAATCGACCCTGAATATTCATGGGGAGGACTGATGCTGAAGCTCTAATCCTTTGGCCACATGATGCAAAAAGCGGACTCACTGGAAAAGACCCTGATGCTGGGAAAGATTGAGGGCAGGAGGGGAAGTGAGCAATAGAGGATGAGATGGTTGGATGGGATAACCAATTAGTAAACTCCAGGAGATGGTGAAGGACAGGGACTGTCTTCAGTCATCCTCATGACTCAAGATCAAGTCTCTGGCTCTCCAGCCCTGGGCCAGGATTGGCCAGCTTGGGAGGGTCTTGGTCCCTTCACTTCTGCCCTTGCAGGGAGCCCTTCTGTATGTCCTGCCCCCTTCCTTTCTTGGAGTCCATGGCATGTGACTCTCTCGTGAACTGCAGGGCAGACAGGCCTCCCCACGGCTCATTCCTGAGTTGACAGAAGATGCTGTCTGTGCCACAGGCTCTGTCTGTGGAAGAGGATCAAAGGAAAGTCTCAACTTCCATGGTCCAGTTTGCGTGTTTAGGTTGACATTCATAATCCTCTGTTTTTAGAATCTGATCTAAATGCTTGGCTTTTATTATTTTTATATTTTTCCCCCTAGTTTCAGAAGTCTCAAGTGCTTTTTGCCTTAAAAAGGATTACTTGGATTGCTTCATGAGGACACACCTTCTTATTCTTGGATTTGTCTGTTCAGCTGGAGAGCTCTGGGCCTTAATTGTTGTAAGACAGGTTCAGTTGCTCAGTCGTGTCTGACTCTTTGCGACCACATGGACTGCCGCACGCCAGGCTTCCTTGTCCTTCATCATCTCCTGGAGTTTGCTCAAACTCATGTCCATTGAGTCAGTGATGTCATCCAACCATTTCGAGGGAAGGAATATTTCTTATCCAGTTTTAACGGCATGGGTTAACCTAAGATCTGAAATCAATTATTTCTCTAAACTCACTGGCAATAAATCTGAGCAATATAGGTAATGATTTTTGAACGTTGGACACTGGTAGGTTTACCTAAGTTTGAGGCACAGGATAAAAATATCGTAAATATGAAGACCTTCCTCTTGTCCTCTGTTACAGTGAAGATGAGGCTTCTGTGGATGAGTTCTCTGACCCTGACACTAATCAGACCACAGTCCCTGGAATTCTTTTGTGATGTACTCAGAGCAGGAGGTGCAGCTGCATGAGAAATGGGACCTGGGCCATGCGACGTCTTCCAGGTCCTCTTATCATACAGCACATGTGAGGATCCAATGGGGATCTCTCTCCCTCTGTCCCCTCGCACCCCAACACACACCCCCATACACCTGGGGTCATAACAGATAGATATTTCTCCTCAAGCCAAGTTGTGCTGGGTGGTAAAGAATCCGCCTGCCAACCCAGGAGATGTGGGCTTGATGCCTGGGTCAGGAAGATCCCCTGGAGAAGGAAATGGCAACCCACTCCAGTGTTCCTGCCTGGAAAATCCCATGGACAGAGGAGCCTGCAGGCTTTAGCCCATGGGGTTGCAAAAAGTCAGACAGACACAATGGAGCACACTGAAAAGTCTCACCCACCCAGACTTGCCGCCCTTGCCCACCTGTGCCCTGGGGCTGTCTTAGAAAAGCCAAGAGATTGATGGTGCCTACGTCTGTCCTCTGAGATCTCAGCACCTCAATGCCAAGGACCCTCCAGGAGTGAGGGTCTTGGTGTTGTGGCACCCTCATTGCCCCCCTGTCTATAAATGACTGCCAGAGACTAAGCCCAATGTAAGAATAGCAACACCTCCATCCCACTTTGGGACAGGTTAAATACTTGGTTCAGGCTTCTCAGGCAGCCCAGTGGTAAAGAATTCACCAGCAAATGCAGGAGACACAGGTTCGATCCCTGGGTGGGGAGATCCCCTGGTGGAGGAAATGGCCACCCACTCCAGTATTCTTGCCTGGGAAATGCCATGGACAGAGGAGCCTGGCGGGCTACAGTCCATGGGGTATCACCAGAGTTGTGCATGACTGAGCATCACAGCTTCTAGGTTCACTTTCACTGCATTTCATACGTGCAGGTGAGGGTCTGAGCGTGGCCCAGGGACACGAAGCAGACACACACCTCACTGAGCTGTCATACATGATGGGCACCCCCGGCTGGAGCCCCTTCGTGTTACACAGCACGGCAGATGACGCACGTGACGGACTGGCTGCAGCCTGTGGCCCGCGGTCACCTCCCTGCTCGTTGCTGCCTCCCCAAGCAGGGAGGAGGCGGAGCAGCCATCTATCAAGCTGACGGCCTCCCCCCACACCAGCCCATCTGGCAGGGCCGCAGAGCGCAGTGAGCGCTCCAGCTCTCTTGGGGCTGCGCCTCTTTTCTATTAAATGCAGCATTTGCTGATAAAGTGGAGAGTCTAAGAATACTTTATATGGTACATCTGGCAGTTTGAATGATGTTATTCACAAATGCTATAAATCGATGTGTTAGCTCTTCCTGTGTTATCCAACTTTTTAGATAAACCAGTATGTGGTGGAATTCTCAATTAATTCAGATTATCAGTATCTGTTCAGCTTGGACAGACAGTGAAATATCTAGCTACACTCTCCCCAAAGGCAGGGTCAATCAGACTTGACCAGATTTGCCAGGGCTCTAGTGTTAAGAGTGACCTGGTGTATTAAAACAAAACAAAACAAAAAACCCTAAACAAACAAAAAAACCATTAAAAGCATTTCGAGTCTGGTCTTATAATTTTATGCATTTTGAAAAAGAATCCTTCTTTTAAGTGGCTATAAAAGGTATTAGGGAAACATCAAAAATTATAAAATCTATTTTTGACTGGATTCATTTGTCCCTTATATGGGGATTTCCCTGAATGAGGCAACTGAGGAGATTTAGGGAAGACATTTATATAAAGGCAATAATCTCATCATAAAAGATAATACCCTTCAGTAAGGCTGAGGAAACAGCCAAGAGAATTACAGAAATTTACTTTTTTTTTTTTTTAAAGAAAAAGTTCAGTTCAGTCACTCAGTCATGTCTGACTCTTTGCAACCCCATGGACTGCAGCACGCCAGGACTCCCTGTCCATCACCAAATCCCGGAGTTTACTCAAACTCATGTCCATCGAGTCAGTAATAACATCCAACCATCTCATCCTCTGTTGTCCCCTCTCCTGCCTTCAATCCTTCCCAGCATCAGGGTCTTTTCCAATGAGTCAGTTCTTTCCATCAGGTGGCCAAAGGATTGGAGTTTCAGCTTCAGCATCAGCCTTTCCAATGAATATTCAGGACTGATTTCCTTTAGGATGGACTGGTTGGATCTCCTTGCAGTCCAAGGGACTCTCAAGAGTCTTCTCCAACACCACAGTTCAAAAGCATCAGTTCTTTGGTGCTCAGCTTTCTTTATAGTCCAACTCTCACATCCATACGTGACTACTGGAAAAACCATAGCTTTGACTAGATGAACCTTTGTTGGCAAAGTAATGTCTCTGGTTTTAATATGCTGTCTAGGTTGGTCACAACTTTTCTTCCAAGGAACAAGTGTCTTTTAATTTTATGGCTGCAGTCACCATCTGTAGTGATTTTGGAGCCCCCAAAAAAGTTTGTCAGTTTCCATTGCTTCCCCATCTATTTGTCATGAAGTGATGGGACCAGATGCCATGATCTTAGTTCTCTGAATGTTGAGTTTTAAGCCAACTTTTTCACTCTCCTCTTTCACTTCCATCAAGAGGCTCTTTAGCTCTTCTTCACTTTCTGCCATAAGGGTGGTGTCATCTGCATATCTGAGGTGATTGATATTTCTCCTGGCAATCTTGATTCCAGCTTGTGCTTCATCCAGCCCAGCATTTCTCATGATGTACTCTGCATATAAGTTAAATAAGCAGGGTGACAATATATAGCCTTGTCGTACTCCTTTCCTGATTTGGAACCAGTCTGTTAATTAATTAACATTTATTTAAATATGAGTGATGCAATATATGAAGGAATGTGAAAACAGAAGGTTTAAAGGCCAATAATTGAACATTACATCAAAACATTGTTTGGATGGACAAATAAACCTTAAGATGAATCAGCTGTAAAAGTGACTTGGTTTAACTAATCTAAAGGTAGCTCGCCTTGCAAGTTTGTGGTCTCTTCAAAGGATGTTAAATGCTGTTAACCAAAGATTACATATAAAAATGTTTAAGTGGAGGATGTAGTTGGAAGTGTGACGCTGACAACAGGCAGAGGTGGGCTGCTCAGTGTTGAGGATGCAGCCCCCACAGCAGGGTCTGCACACCCTGCCCTCAGCACTCAGCAGACTGCCCTCATCATAGCCTGAGTCTTACTGCTGGGGGCAGTTACACACAGGGTAGGGAGAAGGAGGGCAACCCACTCCAGGATTCTTGCCTGGAGAATACCACGCACAGAGGAGCCTGGTAAGCTATGGTCCATAGGGTCGCAAAGAGTCGGACACGACTGAAGCACACACAAAGGGAGAAGGGGCCACTGCAATGCTTATAACAACATCTTGCTTTGTAGCAGAATCAATTACAAAAAAATTCTGGAATGCTCTATGTAAAATATTATACGGATCAACTTTATTGAAAGTGAATGCACAGCGATGATGCAGCATAAAGAAATTTTCCCAGTATCAAAGCCTGGGTGACCTTTCCTCATTTATTACAAAGGGAAGGATCAGCCAGCAGGGGTGGTTACTTATTCTTGCTGAGGGTTCTCTGCTTTTCTGCGTGCTCCACAATCTTCTCTTCCACATAGAGACCCTTCCGCTTCCGCACTGCGTTCATGTACTTCCGGGCCTGGTTCTCGGAATCAGCCTTTTCCCCAAAGTGCAGGTACTCCTCCTCGGTGGTTGGTACCCAGAAGGGGTCGCTGGGGATGATCTTGTAAAGGAAGGTGACAAAATGTGCTAGATTAGACAACTATACTTTTATTTCCAATGCTAATTCATACAGTCTTAGCTTAAGAAATGAACGCTAAGCAATGAAGAGGTAAGCTTGCTAGAAATGGTAATAAACAACCATGAACAAATGGAGGCAGATTCAATGAAACCTGTAATATACACATTAGTCTTTACTCTTAGAGCCTTTTTATAGAACACTAAGGAAGTAAGAAAACTATTACTTTTGAACAATATAATAGGAAAGACTCTCCCCTACAGTACGATACCCCTGGGCAGAGGTGTTATTTCATTAATTTAGCCTTTGTCCTCAGCACAGATCAACACATGGGTCTGTTCTTGACTATTCTGAGTTTTTGCTCCAAAATTCAGTGCAGTATGAGGAGGTCAGTATTGCCAACATGCTGACCACATTCTACAAAATAGGCTTTACAAATAAGGACAGTGAGATTCTGACTTTCATATGTCTTGTTCTTTTTTTCTTATTTTCCAACTGGGCAGAAAGAGGTAGTATGTCTCAAGTGGTCTCAAATCCCAATACTCTTCGGTTTAAGACACAGAAATGAAAGAAGAATTTATTTTATAATAATCACTCTTCAATACAACAGTAGGAAATTTCTATGGACTAGGAAGGGAGAGAAGAGAGCCCACAGTGATAAACGGAGGTACAAGCCCTATCCACTTCCCATAGGGAGCCAAGACAGGAAGGGTCATGAGGGCCAGACTCTTACTGCCCACTGAGGATAGACGGGCCCAAAGCCACATACCCCAGGCATGTGGGGACAGAACCCCCCCCCGTCTTCTTGAGAGGTGGAGTAACTGTCTGCCTGGGGCTGTGGCTAGAAGTGACTAGTAGGTCACGAGAGAAAAGCCATCACCTTCTGAAGATGAGGCTCGGCCCGTGCAGAGTCTGTGGTCCTGCACATCTACACTGGGGAAGGCACTGACCTGAGCTGCGGCCCTCAGGAGGGCAGAGGAGGAGAGAAGCCCCACTGCAAGTGACCCTGCCAGTGTGACTCTCTGAGGACAAGAGGAAATCCAGCACCACGAAAGACAGGTGCCAGACTCAACAAAAGGAGAACGAACAGTGAGAGAGAGAGAGAACAGCTAATCTGAAGACAAAGTTCTAGAGAATTCTTGTAAAAATCCCCCAAGAAATAAAGGAGATGGGGGTGGGGAACAGCAGTTATAAAACAGTAGGCAGTTGTGAAAAAGAACTAGACCACACATCACAGTCTCGTAAGTGTGTAAAAGCACAGAACAGTGAGTGCCCTTAGGCTGAAGTACTAGACATGAGGACTAAGGTGTCCTCAAGGTATATGTCCACAGAGCATCAGCAACATCTCCAAGGGTGCCATTAGCAAAGGACTGGCAGGCGGCTGTTATTGTTCAGTCAGTCACTAAGTCGTGTCCAACTCTATGTGACCCCATGGACTGCAGCACGCCAGGCTCCTCTGTCCTCCACTATCTCCCAGAGTTTGCTCAAATTTATGTCCATTTAGTTGATGATGCCATCCAGCCATCTCATCCTCCACTGCCCCCTTCTCCTCCTGCCTTCAATCTTTCTCCACATCAGGGTCTTTTCCAATGAGTGGCCTCTTCACATCAGGTGGCCAGAGTGCTGGAGCTTCAGCATTAGCATCAGTCCTTCCAATGAATACTCAAGGTTGACTTTCTTTTAGGACCAGCAAGTTGCTGGGGTCCTGCCCACTCCAGGTCTCATCTGACAAGGCAGCAGAGCAGTGCGAGGGGTGATGCTGCTGATCTGGAAGTCCCCCACATGTGAGAGGGCGTGGAGTGTCAAGAGGCTGGTAGCAGCCTGGGCGCAGGACAAAGGCAGCTGCAGGTGTGGACTTCCAGAGATCAGTGGCTGTTGGAAAGATTCCTGAGACTGTTTGGTGCCACCATACTGGCTCTAGCAGCTAGATGGGACCAGACCAGGCAAGCTGCTTGCTGGACAAGGCCACTGAGGCTCTAGAGGGCACCGTGCGGGAGCTGAGGTCCCCACCTTCTCCCCACAGAAGGCCCTCTCTTTGTCAGAGAGCGGAAGGGGAAGAAGGTCAGGAAATGGACCATGTACCTGGGTGGTCATCCACAAACACTGTACTTGTAGAAGACTAGTTCTAAGCCAGTCATTAGTGTCTCCCTCTAACTAGTTGGATGATAAATGCATCGTGGAATATAAAGAAGCCACATGTTCTTAGCAGGTCTCAGTGGTAGCAGTGAATACATTTTTGTTGTTCAGTTGCTAAGTCGTGTCCAATTCTTTTCGACCCCATGTACTGTGGCACACCAGGCTCCCCTGTCCTTCACTATCTCCTGGAGTTTGCTCAAATTCATGTCCATTGAGTCGGTGATGCCATCCATCTCATCCTCTGCCACTCCCTTCTCTTCCTGCCCTCAATCTTTTCTAGCAGTAAGTGAGGGGCTGGTTGGGAGACAGCAGACTCAGACTGGCCAGTTTAAGACCAGAGAGTCCTTTTTTCAAGAATGTAGGACCCAGGAGCTTCAGAAGGGTCCGTTTTCCGTCGGCACATATTTCTGAAGTTTGCTCAGTTTGCTTCCCGAGACTCTGGGGCCTCTGTCTGTGTTCATCTCCTGCTGCCCAGGGACTCGCCTGACACAGGCCCAGTTGCCTGCACTTCCTCTGTCCTGCACGGGCAGCTGCTGTCTTCACCTGCACCCCTCCTGTATCTAGGTTCTTGCCTTAACATGTTGAACAAACTGTCAGCAGAGGGGAGATGGAGTACTCTTTGTCAGGAAGAGGCTAGCCTGGTTCAGCCCCATCTGACTGCATTAGGGTCATGATGAATTTTCTTTGTGGGCGATGACAAGGTGACCCCAAAGACAGTACAGGTGATGCTCACAGAAAAGCATCCCCGAGGCAGGAGAGCAGAGCTCGCTATCAGTTTTGAAGAAAAGGTGCTTTCTTCTAACAGGATCACCCAGAATTCATGTGCCTTCGGGGAGGATATTTTTTGCACCTTCAGAATCTAAAGAGCACTTCATCTTCTAACTCACAGGAAGAAGGCACCCAAGTGCTAGTTGTTGCCCTGAGCATTAAAAAACAACAACAACAAAACTAGGAAAAAAAAAAGCTTTGGGAGCTCTATTTCAATACTTTGCCCAACTCTCCCTATGATTATAGCTGGCAGGTGGGAAATACCATGTCCAAATTACATGTCTTCGGTGCTACTGCAATCACTTCTTCCTTACCCTGCACGGCCTTTAGCGCACCCCCGGGGGAATCTCAGTATTAAACAGTGAGACTCGAGGTTATGCTGACATACACGTAGAACAGCACTGACTGGTAATATTTCTTTCTGTGTCCCTTATTAGCTCCTTTTCTTCCTTTTTTTGCAGAAGGGTAAAACATAGAAAGAGAAATTATGAGACTGCTGACTTCAAAGGTTTCCTCGTGGAAAATGCCTGTAATTTTATTTTCTCTATTTTTCTGAAGCACTTTCTCTCAAAAGCTCTTGATTGTAAATTATATGGTGTGGTAGAATACAAATGAAAAACAGTGCCTTGGAGTGAGAAGCCAGATCTTGACAACTGTGTTATTTCTGAACCTAACTATGGCGGGGGGTGGGGGTGGGGGGACTGAGACAGCCAGAAAACATCAGATCAGTGACATTTAAGTGTAATGGATTTTCAAGACTTTCAAAGATTTGAAGCTTTGGGGAATGGGACCATGGCAGGTGGCAAGGGGATGACAGAGGGATGGTACAAAACTGCAACTAACTTTTCTTGACTACACTTCCCCTACAGTTGTTTATTGAAGGATCGATTTGTAATAACAAGCTATAACTAAGCCCCAAACTAGTATTTTTTAAAAATTACTATTAAGTATATAAGATTAACTTTCAACCCCCCACCTCTTTTTTCACATTTTGAGAGAGAACGAAGACTGAAGAAACCATCATGATTTTCGTACCGACAAAAACTGCGTTATTTGGTCAAAATTTGCTGTTTTATATTAACTGTTCCTAAATACCTATTCTCCTCTTTTTCTTTGGTAATGGGTATTTTGGGTGGGCATACAGACGACCGAGGTTCTGGGAAGAGGGGTAGATAGTCACACCTTTTCTATAAAGCCCAAGACAGTAGGTAAAATAGACTGTGGGCCTCATGGTCTCAAGAGTCCCCTTGAAAGCAGCCATGTAAGATATGCAAATTAAGGGGTGTGGTTATACTTTATTTACCAAAACAAGTAATGGGTCAGTGCTGACTCCTGGTGCTAGTGGCAAAGAAACCACCTGCCAAGGCAGGAGACGCAAAAGATGTGGGTTCGATCCCTGTTTGGGGAAGATCCCCTGGAGGAGGAAATGGCAACCCACTCCAGTATTCTTGCCTGGAGAATCTCATGGACAGAGGAGCTTGGTGGGCAACAGTCCATGGTGTTGCGTACAGTCAGACTCAGTATGACCCAGGTAAGACCACACTGCCAGCCTCCTTGTCAGGTGGAGCCTTGCTTGACATGCTGGATGAGTTCTGGGCAGTGGGATGAAGGGGAGTGACTTGGGCAGCATCCTCTTAAAGGGGTGGAGTGCGCCCTCTGCCTGTTCCTGGATCTTACTGGCGGGAATGCAGGGGTGATGGGAGGAGGTGGAACGTCCCCTCCAGACCACCAGTGGACGCACAGTGCTGAGAGAGGCAGCCCTGGACTCAAGAGAGAACCTTCTGCTTTATCTGAGCCACTCTGCTTTGGGATTCTTTCCACAGAGCAGACTTATCAGTTTCATACACAATGTATTTGCCAGTTGGGAAAGGATGAGAAGTTTTATAGATTTTTTTTTAAAAAAAATGTGCATTATAGAATCATGTTCAAGGATAAGAATGACTATAAGGTGATGAAGTATTTTAAACAAACAATAGAATAAGCGAATTCCAATACAGAATTCGTTCAATGATGATGTCATTTCAAGAGCTCTGAATATGTGTCTTCCATCTGCATCTACAGAGAATCCCACTGATCACTCAACCTACACTCTGTTCTGACCAAACATCCTGTCACCCAGTTTTTTGCACCAGGGTTGATCTAGGTCTTCTTAATGAGATGTACTCGTCATCTCTTAAGACATTCAGAAGCACGAGCTCTAAGTTCTGAAGGCTGTTTTCAGCAGTGGTAGCTCAAGTGAAGAAAGTGTTGCATTTCTCAAGGTCATTACTTTGAAGTGGAGTAAGTCTTCTGTTCTAAGTATCACTTTGCTGCACTGTCCTATAATCACACATCTGGTTGCTAGAACGTGTGTGAGACAATGCTGTTTTTCATTAGGAATGTCAGTAGTACATTTATCCTGCTCCAGTATGCTTGCCTGGAGAATCCCATGGACAGGAACCTCGTGGACTTCAGTCCATGGGGTTGCAAAGAGTCAGACTCGACTGACTAACACTTACACTTCTTCATAGACATAGTTCTTCAGAAGCTGCCTTTATGAATCCATCCCTTCTATTTTTCACTGGTTTGTGCTCTTATGTAAAAGTTGAGTGCCAAAAACCAAAACCATAAAGCTAGAAGTCCAGATAAGTGGGAAATTATTACCCATAAGCATGGGGATTAACAAATAACTTACATATTTTGTGCTACTGTTTTCTACATAATGAAGTCCAGCAATGGTATCTACTCAGACATAAGCCAATAGAGCCATAGAAACATCATTTAGTTTCGAGACAAAAATGCAAAAAAAATTTCATAGGAAATCACTGTTAAAATGTAGCTTGTACCAACAACCAAAAAAGGTAACCTAAATTGGAACAATATTAACTTTAGTTCTATCAAGCACAAAAAATGTAACTTTTTTTAAGGAGAAGCAGACACAACTGAGTGTTTTGGACTAGCAACAGATTTAGATGAAATACAGTAGGTCCTTGTTGGCTATCCATTTGAAATACAGCAGGGCATACATGTCCATCTCAAACTCCCTGACTACCCCTTCCCCTCCGGTAACCATAAGTCTGTTCTCCAAATGTATGTGTTTTGATGAGTCATTTTGTGCCACAACACCTGAAGCCCACAGGAGCCCTGAGTCTCCATAATGGGGACTGAGGAACGTGAAACACGGAATCATTCAAAGTTCTCTCTTGTAAGAAGCATAACTGTTTGCCTTTAAATGTTAGAAGTGCTTTTTCCCCAGAAGAAACATTAAAGTTCCATTTTCAAAATACCTGTGGTTTTCTTACCTACAATATATCTTTGGAAGGGGAAAAAAGGATTAAATGTTCTTAAATTTTACATCAAATGAAAAAAAAAAAAATGAGTACGTGTGTGTGTGTATTACAAAGCACATATAATCTCAGGTCTTCCAGTCTGGATGAAAAAATGCCATCAGCTTTGACCACGCAGGACCAGGTAAGACCAACCCGCCTGGGAAGTGGTTGGCTCCTGGGGGCGCCCCCTGTGGGGAAGCACAGCCTGAGATGACAAGGAAGAACTCGGATTTGGCTTCTTACCTCCCAGTGGCTGAATACCAGCTGTGGGCTAGCCAGGCCACTGGTCCTCTTCCGGATCTCATCGGCAAAGCCGAAGCTCTCAGCCACGGGCAGCACAGCCTTGATGATGAACATGTCTGTCCCCTCTTTCATCTCCTCCTGCAGTACTCGTCCTTCTCTCTTTGACAGGACCGCGTAGACCCGACCTGCAAAGCCGCACATCTTTTAAATTCACTGACCGGTTACCTGTCTTGAGCTGCACCGAGATGCGACTGTTCCTACACCCTCTTAACACTCTACTAATGATTAACTTTGATCCCAGTAATTCTGGCTTACCAAGGCATGGGAAATATCCAAGCATTTATTTAAAAGGATAAGCGTGACAATCACAGAAAAATTAGAAACAAGTAACAAAAGGTGAAATCACCCCAAAGTGCATTACCCAAGACAATCCCCTCCACACAGCATGGAAAGAGGGAGACCTTTAAAAGGACCCTGGGTACACTGTCACTAGCGGCTGTCTTTGAGTATGAATTCCAATGAGTTAGTGTGACTGGGCTTTATAAATGTTCAAAGTATTTTCACAGTTACAAGACATTATTAATGTGATGATGATAATTATAATGATGACAAGCTATTTGGGTCTAGTAAGCAAGCAACTGGCACAATGACATTTTTATACTAAAAATTAAAGCCATATATAAATGCTCGCTCATATTTAAGCTGATATTTCAGTGTTACAAGAATATGGGTTTTATTTCCCGAGAACTGTGTGTTTGGAATCTTTAACATCTGGTAAGAATTTTTGGCTTCTGGGCTTTGCAATGGCTCAGTGGTGAAGAACCCCCCTGCTATGGCAGGAGACCTGTGTTCAATCCCTGGGTCAGGAAGCTCCCCTGGAGGAGGAAATGGCAACCTACTCCAGTATTCTTGCCTCAAGAATCCCATGGACAGAGAAGCCTGGCGGGCTACAGTCCACGGGGTCACAGAGTCAGACATGACTGAGTACTACAGTCCATGTGGCGAGGAACTTGCTGGAGTGCGGGGATACCTTCAGCTGCCACTCAGACAAAATGCTTCTAAGGCCACAGTAGTCTACAAACGCGTTATCCTGGAGAATTGACACTGCAGTGAAGCAGAGTACCAGTCTCCTGGGACTACCACATGGAGTCCTGGACTCTGTCCTCCTCAACAACTGGGCAGGGAGCTGGTGTGGAGGTCGCCCACCCTGACTTACCATTTACTTTTTAGACTAGAAACTGAGTGTAGAGCAAAACTGTCTGAACTGGCAAACTTTTCTCTCTGACTCAGATTTCCCCCTGGTGGTGGTGATGAGGAAGGAGAAAGGAAAACCAATAGCAGGAAACCCATTGTGTCACAGGCTTAAAAAGACAAACAAAAGCTTAAAAACTCTGATGGGCCTTCCCATCTCCAGGCTTAGCAGAAAAACAAATTAAAAACGCCCACAGTGATGACAGGGACACCTGTCCTCTTTTCTAACCTGTGGAACGCCGTCCCCCAGCCCCGGCACCGCCCTCCCCATGTGCCCAAAGGAGCTGACACTGGCTTCTTCACTATGTGCTCTGTCTTCAGCACCCGGACTCAACCAGCTGCCCTGAGCTCTATTAAAACTGCTTCTTTTCAAATTTCAGCCATTTTCATATTGCCCCAGGTGGCACAGTGGTAAAGAACCCCCTGCCATCACAGGAAGACATGTGTTTGACCCCTGGGTTGGGAAGATCCCCTGGAGAAGGAAATGGCAACCCACTCCAGTATTCTTTCCTGGGAAATCCACTGGAGAGAGGAGCCTGGCAGGCTGTAGTCCGTGAGGTTGCAGAGAGTTGGACATGACTGAGCAACTAACACATACACCTCTTCATCAACCTAAGTGTCTTTTCCTCAATCCTCACTCTGTGACTTCTCTGCAGTTTCTGCAACTACTGATCAACACTCTGACACATCTCAACAATCTTAGGGCTACTTTCCTCTGACCCCTGGCCCTCTGACCATCGTTCTACTAATTCTTAAGGGTATGATTTCTTCCTAAGAGTATTCTTTGAGGCTCCAAGCTCTTCTCCAAACCAACTTTCCCTTCAGAGAGCCCCTTCATTTCTCATTGGTGTGGTTTAAATGATTAACTTTATGTCTGGGATGCCTGGGACTATTTCTTAGCCAGGCCTCTCACTTGACCTCTGATCCCACATTTACTGAGACACTGGCCCTCAGGGAATCTCCATGGTGGAGGGTGTGCTAAGTCACTCCGGTCCTGTCCCACAACCCCATGGGCCTTTAAGCCGCTTGAAGACAGCATCAGCCTTCTCTCCTCCAGGCTTTCTCTGACATGACCTTCCTCTTGCATCCTGACCACTCTCCTGTTTGAACTACTATTAATACAACTTATTTACATAGCTTTTAGAACACAGTATCTAGAAATGAAAGCAATATTTTAGATACAGTGTGAAAAGCTCTTGAAAAAAGCAGAACAATTAGTGTCTTTTTTTTTTTTTTCAATTAGTGTCTTTATTAGAGATTCCCCTCTGGGCTGTGCAAGATCTGCCTGAAATTCGTATGAGGGAAAAAAATTCATTGGAATTAGCCAGCGGGTGAACTAATCATCTTTATTTACTCTGCCACCTCATTCTAAGGGGAGTTTTAAGGTGGTTTATGGAAGTATAGCCCAAACAAGGGGGTAGGGCGGGAGAAAGAATGAGTGAACTGGGGCAAACGCACCATGAAGAGGTGGGCCAGTGGGGATGAGCCGCCTGACTCCATCCCACTGCAGGTTAGAAGCCCCTCCCCTTCCTTCATGGGATCAATAATTGTAACTGAAACTGAATGTAATTGATCATGTAAATTTGGCCCATTCCATCTTAATTCTGCTAAAACTAAAAAAACTGGGACACAGTGATAGATCACTGAACAAAGGGAAACAGCCACACAAAAAAAGAAAAAAACCTTCCAGATACACTAGGTGCTCATGACTGGTGTGTCTAATGCTTGAGAGCACTCAGGGACCCCCTCTACAGCCGCTGCTCGGCTGGGACACAAAAGCAGCCGCATCAATGAAGATTCGTGAGCCTGTGGCCCCTGACTGGGCATATTCTGATGCCTTCTTGACTGGGCATCTGCTCCATCACCCCGAGTCGTTGGTTCACTCACTCCAAGGAAACTCACTGTGCACCCAACTGTATGCAAGGCAGCAGGGGAGAGGCATCCTCCAGGATGGACAACAGCAACAGAAAGGTTAATGGCCTGGACTGGTTGTGATCAGGGCTCTGGTTTTAATGACTACACTATAAATGTCTCAGCCTGTACTCCAGGCCCTTTATGACCTGGCAGGAACCCAACACCCCAGCTCTTGAAACGGCCAGACCCTAGTGCACAGACCCTACGCTCTTAGCCAAGATAAACCGTGCACAGCCCACAGGACACGTTTGAGGTTTTTCCACTCTGAGCTCAGTTTCTCCAACTCAGAGCACACTCAGCCCAACTTTACAGTCAAATCCTTTCCATTGTTTAAAGCCCATTCAAAAACAACTTGCTCCATGAAGCAGTCTGTGAGATCCTAAGATCAAAATAATCTCTTCACCATTTGGGCCTCACCTGTTCTTTTGTGGCATTATAGATTCTTATGTATCAATACATATTTTCTTCTTCCAGGCTAGGCAGTAAGATTGGTCTGCAGATTCTACAATCTTTAGAGCTAAAGTTTGGCAATTAAAGTTGACATTTTTTTTTCTTTTCTTCTGAATTAGCAAAGGAGGCAGTGGTTCATAGCAATGTTTTCTCTAATAGGAAACTAATAGGAAACAAATAGGAAACAATGTGAATTTCCAATGTGGGGATGATGAGAAATAAACTACAGCATATCAGATTGACAGGATATTATGCAGAGGTTAAAATGCAAATTATGACTACTAAGTAGCCAAATGGAAGTGTGTTTATAAAGTAAATAACAAATGTAAAAAGCAAAACACCTATCAGCCTCTAGCTTAATATAAAAACAGCTATGCAAAATGTACTACTGTGGACAAAGATTGTACAAGAAAATGAAAAATGATGGGTTGATTTCCAAGAAGGAAGATTTTTCTTTCATCTTATGGTTTCTGTTACTCTTGGTGACACTTGTGGTTTAACTTCAACTAAACACACACACACACAGAAATCGGTGGGCACTTCTTATTCCTACTACACTAACTTCTCTTCCTTTTGTCACAGAACATCTAGACTGCTAAATCAAGCCAGTGCGGTTGACAGGATGCAGATGGTCTTTAACCAAACATGAGATAAAGTGTGCTGTGGACACAATGGGGAGTGTGGGCTGGTGGCTATAAGATAGATGGATTCAGCCACAAGTCTACAGGAAATGGATGTTAACCCTCACTCCCACCCAGGATGGATGTCCTGAGTTTAGAAGGATCAGTGCTCTGTTCACAGCTCTGTCCTTACTATGATAATCAGCTACTTAAAAACCCAGAAGGCATGGGATCAAATCCCAAGTTGACATGAAGTTGGCAAAGGTAAAACATATTTCGACAGGATTAGGATCACTATCTAAGAACCCAAATTAACAAGACACAATGTGGGTAAACGCAAGGTTTTACTGTTGGGTTCAGTCACCCAGTGGCCAGGATTAGAAATATAGGGCTGCACTTGCTATTGTTGGTGGTTAGTCCGTTCAGCTGTGTCCAGCTCTTTATGACCCCACGGACTGAAGCCCACCAAGCTCCTCTGTCCATGGGATTCTCCAGGGAAGAATACTGGAGTGAGTTGCCATTTCCGTTTCTAGGGTGTCTTTCCAGACCAGGGATAGAACCTGCATCTCCTGCAGTGACAGGCAAATTCTTTACCACCCAGGAAGCCCATTAATGCTGCAGAGCAGTTCCTAGAAAACCAACTAGAAAGGCATTTAAGTTCAACAGAAGTTTCTGGTGCTGCAGACAATTTAACATCTAGTTGATAAACACAAAATTACTCCATCCGTCAAAGCTTATTTCAAAGTTCAGTCACTTTCAAAAGACTTACTTGGTTTTGAATTTTGCTATCCAAATGTCTCATAAAATTTTGCCAAAAATTTGTACTTATTCACTAAATTCAATTGTATTTTACTAATTTTTACTAATTATATTTTACTAATTTTTTTTTTGTTTTACAAAATCAAGCTCTTGTCACCTTAACTCATCTCTCAAAGCAGGAACCATGCTTAACACAGCATTGGCATATACAGCTCAATGAATTTTTGTTGCACTGAATTATGAGATGCTGGTGAAATATAAAAAGAATTACAACTATGAAATAAAAATAGGTTATAAAAGTAAACAGTAGTACTAAGTAGGCTTCTGATACATTAAAATACATATATTTGTAACAGTATAAGCATCTGTCCCTAAAATAAGACAGAACTACAATAACTGTAGATGTGACTAAAACTAATAGTATCTAACAGAAAAGTCATCTTTTATATGTGAAGTTCTCACCCAAAGATAGAAAACAATGAAAGCATGAATGACAGATGTAAACAGCTGGAAGAAGAAATATGAAGAGAGACAATTTACTAGTTACATGATGATCAATTAAAAACACAAACCAATTCTGATGTCTATTCAAGCCCATTAAAAAAATTTTCACGGGTTAAAAAAATCCTAATAAAACTATACTGCTAGGAAAGTAGATTTTGCAAGCAAAGAAAGTCATTTTCTTGGTATTATTTCCCCAGACAAAACAATTATAAGATGATTATTTTTTCTGTAATATTTCCCATTTTGACCATAAGCAATTCTACACATTTATAAAAGGATTTCTAATTTCAGCAATCTGTGTAGAAAAAAGTTTTAAGAGACTAACTCATCTTACTAAATAAAAAGGCCCGAACTCATCCTTTCGTCAATTTTTTCTAATTCTTGGAGAGTTAAAGCAACTGGCAGGCTTCCCTGGTGGCTCAGGGGTAAAGAATCTGCCTGCAGTGCGGGAGATGAGGATTCAGTCTCCAGGCCGAAGTCTTCCTGGAAGATCGCTGACCATCCAGGTAGGAAGCAAAAAGTCTCAGGAATATAGAGATCTCCTCATTTCTTTCTCCAGTCATAGGTGGTGATTTAGAAAGAAAAAGTAAAACGTAAGAGAACACAAGAGCTGACTACCCTGACATACCTCTGATACTAAAAACCGGTTATCACAACCAAAGTATTCCCCCAAACAAGAGAAAACAGGTTTAGGAGGTAATTCTCTAGTTTAAGAAGGCTTCAAACCAATTAAAAAAAAAAAAAAGCAAATTCCAGATCAAATCTAAACACAGCTTTTTTTAAGGCAGTGGATAGGACAGTCGGTCGGTCTCTGAGAAATGTGTTATGAAGGCCAACCAGGGACAGTGGTACAAATGGTGTACAGTGGACCCTTGAACAACATAGGTCTGAACTGTGTGGGTCCACTTATACATCCACTTATCCATGGGTTTTTCTAAGTACATACTACGCTGTTGCTGTTTAGTCGCTCAGTTCTGTCCAACTCTTTATGACCCCATGGGCTGTAGCCTGCCAGGCTCCTCTGTCCATGGGATTCTCCAGGCAAGAACACTGGAGTGGGTGCCATTTCCTTCTCCAGGATCTTCCCAATCCAGGGATCGAACCCGTGTCTCTTACGTCTCCTGCTTTGGCAGGCAGATTCTTTACCACTGAGCCACCTGGGAAGCCCAAGCACATCCTACAGTACTACACAACCCGCATCTGAATCCACACATAGGAAGGCCAACTCTAAAGTAACATACGGATGTTCCGCTGCATGGTCAGTCAGTGCCCATAACCCCCGTGCTGTTCAAGGGTCAACTGTACTAACCCTTCTCCATGTTCACAGTTGAGATTTTTACCTGGATAAGGCAAGGCAAAGACATGTTCTGCTTTTAAGGGAGAAGATGGCAAAAAACCCTGAGGCTAAGATAAGCATCTCTTCCTAGAAAATGTCAGAACTGACTCTGCTGGCCAAGTGGAAAGTGCCAGGTGAAGATCAAAGAGCAGGATGACAAGAGATGCTCCAAGGACTGTGGGGCACGTGCAAGGGCCTGGTGGTGATCTCCTAACACAAACGAACACATGGGCACAGAGCACCAACTCCACAAAGGGACTCAACAGTCTGCCGGGGACTTCTGGTAAATGCCAACAGCTGAGCCTGGCTTCATTTGCTGTGCTGAAAAAGCTGTCTTCTCAGAAAGGTCAAATGCTGCTCCGAATGGATAATGCAAGGAGAGATGGCAATCTGGGGAAGAGACATGTTTTCCCGTTACCCTGGAAGTGCAGTGGAGAGACAGGCAGGCACAGACCTACGTGGACCCTGGACTTCAGGAAAGATCATTTCAAACACACAAAGGAAAAGAAAAAAAACGACAACAGTTTTCAGGATAACAAACCCTAAGATGAAACTCCTTTTTGGGAGGAATGGGAGTCTGAAAATATCAATCATGAATGATCCCAATGAGAAAAAAAGGAGGAAAAATCCTCCCCATCCAAAATAAAGCTGTCAGGTCACAGGAGGTACCTGCTGTGCCTCTGACTCCTGTTTTAAGAGGACACACACAGGAGATGGGAGAAGAAGAGGAAGACAGCAACTAAGACTTGGGGAGAGGGACACAGTATGTCCCAGATGGTGAAAACTAGAATAAGGCGAGCTGACCAAAATTACAGTTATAAGCAACAAAAGGGTCTTTTCCATGACTTTCAAAACAAGGCCGAGACACACTGACAACGTGGAGAGGCTAGTGTAATGTTAACAGAGGACAGTGGGGTAGCAGAGGCTGGTTCTCCGTACCTACGTTAACTCCATTTTCCCCAACAAGGAGACTGGAGAAGAAGCCAGAACAAGTAGAACAAACCTCATAGAGGAAATGCTGAAGTTCAAGACAGCTGAGAAGTTGACAAGCAACTTCTTAAACCTTCTTGAACCTTCTCAAACAAGTTCAAGTCTCCAAGACCAGAAATGTATCCTGTGGTCTTCAAGAAATCTGTCCTTTTCAGAACTTATACATAGCAGGGTAGCTGCCAAACTACACACTAAGTAACAAGTTTTTAAGGATAAAGGCACTGGATTCCATCAACTACAGACTAGAAAATCATATGCTAATTTCTTACAAAATTTTAAGAAAACATTATAAAGATTTGTATATATTTATACAAGCATGAGTTAAATGAAGACATGGACTTTCTAACACAAAGTTGTTATCAATCTAAGCTTATTTCTTCTGCTAACATGGCTCGTAAGTCGGTAATGAGGGGAATGCTATATACAGAAAGGACCTCACTTCATCAAAACATCTGATTGACCACTTCTCTTGTTTTGCATCATGGGGCATGCAGGATCTTAGGTGCCTGACCAGGGATTGAACTTGCGCCCCCCTGCAGTGCAAGTGTGGAGTCCTAATTCCTGGAGTGCCAGGGAAGTCCCTGATTCAATGCCTAGTGACCGTCCTTTCTCACCAGGACGCTTAAAAAAAAAAAATTGAAAAACGAATCAATGTGTTAAGATTATGGTTAAGAAATTGAGAATTTTCTTGGCCTTAAAAACTGCCAAGCTTCCTTCATTATTGTTGTAATGTCTGTTACTATTTTACACACACACACACAAAATCTAAGAAAAAAACATTACATAGACCCAGTTTCAGATCAGATCAGATCAGTTGTTCAGTCGTGTCCAACTCTTTGCGACCCCATGAATTGCAGCACGCACGCCAGGCCTCCCTGTCCATCACCAACTCCCGGAGTTCACTCAGACTCACGTCCATGAGTCAGTGATGCCATCCAGCCATCTCATCCTCTGTCATCCCCTTCTCCTCCTGCCCCCAATCCCTCCCAGCATCAGAGTCTTTTCCAATGAGTCAACTCTTCACATGAGGTGGCCAAAATACTGGAGTTGCAGCTTTAGCATCATTCCTTCCAAGAAATCCCAGGGCTGATCTCCTTCAGAATGGACTGGTTGGATCTCCTTGCAGTCCAAGGGACTCTCAAGAGTCTTCTCCAACACCACAGTTCAAAAGCATCAATTCTTCGGCGCTCAGCCTTCTTCACAGTTTACTCATATGTAAATACAAGGGTTCTAGTGGGACTACCGAAAAGAGCAATGGCACCCCACTCCAGTACTATTGCCTGGAAAATCCCATGGGCGGCGGAGCCTGGTAGGCTGTAGTCCATGGGGTCGCTAAGAGTCGGACACGACTGAGCAACTTCCCTTTCACTTTTCACTTTCATGCATTGGAGAAGGAAATGGAAACCCACTCCAGCGTTCTTGCCTGGAGAATCCCAGGGACGGGGGAGCCTGGTTTGCGTCCATCTATGGGATCGCACAGAGTTGGACACGACTGAAGCAACTTTGCAGCAGCAGCAGCAGCAGCAGAAGCAGCAGGACTACATCACTTCAGTTACTGAAATTTAAATGAAGCTTTTTGGGAAACAAAATAGGAAGAACAACAACAACAAAAAATTAAAAAAAGAAATGAAGTTGATCCTAACTCCTCACAAGTTAATGACAAGATGCAACTGCTGAGACTGCATTAAAAGAACGCTGTGCCACCTGTGGGAGGTAACAGCATGTCTGTGTTTGGTCCCGGTCAGATAGTATCTTAGGTTGCTTAATTTAAGAGGGAGGCTGACCAAATAAAGTATGTCTAAAGGACAGCAACTGGATTGATGAAAGGATTAAAAAAAAAAAAATCATATCCTGAAAACCAGCTGAAGGATAGGGAGAGTTTTCCCCTGGATGTAAAACTAGAAAATAAATGCTCCCCTCAAACATATGAAGTGCTATGCATGTGAGAGGGACCAATGGTGGGATGAAAGGCGAGACGCTGGCAGGAAACAAGACTTTTTGCTCAAAATGAGAAAGAAACTGTTTAATCTCAGAACTGGCTGTGAGCTACTCATCCACAGAAGTATTCAGAGTACCTGTCAGGGTAGGAGAGAGAGGAGGAGGCCTCTGAAGTCTTCTTCAAGGATCTGAAGGAATCAAGACCATCTGGTTCTAATTCTACCTTTACCTTTTAAATTAAGACGATTAAGCTGGCTTAAAACTCAACATTAAAAAAAAAACAAAATAAGATCATGGCATCTGGCCCCATCATTTCATGGCAAATAGAAGGAGAGAAAGTGGAAATAGTGACAGATTTTCTTTTCTTGGGTTCCAAAACCACTGCAGACAAGGACTGCAGCCATGAAATTAAAAGACACTTGCTCCTTGGAAGAAAAGCAATGACAAACCTAGAAAGCATATTAAAAAGCAGAGATATCACTTTGCCAATCAAAGTCCATATAGTCAAAGCTATGGTTTTTCCAGCAGTCATGTATGGATGCGAGAGTTGGATCTGAAAGAAGGCTGAGTGCGAAAGAATTGATGCTTCTGAACTGTGGTGCTGGAGAAGACTCTTGAGAGTCCCTTGGACAGAAAGGAGATCAAACCAGTCAATCCCAAAGGAAATTAACCCTGAACATTCACTGGAAGGACAGATGTTGAAGCTCCAAAACTGCGGCCACCTGATGTCAAGAGTCAGCTCCTTGCAAAAGATCCTGATGCTGGTAAAGACTGAAGGCGAAAGAAGAGGGCAGCAGAAGATGAGATGGTTAAACAGCATCACTGACTCAATGGACATGCTGCTTCTGCTGCTGCTAAGTCGCTTCAGTTGTGGCTGACTCTGTTCCCCACAGACGGCAGCCCACCAGGCTCCCCGTCCCTGGGATTCTCAGGAGTTTAAGCAAACTCCAGGAGACAGCGAAGGACAGAGGAGCCTGGTGTGCTGCAGTCCATGGGGACGCAAAGAGCTGGACATGACTTATCGACTGAACAACAATAACAATGGAAATGTGAAGAAAATCTGGGAATGGTCTAGACCAGTGTTCGCTGAACTCAACGATGGGTACCGTGAGATATTAACAGGATGCCATACTCAAGGTAGGCTGAGAAACACTGCATGTTCCAGGCCATATTGAGATCTGACACCTGGCACGTACCGACTTTAAGCCATCCAAGGGTAACCAAATCTCTGTGCCTTTGTTTAGCTCAACCGTTTTTGAAATGCTGCTATGGGTGCTCAATTCCTTTCACAGGAACTTTACTGTGATCCAAGTCTAAATTTCTTTTGGGGGAGGAGAAAAACCGCAACAACTTAGATTTATGCTTTTAGCAATTAATTAGCAAAAGAATCAAACTAAAAGGAATGCAGAGTAGGCACATACTGACTCAAAGGACCTCAAAGCTAGAGAAAATCCAGCAGTTTGGTCCACTCGCTCAACCAGTGCAGGATCCTCCGTCTGCCCTCCTCACTGCAAAGCAGCTCCATGATCTCAGGGGGTAAGAGAATTACTGGGTGCCAGGCCTGGTTCTGGGGCCCGTATCTGTGTTCTCATGTTACTCTCCACAACTTCCAATGAGTTATATTACCTTCCTTTTTCAGAGGTGAAAAAAATATGTCTCAGTGAAGTCAAATCTTTCAAAAGTCAAAATAGATACTGAGTCCTAGGCTCAACATCTCCTGAAGAGATCTTAAACATTCTTCTCCCAAAGAGAAAAATCAGGAGCAGCATTTGGTATAATGTTAGTAGTGGATAAAGTCCTCAAGTCTCCTCAGGAGAAACCCAGAATTCACAGAGGCCCTTTGTGTTAGGGGCACAAGAGTGTTGTCTGACTCTTTGATAGCTGTCACAACTTCGCTTACCCAGACTGATATGGCGATTCCCTTGTGCAAAACTACTGCACAGGTTTGAATGGTAATGGTATATGAGCAGTTTAAACCTCATTTACCAGATCTTTCATTACAGAAATGAGTCTTTCTACTTTTGCAGAATAAAATATCCTTAGTCGTTCAACTTCCACTTCCTTGCCCCCAAGATTTTTATTTTACATTTAAGGCCTCTGGCTTTCCAAGATCTTGCTGTTGTCTAGTCGCTTGGGCATGTCTGTATCTTTGTGAATCCATGGACTGTAGCCTGCTAGGCTCCTTTGTCCCTGGGATTCTCCAGGTTAAGAATACTGGAGTAGGATGCTGTTTCCTTCTCTAGAGCATCTTCCCAAGCCAGGGATCAAACCTGCATCTCCTGCATTGACAAGAGGATTCTTTATCACTGAGCCACCTGGGAAATCCTCTTCTAAGATCTTGTGCCATGTGCTCAGTCACTCAGTTATGTCTGACTTTTTGTGACCCCAGGCACTATAGCCCACCAGGCTCCTCTGTACATAGAATTTTCCAGGCAAGAATGCTGGAGTGGGTTGCCATTTCCTAGTCCAATTGGCTTTCCTGTTGGTAAAAGATGCAGGAATCCTACGTGGCTGGAGCCCCACACCTTGATAAAACTGAGAACACAGTAGCTGTGACAAGGATGGTATTGGCTCCTCTTGGGCCCCTCAATTGCGAGCTACCCTTTCCTTTGGCTCGCAGAGTCTCCAATATTCTCTCCAGGGTCCTTCTTGCCTCACCCCATCGTGGCCTACCTCGAGGGACTAAGAGCCTGAGTTTGGGGCTGTGTGCTAATGCATGCAGGATGGCCCACAGGAGGTGGCTAAGATCTTAGTTCCTTGATAAATCAGATAACAATGTAGCTTCTGTGAAAACATATTAAATGCGTTTGGTTTTCTAATCTACAAGAGGTCACTACTACTCAGGGCATCTGTCTTTCCCTCTCCCGCCTTACCGAGAACATCGCTGGTGGCCATGATATCGCATGTGTACATCGCTGCCATCAGTCGCTGTGGCTTCACTTGCAGTGCGTAGCGACAGGCTTCCTTCATGGTGGCTATGAGCTGTCCTGAAAAGGGCCCGTAGCAGTCAGTGAGTGGAGACTCTCCTCTCTGGGAAGCCCTCTTCTCAAAGGGCTCAGAGCCATAGTCTTGCAGCTCCTGCTGTTCATCTCCACCTGAGCGGGTGTCACCTTCCCCCTGTCTCTCCTTCGCCAGATCACCCGGTTCTTGATTCTGTTTATTACTTGCTGTCTGTTCTTCAAACTTGCTCAGGTCCCATTTTTCCAGGACAAAACACACACCCATGAGTGGCTCCTCGCACATGGGGCCAGAGAGGGTGGCTAGCTGGAAGCCGCTCACAATGCTGTTGCCCAGGTCTCGGTACCGACTGGCTTCTTTTGAAGCTTTGCCATCGAGGCCTGTCCACACTGAATTATGAAAATCCTCACTTTTATTTACTAGTATGTTGGGCCCACATTTTCTTGGGCCAAATGACCAGATTTGGTCCACCGTGTTCCTCCACTTCCTCCCGGTGAGGTGGTGCTCGAGCTTTCCTTTGAATTCCCAGATTTTCTCTTGGGTCTTCTGATGGATCATCTGAGGATTATTTTTGCCCTCGTTTAGAGAGGACGTTAACTGCTCCATAGAACGAATCAGGTCACTGCTTTCTTCTAGAATCTGAGTCACCTCCTCTGGGAGCGGCAGGGCTCGGACGCTGAGTGTGGCAAGTTTGTTGGGAGTCGTCATGGTGATGAGCCCATCGGAGTCAACCTGGATTCCTTCAGGGATTTTGCTCTGATCCTCCTTTGTTTGGTGGATGACCGCAACTTTCTGTTGTTTGCCGATTTCTTCATTGACCATGTCAACTTTCGGGGGTTTTGTGATTGTTTCTCTGAATGGAATGATGGGTTCAGATACACTGATTTCAATCTTTGCAAACCTACAAAGTTGAGAGGAATAACACAAGGTTATCATCAAAATGGCATCAGAACTTCCATGGAGCAACATTACATAATGAATATTCTGCAAAAATGTAGATATATAAAAATTATTTCACTAGGAAATATTGGTGATTTACAATCTATCAGAATTCAAAAACCGCTTTCATTTCAGATTGAAAAGACTACCTGTAGTGGGAAGAAATCTTCAGGGAGTTCCTTGCATATACCAGAATCTCACTGCTTTGTTCACTCATTCTCAAAACAAATAAATCATGTATTTAGATAAAACTGTTTTGAGTGGAGAATAAATGTTTTAATAAGATTGACATATTAATTCTTTAAAATAATATTTTCCAGTTGAAGAATCTGGATAAGGAAAGCTCAATGATGAAAACTTAATAATAGAGAGGAAAAAAAAATTCACAGAACATCAGGATATCCTCTCCAATCCTGACAGTGTACTTGGCTTTGATGAGGCTCATGGTGAGGCCAAAAAGGTCAAGGAGCTTGTTCAGAGCGGCTCTCTCCTAAAGAGCTTCTGCAATGATGCGAATGTTCCATACCTGTACTGTGATTACCGAGCCCTTGAAACGCAGCTAGTATAACTAGGGAAATCAAGTTTTATTTTTATTTCATTTTAATTACATTTAAATAGCCACACATGGCTGCTGAACATCTGAAATGTGGCTAGTGTGACGGAGGGACTGAATTTTCAATCTTATCCAACTTTAATATCTGGCCACTGTATTGGACCACAGAAGTCTTGACCCTCAGTGTGGCATCAGGTTCAGAAAGCCGCTTTTCTCACATGCCATCAAGTTTAGTTTCACACTGCACTTTCTTTCAGATGAGCTGTAAGTTCACCAAGGGCAGATTCTGGAAACTGGCACGGTTTGAGTCTGATGACGATAAAACCAGGCAACCTTTCTTTTTCTCTTATTTTCTGTCTACCTCATTCCCAGGTAATACTAAGGCTTTGGTCTGGTCTACCATTGGCAATGTGGATGGATATATGTATAAATGTACATATATATGTACATGCATAAGTGCATATGTATGTACACATATATACTATAAGATACCTCTGGATTCTGGAATAACGCTTTTTCCCTGGGAACTGTGATTCAATAAGGAAATTAAACACTGAAAGTAAAACGTTTTAAAATGCTTACTTTTGATTCTAGGTTTGTTTTTGCTTTCTACATTTTGTGGGTACAGGACAGGTATTTGGTTTATCTCATTTTATACTTTTTGATAAATTTGAAAATTCAATAAATGGTTTTCTAAAAATCATGTTACCACAAGTGGTTTTAGAATACAGAACCCAAAGAGATCATAAAATGTGGAAGAAAATTAAAATGTTCTGAAAAAATATTCCCTTCAAGGAAGATTTTGTTGCCAGTATGTTTACTTTCAAGGATTAGTTTATTCCAATGCTATATATATTGTTGCAGAATATATAACAAGATGGGTATCTACCTGACACTTTATTACTACTCTGACACTGGATGAAGGTGGCAGACACAATCTTACCTAAGAACCGGCACTTGTTTTGAAACATTCACAAGCTCTGCGCTGCCAGGGTTTAAAGAACCTGTAGCCTGAGATGTAAAATTTAAGATAAAATAACAATGAAAAAAGATGTGTATATATATGTGTGTGTGTGTGTGTTCTTCCCACTAATCACTTATTATGTACGAGGCGCTGTGGTACATGGTTTACATGTGTTACTTAGTAGGTGTATTACTATACTCATTTTGTAGAGGAGAAAACCAAGTAAGAAAGATCAAATAATTTCTCCAAAGTTACAGAACAAGTAAGCTGGGTTTCAAGTCTAGTTCTGACCTCAGAATCAATGTGTTTAGCCATTATGCTATCCCGAAAAATCCAATTAAACAGCATACTAAAGGAGTAATTCACTACAATACTAAGTAGTTTTTATTATAGGTTATACAAATTGATTTGTATTAGGACATCTGCAAAAATATCACATTAAAAGGATCTAATAATCTATTCAACCATCTTTACAAATGCTAAATGGCATTCAGTAAAATTTAATATCCATTCCTTGTTTTTCAAAAAGAAAAGCACTCAGAAATTTTAGAAATAGGAAAATGTTTTTAAAATTATCATTATTTAGAGAAAATAAGTTCATATACTGAGAACACTCAAGAAAACAGATTGCACAGCTACTGAAACTGTGAGTGAGTCCATCTATGACACTCCCATTTCCCTTGTATTATAAGGTCCAAAGGGCTAAAAGTCTCATTAGTCCTTCTAATTTCTAAGGTTTCCAAGAATTCTCCCACAGTCATCACTTGTAAGATTAATTAGAATCACTCCACATCATGGAAAGGTTGGTGTGTGTATGGTTGTCATACCTACAAAGTGTCTCAGAGCTAAAGGTTCTTTAAACCCTGGCAGTGCAGAGCATGTGAATGTTTCAAAACAAGTGCCAGAGGCTGAGACTACATTAGTAATCTTCCATGGCTTCCTGCCATATCTGAGCATTACTGCCTTGAGAGGTGGATGGCGAGAACTCTGACAGTTTTGCTGGCCAAAAGACCACAGGTAGCCCCCTTGTCTCCCACACCTGTACTAATGCATTCCTGAACATGTGTGTCAAAGTCAAAAGGACTTATATATTAGAAGGCAGGTTCTGTCTTAAAAAAAACAACCTTTAGAATTTTCTATACGTTCTTATTCTAAGTATAACTGCAAACTTTAACAGTCATATCGAATAGTACACAGAGCAAAACTAACTCCACTGATCTATGACTTGTCACAATGTGAACACTCATGTAAACCACTACTCAAGTTAGAAACATTACTAACCCGCAGAAGGCCCCCTCATGTGTTCTCCCAACCCCACAAATGTGACCACTATCTTGATTTTCACTGTAATCCATTTAAATTATTTTTTATCACCTAAACATGTAACCCCTATACTACATACGTTCCGTTTGGCCTGCTTCTTGGACTTCATGTAAATAGAATCAAACTTATTTTTTTCAATTGTCTTCTGCTCAACATTATGCTATGAGATTCATCCATGTCTGCATAGTTAGCTTGAGATTATTATATAAAATTCCATAATTTTTTTTCCAAAAAAACTCCATTTCAAGTTTTTTTCAGCTTTTGTCTATTAAAATTTTTATTGCTATGAATATTCTTTCAAAAATTTATTTATTTTTTAATTGAAGGATAATTGCTTTACAATATTGGTTTCATTTCTGCCATACATCAAGCTATGAATATTCTTGATACATCTGTCCACTGTGTGTTACATATAGATAGAATAGAAACGAGAGTGGATCTGCCAAGCTATGGGAAATAACTATCTTCTACCTCAGGAGATAACACCAAGTAATTGCTGACTTGAAGTAGAATTCTAATTACCAAAAAGTGTTATTTTTAAAGGCAAGTTAATGACCTGAGAAATGTAAGGTTACTTAACACTGGGTTTTAATTTGGTAGCAAAAAGAAAGAAAATAGTTCAAAAACTCCAAAAAATAACATTTTAATATTATTTAAAAAATAGAATAAAATAAACCCTCTGCAGGACTTTCCTGGTGGTTCAGTGGTTAAGAATCTACCTGCTAATGCAGGGGACACTGGTTTGATCCCTGGTTGGGGAACTAAACCCCTGCGGCAACTAAGCCCGTCCGCCACAACTACTGAGCCCAGGCAACCTACAGCCTGTGCTCTGCAACAAGAGAAGCTACGGCAATGAGAAACCCGAGCGCCGTAACTAGAGAGGAGCCCCTGATGCCACAACTAGAGAAAGCCCGGGCACAGCAAAGAAGACCCAGCACAGCCAAAACTAAGTATATAAATAAAATCACACACACACACATATATAGAGAGAGAGAGAGAGAGAGAGAGATACAGAATATAAACCCCAAGTAGGTGGTGCTGCAGAAGCAGCTCTTCTTATTCTGCTGTATTATTAGTAGTATTAAAGCAGAACTACAATAGTACCTACTACTACTACTACTACTACTAGTACCACCACCACCAATTTTACTAGGTTGCTTTAAGAATTAAATGAGACATGCAGACTTTAACAGTGACTGGTATGTAATATTTAGTAGGTAATTATGTTGATTACTTACAATTATTATTTAACTATAATGATCATGGTTATTAAAGTCCCAGAAAATTGAAAAACAAAAGCAAAGAAGGCCACTACAGGGCCATTCATCAAAGAAAAACAAATGATCAATAAATACATTAAAAAATGTTTCAGTATCGTAACTAAGCACAGAAAGTGTATATTAACAATGAACAAACATTTGTCTTCCAGACTGATGAAAATATAAAAAATTATGATATACAGGGCTGCCAAAAGTTTGGGAAAAGGAACACTTCCAAGTACATTTTGCTAGTTACAGTGTAAATTGGTACAGACTTTAAGGATAATATGGATTATAAGCCTAAAAAATATGCCAGCAATATAATATGCTACCTTCTGAGTTAGCAGTTGTTAGCAGTTAGCAGTTGTTAGCAGTTAGCAGTTTATCTGAACCAAATAATCAGAGCTGTATATATAGATATCTGTAGATATTTGAGTATGCATAGAACAGACTAGGGATTTATCAACCCAAATGTAATGGTCATAATTATCTCTGCATGGTAACTGAATGATTCTTTTTATTCTTCTGTATTTTCCTAATTGCTGTAATAAACATATATTACCTTTGGAATAAAGAGGAAAAACACAACTCACAAAAAGTTATTTGGGAATAGTTATGCCTATTTTATGACACTTACATATCACTATGATAGAAAAATATGCAGATTTACTGAAGGTCTCTACTGCAGAGATGACATCAATAAGGAAGTCTATCCTAACTACAGTCTAAGTTCACAAAATATGATTTTGTTTTGTTGCCCCGACATGCTGTGTGTGTATATGCTTAAATACGTATTTATGAAAATATTTTATGACTTACACTAAAAATGCAAAATCATGCAAGCAGAGCAGTGAATACTATTAGTAAAAGTATATCTATGGTCCAATAACACAATAACAATTCATGTTTAAGTTGAGAGCACTCAATTTTTCTCCAACAGCAAACAACAGTATACGTTCAAGGGGCTTAGCAAACACTAAGACACCCCACCGATTGGGGCTCCATCTCGGTCGCCACCTAACCTTTCTTTCAAGTCATCCAGGCAGCGCTGAAGGTGGACTTCCCCTGCTGTGACTAAAACGTGCTCTCCTGTTTCCTGAATGAAAACCTGGACACAAGGATCAGCTTGGTTTAACAGCTTCATTCCTTTGACGAGTTGAGGCATTTCACCTAGATTAACAAAATGAAATACTGATTAAATACAAGGTAAGGACTGACATAATCTAAAGACAGCATCCATGGGAAAACTCATGACAAATTCTGAAGGGAAAAGCATAATGTGATGAACTTTTACAACAATGGTTTACTCTGTTTTCCCAAATAATACAGCAATGTGAAGAAAACTATCTTCTAATAATTTATTTGTACAGACAGCTAACATGAGACACATGTCACAAACTTATCATCAAGGCTCCCAAAGCTGATCCATACCACTTCTTCAAACTCTCAGCAGATATAAATTACCATTATTACTTGTAAATCACCAAAATATATTACAAATGTATATATACGTAGAAATGTAACAGAACTCTTTCCATATAGTACCTATAAAACTATAAAATCAGTATTCTAATTAGTATGAGAAAAACTGAGGTCAGAAAAAAAAATCACCATCTTCATTTCATCAAAATCTGTGTAACTGGTAAGTGGCCCTGTAAAAACTGATATCATGACTTAGTAAAGCCAATAACGCATGTCTTCCATTGGACTGTGTGTAACTTTGTGAGGTGCATTTTTCAGTAATAACAGTCACTAATATTAAGGGCTACAATAAATGGAGCCTAGAAACAGATCTGTGCAGCTATCTTACAAAGTGTTATGGTAAGGTTTTAAAAAATAATGAAGCCTCATTGTGGAAGGCAGACTCTAAGATGGCCCCAAGTCACCCTCGTCTTCTGCTAGTCACACCCAGCGCAGTCCTCTCCCACAGGGAACCGGGCTGGCCCGTCGGATCCACACAACACTGCAGACTGGAATGTGACTCCTAAGGCAGATCACAGAAGGCTTCTGCTTTAGTGTCCTGGACTCCTGGTGAAAGCCAGTCACCACACTGCACTCCAGGATCACCAAGCAGCTGTGAGGAGAGGTCCCTGTGGAGGAACCCAGGTCCCCAGTGAGCACCGACTTGTGAGACCCTGTGAGTGAACCACCTTGCAAGTCCAGGTACACCTTCAGATGGCTGCGGCCTGTGGTTACACACAACTACAACTGCATAAGGCCCCCTAACTGAACCCTTCCAGAACTCTTGACCAGAAGAATCGCCAAGAATAATAGGAGTAGCTACTGTTCTCTCAAGTCACCAAATTTTGGAGTAACATGTTAGGCAGTCCTAGGTAACTAACAGAATTATAAACCACAATCACAAGTGATTGGGCTGGCCAAAAAGTTCATTTGGGTTTCCCTGTACCATCATACTTATCTGTTAAGGGTCTCTGGGATCCTCAGTAGCTAGGATATGTCTCAGAACCTGGGGCAGAGACAAGCTTTCTGAGGGCCCAGCTCTGAGGAGAGAGGGGATATACAGATACAGGGGCAGTGAGCTACTACACACGTCAACAGAAATCTGTGTTTGTGAGCAAATCACACGTTTGCTCTCTGGTTCCCCTAGAGCAGTCTGGAAGACACTTCACTGGCTACCCCTGAACGCTGGCAGCAGAGTCACGGGGAACAGGGGGTGAGTGACACTCACAGGAAGTAAAGTACAAGAGTCAGTGAGGATCGGCCAGGCACATGGTAGGAACCGAAGACTAAGTATTAGTTATTAATCCTATAGGGCCTGGTGTGTGTGGCTATCACACAGCCAGACAGAAAGGGGCAGGGAGTGCTTTCCAAACACAAAGGGAATGCCAGATGATCTAGCACACCCACGGGGGAGCAGATGTGAATTCTCAATCAAGCAGTCTTGCATAAGATTCTAAAGAACCAGTCACATAAAACATGAGCTCTGCTGAGACATGACCCTGTGCCAGGGTTCTGGGGGATGCAGAGATGACCCCGTTTCTGCCATAAAAAAGAAGATAAAGTCTCCCTGGATAGCAAAGGTGCCTAAAGATGCCAGATTCCTAAGAGAGAGGTTAGATTCCCCTGGAAATGGTGGTGGTCTATATGGTCTTATGGCTCTGTGAGTTATATACCCCTGTTATGTACCTCCAGGAAAATTGACAGTCTACTACTGAAACAAACCAGGAGAAACCAAGCATTAAATGCATGTATTTAAAAAATGTAATGAACATCACATGCTTTTACAAACGAGGCCATCTTACTTGGGTGTTTCGGTTCAATAGCAACCCTCACAATAGGGGTGGCTTCGAAGTTGAGAGGTATGAATGGCGGGCAGGATGGTGAGGTACACAGTGTGGCCGACTTCAGCACGAAGTCCTGAAGGCCTCCAATTCCTGCGGGGAGGAAAAGACCCATGGAGTCAACAAAAGAAGACAAATTCTGAATTTATGTTAGAAAAATAATGTCAACCCAGTATATATGTCACAGATAAAAAACACTTAAGAAATCAGGCTAAAACGTGACCACAGCAGTGATCCTGTCCAGATACGTATGTCTGAAGACATCAATTACTTTTTAAATTGGAACTCTAAAATTTTTAAATACATTAATTTGATGAAGATGAGTCTCTACTGAAATAATCTCTTTTGCCAAATCGACTTGCATGCGGGTAAACAGAATTTTAGAGACTTTCAGACCAGAGTATCAGCTACCCCACACCTCATCCCTCTCCTGCTCTGATCCACTTCAGGCTCCCAGATGGGAGTTGCATAAGCTTCTAGAGAAGGGGTTTCCATGCTCTGGGCTGCATACTGGGATCTCCTGTCAGATCGGCTGCTGGCAGCAGACTAGAAATAAAGTGCACAATAAATATAATGTACTTGAATCATCACTGTCTTCCATGACACTGGTCCCTGGTGCCAAAAAGGTTGGGGACCCCTGCTCTAAAGGATACATATTTGTCTTTGAACAGACAGGAACAGAGAGAATGCCTCCAAAAGTGAGATGAAGGGATCATACTGAACCTCACATCCAGAGTAAGAGCCGACAACACTTTAGAACAAATTAAGAAACACATGGGCTGCCCTGATAGCTCAGCTGGTAGAGAATCTACCTGCAACTCGGAAGATCTGCTGGAGAAGGGATAGGCTACCCACTCCAGTATTCTTGGGCTTCCTTTGTTGGCTCAGCTGGTAAAGAATCCACCTGCAATGTGGGAGACCTGGGTTCGATCCCTGGGTTGGGACGATCCCCTGGAGAAAGGAAAGGCTACCCACTCCAGCATTCTTGCCTGTAGAATTCCATGGACTGTATAATCCATAGGGTAGCAAAGAGTCAGACACGACTGAACAAATTTCACTTTCACTTTAAGAAACACACAGAAGGGCCACTTTTATGCTTTTGGTTTCAGTTCAGTTCAGTTCAGTCGCTCAGTCGTGTCCGACTCTTTGTGACCCCATGAATCGCAGCACGCCAGGCCTCCCTGTCCATAAGGTAAACGTTAAAGAGGGCATGGAAGGAGAGGCCACCTGTTTTAGGAGAAAGTGACAGGTGAAAGGGGCAGGGATATTCAAGCAGCGTTCTGCTTCTCCATCTCCAGCTTAGAGACAAGTATGGAAAGGAAACAACTCTGCTGCTGTCGGCTGACAAATGGATGTAAAGGTACAGGGTGCTGTGGTGCCGCACCATGGACCACCCATCCTGGAGGAGGGAACTGAAGCAGAGCTTTCCGACACACAAGCCCAGAAGGTGGCAGAGGTCTCTCTGAGTCTGATCACACCGGGTGAAAAGCCCCCTCCAGCTGCCCCTCCTGAAAGTCTCCAGGCATCACTCTCCCCACTACACTACAGGGTCACTCCAGCTATAGGAACACCTTCTTCACACTGGGCTGGAACATGTCTCCCCCATCTCTACACACTGTCCTGAGTTCCATTCCTCAAAGGTCCACAGAAAACGTGCTTCTTCCACTTTTACCAACTACCCTTTGGGTTTCAGAGGCATCTGTCAGGCCCTTTTAATCCCTTTCTGTCTCACACTAAACCTCATTAGGTCCTCTGACTTTAACTCATGACATGACCGCTAGAACTTTCCTGTGCAGGGGACCCTCTTCAGACTTATGTCTCCAAGGTGCCGCCGGTTCATTTCCTTGGTCAAGGTCTACACTTCTTACTGCTGTGTGTCCTGGCCCAGCACACAGAGACATCTATGCCTGGCCATGGCTTACTGTTAATGTCCCTTACGTACCACGGCAGACCTGGGCCTGCCCAAGTTTCCATCAAGTCTACTAGAAATAACAACATCTGCCATGAATACAGGGGGTGAGGACAACCTTACAGTAAATACTCCCCCTCAAACCTCATCCATCCTGCTCTGACCTCTGGCGAGCAGGCACTTCCTTCCTGCTCAGATAGCACATGGTTTCAAGGAAAAGATAAATGCTGGTCTCTCCTCTGTGTCACCAGGGAAGCAGGCTGCAGATGGTCACTATATTCTGAACACTGTCTCTTTAAAACCTTCTGGTTTACATTTTTGCTGTTCTTGTTACTTAGATAGGCCCAGATTTGTGAACATGATTGCAACTCCCCTAGAAACAGAAAAACAAAAAGTCATTATTCCTAGTCAAGATTAAGATTTTAAGGAAAAGATTATGCTCCAATGACAGTCATTGGAGTTATTTCGGTGAATCACAATAAAATGATTTAAAAATCACTTTGAGAATTTCTTGTTGCACTGTCAGATAATTATTAAGTATAGAACTTTATATTTATACAAAACACATTTTAAAACAAGCTTTCTGTTTTAAAAATGATGTCAGATCAGATCAGATCAGATCAGTCGCTCAGTCGTGTCCGACTCTTTGCGACCCCGTGAATCGCAGCACGCCAGGCCTCCCTGTCCATCACCACCTCCTGGAGTTCACTCAGATTCACATCCATCGAGTCAGCGATGCCATCCAGCCATCTCATCCTCTGTTGTCCCTTTCTCCTCCTGCCCCCAATCCCTCCCAGCATCAGAGTCTTTTCCAATGAGTCAACTCTTCGCATGAGGTAGCCAAGGTACTGGAGTTTCAGCTTTAGCATCATTCCTTCCAAAGAAATCCCAGGGCTGATCTCCTTCAGAATGGACTGGTTGGACCTCCTTGCAGTCCAAGGGACTCTCAAGAGTCTTCTCCAACACCACAGTTCAAAAGCATCAATTCTTCGGTGCTCAGCCTTCTTCACAGTCCAACTCTCACATCCATACATGACCACTGGAAAAACCATAGCCTTGACTAGACGAACCTTTGTTAGCAAAGTAATGTCTCTGCTTCTGAATATGCTATCTAGGTTGGTCATAACTTTCCTTCCAAGGAGTAAGCGTCTTTTAATTTCATGGCTGCAGTCACCATCTGCAGTGATTTTGGAGCCCAGAAAAATAAAGTCTGACACTGTTTCCACTGTTTCCCCATCTATTTCCCATGAAGTGGTGGAACTGGGTGCCATGATCTTCGTTTTCTGAATGTTGAGCTTTAAGCCAACTTTTTCACTCTCCACTTTCACTTTCATCAAGAGGCTTTTGAGTTCCTCTTCACTTTCTGCCATAAGGGTGGTGTCATCTGCGTATCTGAGGTTATTGATATTTCTCCCAGCAATCTTGATTCCAGCTTGTGTTTCTTCCAGTCCAGCGTTTCTCATGATATACTCTGCATATAAGTTAAATAAACAGGGTGACAATATACAGCCTTGACGAACTCCTTTTCCTATTTGGAACCAGTCTGTTGTTCCATGTCCAGTTCTAACTGTTGCTTCTTGACCTGCATACAAATTCAGATACAAAAAAAAAAAAAAAAAAAACCACACCGGAACATCCCTGGTGGTCCAGTGCCTAATACTCTTTGCTCTCATTGCAGGGAGTTGGGGTTCGATACCTGGTCAGGGAACTAGATCCCACAAGCTGCAACTAAGAATTTGCATGACAAAACTAAAGATCGCACATGCCACAACGAAGACCCAGTGCAGCCAAATAAATAAACAAAAATTGAAAAAAATAAAACAAACCACCATATCCCCATGTAATACCTTTCTAATATTGTCACTATATTCATTTGATATATTTCCCTTTTTAGTCCTTCCTCTATTGGCACACATAATTTACACTGTTATAATCTCCATATAGCATCACTGACTCAATGGACATGAATTTGAGCGAACTCTGGGATGCCTGACATGCTGTAGTTCATGGGGTCACAAAGAGTTGGACATGACTTAGTGACTGAACAACAACAACATTTCCATATAATTCTCTGCCTTTTTTTTTTTCCCTATTTAAATCATGGAATTTTCACTTCACTTGTTTAAATCACAACTGAATCAGTTAAGGAGGAATGATTCCTTCACATACAGTACACCTGCTCAAGCATTTTTCAACTGAGATCAGGGCTGAAGGACATGTTCCCTTCAGGGAATTATTTTAGAATTTTTGAAACAGGAGAAGTGATAGGCCAGAAAAAAAATATGTAAAATTAGCACTGCATGAATTTGTTTCAAGGATTAAAGAGGATGCAAAGTTTTTTCCATGCATATTTCTAAAAAAGCGTATGATTTAAAGAAAAGAAAAAAAAAACAGGCTGAGGAATACGGAGCAAACAGAATTTACTGAACAGCAAGAATTCTAGCTTGTTTTCATACAAACGCCAGTAACTTTTGTCTGACTGTAGATGAAGGATCCGAGTCCTTGCTGGTCCCAATTCTTCTCTAGATAACAAGGAATATTAGCTATTTTGGGAGAGTGAACTCTAGCTTGGGCCTCCCAGGTAGCTCAGTGGTAAACAATCCGCTTGCCAATGCAGGAGATGCAAGAGACACCAGTTCAATCCCTGGGTTGGGAAGATCCCCTGGATGAGGAAGTGGTAACCCAATCCAGTACTCTTGTCTGGGAAAGCCTATGGACAGAGGAGCCAATCGGGTTACAGTCCATGGGATCGTAAAGAATCAGACACGACTGAGCATGCACTCATAAACTCTAGCTCACAGACTGGGGTGGCACCCGAGTCAACACCGAGTTCTCCCACTGGGCACACTGGCCCTTACAAGAGTGCATACCATACCCTTCAAATGCTTCTTAATCAAAAATCAGCATTTTTGCAAACACCGTCAGACCAAAATTTTTTTCCAGACTGTCTCTGTTTCCTGTTACAAATGATTCCATTTTTAGTTTTTGAGAAACTCCTACACTGCTGTCCAGTGGCTGTACCAATTCCCGTTCACACCAACAGTGTAGAAGGGTTCCCTTTTCTCCACATCCTCACCAACATTTGTTATCTGTGTTGTTTTTGATGATGGCCATTCTGACAGGTGTGAGCTGGTGTCTCATCATGCTTCTGATTTGCGCTTCTCTGATAATTAGTGATGCTGAGCATCTTTTCAAGGGTCTGTTGGCCATCTGTTTCCCCTTTGGAAAAATATCTATTTAATTCTTTGGCCCATGTTTTTAGTCACATTGATTTTTATGTTGAGTTATACTAGCTGTTTATATATGTTCGATATTAACCCCTTATTGGTCATATCATTCGCATATGATGATACGCAAAAAGATATTTCAAATAAAAAGTAAATGTGTTATTTACAGTAGCCAAGATTTGGAAGCATATCTTGGCTATGAATGGATAAAGACTGTATGTATATAATGGAATACTACTAAGCCATAAAAAGAATGAAAATATTGCCATTTGCAGCAACAAGGAAGCACTCGGAGGGCATTATGCTAACTGAAATAAGTCAGAGAAAGACAAATACTGTATGATATCACTTATTCTTGGAATCTAAAAAGGACAACAAAGAAGCAGACTCCCAGATATGGAGAACAAACTAGTGGCTCCCAGTGGGGAGGGACGAGGGCAATGCAGAGGAGGGGGAGGACAGGCACAAAAGTACTGCGTGTACAATAGGCATAGGATGTATTATACCATAGGGGGAGTAGCGTCAATATGTTATAACACCTGTAAATGGAAAGTAACCTTTAATATCTGTATACAAATTGTTTAAAAAGTATTCCATAAACAAGCAACATAAAGGGGCACAGCTTTTATGATGTGAGACTGAAAATACTGCGTGGGGCTGGAGAGACCGGTGGGCCTTTTGTCGACAACTGTTTTCCTTTAACGACCCCCTGCTGCACAGGTTGAATCAGTCGAAAATGAGGTCACACTGGCAGCAGGAACATGGTGAAGTCACTACTGAGTTCTAACGCCGCTTCGTGGGGACGAGACTGTGAGCTGTCTGGACAGAGGACGGCATTACTATCTTTAGCAAAGTTTAGATGTGTAAAGTGCTCTTTCATTGCCGGTATAAAAATATTATTGGAATCGAAAAAAAAAAAAAACTTTGTGGTAAAACATGTTAGGGCTCTAGACAGAATATGGTCACCTAATCTCCAAAGTTTTATTTCAGGCCAACTTTAACATCACTTCACCCAGAACCACCAGCCTGTTTCTCTTAAATTGTTTAATAAGCCCAAGTTAATGGATTCCTTTAAATCTTCACAGTAAATCCAAGGTATGTACCGTGGACATCTATAGAGCCTCAGGCCTGTGACAGGAATAAACACTGCTTTAGAAGACACATGAGGGTTAGACAACTATCACACACAAAAAATGTCTTTTCTAAAGTACAGGTTCGCCGAGCAGTTGTTGAGAACCCAGAAAACTCTTGTTCTGGTCCTTCTGTCTTTGAACACCAAGGAAGCCCACATCCTCTGCCTCTCATTCGTGTCTTTATTCTGCACCTTTCCCATCAAACTCGGATTCTACTCTCTGAGAGTCAAAGGCTATCAGGGGGTCCATGCGCTTTATAACCCTTGTCATGGAGGCAGCAGGCAGGCAGCTATGATAGAATAAATAAGAAATGGGCCTTTTCCAAGCCTGCTTGCCTAGCATCTCCAGCACAGACCAGTATAGCTAACGTTTTCAGAGGATTATCAAGTCTGTCCATTATGCTAAACACGTTTCTTAAATCAACTGCCCTTTAGCTTCTTGGTGTTATAGGAGGCCCAAGGGAAAACTCTCGCAAAATGACATCACTGTGTCAGGATTTTTTTTCCTTCTCCTAGGGACAGATGGAGCTCATAACCAGCTAATAACAGTTTTTAAGAAAGTTTCATCAGAATCTGGGGCCTTTTTCTCAACATAGAGACTACAATAAATGGAAAATGTAACACCTTAAGAACCAAAACCTTTTTTTTGTTTTTATTTAAAGCACTGTGTAGGCTTGCTGTCTTTGTCTATACTTGAGAACAGGTGGAAACTTGGCGTCAGGGTCCTGAACCAGGTTAAGGGAGCTATAATTAGGGTTCACTGTGGAGCTTCAATTTGTGCATCAGGACCACTTTCATTTATGCCCCCAACCACCATTCCTGTGAAACAGTATCACTTGGTAGAGCTGGCCGTCACCAAGGGAATTAACATGGTTGGAAGGGTCTAGGATTCAACAGGGGAAGAAATTTCATCTTGGACCTGGAGGCAACACAGAGTACCTGAATGGTGCCGAATGGTGTATCTCAGGGTGAATGAAAGGGCAGTCAGTATAAAACAGTCTTCTGGTTGTCTCTTGGCATGTGATGTCATGATAAAGAATCTACTGATGCTAACCCGGGAGAAAGGATGATGCACATAATTAAAATATTTGAAAACGACATTTTCCATTAGAATGGAAATATACGTAAAGGACTATGGGGAAGGAACCCAGCATATATTAATACAAAAGTGCTGGGATGCGATGGGAACCCAAAGTAGTTTCAGAATACCTGGTGCACAGAACACAGTTGGGGGGCTAGTGAAACAGGAGGCTGAACGAAAGCAGAGACAGATTGTCAAGAGATGTGCATATCAACCTGAGTTTAGACTTTACTCTGAAGGGTGTGGATGTGGAAGACCATAGATGAACTAGAGAAGCGAGGGTAAGCTGTCACGTCTTGGTGGTTACTTAGGAATTGGAAAGAAGGGACAAGGAGAAACGAGGATGCAATCCAGATTTCTAACTTGGAAAACTAAGCAAATGATTACTTAGTCAAAGCATTTCTCAACTCTTAAGGTTCATAATTTTTTCCTACCATTTTTACTAGTTCTTTATGTAATAAACACTTTAACCCACCACATTTTTTCCTTCAGGCTACAATTTCCCCATTTATTTTGCTTCTATTTTTTCTTTTTAGTATCTTTTTGAGCTTTTTCTATTTGGCATCTAAACTCCAGAGCTTATAAAGTTGTGCTTTCAAAGAACTGAAATTGATTCAATATTCAGTTACTTTTCTAATAACTTAGTTTTAAGGGCAGGGGCACAACTGGGCACTTCATAAAGTTTCTTCAATGAACAGGTAAACCTGGGGGACTTCCCAGGTGGTCCAGTGCTTAAGACTCTGAGCTTCCACTGCAGGGGGCATGATCCCTGGTCAGGGAACTAAGATCCCCATGCCATGTGCGGTCAAAAAATAGGGGGGAAAAATCTGAAGGGGGACAAAGGCAGATGAACAAGCAATTACAATGTAATGTAGTAAGTGTCACAACAGGAACAATACAAGGTGTGTTTATGTGGGGAGAGAAATTGAGAAGTTACAGACTTCCCAGGGAAGCTGACACTCAGGAGTATCTGAGATAACTCTGAGTGCTGAGTGGGGGAAAAGGCAACAGTGGAGGCCCAGGTGAGAATCCAAAGTCATTACCTACAGCTGCAGTGAGGATCAGAAAGCAGGAATGAAGAGACATCGGCACCCCGTTCGTGCCCGTTTCTCCGAGATCGTGCAACTGTTATCAATTTTTTTCTTTAGGCAACACGCATTCTTGTTATGTTCGATTTGGAATCAGAGGGATCTGAATTTAATTAAAGCTCTAACCTTATGCCAGTGACCTGATCCCTCTCTAGTTTTAGTTTCCATATATACTTATGGCACATGATACTTTCGTAGGGTTACCATGAGCCTCAAGTAAGTTAAAAGAATAAGAGAGTCCCTGGCACAGAGTCAGCACTCATAAATGGAGGTAGTGGCTATAATGGTCATGGTAGTATCAGCAGCTGTCTTAGTAACAGTTTTGTTAATTAGGGTTTTCTGGTGTATGTATGAAGAGCATATTTAATTTTTTATATATACCATTAGTTAGTTAACTGTAATGAAGGTTGTAACAACTTCTTGAAAGGCACAAGCTTATAATCATATCCATTTATAAGCTTTGAATCCCATCCCACTGACCTAAATTTATATTTTGTATAGTAACACATGGTTTTAAGTGATGCTCCCTCAAAGATGTGATTCCAATTCAAAGATTTCAATAAAATGGAGGAAATGTAGGATGTTTAGAATGTAAGGAAAATAAAACGCCTAGTACAATTTTAAACAATAACAGAAATTTGTTTCAAGATTTTAAAAAAAGAGAGAGATGACTTTGTACAACTGGGAAACTGTAACTGGATTTCTTCTAGCTTTAAACTAAAAATATTTCCAATTAAAAACAGGAGACAGAGACACTTCTGGATGAAATGGCAACTTCATCACAAGTACACAAAAGATTCTAACTGAAATGACCTAAGGAAGAAAACAAAAGAAGAACTGAATGACCACTGAAACTGTAGAGGCCACTTCAAACTGTGAGCCATTTCTGTTAACTGTAGAGCAAATTAAAGAAAAATAGCAAGTGTCAGTTCATAACTCTGTTCTTGAGAAATCAACACAACTTAAAAAAAAAGATTGTATACACAATGTACCAGTGGTGGTCTATTTGATAACAGATCAACAGAAATGAATGAAGAGCCCAGAAACACGTATGTGTGAAAGTGAAAAAGTTAATGAAATGGAAAAAAATAATACAGCTGTATCTATACCATATGCCATCTAGAACAATAAATTTCATGTGGACTTGAAAGCACAAGTCAGGATGACATCATGAGACTGCAAAGTCTTACTATATTATAAAATCTATAAAACAAAAATACCATAAACAAAGTAAAAAGTTATAAAACAGATGATTTCAATGTCAAAACAAGACAAAGGATCAGCAGGCACAACATATAAAGAACTAGTACAAATCCATGAAAAGGAAGGCAACCAACAGGAATGTAGGCAAAGAATATAAACAGCTTTAAGAAAAGAGACCAGAAAAAAAGGAAGCTCAAAACACTCAAAAAACATACCAAAAAACTTAATCTCATTAATAGTAAGTTAATGTAAATGAAAACCGTGAGATACTATTTGACACCGGTACAACTGGTATAAACCTGAAGAATCCACATGCTGGCAAGTATGTGCAGAAATCATAGGTCTTATGAACTGGAAATGGGAACAAAAATTGCTACAATCATATGAATCAAGTGAGAGAACACATTTGTGATATTCCGCCAAATACGGTAGATGTGCTACTCACTGGTTTGATTTCTGCTTTATTTCCCAAATCAGTGTGAGCAGAAGGCTCACTAGTGTACCAGGAACACACCACAAACAATGGTACAACCCTGGGTGATTTGGTAAGTGGCGGGGGCATTTCTGGCTGGGGCCGACTGCCGGCACTCGTGGGCAGGGCCAAAGATGAGGGCCTTGGAGCATGTGCAAACATCCCGCACAAAGAATTTTCCTAAGCTGCGTGGCTTCTGAGTATTCTAGATAAGCCTGTTTATAATGATCTGAGTTTAAATTTAACTCCATTTAAAAAACAAGGTACTTCTGGCACAAATGAACACGTGCTGCATTTTCAGGAGTTTTATTCTATTCACCATGAAGATGAGCCAGTCACTGTTTTAGCAGCAGCCACTTCTGGCGCCGAGGCATCAGCACGGTACGTGAGCACGACGCTGCGGCCACGGCCACCACACGCACGGTGACTACAAGCATGTATCTAACTCGGTCTGTCGTCTAGTGTAGTCAGACTGGAACGTTTACCACTGCAGGGTCAAAGTGAAAGTTGCTCAGTCAAGTCTGACACTTTGCGACCCCACGGACTATACAGTCCATGGAATTCTCCAGGCCAGAATACTGGAGTGGGCAGCTTTTCCCATCTCCAGGGGATCTTCCCAACCCAGGGATCAAACCCAGGTCTCCTGCAATGCAGGTGGATTCTTTACCAGCTGAGCAGGTTACTTTATAGTAAAACAACAAAAAAATTTTCTTAAACAGTAAGAAAACAACCTTTCTGAGGCTTCAGCACCTTGAATACTTGCATTGTTTGAATTATCACACAGCCATAAACCCTGGGATTATGTCGTAAACACATTACATTTGCATTAGCCAATTTAGGCCCTAGAAACCGAAACGGCTCTCACCTCTAGACTGCCAGCCATGGACTTCCCTGGAGGCTGGTGTGCGCGGAGGGAGTCTTGGATTCCTACCCGATAGGGAGCTGGAATGTTTCTTGAGGTTAATCAAGGTCCTGAGAGCGGGGCATACGGCAGCCTCAGACTCAAGGCCCTGCTCACCCTCCGTTCCACGGGAAGCCCCTAATCTCCAGGTCCACCCACAGGCTGCCTTGGCATGAGAAGTGAGCCTGTGTCACCTAATGCCACCTCTGTGCCCTTTATCATCTATAATGATCACTTTTTCAGTGGTGAACATTTTCCTCAAGGTCAATTCAGGAATTACGGAATTTAGTGGGGCCTACTGAACCCTACACTGTTGTTGTTAGTTGCTCAGTCGTGTCTGACTCTTTTGCGACCCCTTAGGCTGCAGCACGCCAGGCTCCTCCGTCCCTGGGATTCTCCAGGCAAGAATACTGGAGTGGGTTGCCATTTCCTTCTCCAGAGGATCTTTCCAACCCAGGGATTGAACCCACGTCCCCTGCATTGGCAGGAGGGTTCTTTACTGCTGAGCCACCAGAGAAGCCCTGATGTCATTATTAATCTGAGAGTAGGGCTCAAAAGAGTTAGCAAAGGAATATGTCACAGAATTCCTGAGCTTGTTAAGATTTATGTCAACAAATTTCTACATTTATAGGTCTGTGTTGAGCACCACGGAGGCGGCAGAGATGAAGCCAACCAAGATCCCATAGATTTCCCTCATTTAATATTATAAGCACTCCTAAAACATTTTTAAAACTCAGTCACATTATTGCTGATAATTTATTCCAATCCCTGAACCTTGGAGCTGGAGAATTTTGTGACCACTGCTACCGTGTCTAAGTCTTGACACAGCACAGTTACTGTGGCATGGCAAACGTACAACTTACTTGATATCAGAACTCACTGAAGAAATTAATTCCTAAGGTGAAAAGATAACAATGCTAGAATGCTAATAAAATTTTAAGCAAATACAGGTTATTTTAATCCAAGCCAATACTTTTGCCAGTGAATCCACTACTTCTCTGTAAGCAGCAGCTTTCAATGGGTTCTGTTATTGTGGCCTGATCACGTCAAAAATCAGTGAAGTAAGAATTTTTGATTGAATTTTTAAAAATGTTAATAGTACAACAAAGCTACAGTAATCAAAACAGTATGGTACTGACAAATACAACATTGTAATACAACTACAGTCCAATAAAAACATAATAAAAATAATAATGAAAAGAAACAGGATGGTACTGGCACAAAACCATAACATAGCTCAATGGAACAAGACAGAAAGCCCAGAGATAAACCACGCACCTATGGTCCTTAACCTATGACAAAGGAGGTAAGACTACACAATGGAGAAACAACAGTCTCTTCTATAAGTTAGTGGTAGGAAAACAAGACAACTACACGTAAAAGAACGAAGTTAGAATATTCCCTAACACCATGTGTTAAGTCACTTTAGTTGTGTCTGACTCTTTGCGACCCTACGGACTGTAGCCTGCCAGGCTCCTCTGTCCATGGGATTCTCCAGGCAAGGATATGGGAGTGGGTTGCCATTTCCTTCTCCAACACCATACACAAAAACTCGAAATTGAATTAAAGACCTAAAGGTAAGGCCGGGCACTAAAAAACTCTTAGAGGAAAACATAGGCAGAACACTCTTTGACATAAATTGCAGCAAGATCTTTTTTGATCCACCTCCTAGAGTAGTGAAAATAAAAACAAAAATAAATAAAAGGGACCTAATTAAACTTGAAAGCTTTTGCACAGCAAAGGAAACCATAAACATAATAAAAAGACAACCTTCAGAATGGGAGAAAAGACGTGCAATGAAGCAACTGATGAGGGATTAATCTCCAACACATACAAACAGCTCATGCAGCTCAATATCAGAACACCCAAATAACCCCATGAAAAAATGTCCAGGAGATCTAGACATTTCTTCAAAGAAGACATACAGATGGCCAAAAAGCACATGAAAAGATCCTCAACATCACTAATTATTAGAGAATGCAAATCAAAACTACAATGAGGTATTACTTAACACCAATCAGAATGGCTATCATCAAAAAGTCTACAAACAATAAATGCTAGCGAGGTGTGGGGAAAAGGGAACCCTCCTACACTGTTGGTGAGTATGTAAACTGGTACAGTATGGAGATTCCCTAAAAAACTAAAATAGAACTACCATATGACCCAGCAATCCTAGTCCTGGGCATATACCCAGAGAAAATCATAATTTGAAGAATACACATGCACTCCAACGTTCACTGCAGCACTATTTACAATAGCCAAGACACGGAAGCAACCTAGATGTCCACCGACAGAGGACTGAATAGAGAAGATGTGGTACATACACACAATGGAATATTACTCAGCCAAAATAATCCCATCAGCAACACGGATGAACCTACTGGTATTGTAAAGAAATCAAAATGCTCTATAAAGAACAAAGGAATCTAGTAAGAGCTGGATTAGTGTAGACTCAGAAAAACAAGTGAAAATAATTAAAGCAGGATTTTACTCAGAAGATATAAAGAATGCCTACAAATCACTACAAAAAGGCAGACAATCTTAAAAAAAAAATGTAGGTAAAGACTTAATGACAATTCACAAATGAGCAAGAATCAATAGTTAATAAATAAAAACGAGTTTAACATCCCTGGTTATCAGGGAAACCAACTACTACTCCAGAGACATCAAAGTGGCTCAAACAAGAACAAAAACAAGTGTTGGCAGAGAGATGGAGCAACTGAAACTTGCAGGCGCTCCTGGTGGAGCATAAATTTGTACACTCACCAGGCCTCAGCGTAAACCTGCCTTATCACAGCAACTTATCTTCCAACAGACGTGTACAAATGTTCAGCAAAAAACATGCACATGAATATTCAAAGCAACAATAGTCCTAACAGACCAATACCGGAAATAAACTACAATGTCCGCCAACACAAGAGCAGAAAAATGGGGGCAGTCACACAATACAGCTACTAGAACGAACAGATTACAACCGCGTGCAATGACACAGATGAATCTCACATTTGGAGTGAATGAATACAAAAAGCCCAACCCAAACGCATTCTCTATAACTCAGCTTGTACAAAGCTTAAAAACATGTAAAATTAACCTACGTTGAAGCCAGGACACTTGCTGCTCTTTGGGGCGGAGGGTGCAGGTAACAGTGACTGGAAATGCATGTGGCTTCTGCACTCGGGCAGTGTTCTATTTCCGGGGTTGGATGCTACCAACGCTGGCCTATGTTCAGTTTATGAAAACCCATCAACCTGTGCTTTAAGATTTGCATTCTTTTCTATATGGCTATTATGCATTAATAAAGTTACTTAAGGGTGTAATTTGGCACAAATTACATGGGTATTTAAGGTGCTTCTGAGTCTTTCAGAGATGCCATTAGCTGCAGCTAATAAAACCTTTTTTAGAGCGTTTCAAAAAGAATTGGCAGGAAGAGAGAGCGGATGGTTTGTCATGTTTACTGTGTCCTTTCTCTGCACATCATCCGAGGACTAATGAAAGGTATCATTCACTTCAATGTCCTTACATAGATTCTTCTGAACATGTCTGCCCTTGAGCAAACCACTTCTTTATTCAAGCAAGTGCATCCAGGAGGAGACTGGCTACCCTCTGTCGTTCACACTCTGATTCTTCACTCAGAGGTTGGTCCTTTTAAAACATCCACTGGAAGATAACATAAATGGTTTAGAAAACTATTCTTTGGGTTTTGGTCTGTTTCATTTGTTCTTGTTCAGACTCTTAAGTTGTGTCCAACTCTTTGCTACCCCATGGACTGCAGCACACCAGGCTTCCCTGTACTCCACTCTCTCTCAGAGTTTGCTCAAATTCACGTCTGTTGAGTTGATGATGCCATCCAACCATCTCATCCTCTGTTGCCCCCTTCACCTCCTGTCCTCAATCTTTCCCAGCATCAGGGTCTTTCCCAAATGACTCGGCTCTTTGCATCAGGTAGCCAGAGTACTGGAGCTTCAGCATCACCATCAGTCCTACCAGTGAACATTCAGGGTTGATTTCCTTTAGGATTGACTGGTTTGATTTCCTTAATGTCCAAGGGAATTTTAAGAGCCTTCTCCAGCACCACACTTTGAAAGCATCAGTTCTTCAGAGCCCGGTCTTCTTTATGGTTCAGCTCTCACATCTGTACAAGTTTCACTGGGGGCAAGGGGCGGCGGCGGGGGGCGGTTATCAATCTCCAGCAAACACCACATAATTCTCTAAGACTGCATTTATATATAAAAAACATTCAACACAATACCCAAGAATTTCCAAGTGTCTCATTCCATTTTTACCAGCTACCACTGCTGAAAACTAAGGACCATTAGAGTAAAATAATCTCAGGTCCCATCATCAGAAATGTTCCTTGGACTCTAAGAAAAACAGAGTAAGTGCTATGAAAAGTAGGTCAGCAAAGTAATGTGAAAGTTGTTTCCAGTTGACTATTTCCATAATATGATCCATGGCGGCCTTGTGTATATTGGTCTCTTCAGCAAATATCCCAGCAACACTGTGAGGTAAGATGATCATTTCTAATTAACCCCAAATAGGAGTCCCACAATAAGGGTACACCAGGCGGCCCTCCTTGACTCTACCAAGGCACTTGGCTCTGTTTTCTCAAACAGCCACAGGTGTCCTTCTGATTTATGAATGAGCTCTGTCTCCAGTGAAACCTGTGGCAAACGAAAGAATTCTGCCATGACAAAAAAGGCAGAAATGCCAACTCAGCATCTATAAAGCAGCTTTCACAATAGAGACTAATGGGAACCACTGACTCAAGACTTCCCAGGCTGTGCCGACCAGGTGGAACTGGATGACCAATAACCAAATCCCACTGGTGCCCTGGTCCCCACCAGTTCACACAGGATCTTCACCTTCCTGACCATCACCGTCTCTGGGAATTCCAGGGGCTGGTCCTCATGGGCTCGTGAGCCCACACCTGCCACAGATACTCCGGCGCTGTGTTCTCCCGGTACAGAAACTCTGAGGAGTCTCTGATGTAGGGGCAATGTTTCCTTTGAATGCCATACGCCTTTAGAGGGCAGACAATGCTAGTGACCCAATGTCTTAGAGTCAACTCTTCCGGGCTTTACTCCTACCTTCGAAGGTCTCCGTCATGGGCGCCACAAGGCAAATCCGGTGATAGGTGTCACGCCTCAGCTACTGGACTATCCTGTCATGTCTGGTTTCTCGTTCCTTAGGAGCAGTTTCCTTCCAGGAGGTCTCAGTCATTTTCAAGGGCCCTTTCCACTAATACCTTCATATGCCCCTCATCTGAATCCTGGAAGGCGAAGCAGCCCATGCTGAAGCTGATCCTTGGTACTTCAGCTATTTGAGTTACTATTCTACAGGAAGAAAATGACTTGTGGTATTTGGCTCAGGAGCAGAAGAGAAGTGAGCAGTGACAGTACGGTCACTGAACACCCCAGGCTGTGGGGAAAGCCCTCAGGGAGATGGGAAAGCAGCCAGCTTCCCAGATTGAGTACCATGTATCAAGTAGGTCACTGCTTCTTGGAGGGGAAAATCTACTCTAGAAGCATCTAACGTTTGCACACAACTTTTACAGCTTGCTTGTAAAACATCACTGTCCCTAAATTAAAGACAGAAACATCAGATTTCTACTTCAGCAAGTTTTTGGGCTTCCCAGGTGGCACAGTGGTAAAGAACCTGCCTGCCAATGCAGGAGATGCAGGTTCAATTCCTGAGTCAGGAAGATCCCCTGGAGAAGGGAATGAGAACCCAGTCCAGTATTTTTGCTGGGAGAATCCCATGGACAGAGGACCAGGCAGACTACAGTCCACGGGGTTGCAAACAGTCAGACATGACTGAGTGTCTGAGCACGCACACCTGAGCACTCCCTAGAGCTCCTTCCTTTCAGAGGTGGGGAATCTGAAGGGTACAGAGGGGAGAGACTGATCTCACATCAGTTTCTGGCAGTTCCAAAGAGTCCAGTTTTCCTGACTCCCAGGACAGGACTTTTCCTCTATGCCACGCTTCATCAGTGGATTGCACAGAAGATGAATTGAATTTTTCCAGCACCAATGAACAACCATGATATTTCTGATCCTTTCCAAAATCCCTGAAATCTCATTCAGATTGCCTATACTTCAGTGAAGGAGAAGTAAAAATGATGAATCTGGTAAAGAAGAAGAGAGGAGGAGGAAGAACCAGTGGGGACAGAGAGGCGACGGATCACTCTGTCCCGTAGAGCTGGTTGCAGCAGGGGGTAGGAGTACCGTGCAGCAGGGTGGAGTGGACGAGGTGCAATTCCTGAGGACTCCGGTACCTGAGCCCCTGCACTCGCACTGCTGGGGGCACAGGCTCCATCCTTGGTCGGGGAACTAAGATCCCAGGATGCTGAGTGACACAGCCAAAAGATCTAAAAATAAATAATTTAAAATTGTATTCCTTGTTATTAATACAACATCATTGCCTCCAGTTGTGCTCTTTGGAATAAAACAAGCCTTTAAATACTTTTGAAAGCTAGCTATCACATTTCCCGCAACACTTCTGTTTCCAGAAAGCTTCTTAAATTTTTTTTTAAATTTATTTTTGGCAGCACTTGGATCTTGGTTGCTGTGCACAGGCTTTCTCTAGTTTCAGCAAGTGTGTGTCTACTCTCCAGTTGTGGTTCACAGGCTTCTCACTGTTGTGGCTTCTCTTGTTGCCGAGCATAGGCTCTAGGCACCTAGTCTTCGGCAGTTTCGGCCCACAGGCTCTAGGCATGCGGGCTCCGTAGTAGCGGTGCATGGGCTTGGATGCTCCGTGGCATGTGGGATCTTCCTGGACCAAGGATCAAACACGTGTCCCCTGTGCTGGCAGGCAGATTCTTATCCACTGTGCCACCAGGAAGTCCCCTCTAAAAACTTCTATTCCCTCTGTGCTCCATATATAAATTTAACAAAGTACTACATTTAGGTCAAAAAATAAGCTGCCCACACTGGTGCAATTTCAGGCAGTCATTTGTGTGAAAAAGGTCTACAGTGTGTGGTTGACAACAGGTTTCCTACAAGCTAACAGTCTGAGGTAGCTGCGAGTTCAGCCTTAGGTTTCCTTCATGAAGCCTGGGAACCAGTTCATAAAGTAAAAGGTGCCAGCGACAGTCACCTGTATGTGAAGGACAAACCGGAGTCCACCAGAAATGGCAAGAGAGGATGTCTGTGAACCACGTTCTATAGTCATGAGGAGCCAGAATACGGTCTGAAGTCTGGCTTAGTCACCAGAGCAGTCGGCCTGTGGAGGCAGCAGCAGACCAGCAAGTGGGGGGAAAACCTGGGCACCCCCCTTCCATCGGGGCCAGAGCCTCTCTGGCATGGGGCCATCTGTCAAGGGCATGGGATGGGGAGACAGCGAGGAGGCTGCAGGTAAAAGGGTCAGCCGGCAGGAAAGGGGAAACGGTGTTGACAGTCGCTGGGCCGCAGGTTTGTAGGGGAGATGGCAAAGCCAAGTGAGGGCTTGTCCAGGGAATTGTACTACAGACGCCCTTTGGCTGTATGTTAAGTATTCAAATGATCGATTTCTTCAAAGCGGGAGAAAGAAAAGTGGATAATCATATAATAATTTTGCCCTGAAGAGCTAAACTTTGTTTTCTTTAGTAACTCTTATAGTGCTTTACATATGCCAGGGTATATCTGCCTAATTCTTCAAGCACATGGGATAAAAATAAATATGGCAGTGAAGTCTTTTTTTTTTTTTTTTTAAGCAGGCAGCTCTCTCCCTTGCTGCTTTGGTTAAGTTCATCTCTTTATTTTGTAGCGGGTAGGGATGAGGGGAGTGAAAGTGAAAAGTGTTAGTCGCTCAGCTGTGTCCGACTCTTTGTGACCCAATGGACTGTAGCCCGCCAGGCTCCTCTGTCCATGGGATTCTCCAGGCAAGAATACTGGAGTGGGTTGCCATGCCCTTCTCCAGGGGAATCTTCCCAACCCAGGGACTGAACCTGGGTCTCCTGCATTGCAGGCAGATTCTTTCCCTGCTGAGCCACCAGGGAAGCCCATTTTGGCAGGGGAGGCGGGGAATACCTGACTGCTCCGGATGTGGTATCACAGCAGCACTCAGGGCACCTTCCACTATTCCTCACCCCGGTCCTGGCCCTGCTGTGCCTGCCCGCCTGGGTGTGTGACTCCACTGCTCCACTGACCACAGCAGAAGCCAGCCAGGGAGAACAGGATTGGCAACAAATTGCACCCACCCGGCCCAAACCTAATGGAAGGAGCTGAAAGAAATGGAATGACAAAGGTTCAAAGGATGGGCCAGCAAAATGCATTCTGCGGCTCTGAAGCACTGAATTTTTAGCCATTCTGAATATTACTGCTGGGTTTACAACAAGCCCTTGTGTTCTCTGTTTGTGAGCCGGGTCAGCTGGTAGCTGGCTGGCTGCATTTCTCTGGGCGCTTCTGAAGGCGACAGCAACAGAATTCCCTAAAAAGTGCAGAGCAGTGGGAAGTCGCCCAGAACACTGTCAGCTTATCTTAGGAGTCTAAGACCGAACAGTTACTTATTATTACTGAAGGGCTCACCTTTCTGGGAGGGGGGGGGTGGGGGCACTCCAGGACCTCAGAGGTGAAGAGAGATGTGAGGCAGCTAGAACAGGTGCTCAGCAAAGCGATACACTCTTTTAACAGCTATCATTATAATCGGTGCTCATCATTACTTTTAATCGAAATGTTTCGTCTTTGACACTGTTAGGGAAGTCATCATCACAGACATCTCAGAAAGCACTGACTGCTACACTACTATGCCAAGACCCGCAGCTGAGACATCCAGGATTCTCAACGGTAAATACTCCTGGTACCCACAGGAACGGGTTTCCCAGGTGGCTCAGTGAGTGGTAACGAATCTATCTGGCTGCCAAGCAGAAGACATGGAGAAGACATGGAGTTCTCAGTAATGGGGTGTGAGTGTGTGTGTGATGGGGTGTGTGTGTGTGTGTGTGTACACACCCTTCCCCACCACTCTGAATTAGAACATTAGGTCACCTATTTTCAATGATAAAAATTAAAATTACACCTCTACTCCACAGGTAAGCCAACATAACAACCCAGATGGGTTTAATATATGCATGCATTTTTTTGCTTGCATATGCAATACATACTATACAAAAATGGGGTGTTTTATCAGGAGAAAGGGCAAGACTATCAACTTTTCTCTATGTGGCACTGCTTTGCTTAATTCACTATATTGCTTAGCCCCCTAAATAAAAAGAGAAGAAATGAACTAAAAATATATAATTTAATTTTTAATGATGCTTGGATACAACAATCAGTTAGCAAAACTCCTGCAAATTTAACAACTAGCTCTTGTAAGCTGTTTGCCTTTTCTGTGTCCTACAGGGCTTACCCTAGATTTTCTAAACCTGAACTTTCTAGAAATGACTTTTCGGAGCTTCCAGTTTGCATGAGTTCCTGTAGAAACCATCTGTAACCCTCAGGGTCCTTGAATCTTTGATGACTAAGGCTCACTCTGCTCTTACTTGCAAGTCTCCCCTGAACCGACTGCTAAGGATGACGCGCACCAATGCCAGTAACGCAGGCGCTTGCTTAGGTAGTCTTTCCAGCACCACCCCCGCGGCCTCACTGAAACCATAGCCTCGAGTGACTTTAGTTAATGTCTAGAGCTACACTGATTGTCATTTCCCTGAACTTGAAACAGAGATCACCATACCACTTTGGATGTTCTATTTCACCTTCTTACATAAGCTATTTTTGACCTATTTTTAAGAGTGACATCATACATGTTCGCTATTATACGTCACCTTTCAAAGAAAGTTAGCAGGGGGATGATAAGGACCGGAGCTACTGTAGTGCTCTTCTACAGAGGCGGCATGTACACGTAAGCAAAGGAACAAATGCTGTGACATGCATTTGGAGTTCAAGTTTAGTTTTTTTAATAGTGAGAAAAAATATTGTAAAATGGGTATCATTTCCACTAAGGCTATTTGGATAAGACAAAATGCAAATGTTTTAAATCAAGGGATTACCTATATCCTATAGTTGCAAATTTAATTTCTACTTTGTTCCAAAAGTGACTTAAATTATATGTTATTTATGTATTTATTTATTTTGTGAATTTATTATTAAAAAAAAATTTTTTTTTTTACTTTACAGTATTGTATTGGTTTTGCCATACATCAACATGCATCCACCATGGGTGTACACGTGTTCCCCATCCTGAAGCCCCCTCTCACCTCCCTCCCCATACTATCCCTCTGGGTCATCCCAGTGCACCAGCCTCAAGTTTCCTGTTGGTGAGAACTTTTTGAGTAACTTTTTACTACTAATTTCAAGTTTTAGTTTATTTTATAGCAGCCTGTGCAGTTTCTATTAGGAGGGCTTCACTAAAATTTTGGGCTTCCCAGGTGGCACTAGTGGTAAAGAATCTTCCTGCCAAAGCAGGAGACTTAAGAGACAAGGGTTTGATTTCTGGTTTGGGAAGATCCCCTGGAGAAGGGAATGGCAACCCACTCACTCCAGTATTCTTGCCTGGAGAATTCCCATGGACAGAGGAGCCCGGTAGGTTACAGTCCACGGGGTCTCAAAGAGTCTGACATGACTGAAGCGACTTAACATACACAGCATTAAGATTTACTTGTGACCTAGAATCTAATTTTAAAATTTGATTTCTACATAGAACACAATGTTTCATGTATACCTAGTCAATCCACTTTACATTCTAATGGGGGAAACAGATGAGCCCAGAAGGTTCCAGAAGTCATGAATCACATTTTCCTCCCTCTCAGAGTTCTGGAAACAAAAAGAGAAGCTTGATGCTAACTTCATTTTCTTCTCTTTATTTTTTAAGTGGGTGTTCTGCTTTAAGCTACCTGGATTTTCTGTAATATTTTCTTTATTCTTGAAATTCAGATTTTTGTCTGACATAGTTCTAGGAGTCTTCTTTTTCCCACAACCATGCCTATTACTAAGGGTGTCTTTTCACTACAAGGACTCAAGTCCACAGAAAACTTTGTATTATTTCTTTCGAGCACAGACACATATACACATTAGTATACACTATTTACACTGAATTGTGTTTATTTTCCACGTTTTCAATCTTTTCATTGAGGATTTTAACCTTTTTACTTTTTGGTTCTACTAGAATTTTTTTAGCTTTCTTCTCATTCACTGATTCAGGTTTCTTTAGTATTGAATCTGCTCCTCATTGCTTTGTTTTAAAATTCTACAGCCATGTTTTTAATTTCCAGTAATTTTTTCCTTGTCTCAGATCCTTTATTTTTGGTGACTGCTGGCTCTAGTTTTATCAATGTAGTAGTTTGCTAATCTTACTTGGATAGTTCATTTTTCTAAGTGTTTTCTTGGTCAAACAGTCCTATCCACTCCTGACGGTCAAACTGGTCTTTTTCTTTTGAATTGTCTTCTATTTCTCTATATCCATTGGCATCTTCTACATTCACTCCAAGAGAGGAAGTGACCATGTTAGTTTTCTGAGTGATGGACTGTAATAGATAGCACACGTTTTCTCCTAATCTACAGTCTTCACAAAATGAGGAGGGAAGAGTTTAGAGTTATTGGAAATTTCTTTGCCATCTTGGTGACGAGATCATCTCTATGGTGTAACAAAGGGCCAGCAAGCAGAATCAGGGAAGAGGGTTTACTTCTGTCTCAAATAGTGTCATTCTCATGCCTCGAGTAAAATAAGCAATAATACTGATTTAACAGGGGTATACAGGATATGTATGTGTGTGTGCGAGCATGCACAAATTACCTTTAATGTCTGTGGAACATTTTAAAAACAGACTCTATGTCAAAACTGAAACCTCACTGAAGTCCTCACAATATATTCTGTACAGCTATTATTTTAGGCTCTGATCTTTCATGACTTTTTCCATCCTAGTTTACATGCTCATGTGATTAAAAAAAAGAAGGATTATATACCATGAAAATTATTAAAACTGAATTCCCTTCACCTTAAGTACTTAAGGAAAAGTGACAGTTTTCTTTGCCCCTCTTTTCTCCTTGGCTGCATCCACAGCTTTCCCTAAGCATATGACTTATTATCTACATCTCAGTAAATTATATATATTTGTTATAAAAAAGAAGAATAACAACAGAAGAACTGAGCTGCTAATTTCTAAGATTACTCCAAGCAATAACGTTTTCTTTTACAGAAAAGAAAGTTTAAAGTTTCATTGTTCAAATGTAGCCTATCTGGAACACCTGGAAATAATTTCAAAGTTTTCAAAGTCACTATTCTAATAGATACTACTTCCAACCTTACCATTACTGGCCTTTGAAATATAGAAGCTGAAAGCTGACTGGACAGATCAAATACTGTAGATAAAAGCATTGTGAAATGCATACAGTGCTATAAAAATGTAAGGTGGTGGTATTAAAAATGGATTTGAACATGAAACCCCAAACTCATTCATTTCAGTGATTGCCTTAAATCTTGGAACAAAGGCAGAAAATCGTGAGACTAATCCAGACCCAGTTCTGCATCTCCCTGGGATCATTTCAAGCCGGTCAACTCTAATCAAATTACACTCTACCCGCCAGGATTAGAAACAAACTGAGAGGTTTTGGTCCAGTGCCATGGTTTTTCACTCAAAGCCATCATGCTCACTTTATTGGGGGACGTCTGGAAATTTTGCGATCAAATCTGAAAGTAACTTTTCAAGAACTGTGTGTGGTTGTTCTGACAAAGAAGAGCTTTATACTCGTGGTCAAATTAACATCTCTGGCTGTAACTAAGTAGCTGGTGAGAAAATAATCATGATGACAGTGGACAGGAGATACAAAACCTAAAAAACCTCAGACTTTTAACACACGCATGCTAATTGAATAAAATTTACGGTGCCACTCTCATCCAACCAGAAATATATGGCCAAGATACAGTCAAGAACGTGGAAGAAAAGGACTGCTCAAGATTCAACTAATGGGATTTTTTTTTTTAACAACATCTGAAAAGGCAAAGAAAGTTAGGCACACTGCATCTTAAAGTAACAAATACGGTAAGAAAGATCAGGTGCAGGAATGTACAGGACCTAGTGAAATAATTCAAATATAAACAAATGTACCATTTGGTCCTTCTAGAATTATTCATAAATGATTATTAGCAACCATGGTGCTGACTAAACAAAGTGCTTCATGTTTAACCAAGTGCTTTAATAAACATTACCTTATTAGGGTTTCCCAACAGCATAGTGAGGAAGCCCCCACGTGAACTGTCAGGGGGTTAACAATGGTAATGAACTTGAAATGTGTCAAAGCAGACTATGCACTCATAGTGCAGTGCCTCTTAGCACTGTGAGCGAGTGCCCAATGCACAAGTGCTGAACTGCACTAAACTAATAAAATGTTCACTAACAATTTTATAAGACAGATGAAAGATGCAAAATCACATGCGTGCCTGTGCACTGTGTAAAGAAAACCTTCGGAAGGACACATGCTGGTTTGTTTTCAACAATTATATCAGAGAAGAGGCTGCAGAGAGGAAACTACTAATTTTTGACATTTCTATTCTGCCTGGATTTTTTATAGACATGTATTACTTTTGAAACCCAAATGAATGAAATCAAAATAAAACGTACCAGCTAAATTTGCCAACAAAGAAAGGGTGTAATTCTGAAGACAGAAAACAAATCGTGTGTCTGTGTGTGTGTGTATATATTTTTAAATAAACATACCCTAGGATTATGCTATGGTTTGTGAAATTATTGGAACTTAAGAACTGAATAGTGAACTTCATAATCAAATATACTTGCTAGAGGGAAAACACACAGATTCACCCGTATTTATTGTGCATTAACCATCATATGCTAAGCAGCTACCTACCAACTTAGGACTCAGAGAACTCAATTTGCACTCAATTTACCCAGAGCCTTCCTTATTTATACCCAGTTAGATCACTTCCAGCTTTGCAGATGAGCAACCCTCACACCCTGAATATAAATTCAAAGACTGCTATACTTTCTAAATATCAAGCTTTTAGTCACGAACTCTACAGCATTATTACATGTAAGCTCAGTTAAGCTGTCTACATTCTTCCTAAATTTGGAGGCAGGCACTTAGCTAGAGTAAAATTTGGCAAAGCCTTTAAAAAGGCTAATTTTTTCCTAGTGTTGTAAACTGCCTATTATGATAAAGTACAAGGCATATTTTGCAACTCAAATTCTAAAAAAGGGCATTCTTCCCTCTTCTGGCTCATATGTGATTAACTGTTACTAAACACACCTAGCTTTCAAATCAAGAAGCCAAACTTATTCCTTAGAAATACATGTGGTTTGACCAATGGGATATGCTCACAAAAATCTCTTTTGTGAACCTGCACGGCTCCCCAACTCCCATCCCACTTGGTCTCTCCCATCTAACCTGGTTCCCGCATCCCCACCCCGACCCTGTCACCTCCTAACCCTACACATAGTGCTGTCGCCGACACTGCTGGGGCCACAGTGGCTGAACCAAGCCGCTCTCTGTCTTGACCCTGAAAAACTCCTCTGCCTTTGCAGTTAGCAGGAGTGTAACCTTCTAGGAAGAAAGTGAAAGTATTAGTTGCTCAGTGGTGTCCGACTCTTTGCGACCCTACGGACTGCAGCCCGCAAGGCTGGGATTTCCCAGGCAAGAATACTGGAGTGGGTTGCCATTTCCTTCTCCAGGGGATTTTCCTGATCCAGGGATGGAACCTGGGTTTCCTGCATTACAGGTGGATTCTTTATCATCTGAGCCATGAGGGAAGCCCTGTAATCTTCCAGAAAGGACTTTAAAAAGTTTACTGAAAACTTCCTTGAGAGTCTCCAGGAAATAGAACAAGACAAATGGGATCTCTTCGACAACTGAGTGTGGGCAGTGGTACTGTGGGACTGACTGGATCCTCAGCCCCAGCCCTTACCTGAAGGACGCTATTCCCAGACAAGACTAAAACTCATCCTTCCTCTGTCAGGCCAAAGGGTCTCCTAAGACTCATTCCACAAGTATTTCTTGAGCACTTACTCAGTTCAAAGCATACTCCTGGGTACTGTCAGAGACTCAAGGACCAGGGGCCATCCTGAAAGAGTTTACAGTCTAAGTCTTATTTATGTGGTGGGACACATAATATTTCAGTGTTGACTCTTAAATTCAAAGAGTGCTTTGAAAAACATAGAGGCCAGCCATTAACAGAATTAAAAATATAATAGGAAATGCCTTCTAAAACATTAGAGGATCTAAAAACAGGAAACTGTAATGAAATACACACTACAGAATCATTAAAATCAAGCATAAAACAAAACAATCAAGGACAAAGCATATCAGTCATAACTAGAGTGACAACAGAATTCGTTACCCAAGCTAGCATTTTCAAAAGTGAAAGGGGGTGCTATTAGTAACATCTCCAAGACAACAGGCATAAGCCAGGATGTCTGTCTGAGCAAGCCAGGCAGTGAGGTTTCGCTACTTACAAAAAAAGCTGCCTTACTAGAAAGGAAAATGGAGTTAATTGGTTCAAATGATCATCTTCCTTTCAGAATCTGAAAACCAATGAGGCATACTGAAAAAAATGGAAAACAAAATCAGATACACAAAAAATATTCTTTCTATAATTTTTGCAAAGAACAAACCTCCAGACTTGTTACATTTTAAAATAAATTTAAATTTGGTCATAATACTGTGAGTTTGGGAAATATTTTTATATTATTTAAAGTCAGTATATCCAAATCATCTATATCAGCAAGCTAACACCCTCTGCTTGTTCAGGCTTTTTATTTTTTAAAGACAACTCCGTATTTTAACATAGGTTTAACATACTGGGTTCAGTTATAAACTTGTCTAACCTCATAAAGGGAAATCCTTCCAAATTTATTATGAAAAAGATCTTTGAATATATTAGATTTATGTAGAAAATTAAGACTTTTATGGGCCAAACAAATCCAGGAAACACTCAAAGGTACTCAAAATATGAAGATCTTTTGAAAGTCCTGAGAAGACTGATGTTACATTACTCACAATGAGATCCTATAGCCATGAGATCTCAGGCGTGAACAGCCCTAAGGTATCTCGCATCTGGCAGATTAATATACCTGCACACGTAAGACAGACGGCCACACTTATGTCACGACACCCAGCCTAGATGTCTGCTCCAAGATCTACACCTGTAAATTAATGCAGGTCCTTGGGAGAAAGTAATTCCTGGTGAGCACACTGACCATCAGGAACAACAAAGCAGCAGCCCAGGAGCCCATGATGTGGCCATGGGCTAGAAGTTCAAGTTCTCAGTACTCTGGTCTTCCATTCCCCATTCCTGATCTGTAGTCCCACAATTTCCCATATGTAATCTAAAAGCCAAAATGCCAACATCCTGGTGAATAACTGTAATAATATCTCCTAGAACTTCCACAGACTTTCCTTTCCTCCTGCTCAAAATTCTATTTCATCTCTGTGCTCAGAAGGTCCAACTGGGAGGGGAGCACACAGCCACCTGTCTATTCACTTTCACTTACAAGTGTCCCAGTGAAGAGCACTCAGTGTGCAACAGGACTGGGCTCAACACCACAGACGCCCAAAGAAGGGTGATCCTTGGCCCAGAAGCTCAGAAACACCATCTGAAAACACAAATGGTGGAATGGAAGAAATGCTTTAACGTTTAACATATTAAAAGAGGTGTAAGGAACTGGAAGCGAGGAGCCAGATGTCTCTGCCTGGAGCAGCTGGGGAGGCTTCAGGGAAGGTGCCAGTGAGCCGGGTCTAGATTCCAAGTTGATCAGGTAATAAAGGGAAAAGGAACATGTGAGGAGAAGAAACAGCAGGTGCTGAAACACAGGGTGATAAAAATCCTGATCTATTCACTGTTGGTGGGAATGTAACTGGTGTAGCCACTATGAAAAACAGTATGGATGCTCCTCAAAAAGTTAAAAATAGCATGTATGTATGTATGACCCAGAAATTCCCACTTCTGGGTACACATCCAAAAGAAATGAAAACAGGCTATTGAAGAGAAGCCTGCACTCCCATGTTTATGGCAGCATTATTCACAGCAGCCAAGATATGGAAACAATCTAAGTGTCTGTCAACAGATGAATGGATAGAGAAGTTGCCGCGCGTGCACCCACACACACACACACACACACACACACACATTATTCAGCCATGAGAAGGAGGAAATCTTGCCTTTTGCAGTAATATGAATGAACCTTAAAGAGTATTACAGTTAGATAAACCAGAGGAAGACAAACACGGTATGATATCACAAATACATGGAATATAAAAAGCCAAACTCAGAGAAACAGAGAACAGAATGGTAAGCAGGGGAAACTGCGAAGGTGGTATTTAAAGGTACAAACTTGCAAGCAGCAGGTAGTCAGTCCTGGGATCTAAACCACAGCATGGTGATTACAGACAGCAGGACGGCATAATACACTTCAAAGTTACCAAGAGACTAGATCTTAATTGTTCCCACCACAAAAAAGATACACAGAAAAGAACCCCCGTGTGAACGCAGGAGACAAAAGATGCGGGTTCTATCCCTGGGTCGGGAAGACCCCCTGGAGAAGGGCATGGCAACCCACTCCCATATTCTTGCCTGGAGAATCCCATGGACAGAGGAACCTGGCGGGGTACAGTCCATAGGGTCACAAAGAGTCGGACATGACTGAAGCAACTTAACACAACGACAACAACAAAAAAGACAGTAATCGTGTGACATGATGGGGGGTGAGCTAACACTACTGTGGCAATCATACTGCAGTATACAAATGTATCAAATCCATGTGCTTTGTACACCTGCAATACAAACACTGTTCAATGTCAACTGCATCTGAAAAGAAAAATTTTTAAAGTTCTGATGGACTCAGGAGTGGTGAGAACTAAAGCCCAGGGTTGAGGTGGGGGAAGCAGACAGGGAAGGGTCCATGAGGCATGGACACAGAGCAAGGCTAGGCTCCCAGGCGTGTGACAGCAGCAGTGAAGAGGAACAAGAGGAAACGATTCTCCTTGAGGAGGGGAAGGGGGGTCTCACCACTTCACCTGTGTGGTCTCTCTTTTCCAAACTGGGCGCAACCGCCAGTCTCACTGCTCAGCTTCTCTCTCCCCGCTTCTGAGAGGAGCCGAGCTACTTCTCCTCCTCTCCTTCCCAACAGTTTTCTTCCTCCTTATAAAATAAGGTGAGACCTGAATTCTAGTTTTAACTCTCCCTTCACAAGCTTACTGAAGACCCAATCTTGCCCTGAATCTCGAGCTCCCTGTTTCCCTTTTTACAGGAAGAAGGGACCGGACTACACGAACCATGAAATTCAAGGACACCGTGAGCCGAATGCCCAAAATCATTATAGCATGTTTTCGTTTTAACACTCACAGGAAGTGAGGAGACCCTGTAACAGAAGTATTCTGAACAATCTCAGCTACCCTGCCTGTGTCTAGAACACAGCATCCGCCTCCTATAAAGGACGGCTGGGATGGTGTAAAAAAGCCACCGCACTCTCGGTCTTCTCATGTGCAAACTGAAGATAATACATTTACCACTCGAGCTTGCTGTGAGACTTAAGCGAGAAACTTATATGAAACTGAGTCACTGGACACCTGGCATGCAATAGGTGCGAAGTCAATGTTGGTGAAATTTAGTTTGATATATTACCTTTCAAGTACACTTCTGTAAGTGACATCTCTATGAGTAGCAGTTAACAAAAGATACGCAAACATAATGACAATGATTAAGTAGACTATTTAGAAAACAAAATGTCACAATTCTCATTTTAGAAAAATTGAAGGCTTGTGGTACTGAAGAAAAACAACCATTATACAAGAAATCTCACTGCCACTTCTGTAAAGAACTAAAAGAAAAGGTCCCACTCATTACCCTACTTCCACCCCCGGGGGACAGGGGCTTTGCCTTTGATTTTCAAAGCATATCTGATTTCTTCCAGCCATCACAGAGTCAAATAAGATGGATTTAGATATAGCAGTGAAGGAATAATAACTCTTACTTCAATTCTGCACTTGAACCAATAGACCCAAACCCTTTGAAATATGATCATCAATGCAATTACATGCTGAACTGCTGTAAATTAACAAACAGTCATCTGGGAAACATAAAGCAAAACTGGTGACAATGTGCTTCTAATTGCACAGTAGAAGAAGGGAGATCAGGATATTAGTGCTATTTTATATGCTGCTTCACTGTCCACTGACCGGCATAGATTTTCATAATAATGTTTTTTTCAACTAGAAACAACCCAAAGAGTCATAACTCAGTTTCCAAGGTGAAGAGGAGACCGAAGGGAAAAAAAAAACATGCAACCGAAACAATCCCTTTAGTATTTGGAAGAGAGTGGGGAGTGGCAGGAGAAAGAAAGAAAGGGCCAAAATAAATTTAAATGACTGCTTGGAAATCAGTCTTTGGGTTCACACAAGGAGCTAAACTGAGTTCAATTTCCTTATCTTAATGATTCAGACATCTCAACCTCTGATAATAAAAAAAAAAATGCCTGCCTTCATGTCTATAAGACTCTGACCTGGGCAAGACAGGGCAGTTCACAGCGCCTGCATAGAATCCTATTTGTATTGACAAACTCAGTCTAGCAAAGCACAGAACCTACTCAGCACTCAGATGCCCTTCACCTGACTGCTTCACACTCTTTATACAGACGTAGAGGCTACAGATTTTACATGGGGGGTCTGGTGTGGTGCACAGGCTCACTCACACGTTCAACACACAGAAACCTCAGTCTTTGTTCCTCTGTTCGCTGATGTGGTGAAAATCCGTGGGAAAGGCTGCCCCCTGGTGGTCACCTAGGTGAAGCGCCACCCTTCAGGAGGAGGAATAACTGGATAGCTGATCACATGGCCCTCCACCATCCTAGGATGGCTTCAGAGAGCAGACTTAGTCCACTTCGCCCCTGCCCAGAAATCTAGGCTGGTATAAAGGATGATCTTCCCCTGCGCTTTCAGTGAAACTGGCAACGCTGCTGAGTTGGTTCAAGTCCAAGAAAACCATTCTGCACCTTGATTAAGGCACATGCACCTTATATATACAATCCTTGTATATACAATCAGGATGAGAACCGCTTTTTGAAAGCTCCTGGTAGTTAGAGAAGATGTTTAGAGGGAGGGAGTTCCTATCTGTCAAGTGGCCTCTGGAACTCTGGTTTTCTGAATGTCATCCAGAGAAATCCACAGATGGGTGGGAGTCGGGGCAGAGAGGGTACTGAGAACAGCAAAGCAACTAAAAGAGGTAGGAAAGCCCAATTTAGGGGCAATTCAGAAGTTCCTGGAAAACCAGTAAGAGAGAAGGAAAGGCTTATCGTAAGAGATCATCTGACCCAAGGTTATTTTCTATGGATGTGCCTTCAGGTCTGGAAGTTCCCACAAAAGTGGTCAACTTGCCAGAGGTCTCAGCTGGCATTACTGAGTGCCTTTTCTCATGTAAGAGGCTACCTTATTGGCTAGTTTGGGATCAAAGCTGTGAAGGGCTTAGAAATAATTTGGAAGATTAAATGTAAGCACTCAGCATGAGAAATCTAACCTACTGGATAATATGTTAATAGAACCAAAATACAGTGTGTATGAAATCCACGTATGTGAGAGAATGACAAGCCTATAAAATTAAGAAAATAAAGATTTGTCTCTTCAGAGCAAATGACAGTTCACTACATGTTTTAAAAAAAAACAAACTCCATCTTATTTTTTTTTCTTTTAAGAGACTTGGGTTCCTAAGAAAGAAGGCTTATCAGAGATACTAATAGCCCATCCTCTCTTCCCTGAATCCCTAAACCTCCAAATCTCAAGTGAAATGTCGAAAGGCAAAAATTAGGGAAAGGCTATGTCAACTCAGGAAAAGGTTTCATCCAAATGCCAGAAAAGTGTGAAAAATGGAGCTACATTAAAGGTCACCCAGGCATCCTAGAATTAATATATGCCACTCAGGGAGGAACTGGTCTCTCCACAGTTGAAAATAAGAGATTCTGGGCCTCATAAACACCTACAGTAATAAAGCCCTGGGCAGGCGTCTTCATTCCAGGCAAGACCCTGGCTGGGGCACAATCAGCCATTCTGGATGCTGGCCAGTGGACTTCGTTTGAGACAGCCAGACCCGGGGCCCACAGCAGAGGCACTTATTTGAAAATAGGAAGAACTTCTCCCCCAACAGACTGGTACTGGTACAATTTAACGGTTTAAAATGATTTGGTCATAATTAAGTTAGGAGGCCGGAACAACACAGAGCTGGGTTTAAGTCACAGCCCGTTCCTAAACTCCCCATCACTAGAAATGGCTTAACATGTTAAGGATGTCATCTCTTCCCAAATATATCAATTCACACATATAAAATTATTTCTTACTATAAGACATATGTATGTAGGAAAAAAACTTATGCATGGACAGAAGTTTGGAAAAATACACATTATATTGTATATTCTAAACACCTACAGTAATTACCCCTAGGACAGTAATTCACCTAGTTTTTTCAATATTTACTGAGCTTTACAGTAAAAGCAGGTGATCACAATTTACTTCCGTAAATAAATCAAATGTCTCAATATAGATATTTAATTTGCTGGGATGAAATAAACTGATTTCAAGTTCATATGGAAAAATAAATGTTCAAGAAGAGCCAGGGAAAAAAAGTATTAAAACAAAAATTGATAAAACCAGATTAAGAAAGAATTGACTAAAACCATCAAAACCAAACAATACAGACTGAGGATAGAAAACAAGAGCCTGGAATCAGACAAGTCCAGCATTTGTAGAAATTTAACAGTGACAGAAGTGGTAGTGAAACTCGGGTTTGGGGGTAAGGTTTATTTGAGAAACTGAGGGCAGAACAGCTGTGCTGCTGGGGGGGGGGGGGGAAAGCTGGAGTATTTGGCCAGTGGGTAATCTGGTCCATGCCAGAGCTTAGGTGGGCACACAGAGGCTATGTGACATGAAACAGTCCAAGAACAATATAAGAAAGAGTATAACTGCCAAAAGTATGTGAACAGGAGAAGAGAATTAAACAAAAAGAAAAGAGGAAAGTACCACATGTGGTCCCTGAACACCACACATCTGGGAAGGCGATGCAGCACGTGGGGACAAACCAGTTCCCAGCTGCGGGGCCTGGGTTCTGCCTCATCACGGGAGCCCTCTTAGGGCACTGGAAAGGGGCCTCGAAAGCTCCTGGGGGGGCAATTTTGGCCTTTACAAAGGCCAGGACAATGTTCTTCTCTTGCCTGGACCAAGGCACACAGAAAACCAAGAAAGACTCAGCTATCTCTGCTTCTCCAACACCAAAAAGCCTCTTGTAGCCCAGAATTTACCCTGTGAATCTCCCAGAACACCTGGGATACACAGAATGGAGGAAGAAGCAATTCATTTCAGTGTCTACATGAGCCAAAGGAAGAATCTCCAGTGATAACAACACCCGGCACTGGGGCCCCGGACCGCCTTATCACGTTAAAACATCACTCTCCTGATACACTTTTAAATGAGAAACGGCCAGACCAAGCAAGGAGTCTGCTCTCATCTATGAAATCACAGAGTATTTATGATGAAAAGCAAATGTGTTCACTTCTAAAGGAGAGTTTTCCACACTCTTGCTTTTGTACTTGAGAACGTTTTAAACTCTGGAGAAATAAGTGATCAACACTAAGTAGCTCTGGCTGCTCATGTGTTCTTGCAGCTAAGCTCAGTGATCTTCCTATCTGATCAACTGAGTCATCCAACCAATATTCACTGAATGCAGTGCAGAGACTTATGAGGCCCAGTCGGTAAGGTATCTGCAGTCAGTGCCTTATGCCCAAATTAGAGCTTGTGTGAGGTATTAGGATAGTATAAGCTAAGTGTCCACCAATGACGGAGAAAAGGGCTTACTTCCCTAGGAAAAGGTGAACTGACCTTCCTTCCCATGCTAGAGAACTGGAAAAAGGACAAGTACTTTTGAAAAGATCACAATATATTTTATTCAAGGGCAGAACATAGCTGCTTTCAGCCCCTACTGCTCTTAATACTATTCTAGAGATCCAGCTAAGGATGTACCTTACAAATGACAGTTTAAGAAAATTAATATATTTCCTTTTAAGAAAACAAACTATTCTGCCTTTTTTGTGAAGTGCTTTATATTTAGTAATCACTATTATTTTCAAAATAACTTCAGAAGAATATATACCCAATTTATAGTTAATACCTTCTTGAAAAGGGCTCCCCAAGTGGCTCAGAGGTAAAGAATCCACCTGCCAATGCAGGAGATGTGGGTTCAATCACTGGGTCGGGAAGATACCCTGGAGAAGCGAATGGCAATTTGGTTCAGCATTCTTGCTAGGAAATCTCATGGACAGAGGAGCCTGGCGGGTTATAGTCCATGGGCCTATAAAAGAGTTGGACATGACTGAGTGTGTACACACACACACAAAGACCTTCCTTCTTGTGGGGGAAAGAAAAAATTAAATGTGAACTCTGAATCTACCCCAAACAGCTCATGGCTTTGTTGAGACACATGACGTGGCCTTTCAGGGAAGAATATGGGATGATACCACTTCACTCTGTGTTCAAGCTGGCACACGTGTTTCTCAGGAGAACTTCTCTACCTACCCCAACTTGCAAGCCAGCGCCTCTGCCTCAGCCACTCCTCCTCCTCTAAAACACTTCTGGAGTCAGGCTCTTACCCAAATGCAATGGCGTTCTTGACATCAATGGTGGTAATTCTGAAGTTTCAAGGATTTACCCTTTCTGCCTTGCTTCTCCGGGAAACTAATTCCCTCTGCCATCTCTACTTCAAGCTCTCTCTTGAGGAAGTTACTGAAAGTTCTGATTCTCTGTTAACTCTGAATAATGAAGGATGAGAGGGAGAGTCAGAGAAATAGTTTCAGTAGGAACCAAAGCTTCCCTGGTGGCTCAGTCAGTAAAGAATCTGCCTGCAATGCAGGAGGCCAGGGATCGATCCCTAGGTTGGGAAGATCCCCTGGAGAAGGAAATGGCAACCGACTCTAGTATTCTTCCCCGGAAAATCCCATGAACACAGGAGCCTGGCAGGCTACAGTTTATGGGGCTGCAGAGTCAGACAGGACTGAGCGACCTAAACCACCACAGAAGCCAAAGCATCTGACTTCTTTTCTACACACATTTTTTTGGAGGATTTTTTCAAACAGCCTTCACAAGAACAACAGAATGTTTATGGTGGCAAGACTGAATTTTTTCAATTAGATCAAAAGAGCTGCATTTATTAATAAATAAGCAACATGCTAAATTAGAAAAGTGTTCTTTAATCTTCATAATTATATGCTTCACTTATGATTTATTTTCTTAATATGTGTGACTATTGGCAGTCAATTAGCTAATGATAATGTTTCCCATGGAAATCAATGGTAAATAACCATGTTACTTAATTAACATTTTGCCTTTTGATATTTTTTTGTAACAAAATAAAGGGCATCCTCCTGCTGCTTTCCATTATCTTCATCTGCAAGATGAAATGAAGGATCAGAGGGGTTAAGGACCCTCCCCAAGGCTACAGAGCTGAAAAGTTGCTCAGCTGGAGTTTTAACCCAGAGGATCCTATTTCTATACTTCATATTTCTCCACTCAATAGCATAAATTCTATAAAATTACACCAATGGTGTCAAAGAAAGATATTAACACTGTTGTCTCTTCTGATCTTTAAAAAAAAAAAATCAAATTAGATGATGTTTTAGGTATAAAAAAGGTAAAAAGAAAAATAAAACAGGTGTCTTGCTGTCACCTGTTCTTCAAAGTGGTTGTACCAATGTACAAATTACATTAAAAGGTTATAGAAGTTTCTAAGCCTCATCCCTACAACATAGGACATTGCCAGATTTTAAGAATTTCACCATGCGAACAGCTATCATGATTGAAAAATACATGCATTTCCTTGATTACATTCACATCTAATGAGTCTGCCACAGTTTAGTCATACTAGAAACATATTTCTCCCTCAAACATCACACCTTCCTCTCAACCACATAGTTTGTCTTTTCTGAAAAAATCAAGAGATGTTGAGCCTTTATAATTACTGCCACCACTCAAAATCCACAGTGACTGTTATCACCCAAAATCACTTCAAACAATTTCAAGAGTCTTTACAAATACTTCCTTTTTGGAAAAATTTTTAAAAATTCTATTGAACCATTTACCCTCTCTCCCAAGACTATAATAAATACCTTCATAGCCAAATCTTTGTGCACAATATTAATACTTTCCCTCTGAATCAATTCATAAAGGTAGCACTTTTGGGTCAAAGGATATGATGATTTTCCAAGGTGTAATTATCTTTACAACTCTTGATACATATGCCAAGTGGTCCTCCAATGGAGGGTATCAATTCAGGGGTATATGAGTATATCTGACAGTCAGCTGTCAGCTGGACAAAACTGAATTTGGCCTTGTCAACCAGACTACTGTGGGACTCATCACAGATATCTTCCTAAACTGCATGAGCCATTTACAGAAGTCAAATTATGTCCCCATCTGGCAGGCGTTAAAACACTAAGAGGCCCAGTGCCTCACCGCCAGCTGTTTGAACGTGACCTTTGCTTCATCCATTGCCACCTACTCTTTCCTACTTCCTGGATCTGACATTTGGTTTGTTAGTATCTTAGGGGCTTAGCTAACTTCCAGGCTCTGACTTCCCTGGCCTCCCCAGGGTTGGCATGAAGATTATGCAGATTCAGCTCACAAGTATGTTTCCAATATCATCTGAAGTGGACTATGACCTGCAGTACACTGACTATTATGTGTAAGTTCTAAATACAACTGTTCACTTTTTCAATTACTGTATCTGAAACAGGCTTGGCAGGTAGGGCCAAAATCAAATAGAAATGAGGAAACCGCAACAAGCTGATGAGCTGAGTCTGTCGAGGTGGCTCAGTGATAGGTGAGCTCGCCCCGTCCCTGCCAACTAGGTCTCAGTGGTACTTCCTCCAGGTTTACACCTGAGACAGCTCCAAAATGTCTAAGAATAGCCTACAGTCCCTCCCTGATGGGTACTAGACTCAGAGCAAACTTTTATTGCCACGTCTGAGCAATCCTCACTAAACATCCCATCTCCACTTCTGCCCAAACCACCTAGCAGTCCCATCTAGTCAAGGTATAATCCTATGTTGTGGTTGCTCAGTCACTCACTCAGTCGTGTCTGACTCTTTGAGACCCCATGGACTGTAGCCTGCCAGACTCCTCTGTCCATGGGATTCTCCAGGCAAGAAGACTGGAGAGGGTACAATCCTATGATCTAACAGCTAGCAAAAGTTCACTGTGGTTTCTCCATAAGTTACCACATGCTTTGAAATTTTCCAAGTCTTCCTTCCTCTTACAGTCAACCAGGTCTTCCACACTGTTGAGTTGGAGAGGTTATACTCTACATACCACTCACCACTGGAGCATGTCACTGCATCCTTCAGCTTTCCCCTTTCACGGCCTCTTTTTCACTCTGAAAAACAACTATCATCGAACTGTATCTCTCTCACTCACACACACATACACTCTCTCGCTCTTTCTCCCCCTCTGCTTTCACCCAACCACCCCTTCAGACTACTAACCCACAGCTTGCCTTTCTTTACTGAAAAACTTCAGCAAAACTCATCTCAATTATCTGTTCCTTTATTTCCTCTGACAAGCTAGTCTCTGTAACTGCCATGTAAAAGGGAAACATAGTATTTGGAGACGGATACCCTTCACATACCCATTTGTTCTCATATAATGTCTAGAGTGGCAGCAGGCTAATTAACAGTCAATTTTTAGGTTATGAAATTGTATTCATCAACCTATTCAAAAGATGTTATGCAGTTTTAGCCAGTTGCTCCAGTGAGTAAAAACGTGGATTCAACAGACACATCTGAAAATGAGCATTTTACTAAACCATATGGTAACAATTCTATCCGAGGTAACAGACAAGAGGGCTCCAGCCATCCCATAACCTGCTCAGCTGCCTCGAGGCTAAAAGGAGCAACAGCTTGTCACATTTGTTAAGTGCAACTGCAGTACACGGGTTGAAAAGTACTGAATTAGAAGACATGTAAAAATGTAATAATAAAAAAATGCTGCATATAAAACTAAAGAAATCCAGCCAAAGTTATCAGTAAGATTCAGGCTATGAATACTTTCACTTGGGAAAAAAAAAGAAAAAAAGATGAACCAACTCTTCTAAATAAAAAAGAAAGAGACAGTAACAATTGATAACATTATTGAATCACAACCTGACAACCAACCAGGTATAAATTTCTTTTAAATGTAAACTGGTAATTTTTTTTTTTTTTGCTGTGCTGCACAGAATGCAGGATCTTAGTTTCCTGGTGAGGAACTGAATCTGTGCCAAAGCAGGTATAAGCTGCTTTCAGGAGGTTTAATCAAATTTAAGAGCCAAAAAATTCTTGTGTTGATAAAACTGTTCTGCAAAACAAGAAACAATGAAAATATCCCCTAATTTGTTATTCCTGCATATAGCTTAGTATAAAGCTGATATTTAAACTACACAAATATAAAATATTCAAAAAACTATAGATTGGGCAAACTTACAAATACTATAAACATTTTATAGAAAAAACTACCAAAAAATTGAATTCACTGTTCTATTAACATATTGAAATACACTCATCAAATAGTTTATCCCAGGAATATAAAGCTGGTTTGATATTAGAAAACATATTAAAGTAATTCACAATATAAGTGGATCAAGAGAGAGAAATATCACCTGAATGATGTGGAAAACACCGCTTGATAAATCTCAACATCAACCCACATTTAAAAAATTAATCTAGTAAGCAGAAACAAGAGGATACTTTATTTTCATAATATAGACTAACCAAATCCAATCTCATGGAAACACTAAAATGTTTACAGGAATTCCTCTACCTTAAAAGAAATAAGACACTACTCTTCAACACTGTTCTAAGAGTTACAGAAAATGCACTGAAACAAAAGGGAAAAAGCTGTAAATGTTCTGAGAAGAGATTATCTCAAAGAGAAAAATAAACAGGCCATAAAACTGTACAGAAAGTATGATTTTTTTGTATTAAAAATATACTACAGGGATTTCCCTTGTGGTCCAGTGGTTAAGAATGTGCATTTCCACAGCTGGGGGGCACAGATTCGATCCCTCACCAGGAAACTAAGATCCTTCACTCTGTGCAGCACAACAACAACAACAAATTACCAATTTACATTTAAAAATCATCAAGAAGGTGAATTTTGTGTAACTGCATTTTCATCACAATTTAAAACCTAAGTATACACATGTAGAGATTTTAAAAAAGACTGGTGGCTATCCCTATGTAAGAGAGAATTCTTACTTGGCGTCTCTGCACTTCTCAAATAGATCTCTATTGTGACCCACATTATGCTGAAAACTTTTAAAAATGATTATCACATTCTATAGAAATTCCTCCAGAATGACACTGTCCAAAATGGTAGCCATTAGTAACATGTGGTTACTGAGTTCTTGAAATGTGACTGGTGCATCTGATGAAGTAAGTTTTTTTAATGTTATCTGATTCTGATCTTTAATGGCATATGGCAAACGGCTAACAACTGAACAGTATAGTTCTAGAAGGTAGAAAAGATGGAACTTTCCCATTTTGGATCACCATGACACAAAGAAAATAATGACAATTTTATTAATCATACAAGAAAAGTCTGGATGAAATACTGAAAAATTGAATATAACAGTGTATGAAGAAAATATGCAATGCTCAAGTATTATTTTCTTCCAGAAACACAAGGACATCTTAATAATCAGGAAATAACTAAATATAATTCATGACATCAACTATAGCAAGGAGAAAAGCTCTATAACCCTGTCTTCAGATGCTGAGAATGCATCAGTAAGATTTAAGTATTTATTCCTGATTTTCAAAAATCTCAGAACTTTCCTAGCATGATTAAAAAATACAAATCTTCGGGCATCAGCAAACCTGTAACTAACATACTAGGAATATTTCCATTAAAGTCAAGAGGAACAAGACAGATGAGCAGCTATAACTATTATTATTTATCATACCTTTACAGGCAATATAAAAATAAAAAGAAAATAAGACAACTATTACAAAATTGGAGAATAAATTATCATCTATAAAACGAAAGTTATTAAAAATCAGCTGAAACTATTAATACTAAGAAATGAATAGTAAGGCTCCTGGTTATTCTTTCCAAGTGGAAATGCTGATAATAAGTATATTTGAAAGAAATCCACTAGTAAGTGAATTTAAAGTATTACAAAAGTACTACAAAGGCTTAAGAGTCACAAAATGTTGAGCTTTCCCTTGAAACAATCAAATCAAATCTGCTAGTAAAACTCTTCAAAGGTTTCTGACTCTTCAGTCACCCCACATGAGTAAGGATACACACAAATACTCTCTCCCCATTCAGTGCACACTGACTTCCTACCAACCCAGCAAACAACCATGGCAAAACTAAAACTATTTCAGAAAAAGGCTAATTGATATTTATTTTCTTTATGTTGAAAAAAGAGAACTATCGTGTTTCTTCTTGGAATATGCCCCTGAATTGTTAAAGAGTTAACCATATGGAAGAGATCTAAAAGTGTATGAGAGAAAGCTAAAGATTTGGAATCCTAATTCAATTTCCCCTCACATTTAAATAGGAGCCTGGAGCAAACATTTATTTTTAGAGATACTCTCAGCAGAGAACTGAACAAAAGACTATTGTGTGTTCAACCTGGTAAGGTCTCTGCGGTCCCATCTCTACCAACTTTTCAAACATCAGGTTGGAGTTAAATGATTTTCAACTTTCAATTGACTATTTCCAGACCATAAAATCTAACCACACTTATCAGACGGTGTAAGTATTCCAAGTGAGTTATAGCTGAGAATGAATGTGAAATCTGCATTTTTCAAGTGCTAGTAAAAGAACTTTACTTTAGACTTTGACTCTATACACTGACTTGCTCAAGAATGCCATATAATGTTTTCATTTCCTTACCAACAAAAATTTTCATCTGCAGCTGATAAATCTGACTCGGTATCACTTTGGATGAAAAGCATATGGGTATCAGTCATACCACTCTACGATTTTCTTATTAAAATAAGAACTGCATCTTTTTCTCTAAGTTAACAAGAATAAAAAAGATGAAGTTAACAGGCATGCCTGATCACTATACACACTGCTGTCTCAATTTGTAGTATGTGTCCAGCCACAGGCCCGCTACAATATAAAAAGAAAGAAGAAATCATCTTTGATCCATGGTGTGGTCATCTTAAAACATGTCCTCGAATTCTCTGACGTATCTCCCATTGAAGGTGGAGCTAGTTCCGTCCCTGTGAGTCTGGGCCAGGCTTAGTGACTCTTGACCTCTTAATGAAGAAAAGGTGGCAAAAATGAGGCTGAAGGAGTTACGGGCTAGGCCTCAGAGGCTGATGCAGTTTCCTCCTGGGATGCTCAGCTGCAGGACCCTATCAGTGTGCTGCAAGGAAGCCAAGTAACCACGTGCAAAGGTCACACGTTCCAGCCCTAGTGCCACATCCACACACGGTCCCAGCCAACAGATAGCATCAGTCAGCAGACACGGGAGTGAAAAGCACCTTCACAGGATTCCAGCGCCCAGGCTCTGAGCACTTCAACCGACACTGTGTGGCATGGAAACAAGCTGTCCCACCAAACCTGCCTGAATCGCAGGTTCATGAAAAATTTAAGACTGCCTTTGATTTAAGGCACTAGGGCTTTGGGTGGTTTGTTTTGCAGTAACAGATAACTAGAACACGTAGACTAATTCAACCACGTTCGGCCATTCAGTTTATTCTTTTCATCCACACCCCACCCCATCCCACTCTCTCCCTCCCCTCCCTGCTCATCCCCTATGACAGGAAAACTCTTTAGTAAACAACAACGATGCTGGCATGCCTGGTCTCAGTCAGCTCACTCTAGAAACCACAGCTAAACCCCAGCATTTATCACCCTTGCTGGCAATCAGCTTTCTCTTGTGCTGATTTCTCTCTCACCTCTCAACACACCCCTGTCCTGCCTTATTACTCCTCACTCCGAAAGGTTGTATTAAACACCTGGCTTATGAAACTGCTGCTACTGCTACATATGCTCCAGTTTTTAAATCAACGAACAAGTGAAATTTGCCTTACAAACTGGTAACTAGTTCAAGATGTTCTGATGGAGCCACTGAAATGGATTCTCAACCCAACCTAGTAACCATATCAAAAATTTACTGTTCCTCTAACGAATACTAGGAAGAGAAATGTCCTAATAACTGACATAAGGTTTTTCTTTAAAAAACACAAGCCTGAAAAGTTAAAGCTAGGAGCGACCTTGGAGATGATCTAGCCTAGGACTTTTTTTCAATCAGTGGCATACTGACATAATCCAGGGACAATTTTTATGACGAAAGTACTAAGCATTTTTATCTCACTCTATCCTCACTGAAATGTCAACCTGTCATAATATGGCAATGTCAATTGCCATAATGGCAATTATAAACTTGAATTTTGTTTGTATTTTATTTTTACTTTAGTTTGTATGTATCTTACAAATATGATGTACATAAAATTTTGTTTATATGTTATAGCTACCGTAATAAAAGTGCATCCATACAATGCTGTTTAACGTTCTGTCCTTAAAACTTAGGATATATGATAAACATAATAGAAGCAGCTCTGAAAGTCCGTAACAGTCTTAGAAAAACAATCAAAGTAGCTGTTCTATTTTTACAATAAGATTGTTAGTAAAAATTACTCTAGTCCAAATTATTTTGGAAAGCTGGGGACCAGAAAGGTTATGCAACTGGCCTGAGGCCATATGCTAGTTAGTGGCAGACCTAGGAGAAGAATTTTGGAATACTCATGCTTTACAGTCAAGCACAGGGCTCAAACAGATCTAGGTTAATAGAGAGAAAATAATTCCGGTATGCTTCAATTTAGAAGGTAAGCTGAAGTGGCTGGCTGGGTTCCAATCCCTTCAATGTTACATTTATAATCACTCTGGCAGACTATCTTCCTCCCTAATATAAAGAAACAGAACCATAATGAAGGGGCTTCAGGCAACACCAGGCAAATGTGGAGGAAATATGGTTGAGAGTGTGGACAGGCTCTTCAAAAACCATTCACCATCCCATATCCCCTGCCTTACTTGTAGAGACTGTAAGAGACTCAATCTTTGGCTTTCACTGCAGCTAGAGGTGACCACATGACAAAAATCACAAAGAAGCGAGGATATATAATACACTGGTCACTAACAGGGCATTTCTTCCCAAATAAAAACACCAGTGCTTGCTCCACAGGGACCCCAGGTGTGCCAGACTTAACCCTTTAGCCCTGGATTATGGGGAAGTCCAGGGGGAAAAAAGGTGCCAGGCAGTGGGGGTCGGGGAGCAGCGCCTGCTTATTCCAACCTCAGATTGTGGTGTTTCCACACGTTAAGACTGGCACGAGTGTGTGCTGGCTGAATACCAGCTCCGCTTCACACCTGCCCACAATTCCCACATCCAAACCACTGAACTTCCTCATCACTCCACAGAGCAAACCAGACCTTTTCATCCCAAACATATCTTAGTTTCTAATCCCCTACTGAGAGAGGTGAAAGCTGGCATAATGGAATAATCAGAACACACATGACAAACTGATATTTAGAAGAGACGTATAAAGCCTCTGTTTATGAGCACTTCTTAGTAAGAGATATTTTAGATATCTAATAGACCATATATGGGGCGGTCACTGCCAAAGGTTTTAAAATAACATCAACCAAATCATCCAAAACAAATAAACTAATGACCACAAAAATAAATGAAACATCAGTGCTGTGAGAAGGCCTTTGGCCCGTGTGCCCTCTTCCAGCCAGGAATGTCAGTGCAGATGCCATCTTGGTCCCATGGGGACAAAGCCCCATGCTAAGGACTGTGAACAGGCGAAGAGAGGGAACCTGCTCCCTGATGACATAAGACAGCCACGGCACCAGTCCTCAGCTGTCTATCCTCTACCCTAATCTTCCCACTGAGGGAAACTGAAGACTGTGCAGTTCGTTTTTTGATCACTGGCAGTTAAACACAATCCTAATGCTTCTACAAAATATATCTCACTTTTCTGTTTAATTCATTTTGTCCCAAAGGTGTGTGTCCATCTTATTTTTTAACAACTTAATTTGGTAAACAAATGTTTAACCAACAGGCACCTTTACCAACACCCTAGCTCCTACCACTGCTCCCAAGTAACTTCAAAAGATCAGTAAAAGAGAATGAGGTATTTCTCTCTTCCCCAAGATGAAGAATGCTTTAATCTGTGGCCGGTCTCCTGCAGATAGCAGGGTTACGGCTGCCTTAGGAGGCAGATGAGAGAGAGATGGTCTCCCTGCTCATAACACAGCTGGCCGCAGGGCTGAGCAACACACGGCAATCTAGAAATAGACAGAAGGCAACCAGAACGACTGCACATCATGTTCCTGACCTCTGCTGGGGAGAGAGCACAAACAACGACCCTTAACTGGAGGGGATACGACAGAAACCATGCTCTGAAGCCTTCTTCAGTACTTCTCTTTTCACTTGAACGTTGTGTTAGAGATCTTCCACCTCACCTTCCATTTAAGAAACAAAATTAATTGAGTGTGAGGAATACAGGAATCACAAGGAAGGTTTATAAACAAAAACAGAGTGCTTTCTATTCATCTTCCCATGTCCTTCCTGATAAAAAATGTTTTGCTGGTTATGGAAGCTCATAAGTCATGTAAATTGTTCAACAGCATTTTCCAAAGAGGATGAAAAGAATGGGTAACACTGAGGAGAGGCTAGAAATTCATGCCCCAAAAAAAGTAATGAAAAAAAAATTTTTAATTACGTATTTCTGCAAGGGAGTATCAAAACGCAAATTTCTTGCACTAAAGTGGACAAAATCCAGCAGCTCCAGACCAGCAGTCTAGACCATTTCTCTAAAACATAAAAAGAAGCTGGAGCCCAAGGAGTCCCCCCATAAATAGCTCTACACCTGACAAGGACTCCAAGGGTTCAGAACGGGACCCAGCATTCCATTTCACACTCAGAGTGCCTATGATGATCCAAGGAAAATTCCTTCAGCTGAGTCTTCAAGGCTGCACTGAGGACCTTTAAAAGTGAACTCCACAAAGAAGTAATGAACATTATGGAGATGAAGAACAGTATTTATGAATTGATAATATAAAACATTCAATGGATTAAAAGAGCCTGGAAGCAGATAGACCCTTAAATCAGAATAGTTTCTGATACTTTAGAACCAGAAGTGTCTTATTCATCTGAACTGACTTTACTGTCAGCAGAAATTCTTTCTCATCCCCAAATGAATGGAACCTCAGCTTATTCACAGATTTCTTAAGCAGTTACTTTTTATTTCCTACCGTAATTTACAGCAAGTTACTGCTGTACATGGGCTTCCCTGGTAGCTCAGCTGGTAAAAAAATCTGCCTGCAATGCAGGAGACCCCAGTTCAATTCCTGAGTTGGGAAGATGCCCTGGAGAAGGGACAGGCTGCATAGTCCAGTATTCTTGGGCTTCTCTGCTGGCTTAGACAGTAAAGAATCCTCCTGCAATGCGGGAGACCTGGGTTCGATCCCTGGGTTAGGAAGAATCCCTGGAGGAGGGTATGGCAACCCACTCCAGTACTCTTGCCTAGAGAATCCCCATGGATAGTGGAGCATGGTGGGCTCCAGTCCAAGGGGTCACAAAGAGTCGGACATGACTGAGAGACTAAGCACAGCACAGCACTACTGTACATGCTAATTACTGAAATGCACTAAGTTAAAACCAAAGGACACGACCCAAAATAAATAAATAAAAAAAAAAAGAATGAGATCCAAGTCATTTCCCTCAGAGATCTCACGTGGTTCGGGTGACATGTCAGGCCACGTCTCGGAACGGAGCACAGATGTGACACACAGCACCACCCTACCTAGCACATTTCCTGGAGGCACCTCCTCGAGGTCTTCCAGTTCCCTTCCCATCAGAAGGTACAGGTTTTCCAACGTACAGCACGCCATGTGGGGGACTGGGGGAAGGTCCTCTAATGGAGCTGAGAAGCCTAATGGCACCTGGGCAGAAAAGAAAAACAACAGAAGCTAAGTTAGGAGACGTCAAAGGAAAACAGGTTTGGGTTAATACCTACAAAGTTACTTTGATTCATAAGTAAGATATAGTGCAGTCACAGTGTTTCATGTAAACCCGAAACATTCAGATCTGAAATGGTGTGATATAAAAAGAAGTCTCAGTTTATGAGTAAATTCTGAACTAGAGAGACTTCTCATATACATAAAGCCTGTCAAGAATTACACATAATCATAAACTTTATGGCTAATATAAATTCTGCTGTGACCTGGTAAAAGTGAAAGTGAAGTTGCTCAGGCATGTCCGACTCTTTGCGACCCCAAGGACTGCAGCCTACCAGGCTCCTCAGTCCATGGAATTTTCCAGGCAAGAGTACTGGAGTGGGTTGCCATTTCCTTCTCCAGGGGTCTTCCCAACCCAGGGATCGAACCTGGGTCTCCCGCACCGCAGGCAGACGCTTTACCGTCTCAGCCACCAGGGATGCCCTGGTAGCACGATATTAACACACAAAAATCCTCATACCCTTCGCCAGTATTTATATGAACTGTGTCAGACACCATTGGACACCAGAACCACTGTGCTATTATTTCAATACTCATTGTTACTATTATCACTTAAAATAGCTTTAACATTATTATATTGTCATGTCAATTACAATCTTATAATGTCCTTTAAGCATCTGACAAGGGCTAGTGCTACTGGTGAGTAACACAGGAAAATAAGTAACTTTGAGGAGTAGTTAGATGTCATAAAAATGCCATGTAAGGGCCAAACAGCCACTATTTTAGGCTGGGCTGTTAACGTGGGAGAGAGCGTGCTGTGACACATCGGAGACTCTGACGAGAAGACACACGACACTCTCACAGCAAAGATGCTCTACATCTAACTCTTTCTACATCACATGTACTCTCATGGAGATTCTGTCTCAAATTATTCAAGATATTATTCAAGATATTATTCAAGATGTCTTGAATTATTCAACGATTTTCATATACATGCAAGTGCCCCAAAGGCATGCCAACGAAGGAACCGACTTATCTTTGGTACCCAAGGCATTGTGCTCGTGCTGTGAAGAGGAAAAAATGTCCAAGACATCACATACAAAAAGATAATTATTGCTGGAAACATAGAGTGAGTGGCAAAAAAGGAAGCACAGGTAAGTAAATGCATAAAATCTCAAGAGGAGAGAGAAGCTACTGTGTTAGGGCAGACTTGGAAACTTCATGAAAATGATGGCCTCTGAGGCACAGGCTACATGTACATGCGTGTGTTCTGACTCACTGACAACTCTATAGGGGAGCTCAAGACATAGGCTGGAAGAAATTTAAAATATAAGGATCAAATTGGAAGAAACAGAATTATCCACAGACAGTGGGACCATTCATTTAAAACAAACTACAGAAAAATTACTCCTTGGAAGAAAAGTTATGACCAACCTAGATAGCATATTGAAAAGCAGAGACATTACTTTGCCAACAAAGGTTCGTCTAGTCAAGGCTATGGTTTTTCCTGTGGTCATGTATGGATGTGAGAGTTGGACTGTGAAGAAAGCTGAGCACTAAAGAATTGATGCTTTTGAACTGTGGTGTTGGAGAAGACTCTTGAGAGTCCCTTGGACTGTAAGGAGATCCAACCAGTCCATTCTGAAGGAGATCAGTCCTGGGATTTCTTTGGAAGGAATGATGCTAAAACTGAAACTCCAGTACTTTGGCCACCTCATGAGAAGAGCTGACTCACTGGAAAAGACTCAGATGCTGGGAGGGATTGGGGGCAGGAGGAGAAGGGGATGACAGAGGATGAGATGGCTGGATGGCATCACTGACTCGATTGACGTGAGTCTGAGTGAACTCTGGGAGTTGGTGATGGACAGGGAGGCCTGGCGTGCTGTGATTCATGGGGTCGCAAAGAGTTGGAAACGACTGAGACTGAACTGACAGAAAAATTATAATTAGTAAGACAATTTAGCAAGAAAGTCATACACAGACCAACATACAAAAGTTAACTAACTGTATGTCTATAGATTAGCAGTAGAAAAAAAGTACATACATATATATTTAAAACAGTAACTTCCAGAATACTAACAAAATATAAGAGAGTTAGGAATAAATAACAAAAGTGATTAAAGATTTTTATGGAGAAAATGATAACACTTTAAATGACCTAAATAAATGGAGAACTATACCTAATACATTTATGGATAGATGGTAACCAAGATGGTAAGAAGATCACAAGTAGATTTTTATATCCCTTATTACAACATTTTTACCCTCCCCTCAAAAGTAACTCCAAACACACCAACTGCTATACTCCTCCCTGCGAATCTGAACATGTCACAGACTAGCACAAACTGCTCAGTCACCACTCAGCATGGCAACAAGTCCAAGGACCTGTCCAAGGATTCACCTGCTGCTCACACTGATGGAATAAGCATTCAAGGCAGGAGAAGTTGATGGCACAGACTTTCTTCTGCCACCTCCTCCACCTCTCATCACAGCCAAGCACAGCAGCGTCCCTGGCTTACCTGCGCCCAGAGGAGCACGATCATCTTGGAAGGCCCCACTCACAGCTTCTCGCTGACGCTGCCTGGCTCCGTGGACCTCTGGCATTCATCCTCTGACCTTTATCATTTGATTACCACATATGCACCTTCTGTATGTCCAAAAATGTTCTGAGACAGCTCTAGCTTGTGCTTTATTTCCCCTTTGGTCCAGACATACTTAGATGCTGGCTGTTCACTAACTTTCAGACCCTCCTGATCAGTGTCTGGGATCTGCCTGCCAAGAAACCGCTGCCTATCACCTGCTCACCACCCATGCCTTTGGCTCATGCCACCTGGGTTTTGGATCTTTATGTCTTGAACACCTGGCATCGTCCTGGCTCCACCATGACATCTGTTCTTCTCAGTTCTTTCCTCTAGCCTTGAATTTCTACAAAAGCCTTATAAATTAACTAAATAAGGTTTGAAAACTTGATTCTTGTACTAGCCTAATTTCCTAAATGCTATTACTTGAGACAGGTTTATCAAATGGTACCAAAGTGACACAAGAGGAAGTATACAGATTCACCCAAATGCGCCTCCCTAGAGATCAAACGCATCTACCAATAAGGTAATCACTTATCTAACAAGAAAGCAGAACCATGAAACAATATACGAATGTTTTACTTCCTGTTCTTACCTGCTGCAAAAACTCAAGAGGACTGTATTTGGGTCCAAGGACAAAAATTCTCTTTCCTTTTCGCGCCACTCCACTGAACACTCGAGCGAAGGCAATAAAAGACTCCTGCTCGCTTCCTTCCGGGGGCACGGGTTTGGGGGTCTCACTTTCCACCCCCTGCTCATCACCTGCCAGAAACAGAAGGACCATGAGTGCCCAGATGCTCTCTGCATCCAGGAGCTGCTGAGAAACAGAGAGGGGACAAGGAAGACACTGTTGTTAGCTGAGACTGAGCAAAGAAACACCAAGGATAGAAGTATATTGATGAAAGCTACCTTCAAAGCTAAAAGCCCAAGACCAGAAGGATGAGTGTTCCAAGTTTGGCAAAAACCCCATCCGTATCACTGAGGATGGGGAAACTACTGAGAAAAGCTGTACCTTTTGGCTCTTCTCCCTGTGGACTCATTTCAAGGGCGCCTGCATCTTGGGTGGGCTCCACGGGTGCCTGGCCCTGCGCCGCTGCCAACTTCTCCGCATGCCTTCGTTTTGCACGCTCTCGCCTCTCAGCAATCTCCTCCTGAGTGAGAGGTCTACAGGACACCACAGACATGTTAACACCTGGCCACAGCAAAGATCTCAGTCTGTTCCAGCCAAGAAACAGCTAGTGTTAACATGGACAGGAAGAAGATCAAACCAGTCAATCTTAAAGGAAACAACCCTGAATATTCACTGGAAGGACTGATGCTGAAGCTCCAGTATTCTGGCCACCTGATGCAAACAGCCAACTCGTTGGAAAAGACCCTGATGCTGAGAAAGATAGAGGGCCGGAAGAGAAGGGGACGACAGGATAAGACGGTTGGGTGGCATCACTGAGTCAAAGGACATGAGTTTGAGCAAACTCTGGGAGACAGTGAAGGACAGAGAAGCCTGGCATGCTGCAGTCCACAGGGTTGCCAAGAGTTGGACGCGACTTAGTGACTGAACAACAACGTGGCTGGAGAAGACGGTGGTTGGTCCCCAGTCCCTTCCTGGTGGAAAGTTTCTCCGAGTTCTCTCATTCACTGCAGCAAGAGAAGAGAAGGCCTATCACGCTTTCTCTGGGAACACCGCTGCTGCTGCTTAGTCACTCAGTCGGTTGGACTCTTTATGACCCCATGGACTGAAGCCTGCCAGACTCCTCTATCCAAGGATTTCCCGGCCAAGAATACTGGAGTGGGTTGTCATTTCCTCCTCCGCTGGGAACGCTGGGTCCCCGGCTACTGTGAGCTTATGAAATGACATGCAAGAGCCCGTGTCCCCACAGTCACACACAACAGCACGGAACCTTTCTCAGGCACCCATGCTCCTCCTCTGTAGGGCAAACAGCCGGAAAAGAAAGGGAATCAGTAAGATACCACAGCTCGGAACACTCTAACAGAGAGAGAAGCAGATGACCTCAGTAAGAAACCGAGCTTTTCTCCATGAAAGTAGGAAAATACACCTCCATGGGGAACTAGGGTCCAAGAGGAAGGGCCAGGCCGAATGCTGGCAATTCAGGCCGGACAGGAGGTCCAACGGTGATTATCAGTCACGGTGTCAGACCCGAGTTCCACCAGAGGAAGGGTGTGAGTGCACACGTGTGTGTCTGCTGGGGGCTCGCCTAGGGGGTGGGCCACCTTGCTTGATCCTGTCACGTTGTGCCCGCCTCCTCTACCGCCCCCCAACTTTGGTACTATGACTCCTGCTTCACGCCTCCGTCTCTGGCTGACGACCTCGTCTCCCATCCCGCCATTCCCCTTCCCCTTCTCTCTCCTGGAAGCCACTCAGATGGCCGTACCGAGAGTGCACTAGTCCCATGCGTGCTACATGCCACGTGCTCCTAGAGGTCCTAACGTCAGGTGCCCCAATCCCCTTCCTACATTACATGGGCTGCCCCACACCTGAGTCACCAGCTGTCCACTGCTGTCCTCTTCAGACACCCACCTGCTCGACAAGACCTCCCTCCAGGACTGGACATCACTTCTATTCCCTTAGCACCTGCCCCCTGAAATGGATGAATTTGGTTCTAGGAGTCGGCCCCTTCTAGTCAGACCCACCCCAATGTAGGAGGCAGGGCTGTGCCATCAGATACAAAAATGAAAAGGGAGCGACCTTTGATGATGGCTTGCTCAGGGCTGTCGGGAAGTCACATCTGCTGGCATAAGCTCCTCTCCACTGTAAGCTCTCAGTATTAAAGGTCTTTCACACACAGGATGAAATTTCTAGGCTCTTGTTCTGTCTTCTGGAGCAACACCCAACAAACATACTCCCCTCTCCTCACCTTTCAATCATCTGTCCTCACACCCTTCCCCTCGCCCTTCTCTTCTTCAGGCTACACACTCTAGCTGCCCTGTCAATCAACCCTTACATAACTTATCTTGCTTCTAGACTTTTTATAAGAGTATCTGAAAAGTATGAATTAACCTATGGCTGATTCTTGTTGATACATGACAGAAAACCACAAAATTCTGTAAAGCAATTATCCTTCAACTACAAATTTAAAAAAATATATAAACATGGAATATCTTATTATCACTATAAACAGGGAGGTTAAAAAAAAAAAAAAAAAAAAACCTGATGCACTGGTTAGCGCAGAGAGAAATGGTCTCTTCCAATGGGCTTATCAGTTCAGCTGAGTTCAGTCAGTGAGTCCTGTCTGACTCTTTTCGACCCCAAGGACTGCAGCACACCAGGCTTCCCTGTCCATCACCAACTCCTAGAGCTTGCTCAAACTCATGTCCATTGAGTCAGTGATGCCATTCAACTATCTCATCCACTGTCGTCCCCTTCTCCTCCTGCCTTCAATCTTTCTCAGCATCAGGGTCTTTTCCAATGAGTTAGCCCTTTGCATCAGGTGGCCAAAGGATTGGAGCTTCAGCTTCAACACCAGTCCTTCCAATAAATATTCAGGACTGATTTCCTTTAGGATGGACTGGTTTGATCTCCTTGCAATCCAAGGGACTCTCAAGAATCTTCTCCAACACCACAGTTCAAAAGCATTAATTCTTCAGTGCTCAGATTTCTTTATGGTCCAACTCTCATTATCCATACGTGACTACTGGAAAAACCATAGCTTTAACTAGACAGGCTTTTGTTGGCAAAGTAATATCTCTGCTTTTAATATGCTGTCTAGGTTGGTCACAGCTTTTCTTCCAATGAGCGTCTTAATTTCATGGCCACAGTTACCATCTGCAATGATTCTGGAGCCCAAGAAAATAAACTACTTTCACAACTACGGCACAGATATTGTGTTAACCACTCTGCACATATTATCGAAATATACTTATCCAAACAATTATATGACACAGGGATTCTTACTCCTGTTTTACAAATAAGAACTGGAGCCTTAGGAGAACTACACAACTCGACCCAGAGTCACATGGACAATAAACAGAGGAGCCGTAATTCAGAGCCAGATCTGACTCCAAATTCCATGCTCATCATCTGTGGCTATACCCCCCCCAATTCAGAAGGAATCAGAAATGATAAAATCATCACATTAAGTAAATGTGGTTTTATTGTAGCTTTGGTTAAGAAAGAAGCATATCTGTTCAAGTATATTAAATCCTCATTTTGTCAGAGCTCGTAACAACATTTACATTCATGAAGTTAACATCAAATGTAAAGTCTTGCTGTCCATCAACGTATCTATCCATCCACCCAGTTGACACTTGCTATGGGTCAGGCACTGCTGTGAGTGCTGGGAGTGGTGACACAGGTAAACAGAGCAGACAGAAGAGAAGGTAGCAAGGTTTTATTTGAAGAACCCATTGTGTCAACTAGTATTTACTGAGAATAAACAGGAATTCACTTGCAAGAGAACCGAGCTCTGCTAGTCAAGGAACGTCTGTGGGTGCTGACTTATTGAGGCTGAAGTGGAGCTAACTGTGGATGACAGTGCTGAGGGGACAGCAGTGACCAACAGTAGAGGTGAAGGTGACCAGAGGTGAGGATGCAGACTGGGGAGGTGAGGCTGGAGAAGAAAGGAAAGAGGCGACAACACTAAACCACCCACCCTCAGGATTCCAAGCTGAATATCCACGCCCTGGCCTCTGTGGAGCTGGCTGCAGGGGTGGGCTGGGGGAGGGACAGAGAGAGGGCTGAGGAGCAGGCTGCAGCCGGTGCTACCAGTAACCACAGCGCCAGGGAGCGGAGATGACGGGAACTAAGGGAGCAAGGAGTGCAGTTTCTGTCTGAACATCACATCTTGTTACTACAAGAAACTGGTTCTTAAGAAGGAACCCAAAGCAGCAGACTTAGGGATTTGGGGGGAGAGGAACTGCCTGAAAACCTCCTAGCAGGATCTTACTTAACAGGCACTTAAGCATTCGGTAAGAATTTCTGACAGAGTACTGGAGAAGACGGTGGTTGAGAATGGTCAGAGCAAAGGCCCAGAATCTAAAAAGGGCAGGCAGGCTGGAAGGCTGTTGTCGAGATCTAGCGGTGGAGATTAACAAGCTGCACAGATGATGGAGGCCAGATCCCACTGGTGAAGTGGACACCCATAGGCTGTCCAGCTGAACAGATGTGGATTCACATACTCTTCTGGCCTTCTTCTAGCTATGTGACCTTGAGCACACTCAGTTCAGTTCAGCCACCCCGTCGTGTCTGTCTCTTTGTGACCCCATGGACTGCAGCACTCCAGGCCTCCCTGTCCATCACCAACTCCCAGAGTGTACCCAAACCCATGCCCATTAAGTCGGTGATGCCATCCAACCATCTCATCCTCTGTCATCCCCTTCTCCTCCTGCCTTCAATCTTCAATCAGCGTCATGGTCTTTTCAAATGAGTCAGCTTTTCGCATCAGGTGGCCAAAATATTGGAGTTTCAGCTTCAGCATCAGTCCTTCTGATGAATATTCAGGACTGATTTCCTTTAGGATGGACTGCCTGGATCTCCTGGCAGTCCAAGGGACTCTCAAGAGTTTTCTCCAACACCACAGTTCAAAAGCATCAATTCTTTGGCGCTCAGCTTTCTTTATAGTTCAACTCTCACACCCATACATGATTACTGGAAAATCCATTACTACTTCATCTTTTTAAGGCCTCTTAACTTCCCCAGGTTAGACTGAAACAGTAAATACTCGCACTGCAGAACTACTGTTAGATTTAGACGGCATAATCAACAGTGAGGCAGTTGATTTTTTTTATAAATCAATATTATAAGCTTGATAAACTGCAGCCAATTATTAGTGCTGTTACCATTATTATTTAGAACCTAAAAGAGCAAGATTTGAGATGCTGCCTGAGCACCAGGCCCTTAAGAAGTACTATTGATTTATATTCTTTTTCTCAGGTTATTTGAAAGATTCCCACACAGAAAGGTCCCAGAATAGATGTGGATAGTAAAGAAGAAGAGCCTTCCAACTCCTGGGTAGAGTGAATCTTTTCACTCCAGACACCAAGATCCTGAAGGGAGAATGGCAAGTGGACCGGCCAAGTTAGACACTGGGACAGCAGAGCCAGCTAGGAGGCTAATGCCATGATCCCCACAAGGAACGACCGGGATCTAATCACTTATACTAGTGGGGGAGGAGGACCCATGTCAGTTCATACGATGTAGAAGAGATTCTCCAAGACTTCAGAAACTTGAGAAAGGATCCGTCTCCCACGGTTGAACTCCACCCTTCTCTCTCTCCACACACACACACAATATGCACAAAGATCGGCGAGGTACTCACACATTCAAAAATCTCCAGTGAAGCAGACAGACAGGCTGAGATGAGAACTTGTCTGACGTTCAACAATTGTTAACCGTGGCTACCACTACTCTAACTACTCTTATTCAACTTTATGCGAATTCAGGGACTTCTCTGTTGGTGCAGAGGTTCAGAGTTCACCTTCCAGTGCAGGGGATACGGGTTCGACCCCTGGTTGGGGAACTAAGATCCCAGAGGCCATGGCACATCTAAGCCTGTCTGCTGCAACCAGAGAAGCCTGCATGCTGCAAAAAAGACCTGATGAAGCCGAAAAAAAAAAAAAACAAACTTTTTTTTTTTAAACATGAATTTGAATTAACAGTCCCAGAGCTGATTTCAACAACTGTTTCCTCCAGAGGGATCACAAAAAGATCAAGTACTCAGTGAAATTTACGTTCCCACAGGGGCTGCTCCACATGAGTTCCGGGCTGAGGACAGAACTGCACCTTCCCCACCGCACACCCTCCCTGAACCCCACCTCCCTGGCCCCACCTGGCTTCCCTATGATCCTTACCTTGGCTTATTCTGAGGCAAAGCCTTAGCATCAACTGCAAACATTTTGGAAACAAAGATAATAACTGGAGCGGTATCTTCACTTCCACATTTCATAAAAGCTAAACAGACAGGAAAGAAAAATGTTACTTTAATAATCCAGGCTTTTCTGAAAACAAGAAGTTTAGAACATGGCATCATCTAAATACATAAGCAACCTATAATCTTTCACAACTATAAGAAAAATTCCATTTAGAAAAAAATAAGATTGCTAGAAAAATAGTAGAGTGAGAGCGAGAGAACCAGAAAGGGGAAAAGAAAAGCAAAACTGACAGGGTGAAGAAGAGCAGGAGGAAGTCCAGGTAGGAGATGGGCTTCACTACCCTCCAGAAGCCCTCATAACCGTTTCCAGTGGAGAGGGATAGAACTGAGGAATTTTACCAAAGGGCAATAGTCAACAAGGTAGCTTATTAATAAAATACATAATAGTAGTCTTTCCAACCCCTAAGAGAAGTTAGAAAATAAAGACAAAAATATGATAACAAAAAAAAACTTAGAAATGAAGATTAAGATGCAATACTATAAAGGTATTGATTTTCCCTAAATCTATAAATTTTAACATAATTTCCTAATCAGCATATGGACATTTTTCTTAAATTACATTAAAAAAAATATTGGTTAAGGAAAAAAAAAAAACCCACCACTGGTGAGTAATTTTTTAAAATCACCCTACATCAAAATAATTTGCACATAAAGAATTCAAGAGTAAAATTCAAATAAGAAAAGAAGGAAGTAAGAATTAAGTATCTATCAGAAGTCTTGCCAGGGAAAACTTTGAAAGGCTTTGAGGAACAAAGCAACACACCTTGACTCCGATTTTAACAGGCTCACCCTGGCTGCAGGCAATCAAGAACAGACTCAGGGATACCAGCTGGAAGGCTACTATAATACCCAGGTGACAGATCACGCACGGTTGCTTGCCCCAGGAAGGCAGAAACGGAAATGTTGAAAAGTAGTTAATTCTGGATACATGTCAAAGGAAGAGTAAACAGGATTTAAAGATGGACTGGAAATAGGGGCATGAAACCAATGGGAAAATTAAGAGCACGCCATTGTCATGGGAAGCCTAGAGATTGGACAAGATGAGCAGGAGAGTGACTGCAGGTAGAAAACAGATGAGATCCAAATACCAAGCCTTGCCTGGGGCATCCCACAGTTAAAAAGTCAAGGGGATGGAGAAGAATCGGGAAAAAGATCAAGACTAAACAGCCAGCTCTGACGGCAAAGATGTGGCTTGGTTTCTTAGCCTCAAGAGGCTATTAGAAGTTCAATCTGGAGATTCCTTATGTAGAGTTCCAGCAAAAGAGATTTAAAGGAGCCTACATGGTGAACTGCTATTCATGCTGAACCTATAAAAACAATCAGGCCAAGTTTAATGAAACTAAACTTATTCTGCAAACAAATGAGTCTTAATTTGGCTATACTGGGTAGAAATGAGTGACTTTAGAGAGAAAAAAAATTATGTTTCAACAGAAACTATAACACACACTTGGGAATATTAGATTCTAGTTCTGTTACCATCTTTGAGGTTGTGATTTACTATCTGTAAATCCAGATCTGGGCTGGATCCTGAATTCTCCAGGTTTCCTCAAATATTAGGCTATAACTTTCCAAACTAACATTGCCACTTTTTCCTCCCACTTTTGATGTGGAAACACCGAGAACCAAAGGTGCTCCTTTCCTGAAGTCCTGAAACTTGAGATAAATTTAAGAGAGACCACCACACAATAGCCCATTTGGAGGCAATATTCTGGCCCACCGTAAGCCACTCAGGAAGTTTACCTGAACATTGGAGGACATCATCAAAGACATTTAAAGACATTTCAAATTGCAAATGATACTTGACTCTAACATCTAGAAATCTGGACTGGTTGTTCCCTAGGTTCAGAAGCTGGTTTATGATTTGCTCCAACCATGAGCCTTTTTGTCTTCACAGAAATGCCTCTTAGAAATACTGGAATGCTTGCACCTTAGAAGCCTAACTTTGAGAGCCCACCTGCATTACCGCTTGCAGAAATGGATTTAAAGATGTCTAGTTAAACCTACCAGAGAAGGCAATGGCACCCCACTCCAGTACTCTTGCCTAGAAAATTCCATGGATGGAGAAGCCTGGTAGGCTGCAGTCCATGGGGTCGCGAAGAGTCGGACATGACTGAGCGACTTCACTTTCACTTTTCACTTTCATACACTGGAGAAGGAAATGGCAACCCACTCCAGTGTTCTTGCCTGGAGAATCCCAGGGACGGGGGAGCCTGGTTGGCTGCCGTCTATGGGTTGCACAGAGTCGGACACAACTGAAGCAACTTAGCAGCAGCAGCAGTTAAACCTACTGTCAGGACTAAGAGACTGGCTTAATGAGACACAATCTACCAACTTGGCTTCTGGACTGTGAAACTCCACGAAGAAGGTTTAAGGGCAGAACTGCAGAAGAGCAAACTTCACCACTCCACAAGGTGTTTCTTGAGGAGGGTTAATTTAGGCTGATTGTTTTTAAGGAGCAGAGAACTTTGGAAGTTGTTCTTTTTCTGTCCCCTTAGTTGTCTAACGAATTGAGATAAAGGGCCTGTTCCTGGAATACAACTATCACCAGAAATATCTGCAAAGAGAAGGGGCTGGTGTGGTGGGGAAATCGGCAGGGCCCAGCGATCAGAGCCCACTCTGTGGTCCAGCAAACACTCTTTGTAACCAGACTTTTACTTTTTCATTTTCCATGGCAAATGCCTTTCTCCCCTTTGAAGTTCTAAACCACTGACAGTATTTAAGGTGAGGGTTTCAGATATTTTAGCAAGTTATTCTGTTTTCCCAGGTCTCTCCCTTGTACACGTTATTAACTTCTGTTTGATTTTTCTCCTGTTTTAATAAAAAAAACCAGGGTGGGGGGTGGGGGGATAAAAAGCCCGGGAGACAGGGAGACAAGGAGAAACAGGTGGAAGCCCAGAAGTCAAAGAAAAAGGGGTCTCAAGGAGGAAGGAGGGATTGACTGTGTCAAATGGTAGTGACAGATCTAGTCAGGAGGACTGGGAACTGGCCGAGAGATTTAACAAAGGAGAGTCAACCATGGGTCTGAGAACAGCAGTGATCTGAGGGCAGAGGCTGCAAATCCAACAGAATGGGAGAAAAAGAGCAGGACAGAGTGGTGCGCACAGATGAATTTCATGGAGCCATATGAGGCCGGGAGCAAATGAGGCTCCCTCTCATGGAGCGAACATGTGTGGGGCTTCTAGAGGGAATACAGACCCTGAGGTCACTGTTCCACAGGCCCTGGAAACACAGTCACCTCAGGAATGCATTCCTGGCTACCTGAGAGGATGGAATAGAGCATGATGATAAGATTATGAACTGCGATCTGGCAAAAGGGAGAGGTCTCTAGTCTCCTCACTCCACTGGCAGAGCAAAATGGCTCTGGCGAAACTGAAATGTTAGAGAACAAAAAGCATTGGAGAAATGTTTGTGCAATTGTTTACCGGGGGAGTTGGCCATTTGGCCATTTAGCAAGCTAGCATTCAGAAAATTGGTCTAGAGTAGTCTTGACTTTGGATGACCAAAAATACATTGACTGGTGTGTTCGTCTTTACCTCACCTGCTTTCAGAGCCTGGGTTTCTGGTGGGAGAGAATCAAAAGTCTGTGATCCTGCACACATCAGTTTCTCCACTCTCTCAGCTGTAATGTCGAGGGGACTAGGAAGCTTCTGACACACCATAGCTGAAGTCTGCTGTTAAGGACTCAAAAGCCTGAGCAAGTGCTCTTCACCCTGGCAGAGACTCAGACTGTGCACGAAATACTGAAGTAACAACATATGTGTACACGATGCCTGGGCTGTAAGGCAATACTCCGTAAGTCACATCTCGAAACGTGGATACAATCTCAGGGAGTTTGTGGACGCTCTAGAGCCCAGAAAGGGTGCTCATGGCATATACTCTAACACTGACATCCTGTGGAACAAATGAGGAAGGACCACAGAGCTTAGGGAGTTTGGCTGCCTGTGACCCAGTCCTCAAAATCTTTCATACAGTTTCAGTCTCTCTCAACTGGCATAAAACCACCATCAGCCGCTAGCTGCGATACAAGCAGGTCCTCCAACAGAGCGAGGTCACCGTAGGGGTCTGTGTTTATTGCAGCCCCGTGGTCCACTGTTGGCCCACTCCCCAGACACTGCACCCTCAGCCCACCCCACGGGTACCGCTAAGTACACACAGATCAATGACAAGAAGGTAAAAATAGTCTAAATTCCTCTATAAAATTACTTTGGTTGAGACTTCCCTGAAGGTCCAATGGTTATACCTTCCAATACAGGGGGTGTGGGTTCGATCCCTGGTTGGGGAGCTAAGATCCCACATGCCTCTCGGCCAAAGAACCAAAACATAAAACAGAACAAAAGCAACGCTGTAAAAAATTCAATAAAGACACTAAAATTGGTCCATATAACAAAAGTCTTTTTAAAAAAAACAAAGAAGATAGTCTAAATTCACCTACAAAATGACTTTAGTTAAGGTAAGCCGCTTAAAATCAAGTCCTTTTGGAATCACAAATTTGAGAGGAAGTATCAACAAGGTAAAGAAAATATGGGTTAAAATGAACCAGTGATCCTAACACAAACATCTAAAGTATCTACTTCTATGCAAATCTTAGTCTAAGAGTTTTGATTTTATGGATTAAGAAACAAAAATTTTAAATGTTTTTTAAGAACATTCAGATTCGTATTAATCTTAATTAATATTAATATATTCATTTCTGAAGTATTTAATACAGTTTCATGGTAAAATATTAAATAACCCCAGAAAAAAACTTACTCTGAATTGGCATGCGTTATTTTCAGAGGACCTCCTGATGGCCAATAACACACTCTTTTTTCTTGTTCTGTCAAAACTATGATTTCATTAACAACCATTAATATAAAGGATACCAAGAACAGCTTGAGATATGGGTAGCCACTGACTGCAGATAGCATTGATCTGAACTTTAGGATCTGAATGCCGTGCCTCTCGGGCTCCAATTTTTAATCCTAAAGAAGTCACGATTTTATCAGTTTTTTCTTTGTCCCTATAGTAAACAAGAGATGGGTGGATGGGAGGTGAGGAGAAAAATTAAGTAAGATACAAAGGGGAGTGAGGAAGAGAAACAACATCACAGGACACATTTATTCCTGAGGCACTGCTTGACTATAAAAAAACAAAAATGCTGGAGGGGGGCTCCTGCCATAGGAGTAAACTGCTCAACCTCTACTTTCCACTTCCAAATGAACTTCTCTTGAAAATGTCCCATGAAGTACCATTCCACAATTGTCTTAAACATGCTATGTCAACTGGTAAAACGATTTTATAAATAAATACTAAAACCAAAATCATTATTCCACCACTGGAACAACTTGGAAATTTACTAAAGCCAACTTTCTTTTCCACTTGTATCGGGCAAGGTTTTTTCCCTAAGTGACTCCATGAGTGATCCTCAGTATCAAGCAGCATTTCTACTACATTTACTATTTTACTTTAAACTGAGTTTGTAAAAATGAAAGTCTGATGGTTCTTCCCATCCTTTTATCTCTTTGCCTCAGCACTCTATAAAATATTTCTGTTCTGTCCCTCCCGTCATCCTGTAATTGGGTTATACATACTCCTTTAAATGGTTTCCAAGCTTGGTAATCAAAGCCTCTGTAAAGGCTTTCTTCACTTTCCCAGTCTACCTAGTTTTCGGAAGGGTAACTCGTCAAACTGCAAATTATACTGCCTAGAGATAAACAATTTATAACAGTCTTACTTTTTCAAGACAGCATCATACAAACTCCATATATTTTCCAGGATCAACTGTACAAATAAAGGTTTCTTTCCTTTTGCCTGAAAAAAAAAAAAAGGATGCATGGGTTTAAAATTTCTGAATATTTCATCAATATCTAACGTATTCATTCTTGATGTGCTTTACTATCGATGCTTCATTTCTACTAGAAAATACTTATTCAACAACAAAGCGGAGGAAAGTAGCTATATGAATGCTTTAAACAGCCAATAATCCACAGTTACAACTCACTCTTCTCTTTCCGAACTGTGGACACCACACACGAAACCACTTGGGGTGCGGGGTGGGGGGGGTGGATACATCACTGCAGCTGCCCTCCCACTGCCATCAAAAGAACACACGGTACCCAAGCTGAGAGCTAAAGCTCCACTCTAAAACGTCCATGGACTTCGTTCTAAAGGAGGTTCTTAAAATATGAACGCTATTCAACTTCAAGGAAGAAGATATTAAAAAAAACAAAACCCCTATTTCTCTTATCAAACTATACAAAAATGACAGCATGAGCACTTTGAGACGGATACTCTCATAGGTACAAGAGATGGAATATAAACTGAAACCCTCTTTCTCAAGAGCTACTGGCAAGGTACTGGGAAATTAAGTCATTACCTTTGAAGGACTGGTTAAAAAAAAATTGTAAAGGCCTAAAAATGTATGCATCAAGATGCCTATCACAGCTTTACTTAAAATATCAAAATATTTGAGAAACAGAAATAAAAACTATGTTCAATCTTAGGAGAATGATTACATGAGTGATAATGATGTAAGAGGGTGTTTATTACATGACAGGAATAGCTCTTAAGACTTTTCTTGGATATTTCATATAATCACTCCATGAGATAAATATTACTATCTTCAATTTGCAGAGGAAAGAAACAGACAAGTGTCACAGAACTAGAAAGTGGTAGAGCTGAGAGGCAAAGAGAATCTCAAACTATGCTCTTTGCTACTTCACTCCACTGGCTCCTCTTATTATTATTTTTTTAATTTTTACAATGTTGTGTCAATGCTACTTTCTCCATTCGTCCCCTCTCCGCGTCCCTGTGTCCAAAAGTCCATTCTCTACATCTGTGTCTCCATTCCTTCCCTACAAATAGGTTCATCAATACTGTTTTTCTAGATTCCATATATATGTATTAATATACTATAATTTTTCTCTTTCTTACTTCACTCTGTATTAATAGGCTCTAGGTTCATAAACCTCACTAGGACTCAAATTTGTTCTTTTTTATGACAAATATTCCATTGTATAAATGTGCCACATCTTTATCCATCCCTCTGTTAATGAACTTCTAGGCTGCTTCCACGCCAGGGCTATTGTAAATAGTGCTGCTGTGAACACTGGGGTGTCTGTTGTCTTTTTCATTTATGGTTTTCTCAGGGTATATGCCCAGGAGTGGGGTTGCCGGGTCATATGGTAGATCTGTTCCTAGTTTTTAAGGAATCTACACACTGTACTGTTTATAAAGAACTTTCAGTGACAAGGGAAGATGGTCACAATAGAATGTCAAGAGGAAAAGCGGCTACATTGTATAAACAGCATTATCTCAATCGAGGAATATATGTTATCTAAACAGAAAGAATGAAAGAAATGAAAACCATACCATTAGCAGTGTTGGCCTCTGGTATTTTTTTCTTTCCTGTAGCTTTATACTAAGGAATACCTTCTAAAAGGAACATACATGCTCTTCAATGAGAATACATTTATAAAATCCTTAATTTTATATTAAAAAAAAAAAGTCTTCAAGAAAGCATCCTTCCTTTGAGGCTAGGTGACTCAGCAGCCCTACAAGACCTCCACCGACAGAATGCTCCAAGGAGCACCTGCCTCACCCATCAGCAATGCATGGTGACCAGTGTTCAATGAGGAGGCCTCGGCTGAGGCTAGGAATACAGGCCACACAGTGACGTCTACAAGAGACGTCTCTTTAGGAAGGGGACACACAAATGCATGACGCAAATATGTGTCTTCAAGTTCACTGGCCCAGGATCTGGGATTTCTGCTCCTCTTAAATAGGAAAAACAACAGCAACAACACGCAGTCCTCTGATCCTGATAAGGAACTCTATTTAAGCCATACTTGGACATAAGACACATGCTGCTGCTGCTAAGTCGCTTCAGTCATGTCCGACTCTATGTAACCCCATTGACGGCAGCCCACCAGGCTCCTCCGTCCCTGGGATTCTCCAGGCAAGAATACTGGAGTGGGTTGCCATTTCCTTCTCCAGTGCAGGAAAGTGAAAGTGAAGTCGCTCAGTCGTGTCCAACTCCTAGGGACCCCATGGACTGCAGCCCACCAGGCTCCTCCGTCCATGGGATTTTCCAGGCAAGAGTACTGGAGTGGGTTGCCATTGCCTTCTCCATAAGACACATGATCTTTAGCCAAATATATACAGTAGAAAATCTCCCCTAAACTGACTCACATAAACTGAGGCAGATTACAAGTGTGTTACAGTGCAGGCTTTCACAGGGCAAGAATGTGACCACCGATCAATAGGCACAAGAGACCACGTTACCTGATCCACCTTCATAATCTTCTTAGCCTTCGTATTTATATAATAATCTCCCCACAATGTTTTCAAAAGAACTTCCTTTCTGATGCCAGTTTTTTGACTGTAGATTTTGGCAAAGTGCTCAATTCTGAAAGAAAAGCAAGTGTTCACGTTATTAATAACAGAAATAAGTACGAGTCTAGCTAGCATTTGGGTGTTTCTGTGCCAGGTACTGTTCAATGTGCTCTGAATTCATTTCAACTCTCTTACAAGGCAGGTACTAATTATCTCCCCCCTTTCACGGAAAAGCATAATGAAGCACGAGATATCACACAGGTAACAAGTAAAGCTGGGATTCAAAGCCAAGCAGTCTCGCCGGTGTTCCTGTCCAACTTTCCCTACATTCATATGAATGAGAACTCATGCTATCAATCCCTTTCTTAATTCTGCAAGCGTAAAACAAGAGGAACACTGGCCAAGGAAACAGGCTCCAGCTGTCCACTGCAACTGTGCCAACAATAAACTCTGCTTCAGCCCTTCACTGTAAGTTCCTATTGCTCATGAAGTAAATAAACCCTACAGCCGAACCGGCCAAAAAAGGCTCTGTAGCATCTGAGATTAAACAGGAAATACATATACACTTACTTAGCTCTCTCTAGCCCTTAGAGAAACCAGTTAGCAGCAGGTCTGCTCTACTGCAAACCCCAGCCAAATGGGAGCAGTCACCGGACAAATAAGGATGCTGTATATTACACCATATGCAGTGTCTGGATAAAGGACCCCCCCAAAAAAAAACTTTTTGCAGGGAATAGTATGTTCCTACACAATCTAAGCTTTGAGTCCAACTCTCAAAGTACCAGCAACTTACAAGACAGCTGCTGTATTTTCCAAAGCATCCAGGGGTTAACTACAACCAAGTCCAACTGGCCGACATTCTCTTATGATGACGAAAGCCTGGTGGGAGCAGTAAGAAGCTGGAGGAGTGGAAGCTGATAATTATGGTTGGAACCAGAAATATGAAGAGCATCAGGCAGCAACTTAGAAGCAAAAAGAGACACTACAGAAACTACTGAAGATAAAAACCCAGTGCCCCCTCTCACTGAGTCACGGGAGAGAAAAATACCCAGTCAGGAAGCAGAATTCATATCACATGGTTTTAAGCCCATCAACGTTCTCAAAGAGCTGGCCTCAAGGGTCCTTCCCATGCAAAGTAATTCCCTGTTTAAAGCTTTATTTCCCATTTGATCCAAAAGATATTAACTTAGTAGAGGTCTTAAAAATTTTTTCTAAAAGTTTAGTTTCTATTATATTACATTATTTATAACTTTTATATGTCAACTTTTATATACTTTATATGTTTATAGTGATATTAAAATATAAACTATATTATTATGCTATATGTAAATAAGTCTATACATTTACATGTTATACTGTTTCATACAAAACTTTTTATATAAGTATACACAACATGTATATAACGGGGCTTCCCTGGTGGCTAAGATGGTAAAGAATCCGCCTGCAATGCAGGAGACACAGATTCGATCCTTAGGTTGGAAAGATCCTCTGGAGAAGGGAATGGCAACCCACTCCACTATTCTTGCCTGGAGAATCTCTTGGACAGAGGAGCCTGGCGGGCTACAGTCCATGGGGTAGCAAAGAGTCAGATACGAGGGCACAACTCATGTATATAACAATACATAATTTATATATAATTTATTTATGTATGTTGTTGCTTGCTCACTCATGAATTTTTTTTTTTTTTCTAATGAAATTTCCTTCTTTTTAAAAAACAGTATCTCCTCAACAAGGGGTACAAATACTTACTGTCACTTACTGTTCTGATCAGGCACATTCTATTCATGCTTCTAGGATTTTCTTTTTAACGTTGATTTGTGTGCTTCCCAGACTTATATTTTCTGTTATCCTTTACAACATGTCAGATATATGTCCTATTTTTAACTCACAAAGTGGTAAGCACTTTCGCAAAAACTAATACTGCTATAGAATCATAAATTAAAGTAAGACACTTGCCCATCTGCTTATAGGTCAGTCTTCCACCCTTTTCTACTCTGTCATTTCTATACACATACCTACACATACAGACACTTATAAATCTTTGAAAATCTTGTTCTTCATCCTTTACCTTCTTTTTCATCCCCTGGTTACCACAAAAGTTGCTTATCAACATCAAACCTTTCTCCACTATTGCTCGGTGCTTTTATTCCTTTATCTGTCATTAGTTACAATGACAGCTTCTAGCAGGACTTCTCCATTCTTGAGTTCTATTTTAATTCACTTCCTCTACTGAGCAACTTCAAACAGGATTCTCAGAAAAGATCTGCAGAACATGTTTTCCAGGAGTTTACTGACTCATCAATCTTTGGCCAATCCTCCTGAATGAGGGTGCGGCCACATGAAATTACTGGGCCACATATGCTTATGAGTTCGAGGTACCCAATGGGCTAATATTAATTACAGGATTCTAAGATGCTGTGGCGTGAAGAACTACTAGGAAGGGCTTTTCACCATCTTCTCTTTCCTGTCCCTGTTGAATAGGGTTGGGCCTCAGCTCTGTTTACCTTAACCAGAAACTATTAACAGATCGTTGTTGCCACCTACCCAAGCCACTGTGTTGCTGCTTTTTCAGAGCAGATTCTCCTGGAGTAACAACTATTAACAGGACAAATTCAGGCCATACAGCCACTAGTCATACTTCTTAATCCTGTCCCACTACGTGAGAGTTCATAGAAACATTTTCTAAATTCTGACATGTGCTCATTTCTCACGTTTTGTGACACGTGGAGTTCCCTAGTCACTGACATTTTAGAGGAAAATTGGAAGGAAAGGGTCTCCAGTGCTTTCATTTCCAACACCGTTTTCCCATAAGTTAACATGTCAACTGGCTGAGAACAGGCACTAGCAGATCTCCAAAGATGACATTGTCTAATACAGGGGAATTGATCTATTGACTGAAAGTAAGTTAAAAACATCCAAAGTTATGAGGGATACTCAAGTTCCCCTGATTTCATTCATTCAAATCTCTCCCCATTCCTTCTTCCATGATCAACTCCCCCTAGTTCATGAGATTTAGACTAAAATTCACATAAAACATTCAATTATTATTATGAAAATAAGTACTAGAAAAGGACAAGCCCCCCACCTTGTGGCTCACTAACAAAATGCTTACCAATTAAGAAATCAATAGGTCTGACTCTCTTCTATAACTGAATGAATCACTGAACTTTTTAGCTCAAAGAAACTCTTAGACATTATCTTAGACCTACATTATTATTTTTCAAATGAAGAAACTGAGGACCAGAAAGTTGATAAAGGTAAGTCATCAACTACATGTGAAAACTACAAATGTTCAGGTTTGTTAACTTCCATTTTCACTATAATCCATTATCTGAATGTATTTAAGTCTGATATGATCTTTATAGTAAACCAAGGAATCTATAATTTATTACAAACTAACACAAAAAAATTACAGTATTATAATTTATTATGCTGCCCCAGGCAATGTGTTCAGTCAAAATGACGTTGAAGAGCAAGTTCCTGTAAAAAGGGAGATGAGAAATAACCAAGGTTGGTTTCACCTGGTCCCTTATTCCTGGTTCTACTATCCCCACAAACTGTATGAAAGGTTAAGCCCACAACTAAAGTAAATTTCATTATATCCCACAACTGTTTATCCAAGTTGAAGACATTTTTTCTCAAGGTAAAAAATCCTCTGAATTTTCTGATTCTATGAGTAAGCAATGGTTGTGGTTAGAACTGTAATCAATTACCTAGCACATTCAAAACTGCTATCACTACTACTTGGCCTGAGCATGTACATATCCAGAAGGGCAATGAGAGGAAACAAGGGTCCCAATACTCCACAGTGAAGATCCCACAGAAGTACCATGGTAAGAAAGCATGAATTTCACTGCCAGGCAGTCTTTAAACTTAACAACAGCTCTGCCACTCAGTGGCTGGGTGATGTTTAAGACATCATCACATCATCTTCACTGTAGCATTATTGACAATAGCCAAGGTATGGAAACCACGTTAAGTGTCCATTCACAGATGAAAGGATAATGTGGTGTGCACGTGCACACACACACGCACACACACACACACACGAATAGTATTCAGCCATAAAAAAGAATGCAAACTTGTCATGGATAGACCTCGAGAGCGTTAGGAGATATGTCAGATGGAGAAAGACAAGAACAAATACTGCATGATGTCACTTACACATGTAGAAGCTTTAAAAAACAAAACCAAAAAATCAAGCATCTTACAGATACAGAGAACAGATTGGTGGTTGCTAGAGGCAAGGAGTAGAGGGTTGGCAAAATGGTTGAAGGGGCAAAAGGTACAAACTTGCAGTTATAAAACAAGTCATAGGATGCAATGTATATAGCATGGTAAGTAAAGTTAGTAACATTGCATTGTGTAACAGAGAGTTAAGAGTCAAAGCTAAAAATCCTCATCACACACACACATAAATTTTCTAACTATGTAGTGTGACGAAAATTAGACTTACTGTAGTGATCATCTATATACAAATATATCATCTATATACAAATATAAACAAATATTTACACAATATGTACTCAGATAGATTACACTGTATACTTGAAATCAATATAACGGTATATGTCAATTATACCTGAACAAAAACACAAAGTGGGCAAAGAACATGAAAAGACATCTCACCCAAGAGGATATATAGATGACAGATCAGCTCATGAAAAGGTTCAACCTCAGAAGCTGTTGCTGCCACTGCTGCTAGGTCACTTCAGTCATGTCCGACTCTGTGCGACCCCACAGACGGCAGCCCAGCAGACTCCTCTGTCCCTGGAATTCTCCAGGCAAGAACACTGGAGTGGGTTGCCATTTCCTTCTCCAATGCATGAAAGTGAAAAGGGAAAGTGAAGTTGCTCAGTCGTGTCTGACTCTTAGCGACCCCATGGACTGCAGCCTACCAGGCTCCGCCACCCATGGGATTTTCCAGGCAAAAGCACTGGAGTGGGGTGCCAATGCCTTCTCCAGAAGCTGTTAGGAAAATGCAAACTAAAACCGTAACAGCACATCAGTATATATCTAGCAGAATGGCTAAAAAAAGAAAAGACAGAAACAGTGATGATACCAAATGAGGGTTAAGATGCGGAGAAATGGATCACCACACCTTGCTGGCAGGAATATGGTATACCTACTCTGGAACAATTTGATAGTTTCTTTAAAAATCAAACATATAACCACACCAGGACTCAGCAAACGCACTTCCAGGCATTCATCCCAGAGAAATGAAAACTTCCTGTTCACATCAACACCTACACATGAATGCTTATAGCAGCTTGACTCACAGTAGCCCCAAACCAGAAAAAACCCAGACGTCCTTCAATGGGTAAATATTTAAACAAACTGTGGTACAACCAATACCATGGAATAGGACGAGACAATGAAAAGGAACCACCAGTGATGCACGCAATAATTTAGAGAAGTCTCCAGAAAACGATGCTGAAAAAAATCCAATCTAGAAAACATTCTATGTGGTTCAAGTGCGTTTCTATAACATTCTTGAAGTGACAAGTTATAGAAATGCAGGACAGCTAGTCGTTAAGGAGCAGCTGGGAGTGGGATGGAAGTAGGCGTTGCTACGTTAGTGCAACGCAAAGGTGCTCTGTGGCGATGGATTATATCCATGTTAATAGCCCAGCTGCGATGTTACATCACAGTTCTGCATGATAGTACCTCTGGAGGGACACTGGGGAAAGAAGAGAATGCTCCTGTATTCTTTCTTACGACTGTACGTGAATCTATGATACCTCAAGATAAAAAGTTTAATTAAAGCACCAGTTGTATACAGAATCCACAGAGAGATTTCATTAGAGTCAAAAACTTACCCAAAGCCCCACCCATCTATTGCACTTGTAAACACCACATTCCCCTGGTCAGGTGAGAAGTACAGGTGCGAGTCATCCGTGTCCTCCAAGCCGGTGCTCCAGTCATACACCTGCTCTCCTTGTTCAGAATTCGGGTTCACCTGGGATTCAGCCTCTCTCTCCGCTCTTTCTTCTAGCACTTTAGAAGTAAAAAGAGTTCCTGTGAGTGCATTAATCTAGGAGAGATGGCAAAATGGCAGAAGGTCATTCGGATGCATGGCACGCCCATGACAGGAGACACACTGTCTAACCCTCCTCAAGTCTAGACTCCTACGTCACAGTCTGAACTTCTATGAAGCCCATGAGGATGGAACTGATGTTTACAGCAATCATTAACTTACATGTTATCAGCCGCTTATTTCAATACCCAGTAAGACTAAATCGTCAGGCTTTTGGAAGGTCATTTCTTTTTTTAGTGCAAACACTGATCTATCGTATCTTCAATTTGTTTTTCAGTATGAGGGCCAGGTGTCACTAGAACTCCTGGTTTCCAAGCCCCACAGTCTGAGTTTATGACTTTTGTCAACTCCCTCTCTGTTTCTCATGTCAGATGTTTGAACTGTTCACCCCTCTCTTCAGGTCCTCTTCCTGACCTCTAAGCTCCAAAGATTCTCACTCCTAGGTGACCAATCTTATTTCCTACCTCAGAGAGAAAACAAAGTCTACTGTTCAAGGATCCTGCAGGCTCCCCATCATCCAACTTGTAAGTCCATCTCTACAAACACTGCTGGTTCTCCTCCTTCCACAGCAGGGCAGGAGCATTCCACCTGTTCCGTGCCTGACTGTCTCTGCAGGGAACTGGATCCACTGACCCAGACTTTCTCACTGCTCTGCCTTTATCATTTCCTTCCTGTAGCAAACAAACATTCTCAACGTGGCCTCATCAATGGTGCCCCAATGTCTTGAAAAAGACACTTCAAACCTCCACACATGGCATACAGGGTTCACCAGAATCAAAGCTGTATTCTACTCCCATCTCTTATCACGACTGCACTTGATCTAGTTCTTCAATTGTAACCAATAATTTACATTCTTTGAATGAAACTTGCACCATGTTTTTTCTTTTCTTTATATGACTCTGTATATCTTATTTCTTCTCTCTTGAAGGCCTCTGCTATAATTCTCCCCTGGCACACATTACCTTTCTTCCATCTCAAGACTCCTATTATAAGACTCTCCCTACTCTCCCCTTGCTATTGACCCATTCTGGGTGAGGCAGGCCTCATTTATGTTCTCAAATCATATTTAGGGTTTGTCTCATTGTTCTCCAAACATCTTTTACGTGTTTTTCTCCCCTAACCCACTGTGAGATCTTTGAAGATAGGGACTCTGACCTGTCTGTCTTTATATTCACAATCCTTAGCATGAAGTAAACCTTCAAGAACTCATTTATTCAACATACAGTTATGGTAATGTCTGCTGAATAAATCAATGAATGAAAGCTTTGGTAAAATTTCACCCAAATACAGGTAATAAAAAAAGCCAAAGAGTTTCCTAATACTGGCTTCACTTAAAAACCCAACCACAAGACTTTAAACAAGAGAACATTAAGACCTACTGTCCAAGTTTTCTATTCCAGGATGCTCCCAGGAGATGGAGGCGACTCCTGAGATGATGCTAGCTCTACTGCCTCTGCCGCGGTATGATGACTCCAACACATTGAAGTGGATTTTCTGCAGCAAAGCCTCATACCCAACCTAGCAACTTCCTTACAACTCTCCTTTGAGCCACAGTTTTTAAAGTACTGAAATAAAGGATAAAATACCTGTTCTAATATATTTTTGAGGTGAGAGTAGGCCTCCTGTGGGGTGAATTTCAGTTCCACTATCAAGCGATCTATCTTATTGATCACTAAAACCGGACGGATGTTTTCGAGCCAGGCTTGCCGCAGAACTGCCTGTGTCTGATTAAAACAGAAAAGAAAATGTAAAGCTCATGATTTAAATTAAAGCACATTAGAAAATCCTGATTAATAAGTAGCTTATTTTCGTACTCCTCTATCACATACAACTCAGACCATGCCAGTCAGACACAGTCAAAAATATATAACACAGAAGCAAAGAACTGCAGGCAGGAAATTGTTCTTGCCTTTATGGAACTGACAATTTATTTAAGAAGGATAAATAAAAATTGTGTACAAGATAGTGAGAGTTTTGTGAAATTACACACATACGAGAATACACACAGTAAAAAAAACACTCATGCTATAACACACAGGTGGAAAAACAGAGTATGTTCCCAGACGCTCCCTGTGTACACTTTCCTGATCAGAAACCACTTCTTAGCATTAACCACTATTCAGCTGCTTTGAAGTCACGTCTGTTAATTTAACTTAACTTGTCAGGACACCCAGCACACCACATAGACTAAGGTTTTGCTTCTCTAGATGCAGGGCCTGTGCACTTACAGGAAATTAGAGAAGTTACAGAACACGTACATCTTCCTGGAATGATCAGATTTTCTCCATTTCTACAAGAAAACCTCATTTCATTGTGCTCTGCTTTACTATGTATCACAGATGTTGCTTTTTTTCTTTTAACAAACTGAAGATGTGTGCAACTCTGCATCAAGCAAGTCTACCGGCGTTCCAATAACATTTGTTCACTTCCTGTTGTTCTGTGATTTCCATAATTCCCATCGTACTTTACATTTTTCATAATTAATATAGTTGTTGTGATCTGCCATCAGTGATCTTTGATGTTACTATTACAACTCAATGAAGGGTCAGAAATGGTTAAGTATTTTTTAGCAATAAAGTATTGTTTTAATCAAGATATGTACCTTTTTTTAGACATGATGCTATTGCATACTTAAGAGACTTCAGTATAGTATAGACATAACCTGAATATACACTGGGGAACCAAAAAAAGTCACGTGACCTGCTTTACTGCAATATTCACTTTACTGCAGTGGCTCAGCACCAAACCTGAAATATCTCCGAGGTATGCCTGTAACGTAAGCTTTTTACTCTTCTTTTAAAAAATCATTAAAACAAACGATGGTACAAGAAGTAGGACACAAAGGTGACAACATTTTTAAAGAAAAAACATAAGGTTTCACAGAAAAATTATTTTAAAAACTGAGAAAGTACAGATTAAGAATCTGGAAGAGGAAGAGAGAAGAGGAAGGGGGGGGGAGAGAGAGAGAGAGAGAGAGAGAGTGTGTGTGTGTGCGTGTGTGTGTGTGCACGCGCATGTGTGCGTGTGCCTGCAGAGTGAGAAACCAACAGAAGAGACTTGCCCATGTAGGGGAGAAGCAGCTCAGAATTTCACTGTCAACAACCCCTCACTGCTGAGAGACTCCTTCACTGGAGGAAAGCCCCCAGAGCCCCCTACATGCGTCTCTCATGTCCACTGAGTCCCTCTCCCAGAGAATACCACAGGCATGTCAAAGGACCTTAAAGTCATTCTCTCTAATATCCCTTCAGAACCTGGGTGACTTAACTCCACCACAGGCTGGAACACTATGGAATGTGAAATGGAAACTAGCTTTCTGGTGTCACAGAGAGTCTAAAGTGCCACATCGTCATTGATGGCCAGGGCCTCCTCTCCCCCTGCCTTGTCTAGTTAAACATTTCCAGGCGACCATCCACTACCTGCGGGCAGACCCCTTCCACAGCGTCCACCACGATGATGCACCCGTCACAGATGCGAACAGCCGTGGACACTTCTGAGGAGAAGTCCACGTGGCCTGGAGAGTCTATTAGGTTAATCAGGTACTCCTCGTCGCCTGAAATGAGATTTGAATACACATATTGAGCAGTGCAGGTATGCAACCCTCCTCCTCAGGCAATTGAGAGCAGGAGAGCTTCTAAGAAATGACTGAAGAAAAGCCCTGTCACATAAAACAGAAGCTGTGAGGTTCTCTAAACCATTCATCATTTTCATAGCCCAACCCTTCATTTCATTTTAGCTTTCATGCTAAAGCTCCCAAAAGGGAAGAGATTTACCCAAGGTCACAAAAGCAGTCACAAGTCAGAAACATACCCAGGCCTATCTATCAGCTTAGTCACTTCCTGTAAAGGTCACAGGTGCCCCTAGGCTTTGCAACTGGGGAAAGAACACTTGTCTGTTCATCTGGCTCAGAATCAGAATTAAGAAACCCTGGAGTGAGAGAAGACTGATGTTCACTGCCTGGCACCCATGTAAATGTCCTAAGCCTCTGCAATCTACTTGGAAATTCTCTATGTTCATATGACCCTAGACAGAAAGTCAGAGATCAAGGACCAACTATGTTTCACCCAATTTCACACTGCTAACATGTGCCATTATCATAAAGCACAGGGCCTGCTGTCAGAGCCACTGAAAGAGTAAGAGCGGTACACTTTTGTCTAAGTCTTACACACAAACACACACAATTTAAGATGAGAGGCTTGAACATGCTGAAAAGTTGACAGCACCAGGACACAGGAGGTAAGTCCAGAGCACAAGCCTTTCACAGTGACAGCAGGCAAACAAAGATACTAGCTGTATTACACTTTGAGGGGTAGTGGCAAATAGCTGAGAATTTTCCTTTTCTCTGTAAAATAGAACGGACAAATGTCTGCTGAGACTGTGGGAGAGGGACTGAGAGGTGGACTCGAAGAGACAAGAGGGTTTAAGAGAGCTCCAGTGGGAGAGAATGCCCAAGGTCTGACAGAGGACACATGGAAGTCTGCCAGTGGCCCAACGACCAGCCGAGAGCCCAGCCCAAGGGTAGGAGGAAAACGTGTAGAGTCAGCTCTACCAAGGGTTAAAGTTTCACTGGGAGGACAGGAGGCCAAGACAGCAGATACACTGAGGGCCTCAGCGAGACTGTCAGAAAAAGACAAGTCTGGACAGGAGGAGGCAGAGATGAAATGAAGGATGCCGATGGGGCACAGGAGACTGAAGGGCTTCCTGAAGTCAAGCGGGTCCCTTGCTACACAGGTGAGAGAGCTGGAAAAGTAAAGACTGTGCAGAAGGGAGTATTTAAATGGAAAATATCAGAGGACCAGTAAGGAGTGATATTAAAATGCAGAAAGCAGCCATACTAGGGGTGGGTGAAGCAGAGGCGTACACATCACTGCTGTTGAGAAGCCAAGCTCAAGCTGTTGAAAGAGGTCATTTTTCAGACACAGGAAAAGCTACCTTGGTGGATTTGGGTAAAAAGGAAAATGATGAACCAGGTGCCAAAGTCACTAATGAATGGCGACCAGGGACTGTAACCAGAAGCTGAGGTGGTGAGAAGGGGTGGAGAATAACTGGATAGATGGTAAGAGTCTCGAAGGAGACGGAGTTTTAAATCAATGGTGGAGAACTGAACTCTGAGCCAGAACCAGGGAACAAGGAGTAGGGTGATCCCATGTTCTTACCCAGGACAGAGTATGACAGAATAAACAGCACTCACTCAAAAGAAGGACGAGAGAGCAGTGACTAGAAAACAGCCAGGCAGGGGGAGGAGGGAAAACTGACAAAAGACACTGACGATGGAGGGACACAGGTTTATCTTGGAAAAGTTTTTAGAGAAAAGTGTGGGCGGGAAGGGAATAGTGAGGGGTTGAGGGCAGGTGTGAGAAACATGGGGACAAGACGACTTAGAGGCCAGACCACGTGACCTCCATTTGGGGCAGTGACCAAAGACAACAGAGATGGGGGTGATGCCACAAAAGACACCCTTAAGGAGCCAGAGCAACCTCTTGTGGACAGCAGAGAATTTCACTGAAGGGGGAATCAGTGGTGGCCTGGACTGAATGACTTTTGAGAGACTCCTGGTCCAAATAAACAGGCTGGAAATATATTAATGATTCCTTGGTTCCCAGGACCCCTGAAGTAGGAAATGGCTACCCACTCCATTATTCTTTCCTGGAAAATCCCATGGACAGAGGAGCCTGGAGTATTACAGTCCATGGGGTCACAGAGAGTCACACATTCATTATGCAGGACTACTGCCACATGCTAACTACTCTGTCTCTGGGACGGTCTCTTAATCTCTCTGAACTCCATTTTGCACACATGTAAAATGAGGAGAATCTCCATTTCCCAGGATCACCATAAGGGTTAAACAAAATCACGCAGATGAGACATGCAGCTCAGAATCAAACCATGGTGTACCCATCTTCTTAGATCTTACATCATCTGAATGCTTCACAAGGTAAAGTGTTCATTATCTTTAGAGGAAAAAAACCTGACCTTTAGCCAAACTAGGCACAGTGGAACCCCATCCTCCAAACCTGGTCCCAAAGGAAAAGGACAGTGATCAGAAACACAAGTGAATGTTGACGTGTCTGGAAATGACAGTAGCTACTAATACTTGCTGGCCTCGTGTGCATCTGGATGGCACAAGTCAGTGTCCCCAGGGCCCAGTCTTAGAGATTAAGACCAGAGGGTCACAGAGCTGAAACCCTCTACTAGCCCATAAGCACAGACCCCTACGGAGGTGTTCGCCTGGTGGCTCAGATGGTAAAGAATCTGCCTACAGTGTGGGAGACCCAGGTTTGATCCCCAGGTCAGGAAGATCCCCTAGAGGAAGAAATGGCAACCCACTCCAGTATTCTTGCCTGCAGAATTCCCATGAACAGAGGGGGCTGGCAAGCTACAGTCCATGGGGTCACAAGGAGTCAGACACGACTTAGTGACTAACACTTTCACTTTCTGGAGGTGCTTACAGAGGGGCGAACTTACAAGTGGATCTGTCTGCAGACGCCTCCACATCCTTGGTCTCCACATTTGGAGCACATCTAAGCTACAGTATGGCTGCCTCTTGGGTAAATACTGAGCGTCCCCCTGAACCAGGCTGTCAGCTAGCACATATGCCTGAAGTACAGACTGAAAGCCTATTAGTGAAAGCCCACTACAATTTGCTCTATACTGCACTTTATCATTTTTTAATAATTGCCAGTTTTTTTTTTTTTAAACTGGATGAGTTTACCAAAAATCTTGATGCCTTTTCTTGAAAAAACAAACAAACAAAACAAAACAGAAAAACACAGGGCATCTGTCAGTTGGAGGTAAAAAGCACCAGTCCCCACCCAGGTGGAGGGGTGTTTCATGGGTGGACCGAGTCTGTTCTCTGGCTCACAGCAGTCCCACCTGACTGCCTCATTCATGTAGAGGTGCTGACACCAGCACCACACCAAGGACTAATGACACAGTACTTAATAATCAAATGAGACTGGTGTTGCAATAAGTAGTTAACTCTTTGCGGGTGTGGGGGGAGGGATTTAAGTTGGATACCTACCTCACAGCTTGCAAGCACACACATACACATGCACACTTATGACAGGATTAAATGCAAGAACATAAAATAACTGGGGGTAAAACTAGGGCAATTATTATTTCAATCTTATGTTTTACTGTAAATTTTCTACAACACATATAAAACTTGCAAATTTTTAAAAAATTTTTAAAAAGATGAATCAGAATGAAAACTTCATTTTAGAAGTTCTGTGACAGCAATTATTTGTTCACAGGTATAAAGAATGGCTACAGAGTAGAAATGACAATAGGCCTTTTGAGACTATTTAAAGAACAGTCCATGAACCTTTAAACTCTTCAAGTTCATAAAAATAAGGAGAGATAGGAAAAAAACTGACCACTGAACCATTTGCTGAATCACAGAATTAGGACATACTCTTTAAAATGTGAGAAGTAGTTTTTTAAAAATTAAGGCATTACTTTAAATACATTGGGAATTCATGTACCTAAGAGCTTCAAAACTGGTTTAGTTCAAAACCGTTTTTGAAGACTGACCTCAAAGAGAAGAGTCACACCCCACACAGCACAACCCTTGGTGTTAGTGTCAGGGACATGACACTGTGTCCATTAGGGAAATGAAATACATCTTTACTACTGTCTTCTACTGATCAAAACTCACATGTTGTGTAAAATTTCCGAACAGTACAAAATAAATATCTTGAAAACTGAGTTTTCACATAATCCAGTCCCTGATAATTATGGTTAAGGTTTTGGTATACAGCCTTCCAGGCATCTTCATATACATACTTAATATATTCTTATCATCAAAACACATTCGTGTCTTGTAAGTATTTACCCTGCAACTTGCTTTTTGTCTCCGACTTTATCTTTTCTATATAATCACACAATTGTTGGAACAGCTGCAGAGCACTTCACATCATGGATGTATCATTCTACTTAACTGTTTTCCAAAGACAGATACTAAGGCATTCTTTTCATTGATACAGACATTAGGGTGAATATCAATGAACATACATCTCGCATGCTCGTATGACTATGTCTGTCGGACAAATCCCTAAAAGTATTACTGTCAGAGTGGCATTCTGATCAATGGATAAAAGCTACAGTGACCATGGCAACACAGAGCCAAGTAAATAAGACTCTAGATCTAACAGGCAGGCCAGAGGACAGAACGAGGACCCAGCGAGGAAACGGGATGATAAGACTGAGCCAGCAAGGTCCTATGACTCCAGACCTTCCCAGAGAAGATATCTCCACAAGCACCTGGGTAGACGGGGGCAGGTGTGAACTGCCAGTGCTTCTGCCCTCAAGCCAGTCAGAGGTCCCCATCTGTACCCAAGTCTGGACAGCCTGACTCTGATCTGAAAATTGATCATCTGGAAAGGCCAGAATGAAGTTTGTGGAAGGTAAAGCAAAAAAACCTGAGGGGTGAAACTGATTTGGAAAGAGAAAGGAAGACACAAAAGATACGAAACCACTGTTCTGTAAAATGCAGACTGACTTACCTTCCGCATAATGCAGTGAGATGGCACTGGATTTCATAGTGATCCCTCGGACCTGTTCATCTTCTCTGCTGTCCATGTACCTCAACTGTAAAAATGCAACCTTAACGTTAAAACGGACTGATGTGGACTTTTGTTTTAAATATTTAAATTTTTAGGCTTATTATTGCTGTGAAGTTGTTCACTAGGTCCCACTATTATTACCTTTTAAATCTCTGCAGCATTTTTCTTGCCTGCTGCTGCTAAGTTGCTTCAGTCACGTCTGACTCTGTGCGACCTCATAGACGGCAGCCCAGCAGGCTCCCCCGTCCCTGGGATTCTCCAGGCAAGAGCACTGGAGTGAGGTGCCATTGCCTTCTTTTCTTGCCTAGTATCATGTATTTCTTTCTCCTTTCCTTTTTCCTTGATCAGTTTTTAGATATTTATCAGTTGTAATGCAAGATAATCACACAATGTCTACATTGCTAGTAGTTCTTTTTAAATTAACAGGCTTTCTTTTTAGAGCAATTTAAAGTTTCTAGAATAACTGGAAAGTAAAGAGGTTCCTAAGTACTTCTACACACAGTTCCCTCCCTGTTATTTACATCTTACATTGTGTGCAGTGTGATACATGTTACCATCAATGAACCAATATCAACACGTTACTATCAATTAAGGTCTATGGTTTACATTAGGATTCACTCTTTAAATGTATAATGACATGTCCATCATTACTGTATCATATGTTAGTTGTATGAATCTTTTGAAGAACAAATTTGGCTTTGATCTTTTCTACTTCATTAATTTATGCTTTATTATTTCATCTACTTACAGTAGAGTTATTGTACTTGTTCTAACTTCTCAAATAGGAAAAATAAAAGCACTTTATTACTTTATTCCACCCAGTTTTTTAAGCCTCCTCTAGACAGTATCTTGGGCCAATTTCCTGGGGACTCGACCTGCCTCAAAGGCCCCATTCTTCCTTTAGTATCTCAGGTCTACTTTTCAAATTCAGTTTTGCTTCTCCATCTCCTCTTCTCTGTATTACCAATCACTGGATAAATCCTGCTGACTATATCTTAAATTCACTGAAGGAAGGGATATCTTTACTTTTCTACTACAAATAAATCATTCCAAGTCCTTTCAATTCACAGCTAGAAACAAAGATCTCTTTCATTTCCTAAAACAGGATTTTCCTCACGACCCTCATACTTCAGAAGCCTTCTTTTGGTACTTAGGTTAGAACTAGTACTCAGTTACTTCAAGATCATCATAATCTGATACATTTTTTTGTACTAGCACATTTTCCTTTCTCAGTAATTGCTAGGCAAATGTTCCACTTAAAACCTACAAATTAGCCTTTATCCATTTTATCCACATTATTTCCTGCTGTGAAGCATGTATTCCACCTGTGAAATCTTCCACAATCGTGCCAGGTTATCATCTGACTTACTGAAAAAACTCATTCTTGCACTTATAAAATATTAATATAAACTAAAATAAAAGCAATACAGAAATAATTTTTTCTCAACAATCTATTTTATCTTGCTAAATGGACTGCCAGTCTCTTAGATGCATGAACTATGCTCTATACTTTTGAGGTCTTTATGAACACAACAAATGCTTCATCGCATTGTAGATTTGCTAATATTTACTGAAATGCATGTATATATCAAATATAATAACATACCTTGCCTGCCAGGCGGCTGGAGATGATTCCATTGCTAGATATAAGACAGTCAGCCAGAGTAGTTTTTCCTGTTAAAGTAACAATATTAATTTAAATACTTTTCTTAAAGGGGAGGGTAGGTAAAGTGCATCTACATATTTAACGTTTAACCATAAGAACTGCTTTACCAAGTATTTCCTATTTACCTACAGTAAGTGAAAGAAGACACAATGAGCATTTTAACTAGACTTTTGAACAGTGCACTGTCTGGAAGGGCAAAGATTCTAGCACTCCACAGTGCTATAATCTGTATCTCCAACTTTAAAAGCTGTCCAATAACTTTTTTTTATTGAGGCATACTTTACACAGGGGCTTCCCTGGTGGTTCAGTGGTAAAGACTCTACCTGCCAATGCAAGATGTGAGTTCAATCCCTGGGGGGTGGGGAAGATCCTCTGGAGAAGGAAATGGCAATCCACTTCAGTATTACTGCCTGGAGAATCCCAAGAACAGAGGAGCCTGGTGGGCTATAGTCCAGGGGTTGCAACGTCAGATACGACTGAGCAACTAAACAACAACCCTTATCCTAGTGCCTCGCTGGCAGGAAGGGGTCTTCAAGATACAGCATAGCCTATCTCTTCACTTTTATCTCCTCCTCCCTCACTTTCAGGATGGTATATAGGTTCGTCTAGTCAAGGCTCTGGTTTTTCCTGTGGTCATGTATGGATGTGAGAGTTGGACTGTGAAGAAGGCTGAGCGCCAAAGAATTGATGCTTTTGAACTGTGGTGTTGGAGAAGACTCTTGAGAGTCCCTTGGACTGCAAGGAGATCCAACCAGTCCATTCTGAAGGAGATCAGCCCTGGGATTTCTTTGGAAGGAATGATGCTAAAGCTGAAACTCCAGTACTTTGGCCACCTCATGTGAAGAGTTGACTCATTGGAAAAGACTCTGATGCTGGGAGGGATTGGGGGCAAGAGGAGAAGGGGACGACAGAGGATGAGATGGCTGGCTGGCATCACTGACTCGATGGACGCGAGTCTGAGTGAACTTCGGGAGTTGGTGATGGACAGGGAGGTCTGGCGTGCTGCAATTCATGGGGTCGAAAACAGTTGGACACGATTGAGCGACTGATCTGATCTGATATAGGTTTTATTTCACACTCCCACCTCTTATCACCTTGCTGTGACTGGGTGAACAAAAAGCAGTTTGAAACCAAGAGCAGGCTTAGCAGGAGGCGATGCTGTGGCGTGAAAGCAATGTTTGTCGGGAGCTAAGCACCATGGATCAGCCCACCTTGCCCTCTTGTGTCCCAGCCTCTGGTCACATACATTTCTTTCTCCTCTTCTGACACTATTCCCACTTGAAATAAGTGTCCCCATCTGCCATCTTGAATCACCCTTCAGGGTTCATCTCTAATACTAATTATGCTATAAAGCCTTTTCTTAATGCATTCCTAGCTTCCTGACTCTCCAGCTCTCTCTATCCTTATTATCTACTTTTTGCATGTCTCACTTTGTGTTGCCTCAACCCCCAAATCACCTCTACAGCTGAGAGGGTGCCCTGTTCATAAATTTCTACCATTTGACATAGAGGGCAAAGTACCTTGAACTTAGAACACAGGTTCTGAGAATATTATGTTAAGACTACAGACTTGTTATATTAGAAAGCCATTTCAAAAATACTTGATAGTTTAACAAAAACTCAACTTCTCATTTAAAAACCAACTATCTAGAAGAACACCAATCCCTAGTTGGCTGTGTTCTACCACATCAAACTTTTAAAAGAAATAAGACTTTCAACTTAGCATCACTCCAATGACACGTGTGGAGACACACCCCCTTAATTACTGAAAACAAGCTATTTAGAAAGGGCTCTTACCATGGTCTACGTGAGCCAAAACGCAGATATTCCGAATGTTAGCAGTGTTCTTCTGGAGTTGAATCATCTTATCCAAACTATTGAGCACCATGGTCACTTACTTCCTGTGACTAAAAATTAAAGACGTATTACAAATGACTAAAGATCGGGACAATAAATAAGGGCTTTTAATACTGGGAACTGACAAGATTTCTCAAGTTCCTTCAAGTAAAAACCGTTATTAAAGGCAGATACACACCCAGACCTAAGTCCAATTTGAGCACTTCAGCAACTACTGTACTACGACTGTGGATTTTACTCATCGTTCCGGATCTGCGATGAATCAGAGCTCCTTAGGGCTGGGTGCCCAGTGACACCAGGAACTCTGCCCTGTACTCTGTACGGGGGTGAATTTCTCCAGGTCAGTGATGACGTATCGCAAGGGTCGTAGGCAGGAGAGAAGATGCTGATATCTCTCCTTCCGCTCCTCGATCTTTTTCCAAGTCCCTCCTCCTATAACTCCGCTTGCTTTCACTGGAGGGGAAACATTCAGCTTGATGACTGCTATGGAGCCCGAATAAAGTTTTGGGTCACGTGCTTATTTGCTGAGCAGGTGCAATGAATGTCTTTCATTCCTTCCCACATTGGGGAAAAGAAAAAATAAACCCTCATCTCCACCTTCCCTTCTTCATCATCCCTTCTTCTTTGAGGACTCCGGGTCCACACTGAAAAGCAGTCGGGCGCGAGCTGACACTTAAGCTCGAACGGCAGCCGCTCCCAGCCCGGGTTCGCCCCCGGCCTCGCTCCGCCGCCGCGGCGCCCCGGGTCCCCCCACCACCTGGAGCTGCCAGAGGAGGCCAGAGGAGGAAGCCCAGCGCCCTGCGGGCCCGCACTCACCGGCTCCCGCCGCCCAACCAGTCCCGCTCGGACCCCGACGCAGACTACACCACGCACCTCGCAGGCACCCACAACTAGCTATCTCCCGAAGGCCCGCGCGCCGAGGGCGGGGCTAGCGACGCACGACCTTTGACCCGCGCGCGTCTCTGTCGCCGCCGGAAGCCGGCGCCGCGTCGGTCTCCAGGGCTCCTGCGGTTGCCTTGACTACGGAGGGCGCGGTGGAACGGCGGAAGCTGGGAGTTTGGAGGAGCTGAGGAACCGGGAGCATGAAGACCTGGTGTCTGTGTCAGATTTGTACTTGCGGGTAAGGAACGGCCGGCGTGGCGGCGGCCGGGCTCGGAAGTGAGCTAGGGCCGCTGCGGGGACGAAGCCCTCAGAGTGGCCGCCCCGCGGGGGTGCGGGTACCCGGGCGCAGCGACGTCCTCACTTATTCCCGGGTCCCCGAATGCTGGCCGCACACCCCGCCAGCTATCTCGGGTTAAGCAATTCTGCTTTGTGGGCTCCTGGCACTTGATAAAGAACCCGCCTGCCAACTTAGGAGACCCAGGAGACAAGGTTCCATCCCTAGTTTATGAAGATCTCCTGGAGGAGGGCACAGCAACCTACTCCAGTATTCTTGCCTGGAGAATCCCACGGACAGAGGAGCCTGGCGGGCTACAGTCCACAGGGTCGCAAACACGATTGAAACGACTTTGCACGCACGCACGCATTTGTGGGCTCCTATGCTGCTGCTAAGTAGCTTCAGTCGTGTCCGACTCTGTGCGACCCCATAGACGGCAGCATACTAGGCTCCTCTGTCCCTGGGATTCTCCAGGCAAGAATACTGGAGTGGGTTACCATTTCCTTCTCCAATGCATGAAAGTGAAAGTGAAGTCTCTCAGTCGTGCCCGACTCTTAGCGACCCCATGGACTGGAGCCTACCAGGCTCCTCCGTCCATGGGATTTTCCAGGCAAGAGTACCAGAGTAAGGTGCCATTGCCTTCTCCATGGGCTCCTATCCAGGGGCGCAAACTCCAGTGCCATCCAGAGTGGGGATTTATATGCCTGTGCAGCAGCGGAGGTCAAGCTGGTAAGTAGGGGAGATCTGATTCGACTGGGAGAGTGTATGCCCCACACTATTTTAAAAATTAATGAAAGGAAACAGAAGAATAGAACGGAGTGCAAGTCGATGAGTTTTCGACCCATGTTACGCTTTCTTTTATCCCTTGCTTTTTTTCCCTACCCCTGCCTGACCGGTATTTTCTTTCCCAAGCCCATCCAGCCTGCGCTCCTTTGGAATCTGATTTTCTGAAACCTAGAATTGGTCAGTGAGTCCTGCCTGACAACCTCCCATCACCTAAGAAATAGTCTTCTCCTCCTCAACTTCCCTGTTGACCCAGGGATTAGATCACTGTTTGCTCAATGAATATTATGAATATGTCAGCCCTGTGGTATTGTAATCTCCTCCAAAGGAAAGACACTTGGACTGTTGATGAAAGCAGTTTTCCCCTTAGTTTCATGGTAAATGTTTATAATTAATAATCCAATGTGGATTAAAAGATAAATCAACATTTGAGGATTTGATTCATATTTGAAAATGCTGAAGTGCACGAAAATTAATTATTATTTCTAATCTTTCATTTCTATCCAACCCAAGTTCCTTTCCCATCCAGCTGTCAGGAATTTTCAGTCTTCATGATGTTGGAGGCTCCCTTTTCTTCAGGCAGTTAAATGATCCAGAGAACTGAGGCATTGCCAAAGCAAGAGGAATCTTCTCTGAGCTTTAAACATTGGTAATGCTTCCCACTGACATGTCTCTTGCTGAAGTTCTAAGAATCCCCTCAGCAGTGGTGCCACTCCTACTTTCAATTGTATGTTTGAGGTATAAGAATCTTGGCAAAGCTGGGAGCCACTATTGAAAGGTTCACTTAACCAATTCTTGAGATCTGGCCACCACCTGCAACTGTGATCAGATCAGATCAGATCAGATCAGTTGCTCAGTCGTGTCCGACTCTTTGCAACCCCATGAATCGAAGCACGCCAGGCCTCCCTGTCCATCACCAACTCATGCAGTTCCCTCAGACTCACGTCCATCGAGTCAGTGATGCCAGCCAGCCATCTCATCCTCTGTCGTCCCCTTCTCCTCCCACCCTCAATCCCTCCCAGCATCAGAGTCTTTTCCAATGAGTCAACTCTTCGCATGAGGTGGCCAAAGTACTGGAGTTTCAGTTTTAGCATCATTCCTTCCAAAGAAATCCCAGGGCTGATCTCCTTCACAATGGACTGGTTGGATCTCCTTGCAGTCCAAGGGACTCTCAAGAATCTTCTCCAACACCACAGTTCAAAAGCATCAATTCTTTGGCGCTCAGCCTTCTTCACAGTCCAACTCTCACATCCATACATGACCACAGGAAAAACCATAGCCTTGACTAGACGGACCTTTGTTGGCAAAGTAATGTCTCTGCGTTTGAATATGCTACTGTGATAGAGTGGGGCAAAGATCCCTGCTCTTCTAAGAGAACAAACTCATTGATGTTTTAATACATTGTCTCTGTCTATCAGGATCAAGATTGTTGGGCCCCTTTGGGAAGTTTTGACCTGTGTCTGTTACTTTTTCATCTTGCTATTTTAATCTTTTTTTTTTCGTACTATGTAACTAAAAATTTCCAAATGTCTATTTCTTTCACTTTATCAGTCAACACTGCCATCTATCATATTTACCTCTGCAGTGTGCACATACAATTGCTCATGTGAGTTAAACTGTGATGAGTTTTTTATGTTTGCATAGGCGACATCATTGCCCACATGGAACCTCAAGGATTTATGAAAATTCTGGCGAGTCTTGTGCCACAACTGAATATTTGGAAAAATATCCTTCATACGGCAGTGTTCTTCCACCTCAGAGTCTGAAGCCCAAGGAAGAATTTCGAGCATATCGTGGCAAGATGGAAGGAATAACAACATTTAAGTAAATATCAAGAAACAATTTGCTTTACTTATTTTTTCACCACTCTCCTGGTTTTAATAAAGTTTTCTTTAAACTATTTAGTTGAACTCTTTAAACTATTTAGTTGATTTAAGTTGAGTCAATCTAAAAAGCAAGAAACTGGTTGAGTCACAACTTGAGAAAAACAGAAAGATGACAACTAAGCTAGAATGACAAAAATGAGAATGTAGAAGGGAAACATAAAAAGTTCTGTTGATTTCTTTTTTAACCTCCTAAAATCTCTGTGTTTGTCTGCTTTCCAATGTGACCAGAATGCAATAACTTCCTAAGGGTTATGTTTGTTTCTACTCCAGCTTTTGCATCTCTGATCTGTTTTCTAACTTTAGGTGACCAAGATGACCTTTTTCTTTTTTTAATTTTATTTTTCACTGAAGTATAGTTGATTTACAATGTTGTCCCAATCTCTGCTGTACAGCAAAGTGACTTGGTTATACACTTACAGACATTGCTTTTTTAACATTCTTTTCCGTCACAGGATATTGAATATACTCCCTGTGCTATACAGTAGGACCTTGTTGTTTATCCATCCAATAGATTAATGTAATAGGTTACAACCTGCTAATCCGAAACTCCCAGTTTCCCCTCCCCCACGCCCTTGGCAACCACCAGTCTGTACTCTGTCTGTGAGTCTGTTTTTGCTTTATAGATAGGTTCATTTTTGCCATATTTTAGGTTCCACATACAAGTTATATGGTACTAGTCTTTTTCTTTCTGACTTACTTCACTTACTTATGATAATCTTTAGTTGCACTCATGTTGCTGCAAATGACATTATTTCATTCCTTTTGATGGCTGAGTAGCATTCCATTGTATACATGTACCACATCACCTTTATCTGTTCATCTGTCGCTGGACATGTTTCCATGTCTTGGCTGTTGTGAATAGTGCTTCTGTGAACATAGGGATGGTGCATGTATCTTTTTGAATTAAAGTTTTGTTGGATATATGCCTGGGAGAGGGACTGCTGAATAATATGGTAGTTCTATTTTTAGTTTTTTGAGAAACCTCCATACTATTTTCCATAGTGGCTGTACCAACTTACATCCCTACTAACAGTAGAGGAGAGTTCCCTTTTCTCCCCATCCTCTCCAGCATTTGTTATTTACAGACTTTTAAATGATGACCATTCTGACTAATGTGAAGTGGTACCTCATTGTAGTTTTGATTTGAGTTTCTCCAATAATTAGTGATGTTGAGCAAGATGACCTTTTTAAAATGCAGATCCAATCCTATCACCTCCCTGCTAAAACTGCTCTTGTATTTTCCCATTATATTTAATATATGATCAAATCCCTTCATTGCTTAGTCCCCACTTTCTTCTCTGATTTATTTTCACTGTAATGCCCTTTGCACTCTTCTGGTTATATCCCATAGGATGTTTTTCATTTCTTGAATGTACTAAATTTCCCTTGTCACATAGCCTTCCAAGATACTATTTTACCTGCCTGAAATTCTTCCTGCATCTTATCCTAGTTTATGTTGGTTCAACCTATGGATCTCAACTCAATCATTACTCTGAAAAGCCTTCTCTGACACCCAGTTTTTGGTGAGGTAAAAGTCCCCTATATAAGTTCTGAAAGTATCTGCCTGTTATTTATCATTAGATTAGTCTCAGTGAAAGCAGGAACTGTGTGTCTTCTTCTCTCAGCATTCTATTTCCAGAAACCTATTACATGCCTACTAGCTCATAGTAGGTGCTCAATATTTATTCAGTGTGTGAAAGACAGAAAAGTTCTTTTAAGCCTCAACTTTTCACTTGGCTCTGCACTTTTGATCCCTTTGTATCTCTGTCAATTCAGTTCTTTTCTTTATCCTGTTGATGTGCACACTATATTCAAGGCACAATCTAAGGCGTCAAAAAATATCAATAAACATAGGTTCTTGCTTTCAAAGAACTCGTACATCAGATTTCTATAATTTAGGGTTTTTAAAATGCTCTCGAACAATGTTAACTTTTAGTATTATCCATTTTCATTTCAAAGAAAGATCATTTTACTTACATGGCAAAGGTGGAGACCTTCAAACTTTTAGTCCAATACTTATACCTTTTAACATTTCAGGCAACTCTTGTGGTTCCCTCTGTAGGTGTGTGGCTCTTCCAGAAATGTGAAGATCTTCCATAGTCCTCAGACTTTTGTGTGATTTGGAATCATCAAGAAAGGTTATAGTTATAGGTTCCAGACCACCACCTAAAACAGTCAGTAGCTAATGGAGTGGATTCCAGGAATATGCATTTTTAACCAGCATCACTGGTGATTCTGTTGCTACAGACTCAATGCAGTGGGCAGGTCCTGGACTGTCCACTGGGTCTGATGTGGAATGGAAAGAAGGGCTTCCCTACCACTGTTTATAGTCTTGTGACTATAAACGGCCCCCAAACAAAAATCAGACAAACAAGACGATCCCAGATCATAGTCAGTGAGATGAAGGAACTAAGCAGCTGGCTGAGATAGAGCCAAGGGGAAAAGCTACTCCTTTTTTCTCCACCTCTACTCCTTTCTTCCTTGATGCCTTAGTGATTCATAATGGAGATTTGAAATAAAGTTCACAATATTCATATTTGTTGAATAAAGATTTTGCATGTAACCAACTCTAAAAAATGAAGAAAGTTTAATCTGCCACATGTTTCTTTTAAAAAGTCAATTGCTTTTCAATTCTGGGTTTTCTCCATTGCCTTGTTCAAGTAGCCTTAATAGTAAAAATAAAATAAAACTAAATACAGATTCAAATATACCAACAAAACGAAACCTTCCATTTCTTAAATCTTCTTTCCACTTAGTAAAACACTAGATCTTTTCTTTGTATTTTGACTAGGGAATTAGCAGTATTGTGGCTCAGATGGTAAAGAATCTGCCTGTAGGAGACTCGGGTTCCATCCCTGGGTTGGGAAGATCCCCTGGAGAAGGAAATGGCAACCCAATCCAGTATTCTTGCCTGGGAAATCCCATGGACAGAGGAGCCTGACAGGCTGCAGTTCATGGGTCGCATAAAAGTTGGGCACAACTTAGCAACTAAGAACAGAAGTATTTCCAAGGACCTCATTCAAGGGATTTGGAACTCTTGCTTGACTCCCTCATGTTGACGATGTTGACTAGGCAGCAGATAGCAGCTGATTCATCTGCACAATTAAAAACTAATGTGTCATTCTGTTCTATACTTTTCTGTACTGTAGGAAGAGACTGTAAAGAGCAGATGTCTGGACTTGTTCAGGACTTTTGGTCCTTTATAGGATTACAGTTGTAGCACAATCAATGACTGCCAGAGTTGACAGGAAGGCTGCCCTGAAAGTCTGAGTCCAGACATGTCCAGTGTTTTAGGATATATCAGATGAGTAAGAGTGCATTTACCCTTCACTATGTCTCCATAGAAAGTTGCTTTGGGTTTGGAGGTACACTTTCTAACATATAACTAATTTAACAAGAGAAATTAAGACTTCTAAGCTTCCTCTGTCCTCTCCCTGATTCTTCCACTTCCTGATTGCATTTTAGCCTGTTCCTCTCTAGCTGGTATTTGGGAAGGGCAAAGAACAACTCAGATATCTTGAGAAGGAGAGGTATGTGATGTCTACTGTTGTTCATTTTCTAAATAGTATTTCTCAAGCCTTTGTTAAGTGTCAGGCGCTATGCTTGGTGCCTGAGATACGTGATGAGCGGAAACAGTCCTGATCTCTGTGCTTACAGACGCTGCAGTCTAGTGGAGGTGGCAGTGACAAACATCATTCAGAATGAGTATAAAATTGCAACAGTGATCAAATCTAGGAAGGGTAGGCACCAGGTAACTTGAGAGCCAGAATAAGAGGCTTGACTTTATCAGGGAAATGAGAAGAATGATCTAAAATCTGAAGGCTGTGAAGCACTTAACTGGATTAAGAATGTAAGAAAGTGCTTTCCAGGCAGAGAGCAGCATGAAGCAGGAAGGAGAAGGCCAGCAGGGGCAGAGGAAGCACGAGGTGAGTTGGAGCTACTGGAAGGGACCATGCTGTTTCTCCTATAGCCTTAGAGCAGTAAGAAGCCACTGAGGGTTTCTTTTTGGGGTGTGTGTGTGTGTGTGTGTGTGTTGCAGGGGGTATGAAAAGAAACTAGTTCTCTCTCTAGTGAGTGAGTTTAGGAAGCTACTGAACTGATGTGGGTGAGCTATTACAAAAGCTTAGAATATCAGGGTGGTGGGTGAGACAGAGAAAATCAGTTAGATTTAAGAGAGATTTAGGAGAAAAAGCTGATAGGAGGTGGTGATAAACTAAGAGGAAGGTGAGGCATGAAGGGGCTTCCCAGGTGGCACCAGTGATAAAGGAACCTGCCTGCCATTGCAGAAGACATACAAGATGACGGATTCAGTCCTGTGAAGCATGAAGGGTCAGTCTAGGTTCCTGACTGTGCAGCTGAAGAAGTGGTGGTGCCATTCACTAAGATAAGGAACAAGCAAATGGGGCCAGATTTGTTGGGGAGAAATATTTTGATTAGGGGTATAGTACATTTTGAGATGCTGTTGACTATCTGAGAGGCCTTGTGAAAACTGGTCTGGATCTAAGAGAAGTGGTCTAAGCAGAGATGTAAGTTTGAGAGGCATTTCCATCTAGTTAGTGATGGCAGCTGTGGGGGTGGGGGAGCTGTGCTCAGGAGGGAACATGCGATGAGCAGAGGAGAGTGTGCAGACCCAAGTGCTGAGGAACTCTAGCACTTCATGACTGAGTCTAAGAGGGTGAAGCGACATAGGAGACTGGGAAGAAATAGTGAGGAAGACAGGGAGAAAGAGATTTCCAGAAATAGAAAGAATGGTCAATAATGAAAGTTACTACTGGAGAGCTCTGGTAAGATGAGGACTAAGACTGTCTGATGCATTTCACTATATGGAAGTCACTGTGGACCTTGAAACTGTACTAGAGAGGGCTGTGCTGAAAAACCAGGTTGAAGTGGGTCAAGGTGGGTTGAAGTGGATTGACAGGGGTGAGTTGACAAGTCTAAGAAGTTACATTGTGAACAGAGAAGGGATTCAGTGAGTTTTGTTTTTGGGAGGTTATGACTGCATACAGAAAATACTGATTAGTAAAAAAATGGTTTGAATAAATCATAAAATAAGTGACCACAGCCAATAGAAAAGAAATGCCAATAGACACGTCAATAGGAAGTCAATGCCAAAGAAAAGAAAGCAATTTGGAAGACTTTTAGTAATAGTAGTAGTAATCAAAATAATCATTCTTTATGTGTACAAAACAGTCATGTGTATGCTGTACATGCATATATGTGTCAGTCCTTAAAAGAACCCTGTATGAGGTAGATGACATTATGGTTCTGTTTTATATATAAGGAAACTGGAACAGACAGGTGAAGTTATCCAATATAATACATGTAGCGAATGACAGAGCCAGGATTTGGGCCCAGCTGGTCTTAACATTCCAAGTCTGTGGTCTTGGAATGGTCCAATTCAACAGACGGCCTCAGTGTCTGCAATAACATAATGTTTATCAAATGCCCAGGGTGGCCAGTGTACCCTATGACCCCCATCCCTGGCAAGAGCTGCTGGGGGATCAGAAGTTAAGTAAGACTTACATCCATGCTATGAATATGACTGATGTCTAAAGGCCAGAGTCAGATGTACTTGACTCCTTTAACTGATTATTTAATGATGAGTGGGAAGACAGCATGACTCAACAAAAAGACAGCACACCCAAACAGTTCATTAGAGTCTTTAATAGGATGAATAAGTGTTTTGACAAAGTGGACCCAGGGGATATAGTTAAATTTTCTTCAGATTCATTTAAACCTTTAACCTGTGATTTCCTTCCAGATTAGACCAAAAATTCAATTCTTGGAAGATTTTATTTTATTTCTGTAAGATCCAGTTAACCAATGATCCATTGTAAAGATGTTTGGAAAACTGGGAATTTTTTTTTTTTAGTATTTATTTTTCTTAAGATATTTAGTCACTGGGTAGGACATAAAGGAATTAAATAATCTCTTTCAAGGAGTTTACCAACCATCACCATTTTAATATCTTCTAGACTTTTCTAGTGAAAGTATTGAAAACTTTTCTACTAAATTGAAAGAGTTAAAAACAAAAGAACCTGTGAGGCTATGTTTCAAACTTATATATTTCAGGTCAGATTATCGTCCTTATGAAATAGACAAACAGCCTCGCCATGCACCAGAAGAATATAAACCAAAACAGGGGGTGATTGATCTTGGCACCACCTACAAACGGGATTTTAATTCTTACAAAGTGCAGCCTGTGGTGATAATTCGGCCTCTGGAGAGACAACAAGTTAAAAAAGGAAAGCTGGACACTGTCCCAACCTATAAAGGTAACTTGCCATTTCCAAAATTAAAACGCCAAAAAACAAAAACTTAACCTTCAGCTTTGACATCCAACATCAAATCGCAATTCTGGCAGATTGCCAAACTTAAATCCCTAAGGCTTAGGAGAAAACTTCTTTCTCTTTTGTCCAAATAATATTGTATAGTGAGGAAAAAACACCATTTGCTTGGTTGAGAGTTAAGAGACCTGGGTTCCTGTCTAAATTCAGCCATTTAGTTTTCTTTATCTTAAACCATGAAAACAAAGGATACTACTGAACAAGCACTATGTCCTATTTGTCACATTATGCCATTTTGAGTTGGTACTTCTCCTTTCCTCCCAGTATGGAACTACGGAGCGTACTGCAGCCTTTGAGAAAGTCAGATAAATAGCAACCCTCTTCACCATTCAAGTTCTGAACCTACCAAAAGAGTTAGCAGGGAGAGAACCAAAATATTGCCTTTTATACTGATAAAGGCTGGGATAGAGGATGACACTTACCTCTATTAGCAGATGGTCCCTGATACTGAACTTCAGAATAAAACAGGCGTGTTCACCCAGTGAGACAATGTTGGCTCCCCACAGGCCACCTGATCCTCTAGGTCTTCCAGCATGGAATATCTTCTGCCTGCTGGCAACCAACTGCAGGGAGAAAGGGGCTGGAAGATGTATGATCAGTTTCTTTCCAAAAATAAATCTGGTCTTACAACACTGTTGCTTTGAGCAGTTCTTTATTTTCCAAAAATAGGCTATCTGGTTAGTTCATACTATTTCTATATTTTTTGTTAATAACATAATTGCATATTTAGGCTTACAGTCTTTTCACTCGTATGTGATATAACTGAATGGCTATGTCCTAATATGAAACCTTTTTATAAAAGTGATGCCATCCACAATAACAGTAATGATTTATATTTTAAATAGATAATAACTGAATACACACTTATTCTTTAAACACCACTCTTAGCAGTTTAATGGGTATGTAAAGTGTATGTTCCCTGGAAAAGGAAATGGCAACCCACTCCAGTATTCTCGCCTGGGAAATCCCATGGACAGAGGAGCTTGGTGGGCTACAGTCCATGGGTCACAAAAGAGTCACTCTTTTTGACTGAATGACCAAACAACATTCCAAAGTATATAGAATTAGTATATTATGATCTATGTCAGCTCAGTAGGGACATCACAAACAATGTTCTTTGTTTTGTTGGTTTTTTTTTAAGCTGTGAGCATATAAGACACCATACAAAGAACAAATTTTTAAGACAACACATACAGTGAACATATCAGGGCTTCCCTGATAGCTCAGTTGGTAAAGAATCCGCCTGCAATGCAGGAGACCCCAGTTTGATTCCTGGGTCAGGAAGATCTGCTGGAGAAGGGATAGGCTATCCACTCTGGTATTCTTGGGTTTCCCTTGTCCTTCAGCTGGTAAAGAATCCACCTGCAATGTGGGAGACCTGTTTTGGAAAGATCCCCTGGAAAAGAGAAAGGCTACTCACTCCAGTATTCTGGCCTAGAGAATTCCATGGACTATAGGGTCGCAAAGAGTTGGACACGACTGAGCAACTTTCACAAAGATTTTCACATACAGTGAACAAATATATTTTTATAATCTAATACAGCATATAGTAATTGCTAAGATATATATTAATTGGTATGCATAGGAGATAATGTATTATGTAATAATTTGACATAAAACTGGTGAAATGTTTGTACTGGGTCTTTTAAACAACCATAGTAAGATTTTCTTCTTTTTTTCTCCATAAAGTTCACTTAAAATACAATAATATTGATAATCCTGGATGCCTTGACTATTTACATGTAACATACGCACACGCACACACACTCAAACATCCAATACTAGTTCTGGCGTCTCATTACCTGGGCTTCCTATAGATTCATGTACTTCTATTCCCATAATCCAATGTTGAGGATTCCTGGGTTCCTTCTGGCCTCCTCTCTCCTGGTCTTTCCTAGTGAGGAAAAGTTATCCTTGTATTTCCGGGTTGAGAGCATGAGACAAGAAAACCTATGGGCCAAGGGGACATGTTACCATCCTGTGTGATGACCACACTACAGGCTCTGTAGATCCCTCCATAAGGACAGATCTGTAGCTGAAGAGGAATCACAATGGGAAGAGCCTCTCACTATAACCTAACAGTTAGAGAACAGAGGGCAGATGGAAATGGGATATGATTAAAAACAAAAACTACAAGATGGTGAGAAGGGTGTCATCTAGATTCTGGAGATGTGGCTCTATGGAACTGGTGACTCTTAGACAGAAATCTATCTGCCCCCAGCAGCCTTGGTTTAGAAACTTATTCAGACTAAAGTGCACATAAAGAAAATAGGTCAGTATCTGATTTGATAAATACTTTTTAGGGATTACTCCTCTGTGTGCCAGGCACTACAAGGAATAGAGATCTGAATGAAGCAGGGTTGTTGACATTTAGAAACTTTACAGTTGAGGAAAAAAAGAGCAATATAGCATGAAAAATTAAATAGTCATACAAGAAGTAAATGAAATATCACAAGGAGGGGGGAATGATTCACTAGAAAATTTATGAAAAAATTAGTGCTTCAAAAATGTAGACTGAAAAAGATATCACTGCAGGCTAGTCTGAGAATGCATCAGAGACTAGTAAGTATTGATGTATGGAAAGAGGAGGGACATCCTAAAAACTAGGGTGAGATGAGCAAAAAAGTCATAAAGCCAGAAAAATAAAAGGGTATTCAGTGAACATGGTGTGGACCAGAGAATTTCAGGATCTGAGTGATTGGTGTCTAATTCCAAAAACATAGGTTATGATTGTGACGTTTTGGTTGTCAGACTGAGGAGCTTAACATTTTTCTAGTAGCCACTAAAATTTTTTTGAGTTCTGCTACCAGATAGGATATAGTAGATGGCAGAAAGCCATAACCTCCACTGAAACAGCTAAAAACATACATAAATCTTTAAAAATATTTTTTTAAATAGAAGCAAAGAATTAAATTTACAGAGATGGAGTAGTCCTTCCTAGATGAGCTGAGGTGGCCAACTGTTCACTCCTCTGGAAGCATCTGTCAAGTCTAGGCGAGGCTGGAGATTGGGGTGGCATAAGCAGGGGACTCTTCTAGGGGAAAGGGAAATCAGTGGAGAACCTCACACATAGGCAGGTATGACAGATTAGAATCTATAAGTACCCCAGATGCGGGGCTGGTTTTCTTGTGGGGTGTTTGCTAAGTGTTGAGGGGGCATGGTGGGCTAGAAGACTGGGCTGGAAAGAGGTCACAGAAATGTCCCACAGTCTCTCTTGGGAACAGGTGCTTGGAAGACAAAGCCCCACTAGAATGAAGGCAAAGCTACAAACACATCACAGGTCTTGTCCGAAGAAATTCGTGATTAGAGGAAGACTTTGTCTAACTGAAGATGTCACTGAACACCAGTCTCGCTCAGTTCCTGATTGGATCAAGGTGGTCTGCCCCACATCCTATCTGCTCAACAGAGGGAAGAGCAAGCTGTCTTCTGTTGAAAGTAACACTGATTTTAGTTTCTATGATTTTCTTATGCATAACTTGCAGCAAATAATAAAAACTTATAAGACCTATGAAGAATCAGAAAGTGAAAAGATAATGGTCAAAGAATTTCCAAAATTGGTGAAGGAATTCAGGTCACAGATTCAAGCAGCTTATCAAACCGCAAAATAAACACAAAGCCATGTCTGGCAACTGTCATCAAACTTCTGAAAACCAAGTAAAGATAACTTCTTAGAAGTAGTAAGAGCAAAACTACACATTATCTACAAAAGAAAAGTTAGAAATGTACTTAACGTCACCAGAAACTATAGAAGCCTGAAGACAATGAATGACATCTTTAATGTTAAAAGGAAAAAGAAATTGAGAATTTCAAACCCAGTGAACCCTAGAACTTTATATGTAGTGAAAATATCCTTCAAAATAATGTAAAATAAAGAGGTTTTTAGGGAAGGAAAAAAAAGGAGAACATCTGTTAGTAGCAGATACATACTACAAAAGTAATTAAAGGAAGTTCTTCAGGTTGAAGGAAAATGATTCCAGAGAGAAGCATGAAGAGCAGCAATCAATGAGTCTGTAAAGAGAAAAACAGTAGAGAAAATTGATGAAATGAAATGCTGATTCTGTTAAAAGATAACAAAGTTGAATAACCCTAACCACAATGACCAAGGAGAAAAATAAGAAGACACTAACTACAAATATCAAGAATGAAATAAGGATCTTGCTGTAAACCCTATTAGAACCTTATTTTACAATATTTTTTCTTCTATTTCCTTATTCTTATTTTTGATGATTTCATCAGGTTGCTACTCATTGCATGATTGCCTCAGATGGAAAAACTTATAATTTAGATAGTAAAATAAACAGGATTTGAAAATGACTTGAAACAGAGAGAAGGGACTGAGGGAGAGAAAATTAACTGGGTGAAATCTTTACATGAGATGCCAAATTCAAAATAGTGTTTTATTGTTGTGTTATTTAGGGAAAATGAGTCTGAGCAAGATGGTGAACTCAGTTGGGGGAAACTAAGTTTCAATTTACCTCTTGGACATTTGAATAGAGATTGTCTAGGAGGAAGATAGGTATGTTGGTTTGGATTTCAAGGGAAGTCTGGAGTAGAGATTCAAGTTTGGGAGTCATCAACTTACAGGTAGGATTAAAACTGTGAGACAAGTTTGATGATGTGTGGATTGAGAAAGAAAGGATGGAGCCCCCTGACTTTATGAAAACTGGTCCCACATTCTTGGTGCCATAAGACAACACAGAGAACAGAGCCCCAACTACCAAGAGAAAGAAACTGCATGTGCCACTGAGGACTTTTGTCCTCAAAGAGGAACCCAGAACAGCTCACTGTGTAAGGATGGAGTTGGAGCTCTGCATCTGGATGTTCATGATGAGCAAACACATGCAAGCACCTCATGGGCTTAAAGCTGTTTAGAAGAAAGCGAGCTCCACACTAAACTGAATGGCCCTTATCTAACAAGTGCAGTACTGGAGTTGCCAAATGACCAGATGCATTGTTAGATGTAGGCAGCATTATGTTTGATTTTTTTCCATAAGTGTCATAAGATACTAAGAACCAATGACATTAATAAAGACCATGATGTTTTAAAGGTATTGCTAGAATGTTATTAATAAATATTATAGGAAAATAATAAATTTCCAGGTATATGAACATAGGGATATTTAAAAGAGGCAAACCAATTTTATGCAGATCTCTGGAATTAATACATTGCTATCAAACCTCGTCTCTCTGAATTTTTGCTTCCTTTTTGAAAACCAAACTTTTTTGGTAAGGGAGAATATTCTCTTCTGTTTAGTTTCTCTCATGAAATTAACATCTTTTTTGTAGACATTTTGGCAACAAAGGGTCTCCCTGTATGTTTATATTGAACCATAGACCTTCCATTAACATCCTCTGGTTTCCTTTTAGTTACTGAAAAATAGTGCTATAATTTTATACTTGTAGCAAACAACAGAGATTCCTTCATGGTGACTCAAGAAAAAGAGAGTTTGTGGTAAAGCTTCATGTGACGTGGAATTGGAAAACTATCGCTTGCAGAGGAAGCTTGAAGGAGAACTACCCCTTGCCCAGCCCACCACCGCCATGAGCTAGCTGGCTTTTCTCACAGCATCCTCACTCCCCTGGACACATCTTCTCTGATCGCCCTCAAGGTCTCGCCTTCTCTGCCTATGTATCATGTCACTGTTTCCTTATCAGTCTGTTGCAAAGTCTTCAGCCCACCATAGCTCTCCAATTCTGCTCTATGGCACCTTTCACATTCTTCTCCCACATGTATCTGAATTTGTTTTCAAATGTAAGTTCACAAGACCAAGAATGTGCATGACCCAGATCATCTTTTCTTACCAGGTCTCTACTATCCAAAAGGTTGCCTGCTCTTAGGTTATTCATTCTCATTCAAACATCAATAGCTTGAAGGTGGTGGGAGTAATCATTATTTGGTCAAAAACATGGCTATTTTGGCAGAAATGCCCGTGACTGAGAAGTTTTTCTCTTCAAAAGAAGTATCCACAGAAGAAGCATTTGAACTTTTGCCTTTCGAATAAATACTGCATGGCCTTTAGCCTAGACTCTAATTCTTTATCATGTATATCTTCTGTCTCTTAGAAATTGATTTTTGGTATTTAGAGATACGTATTTTGGGGTGAAGTCAATTCCATAGTATTTCTCAGCTTTCTCCCTTTCTCATCTAGAAACAGAAAGCCTAAATAAACCTCAGTTGAAATATAAGCACTTCAGTTTTCCATCCATGGTCTAGGTGAGCTGCAAGAAGAAGAATTTAGGTATTTAACACGAAATCCCAGGTTCAGCCCTGATGTTCATTTCTAAATTCCATACTTAGTCTCTCACACTTTAGAGAGCATTCAGTCTGGTCCCCTCACCTCCAGATGAAGCCCATTTCCCAAGGAGGAAAATTGAAGCCAGTGCTCCTCCCGGGATAGTACAAGTTACCCTGGACCCTGAATATTTGCTCAGGGAGTCCTGTAGGCTTCCAGGGGTACAGTGGAGCTGAAGTTTTCTCTACTTTGAGGAGTCCCCCCAAAGTAAGGAGTAATATCCACATCACTCTTGTGCACACAGCAGGGCCCTTGGTTTTATGTTAATCCCTAGCTTTTATGCTTCACTTCAGCATGTTATAACAAAAATCCCAACCAGTTCCTGGGAACACAACCCTAATCTCCTAAATTCTGTCTTCACCCAAAACACAACCTTATCGGTTTTCAAAAACAATTAACAGTCAGGCTCAGATGTTCCATTCCCATGTTATATCAGAAGAATCTGAAAGTGGAAAGTTGTGTGTATTAAAGTGGGGAGATAGGAAGAGCAAAGTAGAAGTGAAGGAAAAAAGGAATAAATCTGAGGGGAAATCAGTGGAACTGCCTACTTAATTGGTGTTGAGATACCTAAAGGAAATGCAAGGACGGCAATGAGAGAAATCAGTCATGATTTTTAGAAGGTGGTGGTGGTCTTCAGTATTTAAAAATGCTTTCTCTCTCTTTTAAATTTTTAAGATGATTATAGAGCTTGGGACATTCAGAAAAGTGAACTCTACAAGCCACAACAAACTTACTATCCCCCTACTGTGAGATTTGGAAATTCAACAACGTTTCAGGATGACTATGTCCCTCGGGAGATAAAGCCTAGACAAAGCTGTAAACCCAGTCCAGCGGTCGAACGCTCTACCATCCCCTTTAGCTGTAACACAAGTCATCGCCTTGATTATGTGCCTCATCGACCAGAATTCAATTTGGCAAGGCCAAAAGACAGCTACAAGCCACCCGACCAACCCTTGGAGGACCTCACAACTCACCGATGCGACTTTCAGGGTCTCGTCGGTGAAACGGCAAAGATCTGCAGACCTGCACATACCAGAGTGGCCCAGGACGCTCCATTTGAAGGAAGCACCGAGTTCCGGGACAGCTTTCAAGCGTGGGCACTCCCAGCACCGCAAGTACAGAAAGCGCTGGAGTATGTCCCTCCCGCAGGCACCATGCAGCTGCAGAGCACCAGCCACCTCGACTATGTCCCGCATCAGGCCACGCGTGTGCTTCCCATCAGGCCTGCTTCTCGTAGGAGAAATCATAACTTTCCTTTCCAAGGAAAGAGCACCACGAAGCAAGATTTCCCAGCATGGGAAAGCTGCCGTCAGGGACCCATTAAGCAGGAGCCGCAGATCCCCAGCCCATCCGGAAAATTCGATGGCCTGAGCACTTTTAGGTCTCATTACGTGCCCCATGAACTAATTGCCACCGAGAGCTGCAAACCTGCGGACGCTCCCTTGAAGAGGTCGCTTCCGTTTGACGACATCACCACGTACTCTCTGGAGTATATGCCCAAGAAACTGGAGACCTGCCCGGCTAGCTACCCTTCCCCTCCTGGCTACCTGTTTGAAACTACAAATTCCCAAGGTCATAAATTCTTCCGCAAGATCGCTCCCGCGGTGAAGGCCTTCTAATTCTCAAATCATGTTTAAAAGGAAGCGAACTCACATCATGTTGGGTTCTCAAGGACAAAATCAATTTTCTATAGTAGGAAAAAAAATTTTTTTTAAGTGAAAACTAACCATTTTTAAAATTTTTAAACAAGAAATTTAGAAAATCTGTCAGAGGAAATCAGGATTTTTAAATCCATTTCGAATTAATATTTTAACCAAGATTGTTCTTTAGTATGCTTTTCTGAGACTTAAATTATGTACATTCCCATCAGAACTATTTTTAATCCCAACATACTGTTTGGTAACTTGTTTCAATCTATTATAATTTATACTTGTGTTTATACTTACGTCAAGTATATGGTTATTCACATAGGTGTTATCATTCATCAAGTGCCTTAGGACTTTTCTAGAGCACCACGGAAAATGACACACGGATTCTTCTTTCAAGACAACAGTATTTTTCTCTTTAGACTTCAAGCATCTGTGAGGTATTCCCTGAGTCAGGTTTTCATTGGTGGCTGTTAAGATGCTGCACTGCTCCTCACAGGGTTCAAGTTAGTAAGAGGCACCCTAAGGTGGAAATCTAAGGCTGCGTGGGTTGGAAATGGAAGCACCTGAGTTCACAGTTCCAATGATGTTAATTTCTATTTGTGTTACCCTAGGCAAGTGACTCTTGTCTTCGAGTCTCAGTGTCTTCATTTGCAAAAGAATGTCTGCTCTGCCTATCTCACAGAAACTGTGCTCTGAGCATCAGGTCCTGTGATGCCTTGAAATCCACAAAGTAAGAGTGCAAACCAAGAATCAGGGGTTGTTCACAAGTCACCTAATCTCTTTTTGTACCTGTTCCTCCATTTTCATATTAGGAGAATTCCCTACTCAGTACTCCCTTTCTGGCCTGTAGCAAGGATTGTAGAATAACCTAGCCTGTTTCTAGCTGATGAGGAGTATGATTTCTGAGAGGAGCACCTCTAAAGCTTCACAAGCACCCTAGAAGTTGTTACAGAGAATGGAGAGTGTGGGTAGGGGAATAATGTGGTTTGAATACACTATTTCCAAAAAGGAAAAAGCATTTGCAGAAGTTTAGAGAATGACCAGCAGCTCTGAAGAAAATGTTTAGGGTAACCACAGGCAATTATGCACCTAATTGCCATTCCCAGAATCACAGTACAGAAGAAGAACCAGGCTCAGGATGAGCACAGTTAGGTCCTCCTCCTCCAGTGTGAAGAGCAATTCCAAGAAGGGAGGGAGGGCAGAAATGGTGGCACCGAGTGAAGTAGACAGAACAGACTGTGTATATAAATGCTGAACATTCCCTAATGAATGCAACTCTCTCCCCCAACCCCAGCCATGCCATGCCGCACGTGGGATCTTAGTTCCCAGACCAGGGATCGAACCCACGCCTCCTGCATCAGAAGCGTGGTGTTCCAACCACTGGATTGGCAGGGGAGTCCCATGAATAAATTCTTATTGGGTGTTTTTTGGGGTAATATGATTTATTTTATCTTAAAAGTTTAGTCTTGTAGTTTTAGAATTGTTTCAAAATATATATCCATAACTGAGAATAAGTCTGTCAACATTTGGTTAAAGTATTTTTCATTATGTGGCAGTAATTTGTTTTTACTTACTTTTGTATTTATTAGGGGAAATTATGTTGAATTATATGTATCTAGTAATAAAGTATCACTAAATTAATTTTCATGAAATCATTTCTACAACCAATTTTCTCTGGGAGACCTTGTTTAGAAAGTATTTTCTAGGTTAAGGTATACATAATTCACACACACACAGTCACACATTTTAAAAGCACTGGAAACTAGTCATATTATTTAACCATCTGCCAGATTTAGAATGAGTTTCCACTAAGCCAAACTTGGATGAATCTGATGAAGAATGGGGAACATTGGGAGACAAAAAGCAGTAGGAAATTTCACCCCCACCCCATCCCGTCTCTACCCTGTCTCCCTGCATATCCTTGTTGTGGAAAATAAGACCACAGAATTAGAAAGAAAGGCTCTGTCATTCATAAGACCTGGAGGGACAACAACGCCAAGAGTGAACACTAACGTGCACCATGGACTTTGGGTGATTATGCTGTGTCAAGGTCAAGCCTCCCATTCTGACACCCACACCCTTGGCACAGGTTACTCAAGGTCAGGAGGCTGTGCAAGTGTGGGGGCAGGAGGCACAGGGTAACTCTCTGTTCTTTCCACTCAATTTTGTTGTGAACCTAAAACTGTTCTAAAACAATAAAATGATTAAAGAAAAAAAACAAAAACTAGGCGGCAGGAAGAATGGAGAGTGGTGTTCAGCAGTCAGAGGCTGGGGATCCCCATTCCCCAGCCCCGTAAAACATCTGATTTATATAGACTTTTGTACAAAACTACCCAAGGCCCTCTCTGGGGCTTCCCTGGTGGTTCAGCTGGTAAAGAATCCTCCTGCCAATGCAGGAGACACAAGAGATGCAGGTTCCATCCCTGTGTCGGGAAGATCCCCTGGAGGAGGAAACAGCAACGCTCTCCAGTATCCTTGCCTGGGAAATCCCATGGACAGAGCCAGGTGGGCTACAGTCCATGGGGTTGTAGAGTCAGACACGACTGACACAAACAAGGCCCTCCCTGAGAGTCTCTGTGTGAGCGTAGCCTGGTAATGTGAGGGGACGAGGAGACCTCTGAACATTCATCAAAGAGAGGGAAGATGAACCTGGTAATCCTAAATTAGCAAACTTCAAAAAAAGCTGTTTAAAAAGAGTGCTGATAATATACTTTTCGAAGGTCACAGTATCCAATACAACAACAAGAAACTTTCACCTAGTCTTCTCTCTCCACTCAGTGCTGTTTTACACGGCCATGCAGATTTTCATCTTGTGTCACAGACTTAGGATTTTCACCAATGTCACCATCCCCATCCCCTTCAACAGCACACACAGGTTGCCAGCTGCTCTCTAGGGTAAACAGGTCTGTGTCTCCATCACCTCCAGTATCCCCAACAAGACTTCTTTACTTGAATCCATTAGGGAGTTACAGTGGTTAGCAAGGAAGCATGGCCAGGAAATGCTGACAGTCAGCAAGCCTTGGAAGATGGGAGCCAGAAGAGGGGTGAAGACGCTAGTTTCTTCCACAGACAGACTAACGCGTGTGACCTGGTATACAGTGCCTTCCTTGTCTGAACCCTGTTTCTTCATCTCCAACACAGACTTCAACGGCTGTGTATCCAGAATATTTGATGTAGGGCAAAACCAATACAATATTGTAAAGTAATTAACCTCCAATTAAAATAAATTAAATTTTTAAAAAAGACTTTTTAAAACTCTAAGAGGGAAAATGGATAAAAGATCTAAACAGCTACTTCACTAAAGATTATACACAGATGGTGTATTAGTTGCTAAAGTTGCTGTAACAAAGATTCACAAAGCAGGTGGCATAACCATTTTACTTTCTCACTGTTCTGGAGGCTACAAGTCCAAGGGCAAGATGTTGGTAGAGCGGGTTCCTCCTGAGGGCTGCAAGGGAGAATCTGTTCTGTTCTTCCCCTTGCTTCTGGAGCTTTGCTGGCAACCTTCAGTGTTTCTTGGCTTAGCAATCTCTGCCTTCATCTTCTCCCTATGTGTAGGCACCAGGGTCCAAATTCCCCATTTTTATAAGACTATCAGTCATGGGACTTCCCAGGTGGTCCAGTGGTTAAGATTTTGTCTTCCAATGCAGGGGTGTAGGTTCCATGCCTGGTCAGGGAACTAAGATCTCACATGCCTCATGGCCGAAAAACCAGAACATAAAACGAGCAATATTGTTACAGATTCAATAAAGATTTTAAATAATGGTCCACATCCCCCACCAAAAAAAATACCAGTCATATTGATGTTCCCAGACTCAGGTCTTTTACCCACCTTAATGTTACACACCCTAATGGTCTCATTGCTCCCTGATCATTTGCAAAGACCCTAATTCCAAATAAGGTCACATTCTAGGAGTTAGACATTTTTTTTGGGGGGGGGGGAGGAGGAATGGACAAAGTTCAATCCATAAAAGATGACAGAGAAGTATATGAAAACATACTCAACATCATTAGCCAACAGGGAAATGCAAATTAAAACTACAATGACATACCACTATATTCCTATTAGAATAGCTACAATACACACAGACACACAAACCTGACAAATGGACATCACTAGTCAATAGGGAGATTCAGAGGAAAACGATGAGACACCTATTACCCAGGTGTCCCACACTGCAGGTGGACTCTTTACCATCTGAGCCACCAGGGAAGCCCAGTCAGACACCACTATGCATCTATTAGAATGGCTACAAAATACACATACACACATGCATGGATGCCCAGTCGCTCAGTCATGTCTGACTCTTTGCCACCCCATGGACTGTGGCCTGCCAGGCTCCTCTGCCCATGGGATTCTCCAGGCAAGAATACTGCAGTGGGTTATCATGCCCTCCTCTGGGAATTTTCCTGACCCAGGGAATGAACCTGCATCTCTTATGTCTTCTACTTTGGCAGGCAGGTTCCTTACCACTGGCACCATCTGGGAAAGCCCACACATATACACGTACAGACACAAACATAACAATCTTCAGTACCGACGAGGATTTGAGCAGCTGACACCTGTATGTTGTTAGTGGGAACATAAATTTTGGAAAACAGTTTGACAGTTTCTTCTAAACATGCACCTATCATATGAGCCAGAAATCCACTTCTAGGTATTTATCAAAGAAGAATGAAAACCTAAGTTTTACACAAAAGTCTGTACATTAATGTTTATACAATTTGACACATCCTCATTCCACAGGCCCTGACAGAGGGGCCTGAAGGCTACTCTGCATGGAGTCTGCGAAGAGTCAGACACAACAGAGTGCACATGCATGCACACACACACACACACACACACGAGAACCGTAAACCACGGAGTCAACTTGACTGCATATCAAATGATAAAAACCATCACCCAGGAGGTGGGGAGAACCCAAGAAGGCACGTAGACTGTGACAAAGGAGAATAACTGCACCAGATGAACGCTATAACCACACGGAAGGGGGCGGGAAAAAAGGGAGTGACCTGAGTTACACTGGAAGAGGGTTCTGCTTGGGAGCTCTAAGGCAACAGACAGAAAGAATGATGTAACCACTCTACATTCTCATTGGTCATATTTTTTCTTTTCACAGGGAGTATGCAAAATCAATTCTGAGACTACTTGATGTGTATATGAAAGTCAAACCAGAAAAATACATTGCTGATAATGCACCCCGGGCTTGTCCCTCTGAGAGAAAGAAGTTGCCAAAAAAAGAAAAAGGTATAATCATATTATACTTTTACTATAATCATGACCTTTATGGTGCTGGATTGGCATCCAGGATTTCAGTGTAAATTCATACATATGGAAGAAAAGTAGTTGTGTGTGCATGTGTGCACTTGTGTGTATGTGTGTGCACATGCATGCATGTGCATGTGTGTGTATGCATGCCTTCATGCACTAGTTTATATGCAGTCAGTCTTTTAACTCTCCCAATGGCCAAAGATAAAATGATTTGAGCAACAAAATAATGACAGTGTTGGATTTCAGCCCATTTATACATATATGTATGGAAGGAAGGAAAGAAGGAAGGAGGAAGGAATGGAGGGAGGAGGGGAAAGAGGAAGGTCGAGTGGGTTGGCAGTAAAGAAGGAAAGATGGGTTAGAGAAAAAACACAAACAGCCAAAAGACATACCAAACAGAAAAGTACAAATTACATTAAGATATAAATTTTCATCCATCAGATTGGCAAAATTTTTAAAACACTGAAAACCTATATAAAGTTGGTAAAAAGGGGAACTCTCATATACCGTTGGTAGAGACATTTTGATGGTAATTTAGCAGTATCCAGATAGGCATGTCTGTCAATTTGCTGCTGCTGCTGCTAAGTCACTTTTGGCCGACTCTGTGCAGCCCAATAGACGGCAGCCTACCAGGCTCCCCCGTCCCTGGGATTCTCCAGGCAAGAACACTGGAGTGGGTTGCCATTTCCTTCTCCAATGCATGCAAGTGAAAAGGGAAAGTGAAGTTGCTCAGTTGTGTTCGACTTTTAGTGACCCCATGGACTGCAGCCTACCAGGCTCCATCCATGGGATTCTCCAGGCAAGAGTACTGGAGTGGGGTACCATTGCCTTCTCCGTCTGTCAATTTAAGTCCATCTAAAATCTATCCTATAAGAGTATTACCCTTTAGGCATAAAGATATATGTTCCAGGATGTTTACTGCAGCATTTGTTTGTGATAGCAAAAAACAGAAACAATTAAATGTCCATCAGCAATGGACAAGAATGAGGTAATAGTAAATACAATTCAAAAGAATGAAGTGACCCTTATGTACTCAGATGGGGGAAAAGTCAATAACATATTGATCAGTAGGAAAAAAAAAACAAGTTTCATACAAAATATGTCTTGTTTATTATAAAGAAAGCACAAACCTTGTGTGTTTGTAATATAAATATATCTTTGAGCGTGCATAGTAAAACATCTGGGATGATACATATCAATCAGTGTGTGGGCTCTATCTTCTGAACAAAATTGGAAACTAGGTTTTCTGTTGAGAATCAGGGTGGCTGTTCTGAACATTTTCCATTCAAGGAGAATGGTTCTGGCTGGAATTGTGTTGGGAATAGGAAATGCAGCTGACACTACATTGACAAAACTTAGTGAAGGCTCAAAATGGAAACTGAGCCAATGGTCAGGGTCATCTCATTTCCCCCAGCAACTCACGATGTGGAGGAGGAAGGAAGAGCCACAGAGTGAGCATCTGCTATGACTCAGGCTGCTAAGTGCTTCACACTAAACCAGTTAATCAAAACCTCCCAGACACAAGACAATCTACAGAATGGGAGAAAATATTTGCAAATGATGCAACCAATAAGGGCTTAATTTCCAAGATAGACAAAGAACTCATACAACTCAACAACAACATAAAAAAACCTATTCAAAAATAGGCAGAAGACCTAAATACACATTTCTCCAAAAAAAGAAATACAGATGGCCAATAAACACAGGAAAAGGTACTCAACATCCCTAATTACTAGAGAAATGCAAATCAAAATTACAGTGAGGAACTACCTCACACCAGTCAGAATGATCATCATTAAAGAGTCTTCAAATAAATGCTAGAGAGGGTGTGGGGAAAAGGGAGCCCCCTGCCCTGCTAGTGGGAATGTACATTGGTGCAGCCACTGTGGAAAACAGTATGGAGGTTCCTCAGAAAACTGACAAGAGTTACCATATGATCCAGCAATCCCACTCCAGGGTATATACTGGACAAACTAAAAATAAAAAGGATACAAGCACCCCGATGTTCATAGCATCACTATTCACACAGCCAGACATGGAATCGATCTAAGTGTCCATTGACAGAGGAATGGATGAAGATGTAGTACATATATACAACGGAATACTACTCAGACACAAAAAAGGATGGAATAATGCCATCTGCAGCAATGTGGATGCAGCTAGATATTATCATACTAAGTGAAATGTCAGAAGAAGAAAGACAAACACCATGTGATGTCATTTATGAGTGGAATCTAAGCAATGACACAAATGAACCTACCTATGAAACAGAACGGAGAAGGCGATGGCACCCACTCCAGTACTCTGGCCTGGAAAATCCCATGGACGGAGGAGCTTGGTGGGCTGCAGTCCATGGGGTCGCTAAGAGTTGGACACGACTGAGCGACTTCACTTTCCCTTTTCACTTTCATGCATTGGAGGAGGAAATGGCAACCCACTCTAGTGTTCTTGCCTGGAGAATCCCAGGGATGGGGGAGCCTGGTGGGCTGCTGTCTATGGGGTCGCACAGAGTTGGACACGACTGAAGTGACTTAGCAGCAGCAGCAGCAGCAGCATGAAACAGAAACAGAATCACTGACAGAACAGACTGGTGGTTGCCAAGGGAGGGGGGTTGGGGGAGGGACTGAGTGGGAGGCTGGTGTTAGCAGATGTAAGCTTTTATATATAGGATGGATAAACAAGTTCCTAATATGTAGCACAGAGAACTATATTCAGTATCCTATGATAAACTATAATGGAGAAGAATATTAAAAAAGAAGATGTAAGTATGTATAACTAAATCACTTGGCTGTAGAGCAGAAATTAACACACTTGTGTCAATCAACTACACTTCAATTAAAAAACAACTCCCCAACCATAATTTGACATGAACAGTAAGACCCCAATCTGAAGATCAGGAGCTCAGAAAGTTCAAAGTTACACCAAGAAGAGGGTGGCAGAACTCCAGATTCCATTGGTGGCCCTCTCAGCTCTCTCCTCACTGTCTCTGGCTGAAGCACGTTCCTCTAGGGTGGTGGAGCCGCCAGATGGAAGGCATCTATGTCTCGGAGTGATCTCAGGGAGCAGAGCTCTTCTACCCTCTAAGCCATCTACCAGTTCAGACTTTTACATCAGACAGAGGCATTCTTCTTGTGTAAGCCCCTCAACAAGATACAAGTTTACTTTATTCTCTGCCAACCCACTGTCCCAACGTCCTAATCAAACAGTTTCTAAAGAGAGGAATAAATTTAGAATAATTGAAAACACTAGGATCCAAATTTAATCTGTAAATTAAAGATAACTGATGAATTTGGAAAACTCAGCAGTGGCCACGGGACTGGAAAAGGTCAGTTTTCATTCCAATCCCAAAGAAAGGCAATGCCAAAGAATGTTTAAACTATTGTACAATTGTGTTCATTTCACATGCTAGGAAGGTTATGCTCAAAATCCTTCAAGCTAGTCTTTAGCAGTCTGTGAATTGAGAACTTCCAGATGTACAGGCTGGGTTTCGAAGAGGCAGAGGAACCAGAGATTGAAATGCCAACATTCGCTGGATCATAGAGAAGCCAAGGGAATTCCAGAAAACCTTCTACTTTTGCTTCCCTGGTAGCTCAGACGGTAAAGAATCTGCCTGCAATGCAAGAGACCCAGCTTCTATCTCTTGGTTAGGAAGATCCTCTCGAGAAGGGAATAGCAACCCACTCCAGTATTCTTGTTTGGAAAACCCCACAGGTAGAGGAGCCTGGCAAGCTACAGGCCATGGGGTCGCAAAGAGTTGCACGTGACTGAGTGACTAACACTTCTACTTCTTTGCTTCATTGACTATGCTAAAGCCTTTGATTGTGTGGATCACAACAACCTGTGGGAAATTCCAAAAAGAAGGGAATACCAGACCACCTTACCTGTCTCCTGAGAAGCCTGTATGCGAGTCAAGAAGTAACAGAACAGGACATGGAACAATGGACTGGTTCCAAATTGGGAAAGGAGGATGTCAAGGATGTATATGTCACCCTGCTTCTTTAACTTTTACATGGAGTCCATCATCCAAAATGCCGGGCTGGATGAAGTATAAGCAGGAATCAACATTGCTGGGAGACATATCAACAACCTCAGATATGCAGATGATACCACTCCACTCTAATGGCAGAAAGTGAAGAGAGACTGAAGAGCCTCCTGATAAGGATGAGAGAGCAGAGTGAAAAAGCTGGCTTGAAACTCAACATTCAAAAGCCTAATAAGATCATGGCGTCCAGTCTCTTCATGCCAAAAGAAGGGGAAAAAGGGGAAGCAGTGACAGATTTTCTTTTCTCAGGCTTCCAAACCACTGTGGATGATGACTGCAGCCATGAAATTAAAAGATGCTTGCTCCTTTGAAGGAAAGCTATGACAAACCTAGACAGCATATTAAGAAGTGGAAACATCATCTTGCCAACAAAAGTCTGTACAGTCAAAGCTATGTTTTTTCCAGTAGTCATGTACCGATGTGAGAACTGGACCATAAAGCAGGCTGAGCACCGAAGAACTGATGCTTTCAAATAGTGATACTTTCAAGAGAAGACTCTTTCGAGTCCCTTGGATAGCAAGGAGATCAAACCAATCAATCCTAAAGGAAATCAAGGTGTTAAGATGGTTAGAAAGAATCACCGACTCAATGGACATGAATTTGAGCAAACCCTGGGAGATGCTGAAGGGACAGGGTTTCCCTACAGACTGCATGCTGCAGTCCATGGGGTTGCAAAGAGTCAGACACGCCTCAGTGATGGAACAGCAACAGCATAACATACACCACTGAGGATGGTGCCATAAAAAATCATAATTGTGTATGAACTGTGCATTATGAGAGGTGGTGTACGGGAGGGATGATGCCATTTCCGGACATCATAGTGCTTATCTGAGGTGGGAGAGGTTGTGTGCTACCCTAGGGTGGGGCCAGTACCTCTTTTTGTCATCACAGCCGGACTCAGAACTGTTGGGGTGCTGACAAATTATGTGATGCTGCTGCATCCTCACAATGCAACCCAGGCAATGTCCAGGACACTGAAACGAAAGCACAGTGCAGTATAAACAACCTTGTGTAAACTTCCCTGTCGGTCTACTGGTTAAGACTCTGTGCTCCCAATGCAGGGAGCTCGGGTTCAATCCCTGGATGGGGAACTAAGATCCCACATGTGGTGAAGCATGGCGAAAATAAATAAAGACTGATCTTAAAAAATTAAAAGAAAACAACCTTGTGAGCACATGCGTGCTGGGGGTACCAATACCACGTGCAGTGGCAGCATTGCCAGAGACCAGCTACAGGGGTGAGTTGGCTGAAGGAAAGTTGCTGTTCAGTTGCTCAATTGTTTCCAATTCTTTGTGACCCCATGAACTGCAGTAGGCCAGACTTCCCTGTACTTCACCATGTCCCACAGTTTGCTCAAACTCTTGTCCATTGAGTTGGTGATGCCATCCAACCATCTCATCCTCTGTTGCCCCCTTCTCCTCCTGCTCTCAGTGTTTTCCAGTATCAGTGTCTTTTCCAATGAATCGGCTCTTTCCATTAGTGGCCAATGTATTGGAGCTTCAGCTTCAGCATCAGTCCTTCCAGCGAATATTCAGAGAAGGTAGGGAGGAGAGAAGCCCAGCTGTAAGGATCAGATTGCCCTCCTTCAGAGCCAGACAGCTTCCTAAGTTTCCTTTCATCCTCTTTTCCTCCTCAGAAACTGAGACCACCCCTGGGGAGAAGGAGTGAAAAGCACAGGGCCAACCCCTAATTGAGCAGGTTAAGGTTCAGAAATCACTGTGCATAAAAGCATAAGCTACAGCCAAGTTTGGGTTTTCCTGCTTAGAGCAAAAATGGAGGCTTGTGTGTAGGGGTGAGCTGAATTACAGGAAAAAAATTAACATTCAGCTCTTAATTTTTTCTGTACTAGTAACCTGTATCAATTTTTTCTTGTCATTTGTTTTATGCTTGAAAAGGTCTTTCCCATCCTGGTAGTTCTATTCCAGTTTAATGACTACACTGAGGCACTTTAATCCAGGCAGAATTTATTCTGTTGTATGCGGTGGGTTTGGGCTCTCATTTTATTTATTCCTCTTTAATTAGTTGACCACTTTCTGTCTTATACAATTGTTTTTTATAATTTTTCAACAACATTATTGAGATACAATTCACATAGCCTAAAAGTCACTGTTCAGTGTATACAGTTTGCAGTAAGTCCCCTACATATGAACCTTCAAGTTGAGAACTTTCAAAGATGCGAGTGTGCCCCTGTATGTCAGCTATTGTAACTGTACTACTGCAGTTTTTCAAGGTCCTGTAATGTAAGATGAAGAATGTTTTATTCTGTGTTTGCTTTTTATGCATTATTTGTGTGGAAAGTATCATAAACCTATTACAGTGCAGTACTCTATAGCCAATTGTGTTTGTTGGGTACCTAGGCTAACTTTGTTGGACTTAGAAACAGGCCTAGAAACAATTTCCCCTTCATGTATATGATTTTTAAATATTTTCTCCCATTCTGTGGGCTGTTCACTTTCTTGGTCACATCACTTGTAGCAACAAAGCTTTAAATTTTCATGTAGTCCCATTTATCTATTTTTGTTCTTGTTGTAGCTTGCTTTTCATGTCATATCTAAGAAACCATCTCCTAATCCAAAGCATGAAGATGTGTGGCTACAGAGTTCCTTCCAAGGGCTTTATTGCTCTAGCTCTTAAATTTAGGTCTCTGATAAATTTTGAGTTAATGCTTTGTATATCATATATGCTAGAAGTCCAAGTTCATTCTTTTGCATTTGCATATTCAGTTGTTCTTCACCAATGAGGAAGAAATTGTTCTTCCCTCATTGAATTGGTATTGTCACTCTTGTAGAAAATCACCTGACATAGATACATGGATTTGCCTCTAGACTTTCAATTCAATTTCATCAATCTATGTGTCTGTGCTAGGTTAGCACCATGTTGCTGTTCAGTCAGTAAGTCACATCCGACTCTTTGCAATCCCATGGACAGTGTGGACTGCAGCCTGCCAGACTCCTCTGTCCGTGAGATTTCCCAGGCAAGAATACTGGAGTGAGTAGATCCAGGGATCAAACCTGCGTCTCCTGCATTAGCAGGTGGGTTCTTTACTGCTGAGCCACCAAGGAAGCCCAGTTTAGTACTGCACTGTCTTGATTGTCTTGTATTAAGTTTTGATTGACATGTCTGAGCCCTCTAACTTTGTTCTTTCTCTAGACTGCTTTGGCTAACCTGGGTCCTTTATGTTTCCATATGAATTTTAGGATCCGCTTGCCAATTTCTGCAAAGAAGCTGGGGTTTTGATGGGGACTGTGTTGAATGTGTAGATCAATTTACTGTCACTTGAATAATATTAAGTTTTATGACCCATAAATATACAATGCCTTTTCCATAAATAAATGCCTTTATTTAGATCTTCTTTAACAGTCCTTGGGCTTCCCTGGTGATTCAGATGGTAAGAATCTACCTGCAATGCAGAAGACCTGGGTTCAGTGCTCAGGTCGGGAAGATTCCCTGGAGAAGAGAATGGCTACCCACTCTAGTATTCATGCCTGGAGGTTGCCATGGGTACAGAAGCCTAGTGGGCTACAGTCTATGGGGTCACAAAGTGTCAGACACAACGAAGCAATGAACACATTCTTTAATGTCCTTAAAAAAAGTTACTGTAGTTTTATAGTGTTCATTTTTTAAAAACTCTTCTTCCCTCTATGACTAACTGCTTTTGGGTTTAAACTCATTTTGAATGGGTGTGTTTCTGCACGTTTCTTACACTGCACAACTTGTGTGTTCTACACTGATGCTGCACTGTTTTACTTACAGCAGTTTTGCAGGACACTCCGACATCAGGTTAGGAAAGTCTTCCTATCCTCCTATCGATTTGTTTGTCTAAAAATCTCTTGTCCTCACTCACTCTTCCATATGAATGTCAAAATCGTATCAGGTTCCGAGAAAAGAATTCTACGGCAATTTGAATTGGAAGTACGTGTTCTGATTCATTTAAGGGAATGCGCTCCTTTATAGCACTCAGAGTACCTTTACTTATCCAAATTTTCTGTTATGTGTTTCAACAATATGTTGTATTTTTCTTTATGCGTTTGATGAGGATTAATTTTATGTGTCACTTGTCTGTACCTGATGAAGTGACATTTTAATGAGGTTTGGACTTGGAATTGATGTTTGAATGGTTTAAGAATTCTAAGGATGTTGATGTAAAAGAACCAAATTAGAACATTTCCTAACACCATATACAAAGATAAACTCAAAATGGATTCAAGACCTAAATGTAAAGTCAGAGACTATAAAATTCTTAGAGGAAAGCATAGGCAGAACACTCGATGACATAAATCAAAGCAACAACCTCTATGACCCACCTCCTAGAGTAATGGAAATAAAAAAAAAATAAACAAGTGGGATCTGATTAAACTTAAAAGGTTTTGCACAGCAAAGGAAACTATAAGCAAGGTGAAAAGACAACCCTCAGAATGGGAGAAAATAATAGCAGATAAAACAACTGAAAAACGGTTAATTTCCGAAATATACAAGCAGCTCATACAACTCACTACCAGAAAAACAAACAACCAAATCAAAAAGTGGGGCAAAAGACCTACACAAGACATTTCTCTAAAGAAGACATACAGATGGCTAACAAACACACCAAAAGATGCTCAATATTGATTATTATTAGAGAAATGCAAATCAAAACTGGTGAGACTATCACCTCACACCAGTCAGAATGGCCATTATCAAAAAGTATGCAAACAACAAATGCTGAAGAGGGTGTGGAGAAAAGGGAATCCTCTTGCACTGTTGGTGGGAATGTAAACTGATACAGCCACTATGGAAGATGGTATGGAAGTTCCTTAAAAAACTAGGAATAAAACCACCATATGGACATGGAACAACAGACTGGTTCCAAATAGGAAAAGGAGTATGTCAAGGCTGTATATTGTCACCCTGCTTATTTAATTTCTGTGCAGAGTACATCATGAGAAACTCTGGGCTGGATGAAGCACAAGCTGGAATCAATATTGCCGGGAGAAACATCAATAACCTCAGATATGCACATGACACCACTCTCATGGCAGAAAGTGAAGAGGAACTAAAAAGCCTCTTGATGAAAGTGAAAGTGGAGAGTGAAAAAGTTGGCTTAAAGCTCAACATTCAGAAAATGAAGATCATGGCATCTGGTCCCACCACTTCATGGGAAATAGATGGGGAAACAGTGGAAACAGTGTCAGACTTTATTTTGGGGGGCTCCAAAATCACTGCAGATGGTGACTGCAGCCATGAAATTAAAAGACACTTACTCCTTGGAAGGAAAGTTATGACCAACCTAGATAGCATATTGAAAAGCAGAGACATTACCTTGCCAACAAAAGTCCGTCTAGTCAAGGCTATGGTTTTTCCAGTGGTCACATATGGATGTGAGACTTGGACTGTGAAGAAAGCTGAGCGCCGAAGAATTGATGCTTTTGAACTGTGGTGTTGGAGAAGACTCTTGAGAGTCCCTTGGACTGCAAGGAGACCCAACCAGTCCATTCTGAAGGAGATCAGCCCTGGTATTTCTTTGGAAGGAATGATGCTAAAGCTGAAACTCCAGTACTTTGTCCACTTCGTGTGAAGAGTTGACTCATTGGAAAAGACTCTGATGCTGCGAGGGATTGGGGGCAGGAGGAGAAGGGGATGACAGAGGATGAGATGGCTGGATGGCATCACGGACTCGATGGACGTGAGTCTGAGTGAACTGCGTGAGTTGGTGATGGACAGGGAGGCCTGGCGTGCTGCAATTCACGGGGTGGCAAAGAGTCGGACACGACTGAGCGACTGAACTGAACTGAACTTGTTAAAAGAGATAACTAATGAAAACCTGCTGTATCACACAGGGAACTCTACTTATCGTTCTGTGTGACCTAAATGGGAAGGAAATCCAAAAAGAGGGGATGTATGTATACATGTGACTGATTAACTTTGCTGTACAATAGAAACACATCCTAAAGCAACAATCCTCCAATAAAAAATAAGTAAAAGACGTTTCTGCTTATAGAAAGGACAAGGCACTCTAGAGAGGAGACAAAACTCAGGAGGCTCCTGATGTGGCCCTTGTGAGGAATGACAAAGACATTGGGAATAGTGGGAAACTGACAGGAACGGATGGAAGTGAGAGGAAACGGGTGGGTAGCTTTGGATGTAGTCATTGTGATCTGGAACACGAACTAGGGGCAGATCAGATTTGGTGGAGATTATGAGTTTGATTTTGGATACTTTTAAAACTATTGACTTGTGTCATTTATGATATTGAAAGGTTATTAATGGCTTTACCCCTGGGGATGCAGATGATACCACTCTAATGGCAGAAAGTGAAGAGGAACTAAAGAGCCTCTTGATGAGGGTGAAGGAGCAGAGTGAAAGAACCAGCTTAAGACTACATAGCAAAAAAAACTAAGATCATGGCATCCGGCTGCATTACTGCATAGCAAATAGAAGGGGAAAAGGTGGAAGTAGAGACAGATTTCCTCTTCTTGGGCTTCAAAATCACTGTGGATGGTGACTGTAGCCATGAAATCAGAAGACGATTGCTTCTTGCCAGGAAAGCGATGAGAAACCTAGACAGTATGTTGCAAAGCACAGACATTATTACTCTGCCAACAAAGGTCCGTATAGTCAAGACTGTGGTCTTCCCAGTGGGCATGTTCAGCTGTGTGAGCTGGACCACAAAGAAGGCAGAACACCAAAGAAGTGATGATGCCTTTGAACTGTGGTGCTGGAGAAGACTCCTGAAAGTCCTTTGGACAGCAAGGATATCAAACCAATCAATCTTAAGGGAGATCAACCTGACTGTTCACTGGAGGGACTAATGCTGAAGCTGAAGCTCCAGCATTTTGGTCACTTGAAGAGAACAGATGACTCATTGGGAAAGTCCCTGATGCTGGGAAAGATGTAGGGCAGAAGGAGAAGAGGGCATTAGAGGATGAGATGGCTAGACATCATCACCAATGCAATGAATATGAACTTGGGCAAACTCCGAGAGATGGTGAGGGGCAGGGAGGCCTGGCGTGCTGCAGTCTATGGGGTCATAAAGAGTCAGACATGACAGGCAACTGAATAACATCATCACCCGTGGGGGTAGAGTCCAAGGAATGGTGCTTTTCATGAGTGCCTCTTGTGATGCTGGCCTACTGCCATATCTCTGAGGTGAACCTATGAAGTCAACTTCCCTGTGCTCCTAAGGTATACTGTGACTGCAGGGAGCAGGTGAGAGTGGCAATTAACACCAGAAGCTCTGAAGACGAACCCGATTTGAATTTGGCCCTCATAACTGTGTGGCCTAGGGGAGTTTTTCCAACTGTATAATAGAGTATGAACAACACTGGAGACATCCCTGGAGGTCCAGCGATTAAGACTCTGAGCTTCTGGTGCAGGGGACTTTGTTCAATCCCTGGTTGGTTATGTGGTGTAGCATAACAAAAAAATAAAATAAATTTTTAAAAAAAGAAAATGAACGATATTGACTTGATAGGTGACTGTGAAGTGATCCACATAAACTACTTAGCTGAGCACCTAGTATAGGCCACATAAAACAAATCTTAGTGGTTGAGTTATTCATTCCACATTACTATGCATTTTCAAACAAGTCAAACACTGGTAGCAAGGAGAGAAGAGTGACTGCACACACCTTGGGGGGCAGTCCTGAATGTTACAGGGCTGGAACGCAGCCTGTGGCTTGTGGAGCTGGTCACAGAAGGCCTCGCTCACTTCCTGCCCGTTGGCCATCAGGCACTGGGGTCTCTGAACCTGGGCTCCCAAGTGGCCGCATGTGGCAGAACAATGAGTCCAGTTGCCAAGCTCCCAGAAAGTCTCTGCAGAAAGAAAAGGAATGTCACAGATGGCCACTGGAGAAGGGATGATGGGCTGGAGACGACCCGGCCGAAGACAGCTATGAGCTGCTTTCTGGTTAGCTGCCCGTCGGGCTCTCTGAGCAGCACACAGAGAATCTGCCATCAGGTGGAGTAAAGGGGTCCTTTAAATCTCATTTTCCCTTGCCTAGCTCGTTGTCATAACTGCGGGGGGTTATTCAATCCAGGATGGAGCCCTTGGTCCTGCAGCTGGACTGGAACCCAGTGCGTCTGATGCCAGATCTAACTCTTTTAAACTCTACCTCACATTTCACAAAGGCCCCTTGACAGTTCAAGCAAGACATACAGCCTGGGAAAGGGGTTGTCTCAGGCCAGCTAGATCTTCCAGAAAAGTCCCACCGAAGGAGGAGAAACTGTGCAGTGGGCCGGCTTCTCAAGACTCTCCAAGCAGAGCCAAGAGGACAAGAGAGGAGGGTCTCTCCGGGGGATGCCCTAATGGATTCTCTTTCTCAAAAGTGGATCAGACTGAGAGAGATGAAAGATGATTTAGCGGGGAGCTGGGAGAAGGCAATGGCACCCCACTCCAGTACTCTTGCCTGGAAAATCCCATGAACGGAGGAGCCTAGTAGGCTGCAGTCCATGGGGTTGCTAAGAGTCGGACACGACTGAGTGACTTCACTTTCACTTTTCACTTTCATGCATTGGAGGAGGAAATGGCAACCCACTCCAGTGTTCTTGCCTGGAGACTCCCAGGGACCACGGGGCCTGGTGGGCTGCCATCTATGGGGTCGCACATAGTCGGACTCGACTGAAGAGACTTAGCAGCAGCAGCAGCAGGGATTAAGCAGACAGGTTCAAGATACATTTCAATTCCATTCTTACTTCTCTACTAATTCTTAATCTAAACTTCAGATGAGTCCTGAAGCTGAATAAGTAATTTGCCATAGAGCCCTCTGGAAAGGTGAAAATGGGAGTTGCCTTTAAAAAAGCTGAAGCTGACCATTTCGAATAATCATGGTTTTTTTCCTTTTAGTCCTCGTTCCAAGTAGCCTTTCCTTTCCCTTTTAACACGGGATAAAAAGATGAAGTAGGACATTATGATGACAGATTTGTGTATGATCACAGAAAATACCAGATTTTCTTGTAATAATCACAAGTAAGAAATAGCTACCAGCTGTGTCCACAGACTGCTCCACTGAGAACACCTATGCCTTTAGCTTAACTGTTTTCTGGTGCTTCCTTTTGATGTTGAAATTTTGTCGTAAGTTGCATATCATTTCCAAAGCAGAACAATACACATTTTCAGCTGTCCTACAGTTCAGTTCAGTTCAGACGCTCAGTCATGTCCAAATCTCTGTGACCCCATGAATTGCAGCACGCCAGGCCTCCCTGTCCATCACCAACTCCTGGAGTTCACTCAAACTCACATCCTTCGAGTCAGTGATGACATCCAGCCATCTCATCCTCTGTTGTCCCCTTCTTCTCCTGCCCTCAATCCTTCCCAGCATCAGAGTCTTTTCCAATGAGTCAACTCTTCACATGAGGTGGCCAAAGTATTGGGGTTTCAGCTTTATTATCAGTCCTTCCAAAGAACATCCAGGACTGATCTTTAGAATGGACTGGTTGGATCTCCTTGCAGACCAAGGGACTCTCAGGAGTCTTCTCCAACACCACAGTTCAAAAGTATCAATTCTTCAGCACTCAGCTTTCTTTGTAGTCCAACTCTCACATCTATATGTGACTACTGGAAAAACCATAGCTTTGACTAGATGGACCTTTTTTGGCAAACTAATGTCTCTGCTTTTCAATATGCTATCTAGGTTGGTCATAACTTTCCTTCCAGGGAGTAAGGGTCTTTTAATTTCATGGCTGCAATCACCATCTGCAGTGATTTTGGAGCCCCCCAAAATAAAGTCTGACAGTGTTTCTACTGTTTCCCCATCTATTTGCCATGAAGTGATGGGACCAGATGCCATGATCTTAGTTTTCTGAATGTTGAACTTTAAGCCAACTTTTTCACTCTCCTTTTTCACTTTCATCAAGAAGCTTTTTAGTTCCTCTTCACTTTCTGCCATAAGGGTGGTGTCATCTGCATATCTAAGGTTATTGACGTTTCTCCCGGCAATTTTGATTCCAGCTTGTGCTTCATCCAGCCCAGCATTTCTCATGATGTACTCTGCATAGAAGTTAAATAATCAGGGTGACAGTATACAACCTTGACGTACTCCTTTTCCTATTTGGAACCAGTCTGTTGTTCCATGTCCAGTTCTAACTGCTGCTTCCTGACCTGCATATAGGTTTCTCAAGAGGCAGGTCAGGTGGTCTGGTATTCCCATCTCTTTCAGAATTTTCCACAGTTTATTGTGATCCACACAGTCAAAGGCTTTGGTATAGTCAATAAAACAGAAATAGATGTTTTTCTGGAACTCTCTTGCTTTATCCATGATCCAGCAGATGTTGGCAATTTGATCTCTGGTTCCTCTGCCTTTTCTAAAACCAGCTTGAACATCTGGAAGTTCACGGTTCACATATTGCTGACGCCTGGCTTGGAGAATTTTGAGCATTACTTTACTAGTATGTGAGATGAGTACAATTGTGTGGTAGTTTGAGCGTTCTTTGCCTTTCTTTGGGATTGGAATGAAAACTGACCTTTTCCAGTCCTGTGGCCACTGCTGAGTTTTCCAAATTTGCTGGCATATTGAGTGCAGCACTTTCACAGCATCATCTTCCAGGATTTGAAATAGCTCAACTGGAATTCCATCACCTCCACTAGCTTTGTTTGTAGTGATGCTTTCTAAGGCCCACTTGACTTCACATCCCAGGATGTCTGGCTCTAGGTGAAAGATCATAGCATCATAAAATTAGAAAAAATAAAATAAAAAATAAAAAAAAAGAAATTTAAATAATAAAAATTAAAAAAAAGAAAGTTGACCGCCGGGGCGGGGGGTGGGGGGGGAAGATCATAGCATCGTGATTATCTTGGTCGTGGAGATCTTTTTTGCACAGTTCTTCTGTGTATTCTTGCCACCTCTTCTTAATATCTTCTACTTCTCTTAGGTCCATACCATTTCTGTCCTTTATTGTGCCCATCTTTGCATGAAATGTTCCGTTGGTATCTCTAATTTTCTTGAAGAGATCTCTAGTCTTTCCCATTCTGTTGTTTTCCTCTATTTCTTTGCATTGATCACTGAGGAAGGCTTTCTTACTTCTCCTTGCTGTTCTTGGGAACTCTGCATTCAGATGCCTATATCTTTCCTTTTCTCCTTTGCTTCTCACTTCTCTTCTTTTCACAGCTATTTGTAAGACCTCCCCAGACAGCCATTTTGCTTTTTTGCATTTCTTTTCCATGGGGATGGTCTTGATCCCTGTCTCCTATACAATGTCATGAACCTCATTCCATAGTTCATCAGGCACTCTGTCTATCAGATCTAGTCCCTTAAATCTATTTCTCACTTCCACTGTATAATCATAAGGAATTTGATTTAGATCATTTAGATCATTTAGACCTGAATGGTCTAGTGGTTTTCCTTACTTCCTTCAATTTCAGCCTGAATTTGGCAATAAGCAGTTCATGATCTGAGCCACAGTCAGCTCCCAGGCTTGTTTTTTCTGACTGTATAGAGCTTCTCCATCTTTGCCTGCAAAGAATATAATCAATCTGATTTTGGTGTTGACCATCTGGTGATGCCCATGTGTAGAGTCTTCTCTTGTGTTGTTGGAAGAGGATGTTTGCTATGACCAGTGCATTCTCTTGGCAAAACTCTATTAGCCTTTGCCCTGCTTCATACCATATTCCAAGTCCAAATTTGCCTGTTACCCCAGGTGTTTCTTGATTTCCTACTTTTGCATTCCAGTCCCCTATAATGACAAGGACATCTTTTTTGGGTGTCAGTTCTAAAAGGTCTTGTAGGTCTTCATGTAACTGTTCAACTTCAGCTTCTTCAGCGTTACTGGTTGGGACATAGGCTTGGAATACCATGATATTGAATGGTTTGCCTTGGAAACAAACAGAGATCATTCTGTCGTTTTTGAGATTGCATCCAAGTACTGCATTTTGGACTCTTTTGTTGACCATGATGGCCACTCCATTTCTTCTAAGGATTCCTGCCCACAGTTTATTTAAAACATTTTTTAGAAATAGCTAAGTTTATTAAGAATTTTGCAGGTGATAGGTACTGAGTTAAACACTTTAACATCAATTTTCCATTTAATTCTCATAGCCATCTTGTGATTTAGATTATTTTTGCTTGCAGAGGTAGAAATGGAAAGAAGCTATGTGACTTCTCCAAGGTCCTGCAGCTGGACTGGAATCCAGTGTGTCTGACGCCATAGCTAACTCTATGTCAGATTTCATAAACACAAGACAGTTTAAGGCAAGACATACATGCATTTCTTTAAAAAAATACACCTGTTTTTACTGAGGTATAATTCATATAAGAAAAAATGCTGATAGGTCAAACAAGCAGTTCTATGAGTTTTCACAATTGTATATACTTAGGTAACCATGATCCAGAGCAAGGTATATACATTTAATCACTCACAAAGCTTCCTCTCATCTATGAAAGCAGGTTAAAGGATAACAGAGTTTTGCCAAGAGAACACACTGGTCATAGCAAGCACCCTCTTCCAACAACACAAGAGAAGACTCTACACATGGACATCACCAGATGGTCAATACCAAAATCAGAGTAATTACCTTCTTTGCAGCCAAAGTTGGAGAAGCCTCATACAGTCAGCAAAAACAAGAATGGGAGCTGACTGTGGCTCAGATCATGAACTCCTTATGGCCAAATCAAGACTTAAATTGAAGAAAGCAGGGAAAACCAATCCCTTGTGAATGGCAGACCATATCTGAATGGAAGACCATTCAGGTATGACCTATATCAAGTCCCTTATGATTATACAGTGGAGTGACAAATAGGTTCAAGGGATTAGATCTTATAGAGTGCTGGAAGAACTATGCAGGCAGTGAGCAAGACCATCCCCAAGAAAAAGAAATGCAAAAACACAAAATGGTTGTCTGAGGAGGCCTTATAAATAGCTGAGAAAAGAAGAGAAGCTAAACACAAAGGAGAAAAGGAAAGATATACCCATCTGAGTGCAGAGTTCCAAAGGATAGTAAGGAGAGAGAAGAAAGCCTTCCTCAGTGACCAATGCAAAGAAATAGAGGAAAATAGAGTGTGAAAGACTAGAGATCTCTTCAAGAAAATTGGAGATACCAAGGGAATATTTCATGCAAAGATGGGCACAATAAGGGACAGAAATGGTATGGAACCAACAGAAGCAGAAGATATTAAGAAGAGGTGGCAAGAATACACAGAAGAACTGTACAAAAAAGATCATCATGACCCAGATTACCACAATGATGTGACACACCTAGAGCCAGACATCCTGGAATGTGAAGTCAAGTGGGCCTTAGGAAGCATCACTATGAACAAAGCTGGTGGAGGTGATGGAATTCCAGTTGAGTTATTTCAAATCCTAAAAGATGATGCTGTGAAAGCGCTGCACTCAATATGCCAGCACAGTTGGAAAACTCAGCAGTGGCCATAGGATTGGAAAAAGTAATTTTCATTCCAATCTCAAAGGAAGGCAATGCCAAAGATTGTTCTGACTACTGCACAATTGTACTCATCTCACTCGCTAGCAAAGTAGTGCTCAAAATTCTCCAAACCATGCTTCAACAGTATGTGAACTGTGAACTTCCAGATGTTCAAGCTGGATTTAGAAAAGGCAGAGGAAGCAGAGATCAAATTGCCAATATCCATTGGATCATCAAAAAAGCAAGAGAGTTCCAAAGAACCATCTACTTCTGCCTATTGACTACACCAAAGCCTTTGGCTGTGTGGATCACAACAAATTCTGGAAAATTCTTCAAGAGAGGGGAATACCAGACCACTTGACCTGCCTCATGAGAAATCTGTATGAAGGTCAAGAAGCAACAGTTAGAACCATACATGGAACAACAGACTGGCTCCAAATAGGAAAAGGAGTACATCAAGGCTGTATATTGTCACCCTGCTTATTTAACTTATATGCAGAGCACATCATGTGAAATGCTGGGCTGGATGAAGCACAGGCTGTAATCAAGATTGTTGGGAGAAATATCAATAACCTCAGATATGCAAATGACACCACCCTTATGGCAGAAAATGAAGAACAACTAAAGAGCCTCTTGATGAAAGTGAAAGAGGAGAGTGAAAAAGTTGGCTTAAAACTCAACATTCAGAAAACTAAGATCATGGCATCCAGTTCCATCCCTTCATGGCAAATAGATGGTGAAACAATAGAAACAGTGAGAGACTTTATTTTTTGGGGCTTAAAAATCACTGCAGATGGTGACTGTAGCCATGAAATTAAAAGATGCTTTCTCCTTGGAAGAAAAGCTATGAGCAACCTAGACAGCATATTCAAAAGCAGAGACATTACTCTGCCAACAAAGGTCCGTCTAAGTCAAGGCTATGGTTTTTCCAGTAGTCATGTACACATGTGAGAGTTGGGCCATAAAGAAAGCCGAATACCAAAGAACTGATGCTTTTGAACTGTGGTGTTGGAGAAGACTCTTGAGAGTTAGACTGCAAGGAGATCCAACCAGTCAATCCTAAAGGAAATCAGTCCTGAATATTCATTGGAAGGACTGATGCTGAAGCTGAAACTCCAATACTTTGGCCACCTGATGCGAAGAACTGACTCATCTGAAAAGACCCTGATGCTGGGAAAGATTGAAGGTGGGAGAAGAAGGGGACGACAGAGGAGGAGATGGTTGGATGGCATCACTGACTCGATGGACATGAGTTTGAGTAAACTCTGGAAGTTAGTGATGGACAGGGAAGCCTGGCATGCTGTGGTCCATGGGGGCACAAAGATTTGGACACAACTGAGCAACTGAACTGAACTGCACTGCCCTTCATCCCAGGCAACTACTTTATTTCTGTCAACATACATCAGTCGTATCTGTTCTTAGACTTCATACAATATGTACTCTTTTCTGTCTGCCTTCTTTTGCTTAATATAATGTTTTTTTTTTCTGATCTAGGTTTTAAAATTACTATTATTTTTTATTATGAATTTATTTATTTTAATTGGAGGCTAATTACTTTACAATATTATAGTGGTTTTCCCATTCATTGACATGAATCTGCCATGGGTGTACATGTGTTCCCCATCCTGAACCCCCCTCCTAACTCCCTCCCCATCCCATCCCTCTGGGTCATCCCAGTGCACCAGCCCCGAGCACCCTGTCTCATGCATCGAACCTGGACTGATGATTCATTTCACGTATGATAATATACATGTTTCAATGCCATTCTCCCAAATCATCCCACCCTTGCCCTCTCCCACAGAGTCCAAAAGACTGTTCTATACATCTGTGTCTCTTTTGCTGTCTGACATATAGGGTTATCGTTATTGTCTTTCTAAATTCCATATATACACGTTAGTATACTGTATTGGTGTTTTTCTTTCTGGCTTACTTCACTCTGTATAATAGGCTCCAGTTTCATCTACCTCATTAGAAGTGATTCAAATGTATTCTTTTTAATGGCTGAGTAATATTCCATTGTGTATATGTACCAGTGCTTTCTTATCCACTCATCTGCTGATGGACATCTAGGTTGCTTCCATGTCCTGGCTATTATAAACAGTGCTGCAATGAACATTGGGGTACACATGTCTCTTTCAATTCTGGTTTCCTCGGTGTGTATGCCCAGTAGTGGGATTGCTGGGTCATATGGCAGTTCTATTTGCAGTTTTTTTTAAGGAATCTCCACACTGTTCTCCATAGTGGCTGTACTAGTCTGCATTCCCACCAACGGTGTAAGAGGGTTCCCTTTTCTCCACACCCTCTCCAGAATTTATTGCTTGTAGACTTTTGGATAGCAGCCATTCTGACTGGCATGAAATGATACCTCATTGTGGTTTTGATTTGCATTTCTCTGATAATGAGTGATGTTGAGCATCTTTTCATGTGTTTGTTAACCATCTGTATGTCTTCTTTGGAGAAATGTCTGGTTAGTTAATGTCTGGGCTCATTTTTTTATTCTGTCGTTTGTTTTTCTGGAATTGAGCTGCAGGAGTTGCTTATATATTTTTGAGATTGTCAGTTGCTTTGTTTGCTATTATTTTCTCCCATTCTGAAGGCTGTCTTAAACCTTGCTTATAGTTTCCTTTGTTGTGTAAAAGCTTTTAAGTTTAATTAGGTCCCATTTGTTTATTTTTGCTTTTATATCCAATATTCTGGGAGGTGGGTCATAGAAGATCCTGCTGTGATTTATGTCAGAGTGTGTTTTGCCTATGTTCTCCTCTAGGAGTTTTATAGTTTCTGGTCTTATGTTTAGATCTTTAATCCATTTTGGGTTTATTTTTGTGTATGGTGTTAGAAAGTGTTCTAGTTTCATTCGTTTACAAGTGGTTGACCAGTTTTCCCAGCACCACTTGTTAAAGAGATTGTCTTTCCTCTATTGTATATTCTTGCCTCCTTTGTCAAAGATAAGGAGTCCATAGGTGTGTGGATTTATCTCTGGGCTTTCTATTTTGATTCCATGATCTATATTTCTGTCTTTGTGCCAGTACTGTCTTGATGACTGTGGCTTTGTAGTAGAGCCTGAAGTCAGGCAGGTTGATTCCTCCAGTTCCATTCTGCTTTATCAAGATTGCTTTGGCTATTTGAGGCTTTTTGTATTTCCATACTAATTGTGAGATTATTTGTTCTAGTTCTGTGAAAAATACCATTGGTAGCTTGATAGGGATTGCATTGAATCTATAAATTGCTTTGGGTAGTATACTCATTTTCACTATATTGATTCTTCCAATCCATGAACATGGTATATTTCTCCATCTATTTGTGTCCTCTTTGATTTCTTTCACCAGTGTTTTATAGTTTTCTATATATAGGTCTTTTATTTCTTTAGGTAAATATATTCCTAAGTATTTTGTTATTTTCGTTGCAATGGTGAATGGAATTGTTTCCTTAATTTCTCTGTTTTCTCATTGTTAGTGCAGAGTCAGACACGACTGAGCAACTGAACTGAACTGAATTGAGTGTATAGGAATGCAAGGGATTTCTGTGTGTTGATATTATATCCTGCAACTTTACTATATTCATTGATTAGCTTTAGTAATTTTCTGGTGGAGTCTTTAGGGTTTTCTGTGTAGAGGATCATGTCATCTGCAAACAGTGAGAGTTTTACTTCTTCTTTTCCAATCTGGATTCCTTTTATTTCTTTTTCTTCTCTGATTGCTGTGGCCCAAACTTCCAAAACTATGTTGAATAGTAGTGGTGAGAGTGGGCACCCTTGTCTTGTTCCTGACTTTAGGGGAAATGCTTTCAATTTTTCACCATTGAGGCTAATGTTTGCTGTGGGTTTGTCGTATATAGCTTTTATTATGTTGAGGTATGTTCCTTCTATTCCTGCTTTCTGGAGGGTTTTTATCATAAATGGATGTTGAATTTTGTCAAAGGCTTTCTCTGCATTTATTGAGATAATCATATGGCTTTTATCTTTCAATTTGTTAATGTGGTGTATTATATTGATTGATTTGCAGATATTGAAGAATCCTTGCATCCCTGGGATAAAGCCCACTTGGTCATGATGTATGATATTTTTAGTATGTTATTAGATTCTGTTTGCTAGAATTTTGTTAAGGATTTTTGCATCTATGCTCATCAGTGATATTGGCCTGTAGTTTTCTTTTTTTGTGGCATCTTTGTCTGGTTTTGGTATTAGGGTGATGGTGGCCTCATAGAATGAGTTTGGAAGTTTACTTTCCTCTGCGATTTTCTGAAAGAGTTTGAGTAGGATAGGTGTTAGCTCTTCTCTAAATTTTTGGTAGAATTCAGCTGTGAAGACATCTGGACCTGGGCTTTTGTTTGCTGGAAGATTTCTGAATTTCCGTGTTTGTGATGGGTCTGTTAAGATTTTCTATTTCTTCCTGGTTCAGTTTTGGAAAGTTGTACTTTTCTATGAATTTGTCCATTTCTTCCAAGTTGTCCATTTTATTGGCATATAGTTGCTGATAGTAGTCTCTTATGATCCTTTGTATTTCTGTTTTGTCTGTTGTGATCTCTCCATTTTCATTTCCAAGTTTGTTGATTTGACCCTTCTCCCTTTGTTTCTTGATGAGTCTGGCTAATGGTTTGTCAATTTTATTTATCTTCTCAAAGAACCAGCTTTTGGCTTTGTTGATTTTTGCTATGGTCTCTTTTGTTTCTTTTGCATTTATTTCTGCCCTAATTTTTAAGAGTTCTTTCCTTCTACTAACCCTGGGGTTCTTCATTTCTTCCTTTTCTAGTTGATTTAGGTGTAGAGTTAGGTTCTTTATTTGACTTTTTTCTTGTTTCTTGAGGTAAGCCTGTATTGCTATGAATCTTCCCCTTAGTACTGCTTTTACAGTGTCCCATAGGTTTTGGGTTGTTGTGTTTTCATTTTCATTCGTTTCTATTTATATTTTGATTTCTTTTTTGATTTCTTCTGTGATTTGTTGGTTATTCAGTAGCATGTTGTTCAGCCTCCATATGTTGGAATTTTTAATAGTTTTGCTCCTGTAATTGAGATCTAATCTTACTGCATTGTGGTCAGAAAAGATGCTTGGAATTACTTCAATTTTTTTGAATTTATTAAGGTTAGATTTATGGCCCAGGATGTGATCTATCCTTGAGAAGGTTCCATGTGCACTTGAGAAAAAGGTCAAATTAATTGTTTTAGGGTGAAATGTCATATAGATATCAATTAGGTCTAACTGGTCTATTGTATCATTTAAAATTTGTGTTTCCCTGTTAATTTTCTGTTTAGTTGATCTATCCATAGGTGTGAGTTGGGTATTAAATTCTCCCACTAGTATTGTGTTATTGTTAATTTCCCCTTTCATACTTGTTAGCATTTGTCTTACATAGTGCGGTGCTCCTATGTTGGGTGCATATATATTTATAATTGTTATATCTTCTTCTTGGATTGATCCTTTGATCATTATGTAATGTCCTTCTTTGTCTCTTTTCACAGCCTTTATTTTAAAATCTATTTTATCTGATATGAGTATTGCTACTCCTGCTTTCTTTTGGTCTCTATTTGCATGGAAAATCTTTTTCCAGCCCTTCACTTTCAGTCTGTATGTGTCCCTTGTTTCGAGGTGGGTCTCTTGTAGACAACATACATAGGGATCTTGTTTTTTTATCCATTCAGGCAGTCTTTGTCTTTTGGTTGGGGTATTCAACCCATTTACATTTAAGGTAATTATTGATAAGTATGATCCTGTTGCCATTTATTTTGTTGTTTTGGATTTGAGTTTATACACCCTTTCTGTGTTTCCTGTCTAGAGAAGATCCTTTAGCATTTGATGGAGAGCTGGTTTGGTGGTGCTGAATTCTCTCAGCTTTTGCTTGTCTGTAAAGCTTCTGATTTCTCCTTCATATCTGAATGAGATCCTTGCTGGGTACAGTAATCTGGGCTGTAAGTTTTTCTGTTTCATCATTTTAAGTATGTCCTGCTGTTCCCTTCTGGCCTGAAGGATTTCTATTGAAAGATCAGCTGTTATACTTACGGGAATCCCCTTGTGTGTCATTTGTTGTTTTTCCCTTGCTGCTTTCAATATTTGTTGTTTGTGTTTGACCTTTGTTAATTTGATTAATGTTTCTTGGGGTGTTTCACCTTGGGTTTATCCTGTTTGGGACTCTCTGGGTTTCTTGGACTTGGGTGACTATTTCCTTCCCCATTTTGGGGAAGTTTTCAACTATTATCTCATGTATTTTCTCATGGTCTTTCTTTTTGTCTTCTTCTTCTGGGATTCCTGTTATCCAAATGTTGGGGCATTTAACATTGTCCCAGAGGTCTCTGAGGTTGTCCTCATTTCTTTTAATTCTTTTTTCTTTTTTCCTCTCTGCTTCATTTATTTCTACCATTCTATCTTATACCTCACTTATCCTATCTTCTGCCTCTGTTATTCTACTGTTGGTTCCCTCCAGGGTGTTTTTTATCTCATTTATTGCATTATTCATTATATATTGACTCTTTTTTATTTCTTCTAGGTCCTTGTTAAACATTTTTGGCATCCTCTCAATCCTTGTCTCCAGGCTATTTATCTGTAACTCCATTTTGTTTTCAAGATTTTGGATCATTTTCACTATCATTATTCAGAATTCTTTATCAGGTAGATTCCCTATCTCTTCCTCTTTTGTTTGGTTTGGTGGGCATTTATCCTGTTCCTTTACCTGCTGAGTATTTCTCTGCCTTTTCATATTGTTTATATTGCTGTATTTGGGGTGGCCTTTCCGTATTCTGGCAGTTTGTGGTTCCTCTTTATTGTGGAGGTTCCTTGCTGTGGGTGGGGTTAGACGGGTGGCTTGTCAAGGTTTCCTGGTTAGGGAAGCTTGTGTCGGTGTTCTGGTGGGTGGAGCTGGATTTCTTCTCTCTGGAGTGCCATTAAGTGTCCAGTAGTGAGTTTTGAGATGTCAGTGGGTTTGTTGTGACTTTGGGTGGCCTGTATGTTGAAGCTCAGGGCTATGTTCCTGTGTTGCTGGATAATTTGTGTGGTATGTCTTGCTCTGTAACTTGTTGGCCCTTGGGTGGTGCTTGGTTTCAGTGTAGGTATGGAGGCTTTTGATGAGCTCCTATCAATTAATGTTCCCTGGAGTCAGGAGTTCTCAGGATTTGGACTTAACCCTCCTGCCTCTGGTTTTCAGTCTTATTCTTACAGTAGCTTCAAGACTTCTTCATCTATACAGCACTGATGATAAAACATCTAGGTTAATGATTAAAAGTTTCTCCACAGTGAGGGACACCCAGAGAGGTTCACAGAGTTACATGGAGAAGAGAAGAGGGAGGAGGGAGATAGAGGTGGCCAGGAGAAGAGGGGGAATCAAAAAGGGAGACAGCAAGCTAGCCAGTAATCACTTCCCTATGTGCTCTCCACAATCTGGATCCCTCAGAGATGTTCAAAGAGTCACACAGAGAAGAGAAGAGGGAGGAAGGAGACAGAGGTGGCCAGGAGGATAAAAGAGGGAATCAAAAGGAGAGAGACAGATCCAGCCAGTAATCAGTTCCCTAGTGTTCTCCACAGCCTGGAACACACAAAGAGATTCACAGAGTTGGGTAGAGAAGAGAAGGGGGAGGGAAGAGATAGAGGAGGCCTGGTGGAGAAAAAGGAAAGTCAAAAGAGGGAGAGAGCAATCAAGCCAGTAATCTCAGTCCCAAGTAAAAATGGGTACTGAAGATTGCGTTCTTAACGGTACAAAATTGATAACAAATACCAAAAAGCAAAGATTAAAAATCTAGAGTAGAGGTTAGATTCTCAAAAATACAATATTAAAAAAACAAAGTCACAAAAATTATAAAATATATATATATATATGAAGTTTGCTTTAAAAATAGGGTCTTTTTTTTGCAAGGTAATAGTAGGTTATAAAAATGAAAATTAAAGGAGTAATAGAGGACTCAAAATTAAAAAAATTTTTTTTTAATTTAAAAAATGATAATAGTAAAAATATATATATAGGACTTTCTCTGGAGCCGTTGCAGACAGTGTGGGGTCAGTTCATTTTCAGATATTTCCTTGATCCAGCTTATACTTCTCAAGATCTACAGGCCCCTTCCTGTGTAGTTGGTGCTAACTACAGGGTTTTAATCTATTGCACCTGTCACTTCCAAAGCGGTTCCCTCTGTTTATTTTAGCTTCTTGTTTGCTGGTCCCTTCAGTATCCAATTTCTGCCCTACCACAAGGGGGCAGTGGTGGTCACTTTTTAGGCTCACTTGTTCAGTCATGCTGTGGGGAGGGACGAACACTGCAAACAAATATCACTGGCGTGTGTGGGGAGTGCTCGTAGTAACTCGGCCACACTAGGTTTGCCCCCGTTCATGGCGTATGTGCTTTCCCTGTCTACACTGCTCAGGCTCTAGGTTGCTCTGCCGGGAACTATCTGAGGCGGGCCCTGGGTTGCATGCACTTCCCAGGTCTAAGCCGCTCAGGTTCAGTTCTCGGGTACTCCACAGAGGCACAGACTTGGTTGGGCCTGCGTTTTGTGCCCTTCCCAGGTCCGAGTAGCTCAGGTGACCAGGTGCTTGGCGAGCGCTGTCGCCCCCAGGTAGTGGCTGTGACTTATCGCCTCCCCCGTACCTGCCACTTGGTTTTCTGGGTGTACAACAGGCATACCTTCTCAGGTGTGCCATGTCTCTCTTCTGGGGAGCTGATCTCTGGCTGTGACCCTCCCGGTGGACGTCGACCATCCAGAATCCCTAGAAGTCTTGGTTAGCAACAAAGCCTGCTTGCAGTTTGGTAGAGGATGCCTCTCTGGGGCTGCGATTGCCCCCTTCCGGCTCTGGCTGCCCTCGCCTGCCTGTCTCTGGCAGGGGATGGGCCGATCTGCAGCCAGCTAGGTCTGCTCAGTCCTTTGTTCTGTGAGCGGGCCTGGCAGCATCTTAGGTTAGGGCTTTTCGCAGGATAGCTATCCTACAGTGTGGATTGCTATCTCAAGTTAGTTCCCTCAGATTGCCCTCAGAGCATTCAGGCCCAGTCCTTACCCTAAGCAATGCAGCATGCGCCTCCCTGTCCAGCCCTGCTAGTGGCAGATGCAAGCATCTGGGCTGCTGGGAGTTGCCGTTAAGCATGTAATCTGTGGGTTTTAATTATTTATTTATTTATTTTTCCTCCCGGTTATGTTGCCCTCTGAGATTCCAAGGCTTGCCACAGACGCGCCAGTGAGAGTGTTTCCTGGTCTTTGGAAACTTCTTTTTAAAGACTCCCTTTCTGGGGGGATCTTCATCCCTACTTCTTTTGTCTCTCTTTTTATCTTTTATATTTTGTCCTACCTCCTTTCGAAGAAAATGGGCTGCCTTTCTGGGTGCCTGATGTCCTCTGCCAGCATTCAGAAGTTGTTTTGTGGAATTTACTCAGCGTTCACATGTTCTTACCATGAATTTGTCGGGGAGAAAGTGGTCTCCGCGTCGTATTCCTCTGCCATCTTAGGACTGCCCCCCTGATCTCTAACATAATGTTTTTGAGATTCACCCATATTGTTATGTATATCAGTAATTCATTCTTTTTTATTGCTGAATACTACTCCGTTGTATGAATATACCATGGTTTGTTTATCTGTTCTCCTATTGATGGTCATTATGGAGTAAAGACTGCAAAGAACATGCTTGTATTTGTGTGTGTGTGTATGTGTGTGTGAACATGTTTTCATTTTTCTCGGGTAAATACCTGTGAATGGAATTGTTGGGTCAAGGGTAGGTATGTGCTTAAGTTTATTAGAAACTGCCACATAGTTTTCCAATGTGGTTGTCCCATTTTATCCATCTATCTGCAGTGCATTGGGAATTTCTTTTGATGCCAAAAAGTTTATGTTATCAGTTGGTTTTTACTCTTCTGGTAGGTGTGATACTGCATCTCATCGTGCTTTCAGTTTTCATTTTCCTGATTTCATCTGTCAGTCTTTTTTTGTGTGAACTTCAGGTCTTTTGCCATTGTTTTTCTCAGGAAGGGGAGAGTTCATTGTTAAACTGTAATAGTTCCTCATATATTCTGGACATAAGTTCTTTATCAGACACAGGACTGCCAATCTTTCTCCCAGTCTAAGGCTTGTGTGGTCATATTCTTAATAGTGCCTTTGATTAGCACATTTTTGATGAGGTCCAATTTGATTTTTTTTCATTTTATGATGAATGATTTTTGACACAAATGAATTGAAAAAGTAGATCATTATTTCCTCCCATACAGAACTCCTCAATGGCTTCTCATATTTTGGGAATAAAACTCCAGTCTTTACCTTGACCTTCAAGGCTTGAATGATTTGGTCCTCAGAAGCTCTCCAGCTTCATCTCACACACCTTCTCCTTCTACCCCACTGAACCCTCACCACACGAATCTTCTTTCTGTTCCTTGACCACGCAAAGCCTGTGCTCACTTTAGAGTCCTTGCACTTACTGTTCCCGCTGCCAGAAATGCTCTTTCCTTACCTCTTGGGATGGATGGCTCCACCTCATCCTTTAGGTCTGGACTCACGTATCACCTCCTCAGAAGGCTAAAGTAGTGATGCGCAATCACCACTGGGCTCACCATCCTACTTCCTATTATCCATCTCTCTGACTGGAATGCCAAATCCTTGAGACTAGACACATTATATACTTAGGTGCTCAGCCAGTATTTGTTAAGGTGACAAATGAATTTCTTTGAAATGCTAGCCACTGAAGGCTTGGCATATTCCACAATGTACACGTGTGTGTGTGTGGTGCGCGCGTGTGTGTGTGTGGTGCGTGTGTGTGTGTGTGTGGTGCATGTGTGTGTGTGCAGGAGGTGGTAGAACAATGTAGGCAGTTTCAATAAATCAGTTTTAAATATTTCAAAGATGTCACCTTTACCAGCAATTTCAGCCTCATGAGTATCCAATCTTTTAATTGATTTGAAGGCATTCATTTGATTTCCATGTTCCATCCCACATGGAACTTCTCTCTGCCTTTGCACATCCTGATTTCTCTGCCTGGAACATTCTTCTTCCTCCTCCCAGAGCAACATCCTGACTTATGTGAAAACCTGGTTGGCTTCTCCAGAGAGCATTAGGGACCCCTCCTCAGAGCTACTGTGTCCTTTGGAGCTGACTCACTGAAAAAGAGCCTGATGCTGGGAAAGATTGAAGGCAAAAGGCAAAGGAGGTGGCAGAGGATGAGGGATGAGATGGTTAGATAGCATCACTGACTTAATGGACATGAATTTGAGCAAACTCCAGGAGATAGTGAAGGACAGGGAAGTGTGGCATGCTGCAGTCCACAGGGTCGCAAAGTGTCAGACATGACTTAGCGGCTGAACAACAAACAACCGTTACAGCGCTTGTCACTCTGTTTCAAATATCTGTTCACATGAGCATCTCCTTCTCTAGACTATGGGCTTCTCAAGGGCTAGGTCATCTATGTATTCCCAGCTCTGGCAAAAGCAAGCAAGCACTGGGCAAATATTTGTTGAACATGGCTATGTTTGTGTCTGAATGTTTGCGTCTCTCTAAAATTTATGTGTCACATCCTAACATGCAGGAGGTGGGGGCATTGGGAAGTAATTAGGTCACATAGGCGGAGCCCTCATGAATGAGATTAGTGCCCTAATGAAAGAAGCCCCAGGGAGCCCCTTTATCCCTTTGGCCATAAGAGGACACAGCAAAAAGACGACTGTCTGTGAACCAGGAAGCTGGCCCTCCTCAGACATCGGATCTGGCCCTACCTTGATCTTGGATGTCCCTGCCTCCAGAACTGCAAGAAATAAATGTCTGTTGTTTATAAGCCACCCCCTCCATGCTGGTCTGTGCTACGTTGTTATGGTAGTGCAAACAGACTAAGATGAATGTTGAATGAATGGACGAAGGTGCTTGTAAGGATGGTAGCATTGTGTCGAAAAGAAGAGAAAACAGTATCACTTAAATACCCCTAGGTAATTATCTCATAAATAACATGAGCTGGCTTGTTGAATGGTGACTCAACATGATTTTCTCCTTCTATGCTCTCCCTGCATCCACATCTCTAGAATCTCTATTTGCAGAGTTACATTCTACATGACATAACCTGAAAATCAAAGACACTAGCTAAAGATTTAAAAGATTGAAGTGATGTAGCCTTTACTGTTCCTATGCTGCTGCTGCTGCTGCTGCTAAGTCACTTTAGTTGTGTCTGACTCTGTGTGACCCCATAGACGGCAGCCCACCAGGCTCCCCTGTCCCTGGGATTCTCCAGGCAATAACACTGGAGTGGGTTGCCATTTAGAGTAGATATAATAAAACATGAGGTCAGTCAGCAACTTCTGTGTGTCCTTCTGCAATTCATTCATTTTAAGCTACAAGGAGCAGATATCAGCAGTACTAGTTCCCTGTGATTCATGCACTTCTGATTTTCCTTTTTATCCTAAGTACCAAGGATCTTTATTCTCAAGTCTGATATTGAATCTGTAGCTGTAGATAGATGTGTGGAGCCTTGGTGTCATCCTGTATGTCATGGTGACCAGGTCCCATCTGTTCCAAGGACAAAATTTCCGGAAGCTGAGGCAGAGTGTGCTCACAGGGCATTATCATGTGCCCGACTACCTATCATATGAAATAAGAACATTAATAGCAAGCATGCTGACCCTCAATCCGACAAACAGAGCTAGTTGACCTCATCTTTGGCAGCATCCATGGGTCAAGATAGGCCAGGAGGAGCCACTCCAGCTACTCTGTGAAGAGGACTTGTTGGTGTCGGTGTGGATGTCTCTGGGCTCGAGGTGGGCCAAGAGCCAGAGCTCAGAAAGCCTAAGCTTGAATAGACGCAGGGTGGGGTCCTGTACCATCCTTGTGAACCCCTACCTTGCTATGAAGAACTCCAGCACCCAAAACTCCAGCCTCCAAGCCCTGAGGTGTCCACCTTCATACCAGCCTGGCTATTTCCAGAGGAGACCATTGGGATGCTGGATACAACCGACAATTCAAAAGACAAGATCACCAATCCTACCACTCCCCTACCCATCCCATCTTCCTCGTGTGACTCTGGGGCCTCACTCTCCAACAGAGGCATCTATGGCATCCGAGGCACCAGCGACAGTCATGGCACCCCGACACCCACCGCACCCATGGGCGTCGTGGCACCTGCAGCACCCCCAACACCAGTGACACCCATGATACCAGCAACACCTGTGACACCAGCAGCAAAGCCCCAGAGGGAACCCACTACCCCCTGAGTGTGGCCAACACCACCGGACGCTCCTACCAAGCTGGGCAGTCCCACTCCCCAGCCACTCCCTCTGGCCTCAGCAAGAAAAAGAGGGGCGTGGCTGGGAGAATATGGAGGTTTATAAGAACGTTGTTGTGGGCTGCCCAGCAAAACCCGCACAAGTAAAGTAGGCCCAGAAACAACCCATGATGACTGACCAAGACAAAAAGAGCCCTGCCAAGCCCCCTGGGACCCAGTCAAGTGGACTATGGGATTCAAGTCCAGCACCTCCACGGCCTTCAGGAGCCCTGGCCAGCTGAGAGGATGGTCTGGAGCGGCCTGGGGACCAGAAGAGACGCCGCCCTGACTCAGCTGCCCCTCCTCTGCCACTGGGTGAAACTTCACAGACTGGACTGTCCCCCGGGGCATGTCCCCCTCCCCCCACACTCTCCCCTTCCATGTTAGTGCTGGAGGGGATAGTTTTTGCCAACTCTGGTTCTTCATAGTTTTCATTAACTTTATTTCTCCAGAAAGATGTATTGCCCTCTGTTTTGCATCCTGTTTTGCATCTTCTCCAGTTAGAGAAGTGTGTACCATGTAGCAGTTGGAGTTAATGACTGAAGAATTAGCGCGATCATTCTGAAGAGCAAGAATTGCTGCACTGCAGGGCAGAAGTGCAAAAAGAGGGTATTATCCTCTTGCACTGACGATACTGCACATTTACAGAAGGGCCAAGAAGAACTTTTGGTCCCTGTAATCATGACCTGGAAGCTTAGGATAGAATAGTAAGTGCCCTGAACTAGCCAGTGTTCAGTGTGGTCAGGTCCCTGTGCAGATAAGTTTCCTGAATGTCCTGCAGGAGTTGGGCTCTCTCCTGTCTCCTGTGGGGAGGGACCTGATGGATGGGGTTTGATTTGTTACAATATTTGTTTTATGTTTTGGTGTTTTGGCCTCATGGCATGTGGGATCTTAGTTCTCTGACCAGGGATCAAACTCGTACTGCAAAGTTGTAACCATTGGACTGCATGCATTCTTAGTCACTCAGTCATGTCCAAGTCTTTGTGACCCCATGGACTATGGCCTGCCAGGCTCCTCTGCCCATGGGGTTTTCCAGGCAAGAATACTGGAGTGGGTTGCCATACCCTCCTCCAGGGGATCTTCCCAACCCAGGCAATGAACCTGCATCTCTTATGTCTCCTACATTGGCAGGCAGCTTCTTTACCACTGGTGCCATCTGGGGAAGCCAACGCATATACAATACAGACACATGACAGTTTCCAGTACTGATGAGGATGTGAGCAGCTGGAACATCTGTATGTCACTGGTGGAAAACAGTTTGACAGTTTCTTCTAAACATGCACGTATCATATAGCCAGCAAATCCACTCCCAGGTGTTTATCAAAGAAGAATGAAAACTTGTTTTACACAAAAGTTTACACATTTATAAACTTTACTCATATAATCGTATAACATTTGTACAATTGAGTCTCAAGCTGCGTCTGCTTGAGCATACAAGAGATGTGTGTCATACTAGAGATGTGTGTCATTTTTCCCATCTGTCATATGGAAAAATGACACACATCTCTAGTATACTCAGATGGACTCAATTCAAGGAACAAATTGTTGATTTGCCCAATATTATGCATGAATCTTAAAGGTGTTTTGGTCAGTGAAAGAAGCTGGGCCTCAAAGGCCACATAATGTATGATCACACTTGCATGAAGTTCTGGAAAAGGTAAAATTGTAGGGACAGAAAATATATCAGTAATTGCCAGGGGGCTGGTTGGGATGGAGAAATTACTGATTACCAAAAAGGAAGATAAAGGAATCTGGGGGGTAATGGAGCTGTTAGGTGAGAAAACGTGGTGGTGGCTGAAAACCACTGTATTTGTTAAAACTATAAGAACTATAGGGGCTTCCCAGGTGGTGCCAGTGCTCAAGAATCCACCTGCCAAGGCAGGAGATTTATGAGATGAAGTTTCAATCCCTGGGCTGGGAAGATCCTGGAGAAGGAAATGGCTACCCACTCCAGTATTCTTGCCTGGAGAATTCCATGGACAGAGGAGCTTGGTGGGTTACTATCCATTGGGTCTGTAAAGAGTCAGACACTAAAGAGTGCACATGCACGCACACACACACGCACACACACACACCCGAGAAGTGTAAACCACAGAGCCAACTTGACTGCATGTCAAATGATAACCATCACCCAGGAGGTGGGGAGAACCCAAGAAGGCACGTAAGCTGTGACAAGAGTATAACTGTACAGCAGATGAATGCCGTAACCGCACTGAAGGGGCCAAGAAGAAAGAGGGTGAGCTGAGTCACCCTGGAAGAGGGTTCTGACTGAAGGCACTAAGGAAACAGACAGAAAGAACGCTGTACCCACACTGGGCATATTTTTTCCTTTTGCAGGGTGTATGCATCATCAGTTCTGGGACTACTTGATGTGTATACTAGAGTCACCAAGAAAATCCACTGCTGATAATCAGAGCCAGGTTCCCTCCCTGTCAGAGAAAGAAATTGGCAAAAAAAAAAAAAAAAAAAAGAGAGAGAGAGAGAGAAAAAAAGGTATAATCATACTATACCTTTACTATAATCATGACCCTTATGGTGCTGGACTGGTATCCAAGACTTAATTCAGTGTGAATTCATAGATACAGGAGATATGTGTGCACAATACCTATATCTATATGTATATATATGGAAGGATGGAAAGTAGAAGGAAGAAGGGATGGAAGGAGGGAAGGAATGAAGGAAAAAAAAAGAAAAGGAAATATCAGTACACTGTTGAAACACCTGCCATGCTCCATTGCTTATCTCATGTGACCTTGGAAACTCCAGGGGGAATTTCAATTCCCACAACATGAATTTCCTGTAGAAAGACTCACTGCTAATCTTGAAGCGCTATACAGTTGAGCCTTAAACAATGGTTTGGGGTTGGGTGGTGGGGGGTTGAGGCACCAGCCTTCCCTGCCACGGAAAATCCATGTATAACCTGCAGTTGACCCTCTGGTACGCTCAGTTCCTCTGTGTTCACCGTTCCGCATCCATGAGTTTTTTTATCTGGCCCTGTATAGTGTAGTATTTACCAGTCATTGAAATCTGTGTGTAAGGGGACCCAAGCAGTTCAAACCCATCAACTGTATAAGAGCTGGATGGTATTGGGAGCGGTTACTCACCAAAACCAAATGGGTGTTAGTTCTGTGCTGCTGCTTTACCACCTACCACCCACCTCCATTCCTGCTCCAGGTCGCACACTTGGAGCTTCTTTCCCCCCTTGACATTCTCTCAGCTGTGATTCACAGGAAGTAAGCGTCCAGGACAAGGGAGTGAGAGTGGATCTCTGTGTGTTCTTTTCTGAGTCCTGTAACCCACGCTCCCAAGTTCAGCCCAGAGCACTAAGCCCACCAGGGTCCAGCCCACCTGGACCCACAGAAATGCCGCCAAGGTGACATTACCCCAGGCCATGCCACTGAATAATCAAAGTACATTTATTTTTGAATTACTAGTCAGAATCATGACAGAACTCTTATGTGATAGAAACAGTAGTAAAATACAGTACACAGCAATGTCATTTGAATGATATCAAAGACAAATGGTACACCAGCACATGAAAAATAGTCACTTTAACTACAAAGATGAAGAAATTTAATAGGAAATTTTGTTGCTAAGAAAAATATATGTCCCATATCTTTATTACATACTGTACAAAATAAAATATTGCACCTATAAGTCATATAAAAATATATACAAAGAGTATTGTACAAATGCTCTTTTAACTCAAAACCTCCAGCAATCAAGTGTGATTGGTGATGAACAACTCAGGGGCTGGCGTGTCCTCGTCACCTCCCTGTACCCACTCCCACTGCCACACCCTCCAGTATAGTAGCTCTCATCCTGGTGTCAGTGAGGCTGCAGTGACGACAAGAGCTGCAGTGCTCAGGATACGGCAGGGACTCAGCACGCTTGTCTAGACACACCCAAAGCCAGAGCCCACTGTTCACTTACGTGTGACCAGGGACTAGGGCCAGCACACCTGCCTCAGCAGACTCTGCTGCCACAGGCTGCAGGCAGCTGTAACCCCAAAGAAAGACGTATGACCACTTATTTGGGGCTGGGTGCCAACTAATGCCGTAACTGGTAAGATGGAAGGAAAGAGCCCCAGCTTTAGAACATAATAACATTCACTCCAAACTTCATCTTCACCCTGACACCATCACTGACCCCAAACCCAAACCCACACCAACTCTGACCTAACCCTAATCCATAAAGTCAACTCCAGCCTCAACCCCAACTTAACTTCCACTCTCAACTAACCCAACCCTGAAACTAAAACCAACCCTAAACTTACTCACCAAACCCCAACTCTAACCCCTCATCCTAACTGTACATTACAGCTCAACCCTAATTCACTTTGGATTCACCGAAAAATCAGTTCAAACTAAAACAGTTATTTACTATAAATGACTCTGGTCAGCTATCATGTTTCGTAGTTACATTACTTTCTTACAATTTTTCCAAAATAAAAATCCTTAGGAATATTACTTTCTGCATAAATTAGGTCTTATAAGACTTTGATTTTCTGTTTGTGTGCAAGAGAATAGTGCTTAGAAAAGTCTCATTCACAGCTCTTAAAAGGACGCTTTGAATATACTTCAAAATCAGTAGACAAGGTGGACTTCCCCTCTCCTTTGAATTCTAAGATCCCTCATTTGCTCACACATTTCCTTCCACAGTTGTGAAACGGCAGCCACGTTTACTCTGTGTTTCCTTCCACAGGTTCTCTTAAGAGCGAGGACAAGGTGCCATTCCCCCCAGGACCTCTGGGTCAGTCAGGGTTACAAGCCTGTCCAGAGTGACTCTCTCTCACAGATGACACGTTATAATCCATAGAAATGCCATCAGAGCCAACATCTTAACGACTAGTGGCCAGAGCTTCTAAAACGTAGATGCCTTATCAACCTGCTGCAACCCTAGAACTGAGAGAAGCCACCAGCTGCTGTGTTTGCCAAGTCTTCAGGATGTCCCACTCTGTGCTTGTCTACAAACAACAGGAAGAGGCAGCCAGTGACAGTGCACTGGTGACCTTGGGGGTCTCCCGAGGTCTCAAGTGCAAAGGCGTGCCTGCTACTTACGGGATTTTATGTTAGTCCTGGAATATATCACTTAAAAGAGTTGGAATTAAAAACCAGTCATGGGGACATGACAGCATCCAATGTTAACAGTGGTGATTTTGCATCGACTTTGGTTTGATCGTAGAATCAAGAGACTTTTAGAGAAGTATTACACATGTTTTGGATCAAGCTACATGGGGGAAAAAAGAGTTTTACATTTTTGTTTTACCTTCACAGCAGCATAATGACCCCCACAAAGTTTTATCCTTCTTGACACGACTGACAGCACCTTCGTTTGTAGTGGTCTAGCGAACACAAATGAAGATGCTTTACAAACGTACAGTAGTGAGTTGTGTCTGTGCAGTCTCCTGAAAAATATATATATATATACATATCCATTTAACATGGAGCTCATTAGAGACCTAGAGTTTTATGAAAAGTAGAAACCGAGATCAGAGTGAAGCAAAGTAACTAGGCTTGGGTTAGGGTCATTGCTCTGCACTAGAGTCAGAAGTGCCCTGAGGGCTTCCCTGGTGGCTCAGTGGATGAGAATCTGCCTGACAATGCAGGAGATACAGGGTTCAATCCCTGGTCTGGGAAGATCCCACATGCCATGGGGTAACTAAGCCTGTGAACCACATGGGTCTATGCTCTAGTGATGGGAGCGACAACCACTGAGCCCCCACACCCTAGAGCCCATGCTCCGAAACAAGAGAAGATATTTCAATGAGAAGTCTGTGCACTGCAACTGGAGAGTAGGTCCAACTCATCACAGCTACAGAGAAAAAGCCTGTGCAGCAACGAAGACCCAGTGCAGCCAAAAATAATAGATAAATAACATTTTTTTTAAAAAGGGCCCTGGACCCACTTCTTAGCTGGGCCAGGTGGCTTCTCGCTGCCCTGTGGGGACTTCAGATTCCTCAGGCCACCTGCTCCTCTCACTAGCTTTGGGGGCATCATGGACCCTGGGAAAGCTATGGACCTGCTTTCTAGAAAAATACGTACATGATTCCATTTCACATAGAACTTCAGGACACTGGCATGCCTGCCCAACCCCATCCAGGGAAGCCCTGGCAGAGGGGCTGAGTCTCCAGGCAGGAGGGATTCTGTGGAGAGGTGATCGGTGTGGCCACCCTACTCCCTCAACTGGTTTTTCTCTAAAGAACACCGAGCCACACCCACATCAAAGCAGATATTCCCCCAACATCCCAAGATCCCACACCCATTCAGAATGGCCCTGTGGACGATACCCTGACAAGCCTGGCTCCCTGAGGTCAGGTTAGGACAAGGTTTGGGGGCAGCTGTGATACCTGTGAGGGGTACGTACTGTCACAGGAAGGCCCCAGGCAGTGCTGCCAGGAAGCAGGTTTCTTCCCAGGTGCACAGCGTGTCTTAGTCACCGGCTTGCAGCTCCCTGGGTGGACACAGTCAACTTTCCGAGACTGGAAGCCTCGGCCACAGGCTGTGGTGCAGGGCTTCCAAGGGCCTGCACGCCAACACGCATCACAAGCTCCCAGCAAGCAGTTCTTCTGAACGATGGGTCTGTGATGAAAACAAACAAACAAACAAAACAATGGAAAATGGGAGAAGCCTGGGATCAACTCTTTCACTGTACCATCTTTTCAGTGTATGAAAGGTCTGACAGTTAGGACCTTATTCACTGATTGGCACTGTTCCTGGCGGACTAAGCAAAGAGGTGGAGGAATCCGGACCTTAATGAAGGCAATCAAAGCACATGTTTCCGTGAGCCTCCAACACCCACTCAAGGCCTGCGCCCCAAAAGATCACTCTCCAGAGAGAACAAAATGGCAGAGGAATAGGTGGGCATGGAGTACATCTCCATGGATACATCAGGAATACACCTTCAGACACAAAAGTGCCTTCAGAACACCAGCTGAGAGTGGACAGGAGTACCTGACAAGAGGAAAAGAATATATCAGCTGAGTTCAGTTCAGTCGCTCAGGCGTGTCCGACTCTTTGAGACCCCATGAATCGCAGCACGCCAGGCCTCCCTGTCCATCACCAACTCCCAGAGTTCACTTAGACTCACGTCCATTGAGTCAGTGATGCCATCCAGCCATCTCATCCTCTGTCATCCCCTTCTCCTCCTGCCCCCAATCCCTCCCAGCATCAGAGTCTTTTCCAATGAGTCAACTCTTCACATGAGGTGGCCAAAGTACTGGAGTTTCAGCTTTAGCATCATTCCTTCCAAAGAACACCCAGGGCTGATCTCCTTCAGAATGGACTGGTTGGATCTCCTTGCAGTCCAAGGGACTCTCAAAAGTCTTCTCCAACACCACAGTTCAAAAGCATCAATTCTTTGGCACTCAGCCTTCTTCAGAGTCCAACTCTCATATCAATACATGACCACTGGAAAAACCATAGCCTTGACTAGACGGACCTTTGTTAGCAAAGTAATGTCTCTGCTTTTCAATATGCTATCTAGGTTGTTCATAACTTTTCTTCTGAGGAGTAAGTGTCTTTTAATTTCATGGCTGCAGTCACCATCTGCAGTGATTTTGGAGCCCAAAAAAATAAAGTCTGACACTGTTTCCACTGTTCCCCCATCTATTTCCCATGAACTGATGGGACCAGATGCCATGATCTTTGTTTTCTGAATGTTGAGTTTTAAGCCAACTTTTTCACTCTCCTCTTTCACCTTCATCAAGAGGCTTTTAGTTCCTCTTCACTTTCTGCCATAAGGGTGGTGTCATCTGCATATCTGAGGTTATTGATATTTCTCCCGGCAATCTTGATTCCAGCTTGTGCTTCTTCCAGCCCAGCATTTCGCATGATAAGTTAAATTCTGCATATAAGTTAAATAAACAGGGTGACAATATACAGCCTTGATGTACTCCTTTTCCTATTTGGAACCAGTCTGTTGTTTCATGTCCAGTTTTAACTGTTGCTTCCTGACCTGCATACAAATTTTAGAACCATGCAAAACTCAGTAAGATGAAGAAACTAGGGGGAAAAAACTGGAGTGTTAGTGAAGGAAAGTTGCATGGCTCAAGGTAGCCTGGAGTTAAAACTCCCCTGCAGGTCCTCCCCACCATTCTAGGCAAAACAAAGAACTCTCTTACCCAAATGAAAAATAGACATTAGGTTGATTACACCCAGCTCCAAGCTGGCCCAGCCTCTGGCCGATCTCCAGAACTCCTTGCCCCAGCTGTTTAAGAGATAACTACTCCCAGCAACCTTGGAGAAGAACAGGCCCCCTTAAGACAGTAGCTTTCTACATACATGCCTATATATACTTACTCTTTTCTTAGATAAGTGCATTCATGCACGCTAAGTCGCTTCAGTCGTGTCTGACTCTGTGCGACCCCACAGACGGCAGCCCACCAGGCTCCTCTGTCGCTGGGATTCTCTAGGCAAGAATACTGGAGTGGGTTGCCAACTCCTTCTCCACAAGTTCTATGCTGCTGCTGCTAAGTCGCTTCAGTCGTGTCCAACTCTGTGCGACCCCACAGACGGCCTCCTACCAGGCTCCTCTGTCCCTGGGATTTTCCAGGCAAGAACACTGGAGTGGGTTGCCATTTCCTTCTCCAAGGCATGAAAGTGAAAAGTGAAAGTGAAGTCGCTCAGTCATGTCCGACTCTTAGCGACCTCATGGACTGCAGCCTACCAGGCTCCTCCATCCATGGGATTTTCCAGGCGAGAGTACTGGAGTGGCAGCAGCTCGCTAATCTGACTGCTGCCCCTTCTGGCCTCATTAAAGGTGATCTGTTCCCGTAGAGTGCCAGTCTCGTTCTTTTTCTGAACCTCGCCTACTCTAACTCCGGACCTTACAGTTAGTAAGACTGGACCTACCCTTACCTGCCCTTAGCAGGTGGGGGAAATGAAGCAGGGGGCAGGGGTCCCAGCCCCACATCGGGGCAACTGTTTGAGTCAGAGGAGAAACGTTTAAGGTTGTGAGTGAAACAGCTGATCTGTGGCAGCCTAAATGGAATGAGAATCAGACAGTCCTTGCCACAGCCATACATACCCCAGACAGGGATGCAGGTCCCCTAGAAGACGCAGAGGCTGGAAGCTGGAGTTTAGGGATTGTGGAGCAATCCCAGGGCGAGGGCTGCTGTTGATTGTGGAGACATGGAGTGAGGGGAGGTGAGGGAGGAGATTGTGGTGGGAAATGGCTGTGGAGGAAAGCCAGGCAGCCATGGAAGCAAGGCGATACTGCTGAGTCATGCACAGAGGATGGAACCATCACCATAGCCTCTCTCTCCCCACACACCAGCATCAGCAGCTGAATAATAGAGAGACTGGCCTGTCAAATGCCTGACACGCTGAACTACAGTGTAGGACCCCAGCCAGGGTGCCCCTTTAAGTGTCTGGTGTGCCAATCTACACAGTAGGACCCCAGCTAGGGGGGTTCCTCTATGTGCCTGACCTGTTGAACAACAGAGAAGCACCCCGGGCAAGGGAGCCATCTAAGTGCCTGAACAAGCAGAGCACAGAGAAAGACTGGCCAAAGAGCCCTTCTGATTGCCAGCTACAAGAGGCTTGAAAAAAGATTCTGATAGGGCCATATCTCCTGTGGCAGAGGCAGTCCGTGTCCCTGCACACCTGGCACCACCAGGGTCCCCACAAGCCAAGTTGCTGCACCACCTTCACGCTCAACTCTCACTGGGACAGAGCTGCCACAGGCAGAAAAACTCTTGTGTCTATGCACACAGGATCGCTTCGGTCGTGTCCAACTCTTTGCGACCCTGTGAACTGTGGCCTGCCAGGCTACTCTGTCAGGGAGGCGGGGTTCTCCAGGCAAGAATCTAGAGCGTACTGGCCAATACTGGTTGCAATACCCTTCTAGAGCACTATATTTCCTGCTGCCCTAGCTGCCAACTCCCTTGAGTACCTGGTGCTGTCAGAACCCCTGCAACCCAAGCAGCTGCACCACCTCCACACCTCTGGCCCTCACTGGGGCAGACCCAACTCCTCCACAGCAGCCTCAGGAGCAAACCCCAGTGGACGACCCACATGCAGAGGTGGCAATAAAACTACCATTGAAACCCAGGGGCAGTGTGGCTAAGGGAGAAGACTCAAAGCCTTCCCACCAGCTGTACAAGTTGCAGATTAAATCCACACAACTAGGCAGATTCTGTGTCTATGGAATATATAAAAGATCACTGAGAGCTCCTACAAAAGAAAACGCACTAGTTTTGACAGCTGTGGACACTGGAGGCAAGAACACATAGGAGAAGGACCAGATTAGAATCTGAGCTGCCCTCACAGCAGGTCCAGAGATCGGCACAATGTTGGAAGGCATCCTAGGGAGGTGAGGCGGACTGTGACTCCCAGTGCAGGAAAGGACTCTGACAGCAGGGACTCAAGAAAAACTCATGTTTTGACTTTTTCTGTCAATTCTTTTGGATTTTTTCTCTTTTCATTCCCCCCCCCCTCTGTTGTAGTTGTCGATTTTATTGGCACTATGAAATCTAATTAAGCTTTCGAGGGTTTTTTTTTTTTTTTCTCAGTCACATATTTTATAGCTGTTATAAACCTCTGCCTCTATGTTGGGCTTTTGCAGTTCTGTGGAGCTTTCCTTTTTTTTTTTTTTTCTTTTGCGTCTTTTCTCTTTTTTAATTTTAATTTTTTAAACCTATTATTATTTTTCTACATTTATTCATTTGCTTTTCCTACTGTTCTTTGCCCCTTGCAGTTAATCTTTAATGTATATAAATCTTCTACATCTACCTCTATTTAACTTTGCAAATCTATTCTTTCTTTCTTTTCTTTCTTTCCTTTCCTCTCAACATTTTGTTAGCTTTATTTTCATTGCTTTATTCTCCAGTTGGCACCTTGCTTTAGTTTAGTTTTCCAGTTTGTGCTTTAGTTAGTTTTGTTCTTAACTTGTAGATATAAATTTTGGTTTCCTTTGTTTGCCAGATCAATCTATTGTACTTTATTTTTGTTGGACGGTTTTGATTTTGGTCATGGGTGTATATGTATATGTGTATATTCCATTATTTTCATTATTATTTGCCTGATTTTGTAACTGCAGTTTGTCCGGGATACATCTTTGGTTTCTCATTTTTGGATATTTGTTTTAATTTCACTTAATGCCATAACAAACCACTTGTGGAATCTTCATTCCTGACCAGAGATCAAGCCCTGAGCCTTTGGAGTGGGAGCACTAACTCCAAGACTCTAGACTAACAGAGAACTAAACCTAGGGGGTATCAAACGGTGAGAACTCACACAAAGGAAACCATTTGAATACAAGACCTGGCATCACCCAACCACCAGATGAGGTTGTTCACCTCATCTAAACAACAAACAAAACAAAAATACAAATCCAGTCATCAGCAGACAGGATTACCACCTCACTTGCTTGCCTTGCCCATCAGAGGAAAAACAAACAAATAACTCAGCACAAATCTCACCCTATAGGAAGCTTACACAAACCACTGGACCCACCTTAGGAGGGCAGACACAAAAAGGAAGAAACAATTCAACTTTGAAGTGTGGGAAAAGGAGGCCTCAAACATAATAAGTTAAAAAAATAATGAAAAGGCAGAGAAATACTACATAAATGAAGGAACAAACTAGAAACACAGAAGTCCAAATAAATGAAGATGAAATAGGTAAACTACCTGAAAAATAATTTAAAAATAATGATAGTAAAGATGATCAAAAACCTTGAAAGTAGAATGGAGAAAATGCAAGAATCAATTAACAAAGATCTAGAAGAATTAAAGAATAAACATACAGAGACAAACAACACAATTACTGAAATTAAAAATACTCTAGACGGAATCAATAGATTTCTGAAGCAGAACAAATCAGTGAGCTAGAAGATAAAATGGTGGAAATAACTTCTGAAGAGCAGAATAAAGTAAAAATGAAAAGAACTGAGGATAGTTTCAGAGACCTCTGGGACAATATCAAACACACCATTAGAATTATAGGGGTCCCAGAAGAAGAAGAGAAAAAGAAAGGGTATAAGAAGATTTTTGAAGAGATTATAGTTGAAAACGTCCCCAAAATGGAAAAGGAAATAGTCAATCAAGTCCAAGAGGCACAAAGAGTCCCATACAGGATAAACCCAAGGAGAAACACGCCTAGACACATACTAATCAAACTAACAAAGACTAAACACAAAGAAAGAATATTAAAAGCAGCAAGGGAGAAGCAACAAGTAACATACAAGGGAAACGCCATACACTTAACAGCTGATCTTTCAGCAGAAACTCTGCAGGCCAGAAGGGAATGGCAGGATATATTTAAAGTACTGAACGGAAAAAATCTACAGCCAAGATTACTGTACCTGACAAGGATCTCATTCAAAATTAATGGAGAAATAAAATGCTTTTCAGACAAGCAAAAGTTAAGAGAATTCAGTACCACCAAACCATCTTTACAACAAACGTTAAAGGGGCTTATATAGTCAAGAAATACAAGAGAAGAAAAAAAGATCTACAAAATCAACCCCAAACAATTAAGAAAATGGCAATGGGAACATATATATCAATAATTACTTTAAACGTAAACAGATTAAATGCTCCAACCAAAAGACACAGACTGGCTGAATGGATACAAAAACAAGACCCATATATATGCTGTCTACAAGAAACTTCAGACCTAAAGACACATATAGACTGAAAGTGAGAGGATGGAAAAATATATTCCATGCAAATGGCAAGCACAAGAAAGCTGGAGTAGCAATCTTCATATTGGACAAAATAGACCTTAAAATAAAGAAGATTACAAGAGATAAGGAAGGACACTACATAATGATCAAGGGATCAATCCAAGAGGAAGATGTAACAATTGTAAATATCTATGCACCCAACATAGGAGCACCTCAGTACATAAGACAAACACTAACGGACACAAAGAAGAAATTGACAGTAACATAATAATAGTAGGAAACTTTAACACCCCATTCACACCAAAGGATAGATCATCAAAACAGAAAATTAATAAGGAAACACAAGTCTTAAATGATACATTAGATGAGATGGATCTCATTGATAACTTCAGACATTCCATCCAAATGCAGAAGGATACACCTTCCTCTCAAGTGCACATGGAATATTCTCCAGGATAGACACATTTTGGGTCACAAATCAAACCTCAGTAAATTTAAGAAAACTGAAATTGTATCAAGCATCTTCTCCAACCACAATGCTATGAGACTAGATATCAATTACAAGAAAACATTTTGTAAGAAACACAAACACATGGAGATTAAACAACACGTTTCTAAAAACCCAACAGGTTACTGATGAAATCAAAAGGGAAATCAAAAAATTTCTAGAAACAAATGACAGTGAAAACATGACAACTCAAAACCTATGGGATACAGCAAAAGTAGTTCTAAGAGGGAAGTTTATACCAATAAAATCCTACCTCAAGAAACAAGAGAAACATCAAATATACAACCTAAATTTATACCTAAAAGAAACTGAAAAAGAAGAACAAAAAACCCCCAAAATTAGTAGAAGGAAAGAAATCATAAAGATCTGAGCAGAAATAAATGAAAAAGAAATAAAAGAAACAATAGTAAAGATTAATAAAACTAAAAGATGGTTCTTTGAGAAGATAAAATTGACAAGCCTTTACCCAGATTCATCAAGAAAAAAGAGAGGAGAATCAAATCAACAAAACTAGAAATGAAAAAGGAGAGGTTACAACAGACAATGCAAAAATACAAAGGATTATAAGAGACTATTATGAACAACTATATGGCAATAAAATAGATAACCTGGAAGAAATGGACAGATTCTTAGAAAAGTTCAATCTTCTAAGACTGAACCAGGAAGAAACAAAAATTATGAACAACCCAATTACAAGCACTGAAATTGAAGATATGATCAAAAACCTCCCAAAAAACAAAAGTCCAGGACCAGATAGATTCACAGGAGAATTCTATCAAACATTTATTATTTTTTTTCCCCTTGGAGTTCTTTTATTTTTTATTTTTTTTAAATATAAATTTATTTTAATTGGAGGTTAATTACTTTACAATATTGTATTGGTTTTGCTGTACATCAACATGAATCCGCCACAGGTATACACGCATTCCCCATCCCGAACCCCCCTCCCTCCTCCCTCCCCATACCATCCCTCTGGGTCGTCCCTGTGCACCAGCCCCAAGCAGCCAGTATCATGCATCAAACTTGGGCTGGCGATTTGTTTCATATATGATCTTATACATGTTTCAATGCCATTCTCCCAAACCATCCCACCCCCTCCCTCTCCCACAGAGTCCAAAAGACTGTTCTATACATCTGTGTCTCTTTTGCTGTCTCGTATACAGGGTTATCGTTACCATCTTTCTAAATTCCATATGTATGCATTAGTATACTGTATTGGTGTTTTTCTTTCTGGCTTACTTCAGTCTGTATAATAGGCTCCAGTTTCATCCATCTCATTAGAACTGATTCAAATGTATTCTTTTTAATGGCTGAGTAATACTCCATTGTGTATATGTACCAGTGCTTTCTTATCCATTCATCTGCTGATGGACATCTAGGTTGCTTCCATGTCCTGGCTATTATAAACAGTGCTATAATGAACATTGGGGTACACATGTCTCTTTCAATTCTGGTTTCCTCGGTGTGTATGCCCAGCACTGGGATTGCTGGGTCATATGGTAGTTTTTTAAGGAATCTCCACACTGTTCCCCATAGTGGCTGTACTAGTTTGCATTCCCACCAACAGTGTAAGAGGGTTCCCTTTTCTCTACACCCTCTCCAGCATTTATTGCTTGTAGACTTTTGGATCGCAGCCACTCTGACTGGCGTGAAATGGTACCTCATTGTGGTTTTGATTTGCATTTCTCTGATAATGAGTGATGTTGAGCATCTTTTCATGTGTTTGTTAGCCATCTGTATGTCTTCTTTGGAGAATTGTCTATTTAGTTCTTTGGCCCATTTTTTGATTGGGTCATTTATTTTTCTGGAACTGAGCTGCAGGAGTTGCTTGTATATTTTTGAGATTAGTTGTTTGTCAGTTGCTTCATTTGCTATTATTTTCTCCCATTCTGAAGGCTGTCTTTTCACCTTGCTTATAGTTTCCTTTGTTGTGCAGAAGCTTTTAAGTTTAATTAGGTCCTATTTATTTTTGCTTTTATTTCCAATATTCTGGGAGGTGGGTCATAGAGGATCCTGCTGTGATTTATGTCAGAGAGTGTTTTGCCTATGTTCTCCTCTCGGAGTTTTATAGTTTCTGGTCTTACGTTTAGATCTTTAATCCATTTTGAGTTTATTTTTGTGTATGGTGTTAGAAAGTGTTCTAGTTTCATTCTTTTACAAGTGGTTGCCCAGTTTTCCCAGCACCACTTGTTAAAGAGATTGTCTTTTCTCCATTGTATATTCTTGCCTCCTTTGTCAAAGATAAGGTGTCCATAGGTGTGTGGATTTATCTCTGGGCTTTCTATTTTGTTCCATTGATCTATATTTCTGTCTTGTGCTAGTACCATACTGTCTTGATGACTGTGGCTTTGTAGTAGAGCCTGAAGTCAGGCAGGTTGATTCCTCCAGTTCCATTCTTCTTTCTCAAGATTGCTTGGGCTATTCGAGGTTTTTTGTATTTCCATACAAATTGTGAAATTATTTGTTCCAGCTCTGTGAAGAATACCATTGGTAACTTGATAGGGATTGCATTGAATCTATAGATTGCTTTGGGTAGTATACTCATTTTCACTATATTTATTCTTCTGATTCATGAATATGGTACATTTCTCCATCTATTAGTGTCCTCTCTGATTTCTTTCACCAGAGTTTTATAGTTTTCTGTATATAGGTCTTTAGTTTCTTTAGGTAGATATATTCCTAAGTATTTTGTTATTTTCGTTGCAGTGGTGAATGGAATTGTTTCCTTAATTTCTCTTTCTATTTTCTCATTATTAGTGTATAGGAATGCAAGGGGTTTCTGTGTGTTGATTTTATGTCCTGCAACTTTACTATATTCATTGATTAGCTCTAGTAATTTTCTGGTGGAGTCTTTAGGGTTTTCTATGTAGAGGATCATGTCATCTGCAAACAGTGAGAGTTTTACTTCTTCTTTTCCAATTTGAATTCCTTTTATTTCTTTTTCTGCTCTGATTGCTGTGGCCAAAACTTCCAAAACTATGTTGAATAGTAGTGGTGAAACCGGGCATCTTTGTCTTGTTCCTGACTTTAGGGGAAATGCTTTCAATTTTTCACCATTGAGGATAATGTTTGCTGTGGGTTTTCATATATAGCATTTATTATGTTGAGGTATGTTCCTTCTATTCCTGCTTTCCGGAAAGTTTTTATCATAAATGGATGTTGAATTTTGTCAAAGGCTTTCTCTACATCTATTGAGATAATCATATGGCTTTTATTTTTCAATTTGTTAATGTGGTGTATTACATTGATTGATTTGCAGATATTGAAGAATCCTTGCATCCCTGGGATAAAGCCCACTTGGTCATGGTGTATGATCTTTTTAATGTGTTGTTGGATTAGAGAAGAGATAATGCCTAACTGTCTAAAACTCTTTCAAAAAATTGCAGAGGAAGGAACACTTCCAAACTCTTTCTATGAGGCCACCATCACCCTGATACCAAACCCAGACAAAGACAACAGAAAAAAAGAAAACTACAGGCCAATATCACTGATGATCATAGATGCAAAAATCCTCAACAAAATTTTAGCAAACAGAATTCAGCAATACATCAAAAAGCTCATGCACCATGATCAAGTTAGTTTTATTCCAGTAATGGAAGGATTCTTCAATATAAGCAGATCAATCAATGTGATACACCATATTACAAATTGAAAGATAAAACCATATCATCTCAATAGATGCAGAAAAAGCCTTTGACCAAATTCAGCACCAATTTATGACTAAAACTCTTCAAAAAATGGGCATAGAAGGAACTTACCTTAACATAGTAAAGGCCATATATGATAAGCCTACAGCAAACATTATTCTCAATGGTGAAAACCTGAAAGCATTTCCCCTGACATTAGGAGCAAGACAAGGATGTCCACTTTCACTACTATTATTCAACATAGTTCTGGAAGTCCTAGCTACAGAAATCAGAGAAGAAAAAGAAATAAAACAAATCTAGATTAGAAAAGAAGAAGTAAAGCTCTCAATGTTTGCAGGTGACATGACACTGTACATAGAAAACCCTAAAGATAGTATCAGAAAATTATTAGAGCTAATCAGTGAATTTAGCAAAGTTGCAGGATACAAAATCAATACACAGAAATCACTTGCATTTCTATACACTAACAATGAAGAATCAGAAAGAGAAATTAAGGAATCAATCCCATTCACCATTGCAACAAAAAAAATAAAATATCTAGGAATAAACTTACCTAAGGAGACAAAAGAACTGTACACAGAAAATTATAAGACACCAATGAAAGAAATAAAAGATGACATAAATAGATGGAGAGATATTCCATGTTCCTGGGTAGTAAGGATCAATATTGTGAAAATGACTATACTACCAAATACAATCTACAGATTCAATGTGATCCTTATCAAATTACCAATGGCAATTTTCACAGAACTAGAACAAAAAATTTCACAGTTCATATGGAAACACAAAGGACCCTAAATAGCCAAAGCAGTCTTGAGAAAGAAGAATTGAGCTGGAGGAATCAACCTTTTTGACTTCAGATTATACTACAAAGCTACAGTCATCAAGACAGTATGGTACTGGCACAAAAACAGAATTATAGACCAATGGAACAAGATAGAAAGCGCAGAAATAAACCCATGCACCTATGGGTACCTTATTTTTGACAAAGGAGGCAAGAATATACAATGGGGCAAAGACAGCCTCTTCAATAAATGGTGCTGGGAAAACTGGACAGCTACATGTAAAATAATGAAATTAGAACAATTCTTAACACCATACACAAGATAAACTCAAAATGGATTAAAGACCTAAATATAAGGCCAGAAACTATAAAACGCTTAGAGGGAAACATAGGCAGAACACTCAATGACATAAATCAAAGCAACATCCTCTATGACCCACCTCCTAGAGTAACAAAAATAAAAACAAAAGTAAACAAGTGGAACCTGATTAAACTTAAAAGCTTTTGCATAGCAAAGGAAACTATAAGCAAGGTGAAAAGACATCCCTCAGAATGGGAGAAAATAATAGCAAATGAAACAACTGACAAAGGATTAATTTCCAAAATATACAAGCAGCTCATACACTCAATGCCAGAAAAACAAACAATCCAATCAAAAAGTGGGAAAAAGACCTAAACAAGACATTTCTCCAAAGAAGACATACATATGGCTAACAAACACATGAAAAGATGCTCAACATCGCTCATTATTAGAGAAATGCAAAGCAAAGCTACAATGAGACATCACTTCTCATCAGTCAGAATGGCCACTATCAAAAAGTCTGCAAACAATAAATGCTGAAGAGGGTGTGGAGAAAAGGGAACCTTCTTGCACTGTTGGTGGGAATGTAAATTGATACAGCCACTATGGAAGACAGTATGGAGATTCCTTAAAAAACTAGGAATAAAACTACCATATGACCCAGCAATCCCACTTCTTGGCATATACCCTGAGGAAACCAAAATTGAAAAAGACACATGTATCCCATTGTTCATTGCAGCACTATTTACAATAGCTAGAACACGGAAGCAACCTAGATGTCCATCAACAGAAGAATGGATAAAGAAGTTCTGGTGCATATACACAATGGAATATTACTCAGCCATAAAAAGAATGCATTTGAGTCAGTTCTGATGAGGTGGATAAATCTAGAACCTATAATACAGAGTGAAGTAAGTCAGAAAGAGAAAGGTAAATATCATATTCTAATGCATATATACGGAATCTAGAAAAATGGTACTGAAGAACTTATTTACAGGGTAGCAATGCAGAAACAGACAGAGAACAGACTTATGGACATGGGGAAAGGGAAGGAGAGGGTGAGACGTATGGAGAGAGTAACATGGAAACTTACATTACCATATGTAAAATAGATAGCCAAGAGGAATTTGCCTTATGGCTCAGGAAACTCAAACAGGGGCTCTGTATCAACCTAGAGTGATGAGATAAGGCAGGAGATGGGAGGGAGGTTCAAAAGGGAGGGGATATATGTATACTTATGGTTGACGTTTGACAGAAAATAACAAAATTCTGTAAAGCAATTATCCTTCAATAAAAATATAAATAAAAAAAATGACTTTGGGAGGGAAAAAACCCCACTCTCTGGAGGAGTTGGAGCAGTCGGTTCAGGTGAGGAAGAGGACAGTGATACATTTGTTAACAAACTAAGTTCTGTCTGTATAAGCACTTGAAATATATTCTGGTATGAGTATGAACCTGTAGGTGAGCCCTCGTGCCCATTATGGGAAGTGCCTGTGCTTCCACTGAGGACACACCATCACTCGGACGCTGGACCAGCTCACTTCTTAGCTGGGCCGGTGGCTTCTTGCTGCCCTCGGGGAACGTCACAGTCTGGGAGGCCACCTGCTCCTCTTGTGCTGACAGCAGCGCTCGCTCTGTGGGCACCATGGACCCCAGGGAACACTTACCAAAGCTATGGGTCTGCTCTCGAGAAGAAGACATATATGATTCCACTTTGGTAGTGAGACCTTTTGGGAAGAAGGATCTGCCTTTAGTTGCTTTGCCCTTTAAAGCAGATCAGAAAGTTAATGGACCTCTGCCTTTGTTGTTGTCAGAAAGGGTCCACTGTGTGTGTATATTTATGTGTATAACCATGTGCCAGAGAACTTTCCAAATACTTTCCCACAGACTGACCCATTTATTCTTCACAACTACCCTACATAGTAGGTACTTAATTTTTTTAAATGAAGTATCAGTGATTTGCAATATTATGTCAGTTTCAAATGTACAACAAGGGCTTCCCTGGTGATTCACATAGTAAAGAATCTGCCTGCAAAGCAGGAGACCTGGGTTTGAGCCCTGGGTTGGGAAGATCCCCTGGAGAAGGGAATTGCAACTCACTTCAGTATTCTTGCCTGGAGAATCCCATGGACAGAGGAGTCTGGCAGGCTACAGTCCATAGGGTTGCAGAGTTGGACACAACTGAGTGACTAAGCACAGCACAGCACAGCATATACCCTGTGCTGTATATCACACTCTCATATCTTGTTTATTTTATACCTAGTAGCTGACACCTCTTAAACCTCCTACTCCTATCTTGCCCTTCCTTCACCTCTTTCCCTGTTTGGTAACCACTAGCTTGTTTCTGTGTCTATGAGACTGTTTCTGTTTTAGACATTCATGTGTTTCATTTCTTAGATTCCACATATAAGTGATATTATATGGTATCTCTCTTTCTCTGTCTGACTTGCTTTACTAAGCATACGTACACTCCAGGTCTATCCAAGATGTTGCAAATGGCAAAATTTCTTTTTTTATGGTAGAATACCATTTCATTGTATACCATTCATATACACACACAAACACACACCACAACTTCTCTTTATTCATTCACTTGTTGATAGCTACTTAGGTTGTTTCCACATCCTGGCTATTACAAATAATGCTGCTATGAAAATTGGGGTGCATATATTTTTTCTTTAAATTTTGAATTTTTTATTGGAGTATAGTCAATTAACAATGTTGTGATGGTTTCAGGTGAACAGTAAAGGGACTCAGCCATACATACACGTATATCCATTCACCCCAAACTCCTCTCCAATCCAGGCTGCCACATAACACTGAGCAGAGTTCCCTGTGTGATACAGTAGCACATCATCTTTTTGAATTAGTGTTTTCATTTTCTTCAGGTTTATACTCAGCGCTGGAATTTCTGGATCATCTGGCAGTTGTTTTTAAGGAATCTCCATATTGTTCTCCATAGTGGCTGTGCTAATTTACAACCCCACTAATAGTGTACAAGGGGTCCTTTTTTTCTCATCCTCACCAACATTTATTATTTGGTGTCTTTTTGACAATAGACCTTCTGACAGGTGTGAGGTGATGTCTCATAGTGGGTTTGATATACATTTCTCTGAGGATTAGTGATGTTCAGCATCTTTTCATGTGCCTGCTGAATGCCCTCTGATTACTGAAAAGATATTTACCCTAGAGAGTGAGCCACCTCAGAGGACCCATTTTGGGATATCTGTTGTTCTCTAGGGCAGAGCTCCTGGAACTAATGTATTTGTATCACATAAGACTATCTCCCCATCCCCAAAGATGACTGGAAGAGGGCCCTAACCTGAGCTAGTTGTCACTGTCTTTCTCCCAGGAATTTGGAAGTTGCTGGAGCAAGACATATAAACATGAAGGCTGGAGTAGCAGTGGCCGTACTCTGCCATAAGGGCCAGGGAAATAGAAAAAATAACATTCTGCAGAGATGAGAAGAGAAACAACCCTAATGACTATTCATTTCGTAGTAATAGTCCCTCCTGAGGTTTCACAGAATCATCCCTTTGGATTGGAATGTTTTTGTGTTCCTATAAAAGCCTGCTTATCCAAGCACATAATCTATAAGGAGTGAGAAACACCACTGGAAATACGATAAGATGGAGAAAATTCTGATAACCTGAACTTCTCAAACAGAGTGTGTGTGCCTGCTAAATTGCAAGAGTATTACACATAGTTGGAAGCAATACTTTGATTAGCAGGTAGGGGGAAGACTCCATCAAAGGGTTTCCTTAAGCAATATTGTCACATCAAACTGATTATAAGATTTATAAGAGGAAGAGGGATAAGGGTTTCCTGTTAACTGGAGGGTTTTTATTTTCCCCAGTGGGGATGAAACTTATGGGGCCAAAAGTTGGGTTCCTTTAGACAACAGGACAGAGATAGACCAAAGTTTCTACTAAAAAGAGTTGAACCAACATTCCAAGAATATTCAGAGAATACATTTTAAAAGATACCAAATTGTTGTATCTAAGAATGGCTGTCCTATCTTAAGAACTCTCCCACTATCTTTGTATAAACCATTCCAAGTTGACTTTTGTTGTTTCCAGCCCACAGGACCTTAATACAGCTACTTTTTCTGCTTCAATAGAAGATAGGGTCAGTGGGAAGTCAGAAGAAACTATTCAGCTTCCTAAATATACAAGATGATACAGGAACATGGAGCTGGACACCAGTGAAGATGCTGAAACCCAAGAGCCTGGTCACTTGAGAACTCAGTAAAAGAATGCAAGATTGCTCCAACAGAGAGCATCACTTCCTCATGGCCAGGGATGGGACTGCAGATGGTGATGCCCGAGCTGGGGGCTCATAGTCTGTATACCAACAATGAGCACACAAGTGGAGCTCATATGTTTTTCTATGTAAAACATGAAAGTAGAAATGGCAGCAGAAATCACAAAGTAACCCTGTTTCTAGTCTTTCTCAATTTCTCATTCCTCTTCAGTCCAGCTCTGCTCCTGCCTCAAATAACCCCTTTCATCATCAGCCAGATGGAACTTACTGATTCTATAGGGCAACAGATTTCAAATCTGCCTTATTATCAGAAGTATGTGGGCAGCTTAAAAAAGATGTAGATTCAGAAAGAATTAAAAAAAAAAAAAAAGACAAAAGAGATGTAGATTGCCAGCTTCCATTCCCTTCCAAAGATTCTAATTCATTAAGTCCCAATGAGAGCCCAAGAATCTTTATTTTAAAGAAACTTCCCAGGGAATTCTGACTTGTGGCTGAGGTTAGGAATTACTGCTCTGGGGAACAAACTCTCTCAGTCCTCAAGCATTTCCTCAGATCCCCGTGTTGTCTTCCTATATGTGAGCTAGTTCTACCCTGATAATTCTCACTCCCTTTAAAACTTTTTCCACAATGGAAGCCACACCTCCCAAACTCTTCCCAGAGTCAATAAAAGAGGCTAGTAGACACCCCACTCACCACTGATTCTCTACCCATGGCCACAAATAACGTTACTCCCTATTGCTGCTGCTGCTAAGTCACTTCAGTCGTGTCCGACTCTGTGCGACCCCATAGATGGTAGCCCACCAGGCTCCCCGTCCCTGGGATTTTCCAGGCAAGAACACTGGAGTGGGTTGCCATTTCCCTCTCCAATACATGAAAGTGAAAAGTGAAAGTGAAGTCACTCAGTCATGTCTGACTCTTAGGGACCCCATGGACTGCAGTCTACCAGATTAAACACCCTCTAATATCTACTGAGGCCCTACTATGGCAAGTGGGTGTCTCCCGCCTACCCACTGCATTGTAAAGTGAGATTTAATGCCTCACCTACCTTCAGCGAGCCCACCCACTCAGCAGAAGAGGTCTGTGGGGGACAGTGAGGCCAGTAAACTTCAAAAGAAACCCACCCACAGAAGCTCTCTAAACTAACCTAGTCTTGCTTCCATAAACCACCAGATATTTGGGGAAAAGTAACAGCATGAAAGAAAAGCACTAGGATTAAAGCTGAATGGCCAACCTTGGATGAAGCAGAAACAATAGAGAAAATAAAAGGCAATTTGACTCTTTTTTTTCCCTCCTTGGGTCAAGGAATTTTTCTTCTATTATTTCTTTTAAAAATGTCTCCCTTTTAAGTTCTTTTGCATATCTCTTTCTCCAAAACCCTACTTAATCGGATACCCTCTTGGTAGATCTTTCCATGCCTTGTTGTCCTCTCTATTATCATGAATATTTTTTTGCTTCCTGTTTTGGCTGCCAAAAAGTAGTTGGAAAGTGAATGGCATACTCAAGCAACTGAAAGGACAGTGTGACTGGAACACAAAGAGTGAGACAGAGTGAGGTCCCGGATGAGGCTGTGTAGGGAGGTGGGACTTGACTGTGCAATATTTTATAGGCCACATAGTCAATTTTGGTCAACCTTTGTCCTAAGAGCAAGTGAAGCCTCTAAAGTGTTGTTAATCTAGCAGGGAGATGGGTGTGGTGATGGTAGGATCAGATTTGCATTTTGAAATCGATTACTGTGGCTGCAGTATGGAGCCTGGGTTAGAAGGATCATGGGTGGATGGAGGGAGATTAGTAGGATGGCTTGGCCAAACAGATTGGTGGTAAAGAAGGAAAGAAGTGGATCGGTTAGAGAAAAAACACAAAGAGCCAAAAGTCATACAAAACAGAAAAGTACAAATTACATTAAGATATAAATTTTCATCCATCAGATTGGTAAAATTTTTAAAACGTTGGAAATCTATGTAAAGTTGGTAAAAAGGGGGACTCTCATATATTGTTGGTAGAGACAGTTTGATGGTAATTTAGCAGTATCCAGATGAGCATGTCTGTCGATTTAAGTCCATATCTAAAATCTATCCTGTAAGAGTATTACCCTTTATGCATAAAGATATATATTCCAGGATGTTTACTGTAGCATTTGTTTGCAATAGCCAAAAATGGAAACAATTAAATGTCCATCAGCAATGGACAAGAATGAGGTAATAGTAAATACAACAATTCAAAAGAATGAAGTGACCCTTATGTACTCAGATGGGGGAAAAGTCAATAACATATTGATAAGTAGGAAAAAAAACAAGTTTCATACAAAATATGTCTTGTTTATTATAAAGAAAGCACAAACCTCGTGTGTTTGTAAAATAAATATATCTTTGAGCATGCATAGTAAAACATCTGGGATGATACATATCAATCAGTGTGTGGGCTCTATCTTCTGAACAAAATTGGAAACTAGGTTTTCTGTTGAGAATCAAGGTGGCTGTTCTGAACATTTTCCATTCGAGGAGAATGGTTCTGGCTGGAATTGTGTTGGGAATAGGAAATGCAGCTGACACTACATTGACAAAACTTAGTGAAGGCTCAAAATGGAAACTGAGCCAATGGTCAGGGTCATCTCATTTTCCCCAGTAACTCACGATGTAGAGGAGGAAGGAAGAGCCACAGAGTGGGCATTTGCTATGACTCAGGCTGCTAAGTGCTTCACACTAAACCAGTTAATCAAAACCTCCCAGACACAAGACAATCTACAGAATGGGAGAAAATATTTGCAAACAATGCAACCAGTAAGGGCTTAACTTTCAAGATGTACAAAGAACTCATACAACTCAACAACAACATAAAAAAACCTATCCAAAAATAGGTAGAAGACCTAAATAGACATTTCTCCAAAAAAGAAATACAGATGGCCAATAAACACAGGAAAAGGTACTCAACATCCCTAATTACTAGAGAAATGCAAATCAAAATTACAGTGAGGAACTACCTCACACCAGTCAGAATGAACATCATTAAAGAGTCTTAAAACAAATGCTAGAGAGGGTGTGGGGAAAAGGGAGCCCCCTGCCCTGCTAGTGGGAATGTACGTTGGTGCAGCCACTGTGGAAAACAGTATGGAGGTTCCTCAGAAAACTGACAAGAGTTACCATATGATCCAGCAATCCCACTTCGGGGTATATACTGGACAAACTAAAAATAAAAAGGACACAAGCACCCCGATGTTCATAGCATCACTATTCACACAGCCAGACATGGAAACAACCCGTGTCCATCAGCAGAGGAATGGATGAATCTAGTAGACATACATTTGGAATACTACTCGGCCACAAAAAGGATGGAATACATGGATGCAACTAGACATTATCATACTCAGTGAAATCAGAAAAGAAAGACAAATACCATGTGGTATCACTTATGAGTGGGATCTAAGCAATGACACAAATGAACCTACCTATGAAGCAGAAACAGAATCACTGACAGAACAGACTGGTGGTTGCCAAGGGAGGGGGGTTAGGGAGGGACTGAGTGGGAGGCTGATATTAGCAGACGTAAGCTTCTATATATAGGATGGATAAACAAATTCCTAATGTGTAGCACAGAACTACATTCAATATCCTACGATAAACTATAATGGAGAAGAATATTAAAAAAGAAGATGTAAATATGTATAACTAAATCACTTGGCTGTAGAGCAGAAATTAACACACACTTGTGTCAATCAACTACACTTCAATTAAAAAACAACTTCCCAACCATAATTTGACACGGACAGTAATACCCCAGTCTGAAGATCAGGAGCTCAGAAAGTTCAAAGTTACACCAAGAGGAGGGTGGCAGAACTCCAGATTCCACTGGTGGCCCTCTCGGCTCTCTCCTCACTTCCTCTGGCTGCAGCACGTTTCTCTAGGGTGGTGGAGCCGCCAGAAGGAAGGCATCTATGTCTCCGAGTGATCTCAGGGAGCAGAGCTCTTCTACCCTCTAAACCATCTACCAGTTCAGACTTTTATACAAGACAGAAGCATTCTTCTTGTGTAAGCCCCTCAACAAGATAAACGTTTACTTTATTCTCTGCCAACCCACTGTCCCAACGTCCTAATCAAACAGTTTCTAAACAGAGGAATAAATTTAGAATAATTGAAAACACTAGGATCCAGATTTAATCTGTAAATTAAAGGGAACTGATGAATTTTGAAAACTCAGCGTGGCCATGGGACTGGAAAAGGTCAGTTTTCAACCCAATCCCAAAGAAGGGCAATGCCAAAGAATGTTTAAACTATTGTACAATTGTGTTCATTTCACATGCTAGGAAGGTTATGCTCAAAATCCTTCAAGCTAGTCTTTAGCAGTCTGTGAACTGAGAACTTCCAGATGTACAGGCTGGGTTTCAAAAAGGCAGAGGACCAGAGATCAAATTGCCAACATTTGCTGGAACATACAGAAACCAAGGGAATTCCAGAAAAACTTCTACTTTTGCTTCCCTGATAGCTCAGACAGTAAAGAATCTTCCTGCAATGCAAGAGACATGACTTCGATCCCTGGGTCAGGAAGATCCTGGAGAAGGGAATGGCAACCCACTCCAGTATTCTTGCCTGGAAAACCCCACAGGCAGAGAAGCCTGGCAAGCTACAGGCCATGGGGGTTGCAAAGAGTTGCACATGACCGAGTGACTAACACTTCTACTTCTTCTTTGCTTTATCAACTATGCTAAAGCCTTTGATTGTGTGGATCACAAAAACTTGTGGGAAATTCCAAGAAGAGAAGGGAATACCATACCACCTTACCTGTCTCCTGAGAAGCCTGTATGCGAGTCAAGAAGTAACAGAACAGGACATGGAACAACGGACTGGTTCCAAATTGGGAAAGGAGGATGTCAAGGATGTATATGTCACCCTGCTTCTTTAACTTTTACATGGAGTCCATCATCCAAAATGCCGGGCTGGATGAAGTACAAGCGGGAATCAACATTGCTGGGAGACACATCAACAACCTCAGATATGCAGATGATACCACTCCACTCTAATGGCAGAAAGTGAAGAGAGACTGAAAAGCCTCCTGATAAGGATGAGAGAGCAGAGTGAAAAAGCTGGCTTGAAACTCAACATTCAAAAGCCTAATAAGATCATGGCGTCCAGTCTCTTCATGCCAAAAGAAGGGGATAAAGGGGAAGCAGTGACAGATTTTCTTTTCTCAGGCTTCCAAACCACTGTGGATGATGACTGCAGCCATGAAATTTAAAGATGCTTTCTTCTTTGAAGGAAAGCTATGACAAACCTAGACAGCATATTAAGAAGTGGAAACATCATCTTGCCAACAAAAGTCTGTACAGTCAAAGCTATGTTTTTTCCAGTAGTCATGTACCGATGTGAGAACTGGACCATAAAGCAGGCTGAGCACCGAAGAACTGATGCTTTCTAATTGCGATATATTCAAGAGAAGACTCTTTTGAGTCCCTTGGATAGCAAGGAGATCAAACCAATCAATCCTAAAGGAAATCAAGGTGATGAGATGGTTAGAAAGAATCACCGACTCAATGGACATAAATTTGAGCAAACTTTGGGAGATGCTGAAGGACAGGGTTTCCCTACAGACTGCATGCTGCAGTCCATGGGGTTGCAAAGAGTCAGACACGCCTTAGTGATGGAACAGCAACAGCATAACATACACTACTGAGAATGGCACTGTAAGAAGTTATAATTGAGTATGAACTGTGCATTATGAGAGGTGGTGTATGGGAGGGATGAGCCATTCCCAGACATCATAGTGCTTATCTGAGGTGGGAGAGGTTGTGTGCTGCCCTAGGGTGGGGCCAGTACCTCTTTTTGTCATCACAGCCGGACTCAGAACTGTTGGGGTGCTGACAAATTATGTGATGCTGCTGCATCCTCACAATGCGACCCAGGCAACGTCCAGGACACTGAAACGAAAGCACAGTGCAGTATAAACAACCTTGTGTAAACTTCCCTGTCGGTCTACTGGTTAAGACTCTGTGCTCCCAATGCAGGGGGCACAGGTTCGATCCCTGGGTGGGGAACTAAGATCCCGCATGCGGTGAAGCATGGCAAAAATAAATAAAGACTGATACTAAAAAATTAAAATAAAACAATCTTGTGAGCTCATGCGTGCTATGGCGGCATTGCCAGAGACCAGCTACAGGGGTGAGCTGGCCAAAGGAAAGTTGCTGTTCAGTTGCTCAATTGTTTCCGATTCTTTGTGACCCCATGAACTGCAGCAGGCCAGACTTCCCTGTACTTCACCATCTCCCAGAGTTTGCTCAAACTCTTGTCCATTGAGTTGGTGATACCATCCAATCATCTCATCCTATGTTGCACCGTTCTTCTCCTCCTGCCCTCAGTGTTTTCCAGTATCAGTGTCTTTTCCAATGAATCGGCTCTCTCCATTAGTGGCCAATGAATTGGAGCTTCAGCCTCAGCATCAGTCCTTCCAGCGAATATTCAGAGAAGGTAGGGAGGAGGGAAGCCCAGCTGTAAGGATCAGATTGCCCTCCTTCAGAGCCAGACAGCTTCCTAAGTTTCCTTTCATCCTCTTTTCCTCCTCAGAAACTGAGACCACCCCTGGGGAGAAGGAGTGAAAAGCACAGGGCCAACCCCTAATTGAGCAGGTTAAGGTTCAGAAATCACTGTGCGTAAAAGCATAAGCTACAGCCAAGTTTGGGTTTTCCTGCTTAGAGCAAAAATGGAGGCTTGTGTGTAGGGGTGAGCTGAATTACAGGAAAAAAATTAACATTCGGCTCTTAAACTTTTCTGTACTAATAACACATATCAATTTTTTCTTGTCATTTGTTTTATGCTTGAAAAGGTCTTTCCCATCCTGGTAGTTCTATTCCAATTTAATGACTACACTGAAGCACTTTAATCCAGGCAGAATTTATTCTGTTGTATGCGGTGAGTTTGGGCTCTCATTTTATTTATTCCTCTTTAATTAGTTGACCACTTTCTGTCTTATACAATTGTTTTTTATAATTTTCCAACAACATTATTGAGATACAATTCACGTAGCCTAAAAGTCACTGTTCAGTGTATACAGTTTGCAGTAAGTCCCTTACATATGAACCTTCAAGTTGAGAACTTTCAAAGATGCGAGTGTGCCCCTGTATGTCAGCTATTGTAACTGTACTACTGTAGTTTTTCAAGGTCCTGTAATGTAAGATGAAGAATGTTTTATTCTGTGTTTGCTTTTTATGCATTATTTGTGTGGAAAGTATCATAAACCTATTACAGTGCAGAACTCTATAGCCAATTGTGTTTGTTGGGTAACTAGGCTAACTTTGTTGGACTTACAAACAGGCCTAGAAACAAGTTCCTTTTCACGTATATGCTTTTAAAATATTTTTTCCCATTCTGTGGGCTGTCCACTTTCTTGGTCACATCCCTTGTAGCAACAAAACTTTAAGTTTTCATGTAGTCCCATTCATCTATTTTTGTTGTTTTTCATGTCATATCTAAGAAACCATCTCCTAATCCAAAGCATGAAGATGTATGGCTACAGAGTTCCTTTCAAAGGCTTTATTGCTCTAGCTCTTAAATTTAGGTCTCTGATAAATTTTGAGTTAATGCTTTGTAATACCACTTCATGGGAAATAGATGGGGAAACAGTGGAAAGAGTGTCAGACTTTATTTTTCTGGGCTCCAAAATCACTACAGATGGTGACTGCAGCCATGAAAATAAAAGACGCTTACTCCTTGGAAGGAAAGTTATGACCAATCTAGATAGCATATTCAAAAGCAGAGACATTACTTTGCCAACAAAGGTTCGTCTAGTCAAGGCTATGGTTTTTCCTGTGGTCATGTATGGATGTGAGAGTTGGACTGTGAAGAAGGCTGAGCACCGAAGAATTGATGCTTTTGAACTGTGGTGTTGGAGAAGACTCTTGAGAGTCCCTTGGACTGCAAGAAGATCCAACCAGTCCATTGTGAAGGAGATCAGCCCTGGGATTTCTTTGGAGGGAATGATGCTAAAGCTGAAACTTCAGTACTTTGGCCACCTCATGCGAAGAGTTGACTCATTGGAAAAGACTCTGATACTGGGAGGGATTGGGGGCAGGAGGAGAAGGGGATGACAGAGGATGAGATGGCCGGATGGCATCACTGACTCGATGGACGTGAGTCTGAGTGAACTCCGGGAGTTGGTGATGGACAGGGAGGCCTGGCATGCTGCAATTCATGGGATCGAAAAGAGTCAGACACGACTGAGCGACTGATCTGATCTGATCTGATCTGAATACCTTATATGCTAGGAGTCCAAGTTCATTCTTTTGCATTTGCATATTCAGTTGTTCTTCGCCAATGAGGAAGCAATTGTTCTTCTCTCATTGAATTGGTATTGTCACTCTTGTAGAAAATCACCTGACATAGATACATGGATTTGTCTCTAGACTTCAAATTCAATTTCATCAATCTATGTGTCTATGCTAGGTTAGCACCATGTTGCTGTTCAGTCAGTAAGTCACATCCGACTCTTTGCAATCCCATGGACAGTGTGCACTGCAGCCTGCCAGATACCTCTGTCTGTGAGATTTCCCAGGCAAGAATACTGGAGTGACTATTTGATGCAGGGATCAAACCTGCGTCTCCTGCATTAGCAGGTGGGTCCTTTAGTGCTGAGCCACCAAGGAAGCCCATGTTAGTACTGCACTGTCTTATTATTGTAGTAAGTTTTGAAATTGACATGTCTGAGCCCTCTAACTTTGTTCTTTCTCTAGATTGCTTTGGCTATCTTGGGTCGTTTATATTTCCATATAAATTTTAGGATCAGCTTGCCAATTTCTGCAAAGAAGCTGGGGTTTTGATGGGGATTATGTTGAATCTGTAGATCAATTTACTGTCATGTGTATAATATTATGTTTTTTGATCCATAAATATACAACGTCTTTTCATTTATTTAGGTCTTCTTTAACAGTCCTTAGGCTTCCCTGGTGGCTCAGACGGTAAAGAATCTACCTACCGTGCAGAAGACCTGGGTTCGATGCTCAGGTCAGGAAGATTCCCTGGAGAAGAGAATGGCTACCCACTCCAGTATTCATGCCTGGAGGATGCCATGGGTACAGGAGCCTAGAGGCGTACAGGAGCCTAGAGGGCTACAGTCTATGGGGTCACAAAGTGTTGGACACAATGAAGCAATGAACACATTCTTTAATGTCCTTAAAAAAAGTTACTGTAGTTTTATAGTGTTCATTTTTTAAAAACTCTTCTTCCCTCTATGACTAACTGCTTTTGGGTTTAAACTCATTTTGAATGGGTGTGTTTCTGCACTTTTCTTACACTGCATGACTTCAGTGTGTTCTGCACTGATGCTGCACTGTTTTACTTACAGCAGTTTTGCAGGACACTCCGACATCAGGTTAGGAAACTCTTTCTATCCTCCTATCGATTTGTTTTTCTAAAAATCTCTTGTCCTCACTCACTCTCCCATGTGAATGTCAAAATCATATGAGGTCTGAGAAAAGAATTCTACAGTAATTTGAATTGGAAGTACGTGTTCTGATTCATTTAAGGGAATGGGCTCCTTTATAGCACTCAGAGTACCTTTACTTATCCAAATTTTCTGTTATGTGTTTCAACAATATGTTGTATTTTTCTTTATGGGTCAGGCAAGGATTAATTTTATGTGTCACTTCTCATCCATACCTGACGAAGTGATAGTTTAATGAGGTTTTGAACTTGGAACTGTTGTTTGAATGGTTTAAGAATTCTGAGGATGTTGATGTTAAAGAACCAAATTAGAACATTTCCTAACACTATATACAAAGATAAACTCAAAATGGATTCAAGACCTAAATGTAAGGTCAGAAACTATAAAACTCTTAGAGGAAAGCATAGGCAGAACACTCGATGACATAAATCAAAGCAACAACCTCTATGACCCACCTCCTAGAGTAATGGAGATTAAAAAAAAAAATAAACAAGTGGGATCTGATTAAACTTAAAAGGTTTTGCACAGCAAAGGAAACTATAAGCAAGGTGAAAAGACAACCCTCAGAATGGGAGAAAATAATAGCAGATGAAACAACTGAAAAACGATTAATTTCCAAAATATACAAGCAGCTCATACAACTCACTACCAGAAAAACAAACAACCAAATCAAAAAGTGGGGCAAAAGACCTACACAAGACATTTCTCTAAAGAAGACATGCAGATGGCTAACAAACATGTGAAAAGAGGCTCGATATTGATTATTATTAGAGAAATGCAAATCAAAACTGGTGAGACTATCACCTCACACCAGTCAGAATGACCATTATCAAAAAGTATGCAAACAACAAATGCTGAAGAGGGTGTGGAGAAAAGGGAATCCTCTTGCACTGTTGGTGGGAATGTAAATTGATACAGCCACTATGGAAGATGGTATGGAAGTTCCTTACAAACTAGGAATAAAACCACCATATGACCCAGCAATCCCACTTCTAGGCATATACCCTGAGGAAACCAAAACTGAAAAAGACACATGTTTCCCAGTGTTCACTGCAGCGCTATTTACAATAGCTAGAACACTGAAGCAACCTAGATGTCCATCAACAGTAGAATGGCTAAAGAAGTTGTGGTACATATACACAATGGAATATTCAGTTCAGTTTAGTTCAGTCGCTCAGTCATGTCCTACTCTTTGGGACCCCATGAATTGCAGCACGCCAGGCCTCCCTGTCCATCACCAACTCTCAGAGTTCACTCAAACTCATGTCCATTGAGTCGGTGATGCCATCCAGCCATCTCATCCTCTGTTGTCCCCTTCCCCTCCTTCCCCCAATCCTTCCCAGCATCAGAGTCTTTTCCAATGAGTCAATTCTCTGCATGAGGTGGCCAAAGTACTGGAGTTTCAGCTTTAGCATCATTCCTTCCAAAGAACACCCAGGACTGATCTCCTTTAGGATGAACTGGTTGGATCTCCTTGCAGTCCAAGGGACTCTCAAGAGTCTTCTCCAACACCACAGTTCAAAAGCATCAATTCTTCGGTGCTCAGCCTTCTTCACAGTCCAACTCTCACATCCATACATGACTATTGGAAAAACAGCTACTCAGCCCTAAAAGGAACACATTTGCATCTGCCCTAATGAGGTGGATAAACCTAGAGCCTATTATACAGAATGAAGTAAGTCAGAAAGAGAAAGATAAATATCATATTCTTAAGCATATATATGGAATCTAGGAAAATGGTACTGAAGAATTTATTTGCAGCACAGCAATGGAGAAAAAAACATAGAGAACAGACTTATGGACATGGGGAAAGGGGAGGAGAGGCTGAGATGCATGGAGAGAGTAACATGGAAACTTACATTACCATATGTAAAATAGATGGCCAATGGGAATTTAGTGTATGTCTCTGGGAACGCAAACAGGGGCTCTGTATCAACCTAGAGGGGTGGGATGGAGAGGGAGATGGGACAGAGGTTTAAGATGGAGGGGACATATGTATACCTATGGCTGATTCATGTTGAGGTTTGACAGAAAATAACAAAATTCTGAAAGCAATTATCCTTCAATTAAAAAATAAATTAATTTTTTAAAAAGAATTCTGGGGATGTTGAGATGGGGTGAGTGTATTGTGCACATGAGAAGGACCTAAATTTGGGGGAAAATGCAGAATGTTATGGACCAAACTGTATCCCTCAAAATTTATACAGTGAGGTCCTAACCACCAATGTGACCATATTTAGAGATAGGGTCCTAAGGAGGTTAGAGGTTAAATGAGGCCAAAGGGTGGAGCCTTAGTCTGATAGGAAGTGGCCTTGTAAGAAGTAGAAGAGACACTCAGAACTCTCTTTTCCGTGTGTGCTGAGAGAAGAGGTTATGTGAGGACAGAGACAGAGGAGCCTGCCAGGCTACAGTCCTGTCCATGGGGTTGCAAAAGAGTCGGACATGACTTAGCGACACAAGAATAATAGTGTCAGAAGGTGGTTGTCTACAAGCCAGTAACTAAAACCAACCCTAAGAACACCTTGATTTTGAACTTCTAGCCTCCTGCTGCTGCTGCTGCTAAGTCGCTTCAGTGAAGTCCAACTGTGCGACCCCATAGATGGCAACCCACCAGGCTCCTCCATCCCTGGGATTCTCCAGGCAAGAACACTGGAGTGGGTTGCCATTTCCTTCTCCAATGCATGAAAGTGAAGTCGCTCAGTCGTGTCTGACTGTTCGTGACCCCATGGACTGCAGCCTACCAGGCTCCTCTGTCCATGAGATTTTCCAGGCAAGAGTACTGGAGTAGGTTGCCATTGCCTTCGCCGATAAAATAAGAACATTAATAGCAAGCATGCTGACCCTCGACCCGACAACCAGAGCTACTTTACCCGTCTTTGGTATCATCCATGGGTCAAGTGGATAAGGAGCCACTTCAGCCACTCTGTGAAGAGGACTCGGAGGTGACAGTGCAGAAGCTTCTGGGCTCCTTAGAAAGCCAGAACTCAGAAAGCCTGAGCTTGAATACACCCAGGGTGGGGCCCCAGTCCATCCTTGTGAAGTCCTCCCTTGCCATGAAGGACTTCACAATCCAAAAACCTCAGCCTCAAAGCCCTCAGATTTCTACCGTCATACCAGCCTGGCTATTCCTGAGGGAGACCATTCGGATACCAGAGACAACCCACGATTCAGATGAGATCACTGACCCTACCACTCCCCCACCTACCCCATCTTCCTGGTGTGACCATGGGGCCACTCCCTTCATCCACGGCACCCCCGACACCCGCCACACCCGCCGCATGCCTGACACCCGGAGCACCAGCGATATCTGCGGCACAGGTGGCACCCAACACACCAGCGGTATTCGAGACATCAGCAGAATCCGAGACACCAGTGATACCCATGACAAGAGCGACACCTGTGACACCAGTGGCAGCCATGATACCCGAGACACCAGCAGCACCCGTGACACCCACGCAAGAGCAGCACCCAAGACATCAGTGGCACCCGAGACACAGCAGCATCCCAGATACCAGTGATACCCGCAACAAAGAGCACCACCTGTGACACCAGCAGTACCCGTGACACCTGAGCCACCAGCGGCACCCGAGACACCAGCAGCACTCATGACACCCACGGCAAGAGCAGCACCCACCACAAGAGCGGCACCCGAGACACCAGTGGCACCCATGACATCAGTGGCACCTGTGACACCCGAGAGACCAGCGGCACCCAGGACAAGAGCAGCACCCAGACAAGAGCGGCACCCGAGACACCAGCGGCACCTGCAACAGCAGCGGCACCTGAGATACCAGTGGCACCCATGACACGAGTGGCACCAGGACAAGAGCAGCACCCGAGACACCAACAGCACCCAGGACAAGAGTGGCACCTGAGACACTAGCAGCACCCAGGACAAGAGTGGCACCTAGACACCAGCGGCACCCGAGATACCAGTGGCACCCAAGACACCCATGGTACCTGTGACATTAGCAGCAAAGCCCCAGAGGGAACCCACTACCCCCTGAGTGTGGCCAACACCACCGGACGCTCCTACCAAGCTGGGCAGTCCCACTCCCCAGCCACTCCCTCTGGCCTCAGCAAGAAAAAGAGGGGCGTGGCTGGGAGAATATGGAGGTTTATAATATAACATTGCTGTTGTGGGCTGCCCAGCAATACCCGCACAAGTAAAGTAGGCCCAGAACAACCCATGGATGACTGACCAAGACAAAAGCAGCCCTGCCGGGCTCCCTGAGACCCAGTCAAATGGACTTTGGGATTCAAATCCAGCACCTCCACAGCCATCAGGAGCCCTGGCCAGCTTAGAGAATGGCCTGGAGCGGCCTGGGGGACCAGAAGAGGCGCCACCCTGACCCAGCTGCCCCTCCTCTGCCACTGCGTGAAACTTCACAGACTGGACTGTCCCCCGGGGCATGTCCCCCTCCCCCACACTCCCCCCTTCCATGTTAGTGGTGGAGGGGATAGTTTTTGCCAACTCCTTGGTTCTTCATGGTTTTAATTAACTTTATTTCTCCAGAAAGATGTATCTCCCTCTGTTTTGCATCCTCTCCAGTTAGAGAAGTGTGTAGTCATGTAGGACTTGGAGTTAATGACCTAAGAATTAGCACAATCATTCTCAAGAGCAACAACTGCTGCACTGCAGGGCAGAAATGCAGAAAGAGTGTATTATTCTCCCACACTGACAATACTGAACATTTTCTGAAGGGCTGAGGGGAACTTTTGATCTCTGCAGCCTGTGTTAATATTGACCGGGAGGTCTAGGATAGAATAGAACCAGCTGGTGTGTGGTGTGGTCAGCTCCCTGTGCAGATGAGTTTCCTGAATGTCCTGCAGGAGTCTGCGCTCTCCTCTCCCCTGTGGGGAAGGGCCCTGATGGGTGGGGTTTTGTTACAGTATTGCTTGTTTTATGTTTTGGCCTCATGGCATATGGGATCTTAGTTCCCCGACCAGAGATGGAACCCACATCCCTTGCATTGGAAGGCAAAGTCCTAACACTGGACTGCCAGGGGAAGTCCCTTTTTGGATATGTGGGTTTGACCACAGGGACTGGATGATTTTTAAACACTAGATTTGTCAGCATTACCTGGTTCCCTTGTTCAAAGAGCCCTTGAACACAGGGGTGACTGGAACAGGGTCTTCTCCCCAGAGGCCTGTCTCTGAGGATGCACACTCTTGGTGGCAACGCCTGCACCGTTCCGTTGGCTCTTGTGCGCTTACATGTCACTTGCCGACTGCGGAATCCTTCACCACAAGACACAGAGCACTCTGACCACGCGCCTGTGAGCCACCTAAGAACAAAAACTACAGGAGCTTAGTAGGTCAGACCCTATGGGGACTGTCTTCCAAAGAGAAAGCCCATCCTAGCAGTATGACTGTTTCAAGGCTGACACATATCTCTGGGAGTGGGCAGCAGCACAATAACTCCCAGCTGTACTCTCAGATATCCTTTCACTAAGAAGCAACAGAATCACCATGTAGAGACGATAGCATCGGGGCGGGATAAAATAGTCCTCAGAGATGTAAGAGCCATCAGCTGTGTGGCCTCAGAGAGCAGAGCTAGGGCAAAATTAGTTGGAAATTTTGGAAACGTGATTTTCAACTCATGGAAACCAAAGGGAAGAAAAAAGGAGGTAGCACCTGTTTGGTCACTCAGACTTGTCTGATTCTTGCGACTCCATGGGCTGTAGCACCAGGCTCCTCTGACCATGGGATTTTCCAAGCAAGAATACTGGAGAGGTTGCTATCTCCTCCCCCAGAGGATCTTCCCAACTCAGGGATCGAACCTGTCTCCTGCAGCTCCTGCACTGGCAGGCAGATTCTTTACCACTAGTGCCATCTGGGAAGATGAACTGGGAGACTGGGGTTGACATATATACACTACTCTGTATAATACAGATAACTAATGAAAACCTACTGTATCACACAGGGAACTCTACTTATCGTTCTGTGTGACCTAAATGGGAAGGAAATCCAAAAAGAGGGGATGTATGTATACATGTGACTGATTAACTTTGCTGTATGGTAGAAACACATCGTAAAGCAACTATCCTCCAATAAAAAATAAATAAAAGATGTTTCTGCTTATAGAGTGGACAAGGCACTCTAGAGAGGAGACAAAACTCAGGAGGCTCCTGATGTGGCCCTTGTGAGGAATGACAAAGACATTGGGAACAGTAGGAAACTGACAGGAACGGATGGAAGTGAGTGGAAAGGGGGCTGGGTAGCTCTGAATGTGGTCATTGTGATCTGGAACACGAACTGGGGCAGATCAGATTTGGTGGAGATTATGAGTTTGATTTTGGATATTTTTAAAACTATTGATTTGTGTCATCTATGATATTGAAAGGTTATTAATGGCTTTACCCCTGGGGATGCAGATGATACCACTCTAATGGCAGAAAGTGAAGAGGAACTAAAGAGCCTCTTGATGAGGGTGAAGGAGCAGAGTGAAAGAGCCAGCTTAAGACTACATAGCAAAAAAAAAAAAACTAAGATCATGGCATCCGGCTGCATTACTGCATGGCAAATAGAAGGGGAAACGGTGGAAGTAGAGACAGATTTCCTCTTCTTGGGCTCCAAAATCACTGTGGATGGTGACTGTAGCCATGAAATCAGAAGACGATTGCTTCTTGCCAGGAAAGCGATGAGAAACCTAGACAGTGTGTTGCAAAGCAGAGACATTATTACTCTGCCAACAAAGGTCCGTATTGTCAAGACTGTGGTCTTCCCAGTGGGCATGTACAGCTGTGAGAGCTGGACCACAAAGAAGGCAGAACACCAAAGAAGTGATGATGCCTTTGAACTGTGGTGCTGGAGAAGACTCCTGAAAGTCCTTTGGACAGCGAGGATATCAAACCAGTCAATCTTAAGGGAGATCAACCTGAATATTCACTGGAAGGACTAATGCTGAAGCTGAAGCTCCAACATTTTGGTCACCTGAAGAGAACAGATGACTCATTGGAAAAGTCCCTGATGCTGGGAAAGATGTAGGGCAGAAGGAGAAGAGGGCATTAGAGGATGAGATGGCTAGACGGCATCACCAATGCAATGATCATGAACTTGGGAAACCTCTGAGAGATGGTGAGGGGCAGGGAGGCCTGCGTGCTGTAGTCTAGGGGGTCACAAAGAGTCAGACATGACAGGCAACTGAATAACAACACCACCCGTGGGGGTAGAATCTAAGGAATGGTGCTTTTCACAAGTCTCTCTTGTGATGCTGGTCTACTGACATATCTCTGAGGTGAACCCATGAAGTCAGCTTCCCCGTGCTCATAAGGTACATTGTGAGTGCAGGGAGCAGGTGAGAGTGGCAATTAACTCCAGAAGGTCTGAAATCAGACTAACCCGGTTTGAATTCTGGCCCTCATAACTGTGTGGCCTAGGGGAGTTTTTCCAACTATATAATAGAGGATGAACAACACTGGAGACATCCCTGGAGGTCCAGCGGCTAAGACTCTGAGCTTCTGGTGCAGGGGACTCGGGTTCAATCCCTGGTTGGTTATGTGGTGTAGCATAACAAAAAAATAAAATAAATTTTTAAAAAAGAAAATGAATGATATTGACTTGATAGGTGACTGTGAAGTGATCCACATAAACTACTTAGCTGAGCACCTAGTATAGTCCACATAAAACAAATCTTAGTGGTTGAGTTATTCATTCCACATTACTATGCATTTTCAAACAAGTCAAACACTGGTAGCAAGGAGAGAAGAGTGACTGCACACACCTTGGGGGGCAGTCCTGAATGTTACAGGGCTGGAACGCAGCCTGTGGCTTGCGGAGCTGGTCACAGAAGGCCTCGCTCACTTCCTGCCCGTTGGCCATCAGGCACTGGGGTCTCTGAACTTGGGCTCCCAAGTGGCCGCATGTGGCAGAACAATGAGTCCAGTTGCCAAGCTCCCAGAAAGTCTCTGCAGAAAGAAAAGGAATGTCACAGATGGCCACTGGAGGAGAAGGGATGATGGGCTGGAGACGACCCGGCCAAAGACAGCTATGAGCTGCTTTCTGGTTAGCTGCCCGTCGGGCTCTCTGAGCAGCACACAGAGAATCTGCCATCAGGTGGAGTAAAGGGGTCCTTTAAATCTCATTTTCCCTTGCCTAGCTCGTTGTCATAACTGCGGGGGGTTATTCCAGCCAGGATGGAGCCCTTGGTCCTGCAGCTGGACTGGAACCCAGTGCGTCTGATGCCAACTCTAACTCTTTCAAAATACTACCTCACATTTCACAAAGGCCCCTTGACAGTTCAAGCAAGACATACAGCCTGGGAAAGGGGTTGTCTCAGGCCAGCTAGATCTGCCAGAAAAATCCCAGAGAAGGAGGAGAAACTCTGTGCAGTGGGCCGGCTTCTCAAGACTCTCCAAGCAGAGCCAAGAGAGGAGGGTCTCTCCGGGGGATGCCCTAATGGATTCTCTTTCTCAAAAGTGGATCAGACTGAGAGAGATGAAAGATGATTTAGCGGGGAGCAGGGATTAAGCAGACAGGTTCAAGATACATTTCAATTCCATTCTTACTTCTCTACTAATTCTTAATCTAAACTTCAGATGAGACCTGAAGCTGAATAAATAATTTGCCATAGAGCCTTCTGGAAAGATGAAAATGGGAGTTTCCTTTAAAAAAGCTGAAGCTGACCACTTCGAATAATCATGGTTTGTTTTCCTTTTAGTCCTCGTTCCAAGTAGCCTTTCCTTTCCCTTTTGACACTGGATAAAAAGATGAAGTAGGACATGACGATGACAGATTTGTGTATGATCACAGAAAGTACCAGATTTTCTTGTAATAATCACAAGTAAGTAATAGCTACCAGCTGTGTCCACAGGGTGCTCCACTGAGTACACCTATGCCTTTAGCTTAACTGTTTTCCAGTGCTTCCTTCTGATTTTGGAATTTTGTCCTAACTTGCATATCATTTGCAAAGCAGAACAGTACACATTTTTAGGTGCCCTACAGCTTATTTAAAACATTTTTAGAAATAGCTTAGTTTATTGAGAAGTTTCCAGGTAATAGGTACTGAGTTAAACACTTTAACATCAATTTTCCATTGAATTCTCATGGCCATCTTTTGATTTAGATTATTTTTACTTGCAGAGATAGAAATGGAAAGAAGCTATGTGACTTTTCCAAGGTCCTGCAGCTGGACTGGAACCCAGTGTGTCTGATGCCATACCTAACTCTATGTCATATTTCATAAAGGCAAGACAGTTCAAGGCAAGACATACATGCATTTCTTTAAAAAAATACACCTCTTTTTACTGAGGTATAATTCATATAAGAAAAAATGCTTATATGTCAAACATGCAGTTCTATGAGTTTTCACAATTGTATGTACTTAGGTAACCATGATCCAGAGCAAGGTATATACATTCCATCACTCATAAAGCATCCTCTCATCTATGAAGCAGGTTAAAGGCTAACAGAGTTCTGCCAAGAGAACACATTGGTCATAGCAAACACCATCTTCCAACAACACAACCAGATGGTCAATACCGAAATCAGAATGATTACATTCTTTGCAGCCAAAGATGGAGAAGCTCTATACAGTCAGCAAAAACAAGACTGGGAGCTGACTGTGGCTCAGATCTTGAACTCATTATTGACAAATTCAGACTTAAATTGAAGAAGGCAGGGAAAACCACTACTTTCTGAATGGAAGACCACACCTGAATGGAAGACCATTCAGGTACGGCCTAAATCAAATCCCTTATGATTATACAGTGGAAATGACAAATAGATTCAAGGGATTAGATCTGATAGACAGAGTGCCTGAAGAACTATGGACTGAGGTCTGTGACATTGTACAAGAGACAGTGAGCAAGACCATCCCCAAGAAAAAGAAATGCAAAAATGCAAAATGGTTGTCTGAGGAGGCCTTACAAATAGCTGAGAAAAGAAGAGAAGCTAAACACAAAGGAGAAAAGGAAAGATATACCCATCTGAGTGCAGAGTTCCAAAGAATAGCAAGGAGAGAGAAGAAAGCCTTCTTCAGTGACCAATGCAAAGAAATAGAGGAAAATAATAGGGTAGAAAAGACTAGAGGTCTCTTCAAGGAAATTTAGAGATACCAAGGGAACATTTCATGCAAAGATGGGCACAATAAAAGACCAAAATGGTATGGACCTAACAGAGGCAGAAGATATCAAGAAGAGGTGGCAAGCATACACAGAAGAACTATACAAAAAAGATCATCATGACCCAGACTACCATAATGATGTGATCACTCACCTAGAGCCAGACATCCTGGAATGTGAAGTCAAGTGGGCCTTAGGAAGCATCACTATGAACAAAGCTAGTGGAGGTGATGGAATTCCAGTTGAGTTATTTCAAATCCTAAAAGATAATGCTGTGAAAGTGCTGCACTCAATATACAAGGAAATTCGGAAAACTCAGCAGTGGCCACAGGACTGGAAAAGGTCAGTTTTCATTCCAATCCCAAAGAAAGGCAATGCCAAAGATTGTTCCAACTACTGCACAATTGTACTCATCTCACTCTCTAGCAAAGTAAGGCTCAAAATTCTCCAAGCCATGCTTCAACAGTGCATGAACCGTGAACTTCCAGATGTTCAAGCTGGATTTAGAAAAGGCAGAGGAAGCAGAGATCAAATTGCCAACATCCATTGGATCATCAAAAAAGCTACAGTGTTCCAGAAAACCACCTACTTCTGCTTATTGACTACGCCAAAGCCTTTGGCTGTGTGGATCACAATAAACTGTGGAAAATTCTTCAAGACATGGGGGTATACCAGACAACCTTACCTGCCTCCTGAGAAATCTGTATGCAGGTCAAGAAGCAACAATTAGAACTGGACATGGAACAACAGACTGGTTCCAAATCAGGAAAAGAGTACATCAAGGCTGTATAATGTCACCCTGCTTATTTAACTTATATGCAGAGCACATCATGCCAAACGCTGGGCTGGATGAAGCACAAGCTGGAATCAAGATTGTTGGGAGAAATATCAATAACCTCAGATATGCAGATGACACCACCCTTATGGCAGTAAACGAAGAACAACTAAAGAGCCTCTTGATGAAAGTGAAAGAGGAGAGTGAAAAAGGTGGCTTAAAACTCAACATTTAGAAAACTAAGATCATAGCATCCGGTCCCGTCACTTCATGGCAAATAGATGGTGAAACAATGGAAACAGTGAGAGACTTTATTTTGGGGGGCTTCAAAATCACTGCAGATGGTGACTATAGCCATGAAATTAAAAGATGCTTGCTCCTTGGAAGAAAAGCTATAACCAACCTAGACAGCATATTAAAAAGGAGAGACATTACTTTGCCAACAAAGGTCCATCTAAGTCAACACTATGGTTTTTCCAGTAGTCATGTACGGATGTGAGAGTTGGACCATAAAGAAAGCTGAGCACCAAAGAATTGATGCTTTTGAACTGTGATGTTGGAGAAGACTCTTGAGAGTCCCTTGGACTTCAAGGAGATCCAACCAGTCCATCCTAAAGGAGATCAGTCCTGGGTGTTCATTGGAAGGACTAGGAGATCAGTCCTGGGTGTTCATTGGAAGGACTGATGTTGAAGCTGAAACTCTAATACTTTGGCCTCCTGATGCGAAGAACTGATTCATTGGAAAAGACCCTGATGCTGTGAATGACTGATGGCAGAAAGAGAAGAGGACAACAGAGGATGAGATGGTTTGATGGCATCACCAACTTGATGGACATGAGTTTGAGTAAACTCTGGGAGTTGGTGATGGACGTTGAAGCCTGGTGTGGTGCGGTCCATGGGGTCACAAAGAGCTGGATGCAACTGAACAACTGAACTGAACTGCACTGCCCCTCCTCCAAGGCAACTACTTCTTTATTTCTGTCAACATACATCAGTAGTATCTGTTCTTGGACTTCATACAATATGTACTCTTTTCTGTCTGGCTTCTTTTGCTTAACATAATGTTTTTGAGATTCACCCATATAGTTGTGTATATCAGGAACTCATTCTTTTTTATTGCTGAATACTACTCCATTGTATGAATATACCATAGTTTATCTATTCTCCTATTAATGGTCATTATGAAGTAAAGACTGAAAAGAACATGCTTGTATTTTTTTGTGTGTGTGAACATGTTTTCATTTTTCTCGGGTAAATACCTGTGAATGGAATTGTTGGGTCAAGGGTAGGTATGTGCTTAAGTTTATTAGAAACTGCCACATAGTTTTCCAATGTGGTTGCCCCATTTTATCCATCTATCTGCAGTGCATTGGGAATTTCTTTTGATGCCAAAAAGTTTCCATCATCAGTTGGTTTTCACTCTTCTGGTAGGTGTGATACTGTATCTCATTGTGCTTTCAATTTTCATTTTCCTGATTCCATCTGTCAGTCTTTTTTGTGAACTTCAAGTCTCTTGCCATTGTCTTTCTCGGGGAGGGGAGAATTCATTGTTAAACTGTAATAGTTCCTCACATATTCTGGACATAAGTTCTTAATCAGACATAGGACTGCCAATCTTTCTCCCAGTCTAAGGCTTGTGTGGTCATATTCTTAATAGTGTCTTTGATTAGCACATTCTTGATGAGATCCAATTTGATTTTTTTTTGTTTTATGATGAATGATTTTTGACACAAATGAATTGAAAAAGTAGATCATTATTTCCTCCCATACAGAACTCCTCAGTGGCTTCTCATATTTTGGGAATAAAACTCCAGTCTTTACCTTGACCTTCAGAGGCTTGAACAATTTGGTCCTCAGAAACTCTCCAGCTTCATCTCACACACCTCTCCTTCTACCCCACTGAACCCTCACCAAACGAATCTTCTTTCTGTTCCTTGACCACGCACAGCCTGTGCTCACTTTAGAGTCCTCGCACTTACTGCTCCCTCTGCCAGAAATGCTCTTTCCTCACCTCTTGGGATGGAAGTCTCCACCCTATCCTTTAGGTCTGGAGTCAAGTATCACCTCCTCAGAGGGCTAAATGATGCACAATCACCATTGGGCTCACCATCCTACTTCCTTTTCTTCATAGCACTTTCCACAGAGAAATATCCTGTACACTTATTTGTTTACTGGTTTATTATCCATCTCTCTGACTGGAATGCCAAATCCTTGAGACTAGACACATTATATACTTAGGTGCTCAGCCAGTATTTGTTAAGGTGACAAATGAATTTCTTTGAAATGCTAGCCACTGAAGGCTTGGCACATTCCACAATGTACACATGTGTGTGTGAGTGGTGCGTATGTGTGTGTGGTGCATGTGTGTGTGTGCAGGAGGTGGTAGAACAATGTAGGTAGTTTCAATAAATCAAAGTTTTAAATATTCCAAAGATGTCACCTTTACCAGCAATTTCAGCCTCATGAGTATCCAATCTTTTAATTAACTGATTTGAAGGCATTCATTTGATTTCCATGTTCCATCCCACATGGAACTTCTCTCTGCCTTTGCACATCCTGATTTCTCTGCCTGGAACATTCTTCTTCCTCCTCCCAGAGCAACATCCTGACTTATGTGGAAACCTGGTTGCCTTCTCCAGAGAGCATTAGGGACCCCTCCTCAGAGCTACTGTGTCCTTTGGAGCTGACTCACTGAAAAACAGCCTGATGCTGGGAAAGATTGAAGGCAAAAGGCAAAGGAGGTGGCAGAGGATGAGGGATGAGATGGTTAGATAGCATCACCGACTCAATGGACATGAATTTGAGCAAACTCCAGGAGATAGTGAAGGACAGGGAAGTGTGGCATGCTGCAGTCCACAGGGTCGCAAAGTGTCAGACATGACTTAGCGGCTGAACAACAAACAACCATTACAGCGCTTGTCACTCTGCTTCAAATATCTGTTCACATGAGCATCTCCTTCTCTAGACTATGGGCTTCTCAAGGGCTAGGTCATCTACATATTCCCAGCTCTGGCAAAAGCAAGCAAGCACTGGGCAAATATTTGTTGAACATGGCTATGTTTGTGTCTGAATGTTTGCGTCTCTCTAAAATTTATGTGTCACATCCTAACATGCAGGAGGTGGGGGCATTGGGAAGTAATTAGGTCACATAGGCGGAGCCCTCATGAATGAGATTAGTGCTCTAATGAAAGAAGCCCCAGGGAGCCCCTTTATCCCTTTGGCCATAAGAGGACACAGCAAAAAGATGACTGTCTGTGAACCAGGAAGCTGGCCCTCCTCAGACATCGGATCTGGCCCTACCTTGATCTTGGATGTCCCTGCCTCCAGAACTGCAAGAAATAAATGTCTGTTGTTTATAAGCCACCCCCTCCATGCTGGTCTGTGCTACGTTGTTATGGTAGTGCAAACAGACTAAGATGAATGTTGAATGAATGGACGAAGGTGCTTGTAAGGATGGTAGCATTGTGTCGAAAAGAAGAGAAAATGGTATCACGTAAATACCCCTAGATAATGATCTCATAAATAACATGAGCTGGCTTGTTGAATGGCAACTCAACATGATTTTCTCCTTCTATGCTCTCCCTGCATCCACATCTCTAGAATCTCTATTTGCAGAGTTACATTCTATATGACATAACCTGAAAATCAAAGACACTAGCTAAAGATTTAAAAGATTGAAATGATGTAGCCTTTACTGTTCCTATAGAGTAGACATAGTTAAACATGAGGTCAGACAGCAACTTCTGTGTATCCTTCTGCAATTCACTCATTTTCAGCTACAAGGAGCTGAGATCAGCAGTATGGGTTCCCTGTGATTCAGGCATTTCTGATTTTCTTTTTTATCCTAAGTACCAAGGATCTTTATTCTCAATAAAGAATCTGTTCAGTTCCATTCAGTCACTCAGTCGTGTCCGACTCTTTGCGACCCCATGAATCGCAGCACGCCAGACCTCCCTGTCCATCACCAACTCCCGGAGTTCACTCAGACTCACGTCCATCGAGTCAGTGATGCCATCCAGTCATCTCATCCTCTGTCGTCCCCTTCTCCTCCTGCCCCCAATCCCTCCCAGCATCAGACTCTTTTCCAATGAGTCAACTCTTCGCATGAGGTGGCCAAAGTACTGGAGTTTCAGCTTTAGCATGATTCCTTCCAAAGAACACCCAGGACTGATCTCCTTTAGAATGAATCTGTAGCTGTAGATAATATGTCACTATTTTGAGAATAAAGTGTCCCATTATCTTCATGCTTTGCAAATCCTCAGGCCCAGAGTTAAACCTCATTCTCATAAATATTTTGATTTTCTTAACTCTGTCCCTATCTCTTGGCCTCTTAAAGAGTTTTGCAAGACATACGTCGATTAGGTTCTTGTGACTAAGCACTGATACATAACAAAGTTAATATGTGTGGGAAAACATACTTGTGAAAGAAGACCAATGAAAGAATTGATTCAACAATCCTTAGCAAATCTCTCCTCTATAAACATTTACCAAGTTAGTGATCATTTTGCAACTCGAAAACCAATACCTGTGTTACCACAAATAATGATGCACATTTGGGATATGAGCTCCCTGGGCTTCCTCAGGAGTGGATTTTTTTTTTAAAGCTTGCATATGGAAGGACAAGTTTAACAGGTTCTTAGCCACACTAACATATAGCATCTCTACATGTATTCAGGGTTTACAGCCTAACTAACAAGGTAGGAAAAAATATATTCACTGAAATTCCAGAAGGGACTGGAGGAAGCAGCTGGGGCTGACAGGCTCCTCCCCTCCAGACAGCTCTGGGAACAGGGCAAGGGGTGATGCTTTATAGGGGACATCACATGGTGACAGGTGCACACTTTTAGGAAGGTTGTGCAGCATTAAGTGTAAGAGCAGACGATGGTGGGGAATGCTGTATACTGTGTGACGTCATTCTTGATTCCTCAGTCACGTGACTAGAGTCAAGAGCTGCCTGACTGCAGAGATGTGTGAAGAGAAGAGATGTGTGGTGCAGAACTGAGACACCATGCAGACCCCTGAGTGGAGGGGGGAAGGAAGGGGTAAGGCCGGAACTGACTTCTCAGGGACCTGAGGGAAGGCACTAGCATTAGACAGGCTAAGCCTACCCTATCTGTTGAAAATCTTCCATATTAAGATCCTAGAGGACCACAGAGGTCTTTGGGCCTGGCATGCTGCAGTCCATGGGGTCACATGAGTCAGACATGACTTAGAGACTGAACAACAGCAACAAGAGGCATACCAGGGTCTTTCTGGCCAGCACTAAGAGTCCAGGAGGGTGATATGAGGAACACTGAAAGAGACAACTATATATTTGGGCTCTAGCACACACTTTTATGAGTCTCAGGTTTCCTCATTTATACAACTGGATAAAAGATTACTGCCCCCAACACTGTGCTATTGTAAACATCAAAAGAGGTAATGAACATGAAAGTGCTTCACACGTGACTATTCCAACTCCCCATCTATTTGTGTCTCTGTGCCTGCATGTGTGCTCAGCTGTGTCTGACTCTTTGCAACCTTATGGATGGTAGCCGGCCAGACTGCTCTGTCCACAGGATTCCCAGGTGACAACACTGGAGCGGGTTGCCATTTCCTCCTCCAGGGGATCTTTCTGATCCACGGATTGAAACTGGGTCTCCTGAATTGCAGGTGGATTTTTTACTGCTGAACCATCAGGGAAACCCATTTATGTCTCTGGGTTCCTCTAACTGCCAACAAGAAAAGCCATGGAGAAAGCTCCTTCCATCATCCCCTTAGTTCAGCAGTGCGTTCTATAATCTCATACCAGTTCTGCCATTGATCCAATATTATCCATTTATGAGACACATATTTAATACTTACACCTATCTGAGGTGCTGGAGATACAAAGGGGAAGTAATGAATGATAGCTCATGTCGGTCTAGCTGACTTCTGTGATTAACTCTTAATCGCTTCCAAACTCTGGGGGGAAAGAGGAGCATTATTTATTGAGTCTTAAACCATCGCAACTTGAAGCTCATTCTGATGTCAAGAGTTTGCTGAGCTCCAGATATTATCCCTAAAGACAGCAGCAGAAGCATCCAAATGCCATCCTGTGCCAGGGGCTCACTGCAATGACCTTTCCCAAACTATAATACTGACTCCACCGATTAGTAATTATTGAGCACCTGCTGGGTGCCTCATACTATATTATATTCTTAGGGCACAAAAGAAACATTAGACATGGTCTCTAGCATGAAGGGACCCACAATTTAGTGGAGGAAACAACTGGAGACTAATGTGTGTCAGGATTCAGTCAGGGACTAAGCAGTGAGAAAGGAGAGGTCCAAAACAATCAGAGAAGGATTCACATAGGAGATGAGAATTCAGGTAGCTTAAAGGACGGTGAAAGAGCTAATTCTTAGGTAGATCAATAAGAAGACCAGGACCCTCAAGGAGGAGAAAGGGACAAACTTTTTCTACATTCCTTGTCTTAGTCACTTAAGACATTTTTTCTTAAGCTCTGAGTTGCTACAACAATCTATTTCCCCTAAGACTAACTTTCTTTAAGCCCAGAGCTAACATTACTTTGCCAACAAAGGTCCGTCTAGTCAAGGCTATGGTTTTTCCATGTATGGATGTGAGAATTGGACTATAAAGAAATCTGAGCACCAAAGAATTGATGCTTTTGAACTGTGGTGTTGGAGAAGACTCTTGAGAGTTCCTTGGACTACAAGGAGATCCAACCAGTCCATCCTAAAGGAGATCAGTCCTGGATGTTCATTGGAAGGACTGATGTTGAAGCTGAAACTCTGGCCACCTGATGTGAAGAGCTGACTCATTGGAAAAGACCCTGATGCTGGGAATGATTGAAGGCAGGAGGAGAAGGAGACGACAGAGGATGAGATGGTTGGATGGCATCATCAACTCGATGGATATGGGTTTGGGTGGACTCCAGGAGTTGGTGATGGACAGGGAGGCCTGGCGTGCTGCAGTTCATGGGGTGGCAAAGAGTCCGAGCGGTGAGTGACTGAACTGAACTAATGATTATATAACAACAATGTATCTTGCTTGAGGACATGTTTCTCCTTCTTAAGAAAAACCTTCTGACTATTCCTGTTATTTTAAGATGTATGTTGTGGGAGTGGGTCTAGAAAGACCTTTAAAACCTTGAGATATTCTTTTAATCTATTGCTAGTAATCAATTGAAAAAGTATATAAAGCTACACCTGAACTGGTGAGTGGGGGCACTCTCCGCCCCCTTCTGATGTCTATGTCAGAAGCTTTCTCTGTCCCTTTTTCACTGTAATAAAACTTTGGCCATATGAAGTTCTGAGTGACTGAAACTGTGTCTTTGGTCCCGAAGCAAAATTCTCTCCTTTGGAGATCATGAATCCGGCACTCTTCACCGTAAGCTAGGCCACTTCTTCCTGGGAGAGCAGTATGAATGGAAGCCAGATTTCCAGAGTAAGCTGCATGGTGTGTGTGTGGTGTTGGATCACAGTGCGGGAAAGTGCATTGCCTAGAACAGAGTTTAGTGCTAGCTTAGAACAGAGGCCAGGGTTATAAATTAAGGACATGTAGAGCCAGAATCAGAGAAGGCAATGGCACCCCACTCCAGTACTTTTGCCTAGAAAATCCCATGGACGGAAGAGCCTGGTAGGCTGCAGTCCATGGGGTTGCTATAGTCGGACACGACTGAGCGACTTCACTTTCACTTTTCACTTTCATGCCTTGGAGAAGGAAATGGCAACCCACTCCAGTGTTCTTGCCTGGAGAATCCCAGGGACAGGAAGCCTGGTGGGCTGCCATCTATGGGGTTGCACAGAGTCGAACACGACTAAAGCAACGCAGCAGAGCCAGAATGGGCTTCCCAGGTGGTGCTAGCGGTAAAGAACCTGCCGGCCAATGCAGGGGATGAACGAGATGTGGGTTTGATCCCTGGGTTGGGAAGATCCCCCTGGAGGAGGACATGACAACATACTTCAGTATGCTTGCCTGGAGAATCCTACAGTCAGAGGAGCCTGGTGGGCTACAGTCCATGGGGTCACAAAGAGTCAGACAGGACTGAAGCAACTTGGCACACAAGCACACACATAGAGGCAGCATATGAAGGATCTTGATTCTGGGCAGAAAGTTTATATCTCATTGTAGGTTCTTAGGCAGAGAAGCAGCAGCAAGGCAGTCACAGCCTTCTGAGAGAAGAACAGGTAAGATAGAGTATTAGATTTAGCGCCTGTTTGTAAGTAGACAGTGACAGCAATAGTTAAAACCATATAACGTCCACTTGTTTACTCCTTGACTTCAGAATCCACAAAACCGGGTCCTACTTCGCACATATTATAGGAAGCACTTGAAAACAAGGACTTGGTGCTTACCCAGCAAGTGGAGGACAGATGTTGCCATTGCCTTTCCAAGAGCATTGGTGGCTGTGCAGACATAGGTTCCTTCATTTTCAAGGGAAAGGTTCTGCAACAACAGGGATCCATTGAAAAGCAAGGAAATATTGTCACTCAGAGATCCTCCTTTCTTCAACCAAGTTACATTAGGCTGAGGGACACCTTTGGAATAAAAACAGATACGACAAAGGCAAATTCCTTTAGGAACAGAGACACAGAATCACATGACAAATACCATTTAGCATTCTGGCCACAAGCCAGCAAATGGGTTTCATCGCACGTAATAGGAAACACGGCTCTTTCTATTCCTACCCCTCCTCTATGGCAGGCGAGGGATGCTGCTGAAGCAAAGGACTTGGGTCAGCTGAAGATGGGGGTAGTTTACATCTAGGAGTCAAAGAGCAGGAGCCAAAGAGGGTGGGCTTGCTCTGCACTGGAAAGTGAGAGTAGGCTGAAGTTGAGTAAAGGTAATGCAAGACTGGTTGGAAAAGAGGAGCTGATGAAGCCAGATCAATGTGGAGGCAGAGAAACAGAAATTCCTAGCAGTGGGTTGTCGCAAAGAAGGTTTTCGGAAACAAAAATATCAAATATGGATCATTAAGTGGCCCACTATGCACATGCAATGTGACATTCCTCCTTCAGGAAGAATACAAAATCTTTAGGAAATAGATTTTGCTCATCCCCACTTTTGTGAAAGAGGATAATATCAGGGAACACAAAGAAGGGTTGCGTTTTACATTTGGGTCAGTGTGGGGTGAACAGACTGTACGTGACATCTCGGGACACAGGGAGGAACATGAGGGATTGAAAGAATTTCTTCCCTTACATCTTGAGAAGTCTCGAAGTCTCAGCAGTTTGCTGGGCTTTGGGGTGTGAAGCTCAGAGGAATCGCATTAGGTTCCTTTTTTAAAAAATACGTCCATTTGCATTTTTCTAAATTGGTGTCTTTTATTTATTTATTTATTTTTTGGTCGCACTGTGTGGCATGTGGGATCTTAGTTCTCTGACCAGGGATTGAGCCCTGGCCCCCTGCATTGGAAGCACAGAGTCCTAACCACTGGACCACCTTGGAAGTCCCTCATTTGATTCTTAAGAGCTGGGTGACCTTGGATGATGTCTGAGATCCAGCAAGGTTATTGGTTTTGAGGATGTCTCATCTTCCTGCAGTGCTCTGCCTAGAGAGACTGGCAGACACCGCAAGGCTTTCTGACAAAAAAGAGATGTCACTGCTCTAATTATGAAATCTGCTATGCATCTCACAAAAGGCAAAACACATGCTTCATGAACCCTTAGATTCTCACAGTCTTTTTCCAACTCTGGGGAAGCAGCCATTGTTAGCTTTGTCTTACAGCTAAGGAAGCTGGTCAAGGCAAAACCAGCCCAGAACCTAAATTTCCAGAGAAGTGCTAATCACAGGTGTACTTATCTTTTGTTGGTGTTTCTTTTCAAATATAAACACAAGGAGAGGTTAAAATTCCCTAAGGACACCAGCTAGCACACCTTGGATCTGAAATTCACACCCATGCACTTTCCTCCAGAACTTACTTCTTAACCAGAGTGTAGGTAGGTCCTGTGTATTTCTTGATAGATTATTAGGCATCTTATATTTTTTACTTCCATAGTAAGCAGGCTCTTTTAAAATATATTTTATAGTTGTTTATTGTTCACAATTAGGAAAGCAATAAACACTGGCATATTTATCTGGTATCTAATCATCTTACTAAAGTGATTATTTTGAATAGTTTTCAAGTAATTTTCTTCATTTTTAATAGTAAACAATCATATCACCTCTATGTAATGACAATTTTATCATTTTTTCCTATATTTATATCTATGAAAGTGAAAGTGTTACTCACTCAGTCATGTCTGATTCTTTGCAACCTCATAGACTGTAGCCTGCCACGCTCCTCTGTCCACAGAATTCTCTAGGCAAGAATACTGGAGTGGGTAGCCATTCCCTTCTCCAGGGGATCTTCTAGACCCAGGGATCGAACCCATGTCTCCTGCGTTGCAGGCAGATTCTTTACCATCTAAGCCACCAGGGAAGCCCTATGTATTTTTCTATTAACTATTGCATTGTATTAACTAAAGTCTCTAGAACAATGCTGAATAATAAGTTAGAGCAGGCACATTTCTCTCGCTTCCAACTCTAAAGGGAACATTACTGTTTTATCCTTAAGCAGGTGGTTTGCTTTTGTTTTCTGATAGTTGTCAAATCAAAGAAATTTCCTTGTAACTCTAACTCACATGGAAATTTCTAAAACTTTGAGTTAGTATTTGTGAAACAGGGAAAGTGTTAGTCACTAAGTTGTGTCTGTCTGACTCTTTGCGACCCCATGGTCTGTAGCCCGCCAGGCTCCTCTGTCTATGGAATTCTCCAGGCAAGAATACTAGAGTGGGTTGCCATTCCCTTCTCCAGGGGATCTTCCCAACCCAGGAATGGAACTCAGGTCTCCTGCATTGCAGGTGGATCCTTTACTGACTGAGGCATCAGAGAATTGGCTTTTAAAAAACTTAAAATATTTAAACCTATTTTCTTTTGAGTACAGCTTTGACTATATATCTTATACTTTGAAATGAAATAAATCATTACCATTATTTCATTCATTCAAAAATGTTTACAAAATCCTACTCTGTGTGAGACCCTGTGCTGGAACTAAGAATATGATGTGCACTAGGTTTCCTCATGAAACTCAATTTTAGAAGGGGGCTTTGCGGGGGAACAGGTGATTGCAATAACATGACATAAGGGTTCTGATAAACACTGATGTCACTGGCACATAAAAACTGTATTTAATGCAGACTGGAGAGAGGGCTAAGATTTTAACATGCAGGAATAGCTAAGCTAATACATGAGGACAAGGGGGTGGGAATTGGGGGAAAATTGTTTTACATAGAGGGAATGGTGTACAAAAAGGCATAGACATGAAGGAAAATATAATGCATTGGGAGAATCATAAATTGAGTTTTTTTATGACTGAAGTTTAAAGTACATGGAGTGGGAGTAAGGAGAGATGACTAAATAGGTAAGCAGGTGCCCATAAAATGAAAATTTATTATTATCCATAGTAAGGAGTTTGGTGGAATTTATCCTGAAGGAAATAGAAAATGGCTTAATTATTTGAAGCAGTGGTAAAATATCAGATTGGTGCTTTAGAAACATTGCCCTGGATGTGATGCAAATGGGGAAGAGTCAGGCAAGGGTCAGCAGGACCAGTTAGGTGGTCACTGAACCAACTGAGGTGAGACACAAAAGGGTGGGAGTAGGGGGACTAGAGAGAATAGATCAACTTGGTAAATGCTCAAGAAGAAAAACCATAAAAAAAAAAAAGAAGAAGAAGAAAAACCAATAGGACTTGGTGACTGATTTGATACAGGGGAGTGAAGGAGAAAAAGGATTTAAGGAGGACATGCAGATAGCGGGTGGTACCATTAACTGAAACAGGGAAAATAAGAGGAAGAGCAGACCTGCATAGAGAATTCAATAAACGTTTTCTTTTAAAATAACTGCATTTTATTATTATTTTTTAATTGGGGTACACTGCTTTACAATGTTGTGTTAGTTTCTGCTGTATAGCAAAGTGAATCAGCTTCATGTATACATACATCCCCTCCCTCCCAACCCGCGCCCCCATCCCACCCCTCATCCCATTCCTCTAGGTCATCATGAAGCACTGAGCTGAGCTCCCTGTGTTATATAGCAATTTCCCACTAGCTGTCTATTTTACGCATAGTAGTGTATGTATGTCAATCCTAATCTCCCAGTTTATCCCACTTTTCCATTCTCCCTACCCCATGTTTATATGTCAGTCATAAAAAGGAATGAAATTGGGTCATTTGTAGTGGATGAATCTAGAGTCTGTCATACAGAGTAAAGTAAGTCAGAAAAAGAAAAATAAATATCAAATATCATATATTAACATATATATGTGGAATCTAGGAAAATGGTACAGATGAATCTATTTTGAAGGCAGGAATAGATAATATGATAAGTTGCTGTAAACATTTTGAGGCCTGAGGGGCAGGCATCTAATTTAAGACACATTTGTAGGAGCCTGCTGGAACACTCCAGGGACAAGGCCCGGCGGGTGACACCGTCATACTCTCCCTTTGCCGTGCTCCGGAGGTCCAGAATCTCCCAGGAGAAAGCTTATAGTCAAGTTGGCCCTGACTTTGCGGGTGTCATCTAGAGGACACCTCTGGATCACCTGACTCTGGAGGACAGGGGAACCTGTAATAAATGGAGTCACCTGGAAGAGAGCTTATACTCGTATCTGGCACCCTGATTTCTGTGACTGTGGTCAGGGGACACCTCCACATCACGTGGCTCTGGTGGCTAATGGGGCTTATATTTGTGGGTCCCAGAGGATTCTGAAGAGTGGAGAAACAGTTCTTAAACTCCCCCAGGGCACAGCGAGAGGCCAGAGACCCAGGTGCTCCTTTTTCCTTGAAGGAAGCCTATTAGCTAAGCATCCTGACTATGTCTATGGAACAGGTTTCTGACAAAAAATCCCTTCCAAAGACTACTAAGGCTGGGAGCTGTCTTCAAGCTCACCCTCTGCCATGCTCCGTGGTGTCAGTGCTCCCTGGAAGCAAGCTTTACTGTGGGTGGAAGTGAAAGTGTTTGTTACTCAGTCGTGTCCGACTCTTTGTGACCCCATGGACTGTAGCTCACCAGGCTCTCTGTCCACGGAATTCTCCAGGCAAGAATACTGGAGTGGGTTGCCATTTTCTTCTCCAGGGGATCTTCCTGACCCAGGGATTGAACCTGGGTCTCCCGTATTGCAGGCAGACTCTTTACCAACTGAGCCACCAGGGAAGACGTTACTGTTGGTACCCTGGTGTATATATATACATATATATATATATATTATACTGGAGTACAGTTGATTAACAATGTTGTGTTAGTTTCAGGTGTACAGCAAAGTGATTCAGTTATACATGTACATGTATCTATTCTTTTTCAAATTCTTTTCCCATTTAGGTTGTTACAGAATACTGAGCAGAGTTCCCTGTGCTGTACAGGAGGTCCTTGTTGGTTATCTATCTTAAACACAGCACTGTATATATGTTGATCCCCAACTCCCAGTCTATCCCCCTCCACCATACCCTTTTGGTAACCAAAGGTTCTCTTAGTCCATGAGTGTATTTTTGTCTTCATCTGTATCTTGTACCATGGTTTTTGTAGCTGCCACCCAGGGGATGCACCTTGATCTGGTGGCTCTGGTGGCCCGGGATGGGGGGGAGCAGGAACAGGGCTGGGATGAAGCAGTGGGAGGATAGGGAGGTGTAGGGGGTGGGGGGATTGCATTCCTAGGTCCCATGGGACTGTGCCAATCAGAGAGATGGTTCTTGGCAGGCTACCACCTCCTGAGCACTGCCCAGGCAGTGCACTGAAACACACCCCCAGCCTTTCTAAGGAGGAGGTCTCTTTGCTTGTCCTGGAGCTTTGGTCCGAGGGCTGGCTTCAGGCCTGGCTCACATTTAGTGGCCTGTGTAGCTGCTTTTAGGGAAGGTAGGCTGTCAGCTGTAGTGGCCTCTTGGCACTTGCCCTCCGACTCACTCCATCTCACCAGCATCACCCAGAAAAGCAGCTGACATGCTCATTTGGAGCCCTAATTTCTGCAACTGCCACTCAGGGGACACCTCCAAATTTTCTGACCCTGGTGGCCATCAGAGTCCACATTTCCAGTCCCACAGGACTGTGTATGTCTGGGTATGTAGCAAAAACCTGATCCTGAGGGTCTCGCTTCCAGCTTGCCTGAATCTAGGTGATGAGAGTCTCCCTGTGGGACACAGACAGGTCTTGGCACGTCCTTAGTTATGAAAAGGTGTTAAAAATACAGCAGGCTGAGGAGGGGAGGGGAGTTTTGGGGAGAAAAGACACACGTATATGCATGGCTAAGTCCCTTCACTGTTAACCCAAAACTATCACAACATTGTTAATTGGCTATACTCCAATACAAAATTAAAAGTTTTTTTTGTTTTTTTTTTTTAAATACTGTAGGCTGCTTTGACAAGCACAAATGTTAGAGAGACAATCGGGAGCTGAGCTGAATGACAAATTCATCTGCATGAGGCTGCTCCTTCAAAACTGGGACATGTGGTTGCTTCAGCTACTGTACAGAAGCCAACACAGAGACACAGAGTGGTTGAATGGATGAAAAATGAAGAGCCATCCACATGCTGTCTACAAGAGACTCCCTTTAGATGTAAGAAGGGCAGTCCAAGAGGGAGGGGATATATGTGCATATACGGCTGATTCATTTTGGTCTACAGCAGAAACTAACACAACATTGTAAAGCAACTACACTCTAAGAAAAAAAAAAAGAAATTGTTCTTCTCTGAGTATATAACTCTGGCTGTCTTCTAAAGAGGGTGATGCTTTTCCTTTAGAACACCTTGGAAGGTTTAGCTGCATGCGTGTGTACGCAGGGGCTGTATAAGACGGAGAGAACTTCAAGTTCCCACGGCAATCCCAGGAGGTTAGGGGTGAGGGCAGGAAGGCTGTGGGTGAGCAAGAAAAGGGAGGAGTAGGGCTGAGAGAGGTAACATGCCTTTGTCATGACCCCTGAATCTTTGGCTTTTCTTGAAATATTTGCCAAATGCTTGGTATTCATGGATGTCTTACTATGAACAGGAACTTGTCAAGGAAGTGAGTTGTGCATTCTTGGCTGATGGAGGGCAAAAGAGAGACCACAACAGGTCTGTGTCAGAGTGAATGAGAAGCAGAGGGTTCAGGGCAGTGCAAGCTCCCCAAGAATGATCGGAAGTCAGTTCCAGAAGGCTTTGGAATCTCCAAACCCTACAAATTATAGGGATCATAGATAATTCCACTTCATTTGTTGTTCACTGAAGGATAATTGCTTTACAACAGTGTCTTGGTTTCCGCCATACATCAACACGGATCAGCCACAGGTCTGTGTCTCCTCCCTCTTGAACCTCCATCCCGCCCCTCTAGGTTGTCACAGAGCCCTGGTTTGAGTTCCCTGAGTCACATGGCAAATTCCCACTGGCTATCTGTTTTACATACGGTACTGTATATGTTTCCATGCTACTCTCTCCATTAACCCTCTCCTTCCTCTCCCCCCGTGTCCACACATAGAGATAATTCCACTTTAAACCTAAAACTCAGCGTGGCAAGGGGTATATAGGACACTGAGTTTACACAGATTGTGATGTTCTACACAGATAAGGGATTTCAGAAAATAAAGCCAGAGTTGGCAAGTTTGTAGATGTCGAAGGGGAGAGAAAGGTCTCTAGCATTGAGGGAAGGAGCATCTCAATACCTAGAGCATCACCACCACACATGGGGATGTTTTCCAGGAACTGCAGAGGCTGGGAGAAACTCGGGCAGAATTCTTTATGGTTTTTCAAACCTACAAGTGTTTGCTCTGTTGAAAAAGCTATAAAATATCAGAAATAGTTTAAACTTATTTATCTAACCTCAAAGACAGGCTATTTCCCTCAAGACTTACAGCTCTGAAATATTCAATGTTCTCTTTCCACAATGCTGAAATCATTTTTGGAAGGCAAATGTTATGGGGGAAAAAAGTTCAGATCTGGAGGGGCTATGAAACACGTGTTGTAAAATGTCTGCACCTCTGGGGTGCCTTTAAAATAGTCACTGTTTAAAAACACATTTCCTTCATCCTTGAAAGGCCTTGAAATATTCTACACTATAAAATCCTTTGGCCTCTTCAGACTGCTCTAAAATGCTAGATTTTTCTGTCAATGGATCACATACATTATACTTGTATGTTTTGTTCATTGGTTTGTTTCCTCCAGCTACTCAACACTCAGAAAATATTCTGTATTTTTTTCCCACATATGCAAATTGAAAGTTTAGGCTACCATTACTCTCCTCCAGGGGATGTGAAGAAATGATGGTGCTGGTTTATAAGATTAGAGGTGAATCGAATACAGTGTAGGCAAGGCACAAAGGGAGTCATTACTAATAAAGAAGACAAATAAACAAGAGTCCACAGTTTCACTGTCAAAGAGAATATCTCAAAGCTACTAGCACAAAGGGTAGACACCCTTCTCCACTGTGGGGCCTCCACAGTGTAGGACATTCTGCAAAGCATTTTCTTCTTCTGAGTTAGTTGTAGACCCTTTTGTTCTTTTGGCAGTAAATACAGTAAAACTATGGGTTTTGGTTCTAAAGGACCATCCATCGATGACGCCATATCCAGAGTGTGTGTGTGCACTCAGTCGTGTCTGACTCTTTGTGACCCCATCGGCTGCAGCCCACCAGGCTTCTCTGTCCATGGGATTCTCCAGGCAGGAATACTGGAGTGGGTTGCCACACCCTCCTCCAGAGGATCTTTCTGACCCAGGGATCGAACTTGCATCTCCTGTGTCTCCTGCATTGGCAGGTGGATTCTTTACCACTGAGCCACCTGGGAAGCCATATCCAGAACTTCCTCCACATACAAGGCTATGGCTTTTACTATTCAAAGAATTCTCTCAAATAGAGGAAGTACTTCCTCTTTTCTAGTAAAATGATGTCAACAGACTGGTGTAATCAGGTTCCCAAGTAATTTGATCTGAGGACCTTAGAGACAACCTGGGTCATCAGATCAACCCCCAGTTTCATCATCAAGAGTCCTTCCTCAAAGGTTTCTTTTTTAAATTGTGTTTATTTTTTCACCCCAGCTTGATGTTTTTTTTTCTTTAAAAAATTTTTTTGGAAGATAATTGCTTTACAACATTGTGCTGCTTTCTGTCATATCCTCAAAGGTTTTGAAAAGGTGATTCTTGGGACTTCCCTGGTGGTCCAGTGGTTAAGAATCCACCTTGCAGTGCAGGGGACTTGGGTTTGGTCCGTGGGTGGGGAACTAAGATCCCACGAGCCTCGAGGCAACAAGTCTGAGTACCACAACTACTGAGCCCACTTGCTCTGAAGCCCGGGTGCCACAACCAGACAATCCAGGCGCCACAAGGAAAGATCCCGGGTGCTGCAACTGAAAGCCAATGCAGCCAAATAAGTAAATACTACAAATGAGCTTTTTCTGCCACAGAGGAAGGGTGCCAGCAAGTCCTCTTCCTAGTGTGCTCATCCTTGACCTCTCAACAGCCCTGAACGCCCACTCTGCATGGGACCAAGCAGTTCTCTTTAGTTCCGACAGTCACATCTTAGTTCATGACAGACATATCTCAGTTCACTGCTGGACAGTGTCTGCCAGGGTCCCATTTATAGTCTGGAAAGGGCCTGTGAGAGTCATACTATTATCTCAAAACCAAAACCCCTCCAGTGTTCCCTGAAGAATAAGAGTCAAAGTCAAAGCTGGTGCAAATCAAGCATAGTGATAACACACTGGAGTTAAGCAGTGGTGAAAACCACTGACTCTGACACAGGGAATCCCTCAACAGCTCAAACGGGGACAATCTTGGGACACTGGAGGTCCTTCCTGGTATACTCCAATTTTGGTAATCCATCAGTATAACACTGGGACGTAAATGAACAAGTAGCTTTGATATGTCCCTTAAAAGGGACATAAACAAAAAGCTTTGATTATGTCCCTACATTAATTGTACGGCTTGTTTGGCAGTCATGTACCATGACCTACAAGTTGATCTTCCTCCTGCCCCCACCAAATCCCACAGAACCTCATGTGGGTGGTGTCAATGGAGCTCCCGGGGTGAAACCTCAAGGCTCGGTTGACTCCGCAAGGTTCCCTTTCCTCCTCCCTCAAGGCATCAACTCTTCTCTTGTGTCTCTGAGCTGCTCCACTTCCTCTGTGAAGTGGTTCCCTTCTCCTTAGGAATGATGGGGAGTAAGATTAAGTTTCCCCAGCTCCATAGCTTTGACTCTTCTTGGAGGAGAAAAGACAAAAGCCCTTCAACGTGCAGGTACCGCTGCTCACAGCAACTCCTTCTCCAGCCCGGAGAACCTCACTGTTTTCATGTAACTGTGTGTAATGCTAAGATTTTCTGTGTGTCTTCCCCCCCTCTTATCACTTGGAAAATTTCTACTAATTCTTAAAGCTCTCTCTTAAGGCTGCTCTTCATGACCCTCTCTGGCCCTGAAGCTGAGTTCTCCTTTGCAGAACTGTGAACGTGTTGACATGCCTGATTCCACCTCCAGAACAAGCCCAGAGCATGGATCCCGCCCTGCCCTTTAACCCCAGCCTCCAGTTCACTCCTTGTTCCCCACTGTTCCCTGGGGGAGAGGCTCTCATTTTGAGAACATTTGAGGTAAGTTCCAGAAGACTTTTTGGCCCCATTTACTGGCTAAAGCACTGGTTCTTAACCTTGGCTGCATATCAGAATCGTCTTGGGAGCCTTAAAAAACCCCATTCTCAGGCCATATGGCAGAGAAATTAAATCAAACTCTCTCAGGGCAGAGGGGGATGGGGTGGGAGGTGACGTCCAGGCCTGAACTGACACTGTATGTGTCAGTTGCTCAGTCACATCTGACTTTTTTGTGACCCCATGGACTGTAGCCCATCAGGCTCCTCTGTCCATGGGATTCTCCAGAAAAGAATACTGGAGTGGGTAGCCATTGCCTCCTCCAGGGAATCTTTCCAGACCCAGGGATAAAACCCAGGTCCCCTGCATTGCACGAAGATTTTTTATTGTCTGAACCATCAGGGAAGCCTCAAACTGACATTATTTATGATAATAAAATGACTTTTGTATATTACTTGCCAGTCATGAAAATAAGCACATGGGTGTTGAATTATCAAATACAGAACTAGGGGAAATAAATGAATGAAAAATAAGAAAAATTAAAGGGGCTCCTAAATTGAGATCCAACCAGTCCATTCTGAAGGAGATCAACCCTAGGATTTCTTTGGAAGGAATGATGCTAAAGCTGAAACTTCAGTACTTTGGCCACCTCATGCGAAGAGTTGACTCATTGGAAAAGACTCTGATGCTGGGAGGGATTGGGGGCAGGAGGAGAAGGGGACGACAGAGGATGAGATGGCTGGATGGCATCACTGACTCGATGGACGTGAGTCTCAGTGAACTCTGGGAGGTGGTGATGGACAGGGAGGCCTGGCATGCTGCGATTCATGGGGTCGCAAAGATTCGGACACGACTGAGTGACTGAACTGAACTGAAGGAAGTCCAATTCACAAAACTGAAAAAATGTGGCAGTCTTTTAGTTAGACTGTTATGTTGGGGGAGAAAGTTGGTTTATCCACTGGTCTGCTGATGGTACATAGAAGAGAGGTAGGTAGTTATTTGCAGGGAAGAGAATAAACAGGTACAATGTGAAATGACAAGCTCAAAGGCCTGTGGGTCAGCTGTTTTCACCATGTAAAGGGCTAAAGGTTACCATGGGGCTGGATGTCTGAAGTTTTCAGGACAGACACATATTGGTGAGACCGAAGACAAGAGCAGGTGCAGATATCTGGGGATGAAAGCAGTGTTCCTGATGACAGGACTGGCCCACAAGAGCTGCAGTCTGAATGCTTTAAGAGATGGCTGCTGCTGCTGCTGCTAAGTCGCTTCAGTCGTGTCCGACTCTGTGCGACCCCATAGACGGCAGCCCACCAGGCTCCTCCATCCCTGGGATTTTAAGAGATGGCAGGACTCTGCAGATACAGAAGCCCAAGCACACGGCTCTTTTGCAGTAAGAATGAAATTTGCCAGGTGCTTAAACAGCCCTTTCTGTTTTTCATTCTGCACATCTAGCTCTTAATACCGTATTCCAGCATTTCTTTTTTTAAATTTATTTGGCTGCACTGGGTCTCTGCTGCAGCACACCGGTCTTTAGTCACATGGGAACTCTTAGTTGTGGCCTGTGAGATCTGGTTCCCTGAACAGCGCTTGAACCTGGCCTCCCTGCATTGGGAGCACAGGGTCTTAGCCACTGGACCACCAAGCAGTCCTCCAGCATTTCTTTCTACTTCTTGATCGTATAGAGACTCATGTTTCCTCCAAATGGGGAACTGAGATAGATCAAAGATGAGAAGAAAATCATGTTTCAAGGAGCATTCAGGATAGAGCTTTAGCAGATCCTCAAAGAATAGATAATTGGTTTAAAGTGAGCTTTTTCATCCAATAGACCAATAACCCAAGTGTATCAGCCTTAGGTGAGGCAGTGGAGAGTCATTACCAGACCGGCTTGCCATGTTCCTTTCCTCCTACTGCAGACAAGTGGGAACCTCCATCCTCCTGGGGACGGGGTGGGGCAGACCTGGTCAGACCTCTGGCCTGGTGCTGGCTGGCACCCTGCAGGCCAGCCTCTTGGTGGACTCTGCCTGGAACCTAGCCCTCCCACACCAGACGGTCCTCCAGTGAGGTTGGGCCCTGGTTTTGCCCATGCCTGAGGCCCTGACACCTTGTCCCCAAGCTGCAGCGCCTCCTCAGGCCTGCCTCAGACCTCAGCCTTGACACTCTCCTCTCTGGTTAGATCACCTGGATCTCCATTTTGCTGCCTCAAGTCCAGAGCCTCGTCCTCCCTCCAGTTCCTCAAGAGTCACACAGACTTGGGACTAAATCTCAGCTCACGCATCTGAGCATGTTTACTCATTAGCGATACAAAGATAGCCATGATATTCATCTCACAGCCTGTTCAAGCTGACACATGTTAGGGACTCAAGTTAGGGTTAGGTTAAGGGCTACGTATTCTGAAAGTTATATGCAAAATGTTGTGGGTAAGTGTATTTTTCTGGAAAGAGAGTCTTTTGTGTGTTTGTTGGGGGGTGGGGAGCAGGGGGGCAGCCAAAGGGATTTGTGACCTAAAGATGTTAAATCACCGCCATTGGGTTCCACACCATACAGTATAAACCAACACTTGATGGGGGAAAATAACTGTCAGAGAGATGAGGCTGTGCTCAGGAATTCAAGCATACCATCTTGCTGCACAGCAAAAACTGTTCTCAAAATCCTCCCCTGGCATTATTAAAGCCAGTAAAGAAAAGCTAATAATTCAGTTACACATCAACAAAACTCTAGGTATATTTCACAGCATTCTAACTCTAAAAAAAACCCCAATTAAGAGAGTACCTTTAAAATTATATTTCTTCTGAAATGGATTTCCATCTCTTATATATGAAAGGCTTTCCTTCTCTCTGCTCAACTCATGGAGTACCCCGCCCCGATGTTACCTGGTTAGAACGCTGCCTCTACCATCTGCTGTACACATGCTGTGTGCACTCAATTTTGTACCTTCTACCCACTTATCATTTGAAAAGATCCTGATGCTGGGAAAGGTTGAGGGAAGGAGGAGAAGGGGAAGCCAGAGGATGAGATGGTTGGATGGCATCATCAACTCAATGGACATGGGTCTGGGTGGACTCCAGGAGTTGGTGATGGACAGGGAGGCCTGGCGGGCTGCGGTTCATGGGGTCACAAAGGGTCGGACACAACTGAGCGGCTGAACTGAACTGAACCCACTTATCTCCCACAACCCCTCCTATCAGTAGGGAGCTGAAAAACGACAGGGATGTAGGGCTTAAATCTATACCACGCTAAAGCTTATATTTTTTAGAAGGCAGTTTGCCGTATTTTGTTAGTTTTTCTTTAAACAACAAAGCATTACAGCTAAAGTTCTGTTCCCAAACTTTTTTCCTTCTTTTCTCTTCTAGCAGTACCAACAATCCTGACATTGGTACATACATGTCCTTTCCATGAAAGTTTGTATATTTTTGCCATATTCTCATATGCTCACAAATAAAATATATGATTGTGCCATGGGTTTTAAAACTTAACATGCTATTATATTGTGAGTATTATGATTATGACTTTAATAATATATAATTGAAATACTATAAAATTCACCCTCTCAAAATCTACAATTCAGTGTTTTCTTAGTATATTCATAAAGTTGTGAAACCACCAGTCCTACATCATTTCAGAACATTTTCACCACCCCCAAAGAGACACCCATGCCTATTAGTCATTACTCTCCACTCTCCTGCATTTTCCTCTCCTTTTGGCCACTGGCAGCCTCCAATCTGTCTCTATGGACTTGCCCACTCTAGACATTTCATGGAAATGTAATCATATAATACATGATCTTTCATGTCTGGCTTCTTTCACTTAACCCTGATTTTTAAAGATTCATCCGTGTCTTACCACATGTCAATATTTCATTCCTTTTTATGACCAAATAAAATCTCATTGTATGGATATACTACATTTTGTCTACCTATTCATTAGTTGATAGATACTTAAGTTTCTTTGACTGTTTGACTATTAAAAAGAAAGTTGCTATGAGCATTTGGGTATGAGTTTTTGTGTGAACATGTGTTTTCATTTGTCTTGGGTAGATACTTAGGAGTGGAAGTGTTAGGTCATATGCTTAACTTTTCTGGAAACTGCCAGACTGTTTTCCAAAGCGTCTTCCTAGCTTAACCCCATTCCAAATCTGTGGACCAATAGTTTCTTAGAGACTGAAGAGGAGCCCAACACACAAGAATAGTTTAGAGCAGAGGCTCGGATCAGCCGCACTGCTAATGAGTTTAAGGGATAAGAATAACAAGCAACCCAACACAGACATCACAGAAAATTATAGGATAAATGATGTTCTTACTAAGCATTAACAGATGAAAAAATATGTAGCTATTGATATTTACTGGGCATTGTCCTCAGATGAGCTTCCCTTTCTTACCAGAAGGTGGCAGAGAGGGTGCAGTTTAAACTCCCACTTCCCTCATTTTTACAGGAAACTTTCTTTTTCTTTTTTTAAAGAATAAAACAATCACAATCTCCCAATTCATCCCACCTCCCCTTCCCCACTTGGTGTCCATACATTTGTTCTCTATGTCTGTGCCTCTATTTCTGTTTTGCAAATAAGATAATCGATACCATTTTTCTAGATTCCACTTATATGCAATAATATATAACACTTGTTTTTCTCTTTCTGACTTATTTCACTCTATATGACATAGCTAACTAATGAAAACCTACTATAGCTCAGGGAACCCCATTCAGTGCTCTGTGGTGACCTAAATGGGAAGGAAATTCAAAAAAAGAGGGGAAAATATACATATGTATACTGATTCACTTTGCTGTCAGTAGAAACTAACATAACATTGTAAAGCAACTACCCCCAATAAAAAATCAATTTAAAAAATAAAAATAAGACAAATAACACTTGCAACTTACAGCTTTTAACCTTAGAAATACAGATTCTCAGGTCCTATTATTTACTATCATTTATTAGAAAATCATGCAAGTGTGACTAGGGAGAATCACTATTGATATCTATACCACATGGGTTAAATAAAACATAAGCTATAAGAAAGAACCAATAAATCTGTCTAAAAGTTATGAATAGATGCTGCTACTGCTAAGTCACTTCAGTCGTGTCCGACTCTGTGCGACCCCATAGACGGCAGCCCACCAGGCTGCCCTGTCCCTGGGATTCTCCAGGCAAGAACACTGGAGTGGGTTGCCATTTCCTTCTCCAATGCATGAAAGTGAAAAGTGAAAGTGAAGTCGCTCAGTCGTGTCTGACCCTCAGTGACCCCATGGACTGCAGCCTTCCAGGCTCCTCCACCCATGGGATTCTCCAGGCAAGAGTACTGGAGTGGGGTGCCATTGCCTTCTCCTTATGAATAGATAAACCCACTCTAATTAGTATAAGCATTTTAAGGGCAACTGAAAAATAAAAATGTATACGTACCACAGATTGACAGGAATAATTACAATTTGCAACATGAAAGAAAATGTAGTTTCAGAAAGCAGTATTCAAGTTTGTCAATGTTATGATGCCCTCATCTATCAAATCAGAGACTGAATTAGATAATAGCCAAGGTCCCTTCTTCCACCAATACAGTCTATTTCCCATTTTAGAGAGGCAAGTAGGACAGACACGTGACTCACCTGTCGTCATACACTAGGGTCACCATCTATATCTAAAAATATGAGTCTCCATGAACAGCTACGTTAGTTATGGCTTCTGTCCATAAGAAAACACAGTAAGTTCACTTCAGGCTTATTTAAAATGGCACACAACTCACAATGAGGTGTTTATTTTGAAAAGGAAAGGACTCCTGACGAGTTCCTGGGGTCTGGTCTGTAGGGGTGGCTGCCAGGTAAAGAGAGACCAAATGGGCCCATTCCTAGGAAGAGCTGAAAGTGGGGCAGGGGCGGGGGAGGTGGGAGGGAGGAGGCAGAAGAGGCCCGAGGGAGTGTGAACTGTACAGGGTCCAAGAGGCTGCAGGAGTCTGGAGTGGTCAGAGTCGGCCCACACACTGTTGGGGCCTGGCTGGAGAGTAAACCGCGACAAGTTTAATGGTGTTAGCTGCAGGCTTCCCTCCTGAAGAGTTTCCGCTGAATCCAGTCCCTGACCTATGACTGCAAATAACACATCCCACTCCTTCCAAAGGTTCATCCCCCACCAACCCCCGCCCCCTCCCCACCTCCAAGCCTAATTGTGAACTATTATGGGGAAATAAAAAGTTTAGAAATAATGTTAAAAGTTGAGGTTTCTCTTAATAGAAGTCAGATCTATTTTGCAGAATCCTCTGCAGGTGTAGGGCCATAGAAATTCTAGACATTTGTGGCTTGGCAAACTGCACAGTTCCATTCTGCTTTTCTCCTTCCTGCGGCCAGAGAATGCTGGCCCTTCTATAATGGTGGGTGTTTCGCCAGAAAACTCACATATTTGCGGGTGGAGTCAGTTTGGAGGCTGGAGGGATTTTTCAAAAGTCCGGGTAGGGACTTCAAACACTGCAGGGACTTACAAAGGGTGAAAAATAATACCTTGGGGGTGAGCAAATTTCCACTGTTGGTGAAGCCGGAGGTGCAGTTCCAGAAACATGACAGTTAAGTGCCCATCACAGGGAGGCAGAGCCTCAGAGCTGCAAGGCTGTGCTCTAGAATCCTGCCATCACATGTACCTTTTCTGTGGTACCCGGACCAGCAGTAAGGGCTCCTCAGGTTACCCTGGGCTCTCTGGCCTTGGCGAGACTCATCTTAAGTGGCTGCAACTACAGGTATCCCAAAAGAATGTGGAAACCAGGCAAATACAGTTCTCTACAGAGAATTTCGGAGAAGGCGATGGCACCCCACTCCAGTACTCTTGCCTGGAAAATCCCATGGACGGAGGAGCCTGGTAGGCTGCAGTCCATGGGGTTGCTAGGAGTCGGACACGACTGAACGACTTCACTTTCACTTTTCACTTTCATGCATTGGAGAAGGAAATGGCAACCCACTCCAGGGTTCTTGCCTGGGGAATCCCAGGGACAGGGGAGCCCGGTGGGCTGCCGTCTATGGGGTCGCACAGAGTTGGACATGACTGAAGCAACTTAGCACAAAGAATTTAATCAATGCACAGTCGAAAATAGGCATATGCAAGGTCACCTTAAAACAGTAGATCTTCATTTTGAGGAGTTTATGATATTGATCTCAGTTTGGGGATGCACAGGCTCAGTTTAAGTCTTAAGAATCAGTGGTTTAAAGAGATAGAATGGCCCTAGATTAAGATGAGATCGGATGAAAATGTAGTTTCTCTTAAAGAAAAGATGAATCAGTTAGAACGAAGGTTTATCGGCTGTTGCAAACAGAGCAGAAAGAGCCACCGAGGAATAGAATGGTGATGCTCAGCCAAGGACAGTCCAGGACAGACAGACTAGGCCAGAGGACCCTGACAGTCCCCCTTGCTGACTTGGCCTTCTCCAGCACAGCCTTGGTCAAGCTGGAGGACACAGCTAATGATTTCCCACACAGCTCCTCGCTCTGACTCTGTACTCTCTAGGCAATTACCTGCTAGAAGTTGGCCTTTTGTGCAGACGTGCCACAGGGACGGAGAGCTGTGGTCTGGCCAGTATGAACATGCTGGCTACAGGGAAGTTGTGTTCACATCCTCCTAGCCCTCACTGAGAATGAGTAAACTGTACTCTATCTTACACACGAGCCTTATGACCTGGTGTATGCTCGCTCTTGTGAGACAGATCTTCTGTCAGGGTACTGAAAAATCAGATTTTTAAGCCCACAGGACTGTCTGAGCTACCAAAATGCTAGCTGGCGCCTCCTGGCCACCCTGGGCTGGCCTGTGCCCTTGCACTATAAATGGCCACACTCACCTTTTACAGGACACTGTATGGTCACATTTGCTTGCAGGGGTGCCTCCACAAAGCTGCCAATCACAATGGAGAGATGGCCACGCTCTGGTCTGGTGATGTTTCTTCCAACAGACAAGATGACAGGGGCCTCTTAATTCAAAGGGAGCAGGAAACTCTGTTAGGTTCAGGCTTTTGCTCTGAGTGACCGCACTGCATTTGGTAAGCTCTGCCAAGCTCCTGGAGAACAGGTGCAGACTCCTGGCTCGGTCCGCATCCCCCGTGGTGCCCCACGGGGACTTGCACACTCACAGGCTGGAGGTGCTCAATGGACAGACGCACAGCTGAGATATCTACAAAGAGATATCTACAAAGAGATATCTACAAAGAGGCATTGCAACCACCATGTACAGACTGTGAGGATATTTTGGCTTTATAACCAAAACTGGGGATAAATTAAAGGATAAAATTAGGTGATAAATTAGAGGATTAAATCCTCTTTGATCATTTGAAAAAGAAGGAAGTCAGAAATTCATTTGGAGAAAGGCATGGCAGGGCAGGAGTGACATCTCTATGATGCATCCTTGGATGAGTAAAGGCAGGACCAAAACACACCAGGTCCTGGGACCATCTGACTCTCTTTCTGGAAGGAAAATGTGAATGAAACCTGCACCAAACTTGCATGGAAAAAAAATAATAAAAACAAGGTCATAAAGAATCAGGAACTCATTCACAGACTTTTACTTTCCTGGATTTTAAGAACCATGTACTTTTACCAGATTCATTTATGAAGTCATTCAGGAAATATACTCTGTGCCTGGGCTGGACAATGGAAATACCAAGTTGGAACACAAACATTCCTGTCCTCAATCAATTCAGAGACTGGTGGGAGACACCACTACCATTACAGGGTAATGGGTGATGAGGTAGAGAAAGGTGCTAGTTGCCCATGGGTCTCTCAGGAGTATGTAGGGGTCTACCAATTACAGGGTAATGGGTGATGAGGTACAGAAATGCGCTGGTTACCCAGGGGCCTCTCAGGAGCATGTGGGGGTCAGGGAAGGCCACAGTCCTCTACCACAGAGCTACTGCCATGGCTGGTTTCCCTCCTCCACCTTAGCATGTAAGTGCTTGGAGGGAGAGGCCATGTCATATGTCTTTTGGTTGAGGGGGCTGTGCTGGGTCTGCACTGCAGCACACAGGCTTCTCTGTGGCACACAGGCTCAGTGGTTGCAGTGCGTGGGCTTAGTTTCCCAGAAGCATGTGAGATCTTGGTTCCCCAACCAGGGATTCAACCCACATCCCCTGCATTGGAAGGCAGATTCTTAACCGATGGGCCACCAGGGAAGTTCTCACATATTTCTTTACTTTTTTATTTTTATCACTAATGCATAGCAAGTGAAAGAGTAACAACATTTAGCTGTTTGGTAACCATGTCTTCTGCAGAAGAGAATTTGGGAATGATCATGTTCAGGTGACCAAATGTTCCATTTGTTCCTGGAGCGCCTGGGGCACTGAAACGGTATGCTCAGAGTTAAAAATACAGGGGCTCTTGGGCTGAGAAAGGACTGTCGTTGTCTTGTGTCCTCTGGCCCTTATGGCCTTGCACCAGCTCTCCCATGAATCTGGGCTATCCTGGGATGGACTTACGAGGAAACTTGCGAGCTGCAAGAGAGCCTTCTGTTCCTCCCAACAATCCAGAACCTCAAAACTGAGGTTTTCTGGAAAGGAGCAGATGCTCGCAGAGGAGAATCATCCAGGAGGATCAAGGCGCAGGAAATCAAGGTGTGAAGGCCCTACCATGGGAATGCAGCCAGGAGAGGGATGGGGCACCAAGCCATGCAGATTCAAGGAGCTTTGAAAATCAATCGGTCCCACCTCCTCAGATTATAGATGTGATGGACTGCCTACATCAATGCTTGGCTGTCTAAATGCTGGGTTCCAATCCCAGATAATTGTCTTTCTCCTCATCTTATCTTAATTATTTGAGCCATAGATACCAGAAACCACAGAGCAGAGAGTTGGAGGGTAACTTTCTTATTTGATTTTTGATCCCAGAACATGAGCCTGCCACAAGGAAGCATTGCTTACAACTTTGCCAGCTAAAAATGTTCCTTCATCAAAAAGCACACTTTAATATTAAAATGAGTTTGTCTACCTCCTGGGACAATTTACACTAATTTACAATGACAATTTCCTGAAAGTGTTTTTAAGGATTGAGCAGAGGAGTGCCATTGGGAGGTATACGTCAACCTTTAAAGGATAATTATCTCTTTTGTTGGATGGTGGCATTTTAAAAACAAAAAGTCAGCACTATTAACACCACCAATTAAACTCCATCTTGTTAATTTCCAATTCTTAGAAAGTGAACTCTAGAGCAGCTGTTTTCAAAGCGTGGTCCTTAGGCCAGCAGTGTTGGCATAACCTGGGAACATGTTAAAAAGGCACATTCTGGGACTTCCCTGGTGTTCCAGTGGTTAAGACGCCTCGCTTCCAGTGCAGGGGTCATGGGTTTGATCCTAGGTTGGGGAACTAAGATTCCACTTGCCTCAAGGCCAAAAAAAGTGCACAAACTCAGACTCCACTCTAAGCCTGCTGTGTCAGAACCCCTGGGAATGGGGTCTGGAGATCTCTGTTTTAACATCCCCTTCCCTGGTGATTCTGCTGTGTGAAGCATGGAAACTGCTGCTCCAGAGTTTAATGTTAAAAAACCAAACCACACCCAGGCACTCCAGGCTGCATAACGGGCATTACCTGCATACAGCACAGAAGAACTTTCCACATCTGAACCGAGATGATTAGCTACAGCACATCCATATATTCCTTGGTCTTTCTTTGTAGGTTTCCGTATCTGCATTTTCCCCATTCCATCCAAAATGACTCTGTAGAACAGTTAGAAAGAGGATGTGTTCATGTGACACACTGAACTACTTGAGAATCACAGCGACCCACAGAGAATGAAGACATTGACTTTAGGCTGGCAAGGATCCAGAAGATAATCTTGTTGAGCTTCCTGCCTATAAGCAGACCACTATGTAGACTGGAGCTGGAGGAGGGAATGGCAACCCACTCCAGTATTCTTGCCTGGGAAACCCTATAGACAGAGGAACGTGGCAGGCTACAGTCTGTGGGGTCGCAAAGAGTCAGATACAACTTAGCGACTAAACAGCAACATATAGACTGGAGTGTGGAAAAGTCACTCTTCTTGGTTGAAACTCACTGAGATGGTAGAGCTGGACTATGCTCAGAGATCCAGACTTCTATCTCACTCTGCATGAGAACAGACTCTTCTGGATGGACTCAATGCTTAATTTACCACGTTTAAAAAAAGACAAACTAGTAAGTGTTAGTTTGCTGGAGGTTAAGCCCTCATTTTCTGCCCTGAGCCTTTCTAACAGACTACAGATGTGATTTTTTCAGTTCAGATTTTCACGCTGGAAGTGAGTGGACCTTTAGTTACTGCTCCCTGGCAATGGTTATTTTCTCATGGTAGGAAAAGTTCAGTGGAAGTAACAAAGCTACTGCTGCATTATATTGGGTTTTGAGCATGCTGTTAAGAATCAGGGCTATACTGTGTGAACCCTTTATGGTTTCCCAATTATTGATATTCACAAACACCTGCATGTAAATACCACCTAGAAAATCAGAGCTGGTCAAGAGTATCCTCACAGGTGAGATACTGATTGAGGGGATGGGAAAGAATACTTGTTTCCCTTTAATTTTAATTTTTTCTTATTGATTTGAAGTTGCTAATAGATTATCTGGATCAGCAGTCCATATACTATTTTTTTTACCTGCCTTCTTCCCACTTTACAGATCTTAGCACTATGGACTGTTCTGTTGTTGTTACTGTTCAGTGCCCAGTTGTGTCCAACTCTTTGTGACCCCACGGACTACAGCACGCCAGGCCTCCCTGTCCCTCACCATCTCCCAGAGATTGCCCAAGTTCATGTTCATTGCATTGGTGATCCCCATCCAGCCATCTCATCCTCTAATGCCCTCTTCTCTTTCTGCCCTACATCTTTTCCAGCATCAGTCTTTCCAGTGAATATTCAGGTTGTTATCCCTTAAGATTGACTGATTGATCTCTTTGCTATTCAAGGGACTTTCAGAAGTCTTCTCCAGCACCACAGTTCAAAGGCATCAATTCTTTGGTGTTCTGCCTTCTTTACTTCTGCCTTCTTTACAGTCCAGCTTTCACAACCGTATGTGACCACAGGGAAGACCAAAGCCTTGACTATACAGACCTTTGTCAGCAGAGTAATAATGCCTCTGCTTTTCAAAACACTGTCTAGTTTTGTCATCACTTTCCTGCCAAAAAGCAATCGTCTTCTGATTTCATGGCTGCAGTCACCGTCTGCAGTGATTTTGGAGCCCGAGAAGAGGAAATCTGTCACTACTTCCACCTTTTCCTTTCTATTTGCCATGCAGTAATGGGGCCAGAAGCCATGATCTTAGATTTTTTACTATCTAGTCTAAAGCCGGCTCTTTCATTCTGCTCCTTCACCCTCATCAAGAGGCTCTCTAGTTCCTCTTCACTTTCTGCCATTAGAGTGGTATCATCCTCATATCTGGGATTGTTGATATTTCTCCCACCTTCCAGCTTGTAACTCATCCAGCCCAGCATTTCTCATGATGTGATCGGTGTATAGGTTAAACCAACAGGGTGACAGCAGACAGCGCTTTCGTACTCCTTTCTTGATCTTGAACCAATCAGTTCCACACAGGGTTTTAACTGTTGCTTCTTGATCCTCATACAGGTTTCTCAGGAGACAGGGAAGATGGTCTGGTATTCTGTTTTCCACAGTTTGTCATGATCTATACAGTCAAAGGCTTTATTGTAGTCAATGATACAGAGATAGATGTTTTTCTGAAATTCCCTTGTTTTCTCTATAATCCAGCAAATCTTGGAAATTTTTATCTCTAGTTCCTCTTCCTTTTCTAAACCCAGCTTGGACATCTGGAAGTTCTTGGTTTGCCTAATGCTGAAGTCTAACATGCAAGATTTTAAGCATGACTGACTGTTTTGATCAACTGCTAAATACTCTATGTTTCTTCATGAACTGAACTGGGCCACTTCATTTCCTGTCACTTTACATTGCTTGCTTACCCTCTGCTGTAGCCATAAAGAACCTCTAACAGTTTCCAGAACATTCCATGGTCTTTCATCACCCTGAGCTTTTGCATATGTTGTTCACTCTATTTGGAATGCCCTTCCCCACTTCTGGCAACTCTGACTTACCCACTGAGTCCTGGAGCAAATGTAATTTCCCTTGTAAAGCTTTCCCCAATACTCCTAGAGTTATCTTCTTCTCCCTCTGGGCTCCTTCTGGTTTGGTTCATATATTTATTTGATGAAATATCTTTTTATTCTCATAAGATTGTGATCTTTTCAAAAGCAGGGACCAGATCTTATTCACAGCTGTGCATTTTCAATGCCTAGCACAGTACCTTTTATATAGCAAGTTTTCAAAAACATTTAATGACTCAGTGTATGAATGACTACAGTAGAACTGAATAATGGTAGAGAATGAATGTACTAGAGAATGCAAGTTCCCATGCAACCCACAAATGAAGTATACAAAGGTGGGAAGAAACCAAAACAGCTGAATTGCCCAGAACAAAAACAGGAATAAGGCAGAGGTAGCTATGACCAGGGCCAGGCTCTCACTGTCAAATCCCTGTTAAGGAACAGTTGATTAAGAAAAAAAGTAAAAAAAGTAAAACTAACAACTCTACGTGACAAATGTTTATACATGAAAATCTTTTCTTAAATTATTTCATATGTATGTTTGTATGATTTAGCAATTCTCAAAGGATTCCTTTTAGGGCCTCAGTTTTACAGTACAGCAAAAAGTCACTGAGAAATAGCTGAGCACACATGAACCTTTCTGACAGGTGATGTCACCCAGGATCCAGGCTGGACCAGTCCCTGGGCTGGAGAACCAAAAGGTAGAGTTCTTTAAGGAATCTGATCTTGACCTCCACCACAAAATCTTATTCTTTACTTGAAGTGATAATGAAGTTGACCTCTTCACAGACGTCACCCCTAGGGAATCCACCCACAGCCTTTGCTTCCTAGCTGTGATCTCTTACTCAGCTGGTGTCTAAATGCACTCCACGCCTACACTGTTGCCTCCTATTGGAGAGGGGCGCTTGCAAACATCATTCCATTTCTGCATGACTTCAGTTGAAAAGATTTGTCAGAGTCAGAAAAATATATCTAAACCGGAGAACTTTTCTTGCATAAAGAAATTTAAACGTAAGTTGAAAAAATTAATTAGGTATATTAGAGAAAACATGGAAATAAAAATAAATCTTTTAAAAATTCCTTTAAAATATTAAAACCAAAAACTCTTACTAGCCAAGTAGAACTGCTTCAGTGTCAAAGGGCTGGTTCTTAAAGTATGCAGAAACAGGTCTGATTTAGGATGGCAGAATCTTTATGGGATCTTCAGGAGCCTCAGCCACAGAAACTAATGCAAATTCCACTTGAGCAAGTCAGACGATCACAAATCAACTCAGTTCAACAAACACTGACTTGAACTAACCACGGTCTTCCACCACATCCCTCCAGTACTTTATGGCCACAAATCAGCTGATCAGCTTTCTCAGCCTCTGTTTCCTTATAGTTTCTTTCTTTTTTTTTTTTTTAATAAACTTTATTTTGGAATGATGTTGGCATTACAGAAAAGCAACCAGGACAGTACAGAGGGTTCTTATCTCCTTCTTTCTTGGTTTTCCCTGACGTGAACATCTTCAGCACGTGACACTTTCATCAAAACTAAAGCACCAGCATCGGTCCATCACTGTTGTTAACAAAACTTCAGTCTTTATGTAGATTTCATTAGTTTTCCCACTAACGTTGCTATCCTGTTGCACAATCTCCCATTCAGGACATCATATTGTATTTAGACATTGTGTCTCCTTAGTCTCTTCTGGTCTGTGACAATTTTTCTGCCTTTCCCCCACCCCCTCCATTTTTTTTGATGACTTTGACAGTTTTGAGGACTACTGATAAAAAATAGAATGTTCCTCAATTTGGGTTTGGCTTATGTTCCTTATAATTTCTAAAGTGAAATTGTTGAGCAATCCTGAAAGGGTGGTCCTTGAATCCCAGGGATCCGTGAGGTCAAAACTATTTTCATAATAGTAAATATTGACACTATACCGTTATTTGCCTTTTTCACTGTGAGTGTTGATATTTGCACTGATAGTAAAAGCAGTTGTGGATAAAACTTGGCACCAGAATGGAATCAAAGCTGTGGCAGCAAACTGTACCAGTAGCTACTGTATTCTGGCTACCACACACTTGCAGTAAAAACAAAATGCCAATTTCCCATAAGAATATCCTTAATGAAGCAGTAGAACTTATTATTTCACTAAATCTCTACCCCCGAGTGTAAGTTTTCTAACATTGTGTACAACAAAACAGGAAATACACACCATACCTCTGCTGTCTGCCAAAGTCTGTGGGTGTGACTGTTTGAATTGCTAGCTGAACTAGCTCCTTTTTCATGGCATACTACTTTACTTGAAATAATGACTGACAGATAAGCCAGGGTTATTTGGATTTAGGTATTTGGAAGATATATTTTTTTAATGAACAAAAATGAGCTGGCCAATGCAAGGAAAACAACTGACAGTAATTGTTGCCGATGATAAAATTCAAGCTTCCGAGGGAAAATTAGAATTTCAGAAAATCCGTCATGCTCACTGTGAGTCTGACTGCTTCCCAAAGCTCAAAGACTTTTCTGAAAAGTTGGGATAGTAATATTAAAGAATACGCGTATTTTTGGTATTGTATGATGGAACGTGTTAACATTTGGAAGATGTGTATAACTCAGTCAGCCAACACTTTCCAAATGACCAATGTATGATGTTATAAAATCTAGTCTAGTTAAAAGATCCATTCAAAGAACAAGATAAAGCAACAGATTTCATTGTAACAGACTACCAAAATCTCTTTAACATGGTTTTAGATTCCACATCCCACCTAACCTTTAAGAAACTACTGCTTGTCTATTTTTAGTGTAGCATTAAAGAAGAATAGCCATAATTACCTTAAAAGATTATGAATGTATTCCTTATCCTCCCAACTAACCTGTTTATATATGTATGAAGCACAATTTTCTCCATAAACTTCAATTAAAACAACATATGGCAACAGACTGAATGTAGAAGCATTGAGGAGAAAGCCCAGCTATGTTTCATTAAGCCAGACATTAAAGAGATTGGCAGAGATGTGAAACAATGTCATTATCATTAATCTTTAAAATACTGCTTTTCAAAAATTATGTTATTTACATAAACATGAATTGGGCTTACTTCTGTTACTTCTAAATGGATTAACAAACAGCTATTTAAAATGTTTCATGGTTTTAATTTCTAACAGCGTAAACATCATGAGATATGTTAACATATTAACATAAAGTTAATTCATATTAACAAAAGTTCTTTGGCTTCTCATCATTTTTTTAAGTTTGAAGGAGTCCTAAAACCAAAAGATTTGAGAACTGCTAAGTTAGTTGATCTGGAAGGTTTATTCCACTTCAAAAACTACATTATACTCTAATGTTCAGAGTTTTAGGCAAAAGAATTTAAAATTAGATTTGTTCTATCTTTCCATTCTAAGACAGTCCAGTGATATAAAAATTGAATTTTACCTAGATTTCTTTTAATGCTTCACACATTAGGTGATGCAGAAAAAAAAAGGATGATAAAAATAAAACTTGCATTTTTAAAGTACCTTATGGTTTGCAAAACAATTTAACATCTTTGTCTCTGAAAAATCCCTGGAGGTGGATAAGGAGCTGTTGAATGCAAATTGAAAGAAAGCAAGATGTCTACAGCCCTGTGTGTGTTAACAGCAAGATTTGGAGACAGTAGAGAAGACAAAATGAGTGAATGTTTCTATTATTCCATTATTTTATGTAAAATGAATGAAATGCGACATTTTCTCACTGACATGGATAGTTATTACAATAAAATAAAGTGACTGAATACTGCTTCAAACATCTCAAAAAACTTTGATCCTTATCATTACTTTTCGGTTTTGTGACATAAATCATTGCCTGATATTAGAAAATGACTTCAGGTAATCTTTCTACCAAAGCTATTATTTGTGTGACCCTCTAACACCCCTGGCGGGGTCCAGATGACGTGGCCCCTGCTTCTGACTGGCCATGAATTAGTCATGAGATTCTGTTCCTCAATGATCTCATTGAGAAAGTATCAACTCCTGCCCTGCCAGACTCATAGGGCTGGTGTGAGTTCAAACGAGACACCACATCTCCCAGATATAGAAGATTCTTGCAGTTCCTGCATATTCTAAGAGAACTGCAAGTATGTTTTTTTAATGGCCTGATTGATTTCACTTTTTTGGAGGGATAATTTTTTAATTTTTTGGCTGCACCACGTAGCATGTGGGATTTTAGTTCCCCGACCAGGGATCAAATCTGTGCCCCCTGCATTGGAAGCACAGAGTCTGAACCACTGGACCACCAGGGAAGTCCCTGATCTTATTTTTAAGTATTAAGTGACCTGAAAAGCGAGAGTCTGTAGACGCTTACATTTAATCTTATGGTATCCAGTTTGGCACTACACCTTCATGGTAGTGACTGTGATGGTACAATTTCATTTTTAGAATTCCAATGAGTATGTGAATGCCATGCCCTAACATTTTGGAGTTTCTTTTCCAAAGGATCCTGTTGGAAGCACATTCTTAGGAGAAGGAATTTGACAATATTTTAAGGAAAGCTGGAAGATCCATTTAGAAGGCATCTCAGAGTAAACACTGTACTCTGATTGTACTTACTTTTCTGAGGGTTGTAACAGTGCTCCATCCTTGGTCCACGTATAGGTGGCCTCACTGGGGCTGACAAGCTCACACAGTATGTTGATGACCTCCGTCCTTCTTGTAATGTAGACTGTATTTCCAATCCTTGAATTTACTGTTTTATTAAAGGAAATCAAGGTGGGTTGGCTCTGCCTCAAGAGGACAGGTCCCTTCGGCTTGAATGTCAGCTTGCCTGAGTTTTTGGAGTTCGAGCTTTGGGGCACACTTCCAGTCTCCCCCCTTAGCTGAGCCGTGGGAGGTGCCTCTCCAGGGATGCCCCTCCAGTGCGCATGTGCAGGCTGCACCTTGGTTAACTCGGCCACCAGCTGATATATCACCTGGGATGCCAGGTCATCGCTGATCTCCCCCGTTTCCATGAGCTGGCTCATGTTCCTGATCAACTCATCAAACTGGGCGGTCTCCATGCTATAGGCTCCCTGTTTAACTGCTGCTTCAAACTGCTTGTTTTCAAACTCCCAGGAGTTGGCGTTTCCTGCAGAAGGGCTGCAGTGGCCCAACAGAGCTCTCAAGAGAGACTGATTGTTAATTTGGCCATTGTGCAGATAAAGCTCGTTTTTGTTGTTCCACATCAGCCTCATCTTATGCCACGTGGCTCCCAAATTATTGGCCTCGTTGTTGTCCATCCCAGGATATTCCCTGGTGTGCCCACCAAGGGCTGGGGGTGCAATGAGCCGGTTGTCGGTGCCAATGAGCTTAAGCACCACAGTCTCCTGTGCGGGGCCTGCGATGCACCGGTACTCACCAATGTCGAGGGCCGCAAGGCTGTGAATCTTCAGCGAACCTGACTTTGTGAAGCCAAGCCGCTTGGAGTTCTGCAGACAACGGCCGTCCTTCTCCCACTGTATCCGAGATTTCTGGAATCGTCGCACTGGGCACTTAATAATCACAGATGTGTTGGGCAGCAGGTAGGCTCTGCTCCCGACGGTCAGGTTAATGCGCTTCTCTTCCCTTGTCTGGATGTACACTCTCTGGACACCAAGGATCTGAGGACCCTGCTCCCTGACTCTGGCCTTCATCTCTGGTTTCATTTCTGTTGGAAAAATAAAGAAAGAAAAACACAAATATCTTTATAATGACATTTGTCCATACTCTTCCAAGGCTGACAGAAATCAGCAAATTCTTTTCTCTTCTAAAACATTTGAGAACTGAAAAAAAAAAAATATATATATATATCGTTATTTATGCTATATATGTATGTATATATATACATATCCATAGATTGGGACAAATTTCACAAATATCACTTTAGCAGCAAAGAATGCAAGATTGAATGAATTGCATGAAATCATGTCAATTATTTTATAAAGGAGCCTTTGGTTTGGGGAGGCATGAGGTTAAATGGTTAAATGTTTCCATCAATAAGGGGACGTCTGATGTGTGGGGCCTCCACCATTTGGGAGGCTCTTGAGGATCTTGTATGGCTCAGCCAAGGGTACCCAAAATCTGAAGGAGGCAGTGAGCATGGGGAGGTGAGTGAATGTATTTGAAGGATCTGAAAAGGAGGATGCAGCTGGGAACCACAGCAGATCACCCAAGCAGGTCAGTGAAACTAGCATGGGGGCCTGAATAAGCCAGTGATGGAAGAAGAAAAGCTCAAACTGGCACCTGAAAGCCAGCTGAACGGTGAAAGTGAATCTCAGCACTACCATCTGAATAAGTGATCTACTCTCTCTGAGCCTCAGTTTTCTCAGGTGATATTAACACCTTCACTGGAGGAATATGAGAAGTCAGAGCATTTTTATCAAGGGCACAGTAGTGGGATGTATGAGCTCTCAGACATTATTAGTCAGCTGACAAAGGCGGGTCCAGCCAGCATCAACAGGGCAAGCAGCGAGGCATCACAGGTGGGCTGACTCTTCCTTGTTCCTGGGCGGAGGCCAGAGAAGATGCTCCCCAGATCCCATCCCCCAAAAGAAGCAGCTCTTCTCCCTCCCCCACTTGCCCTCTGCCGCCCCACCCCCACCCCCCGCACCACCACTCACTTGCAGGAAGGAAGGTCTCAATGCATTCTGGGGTGATACTGAAGTGAGTAGGTAGGGGCATGTGATGTGGGTGGGAGTCTGATTCCTCTTTGAAGATGTATGTAGGTCCATGGGCTAGAGGGCAGGAAGCACCAGGGAGTGACAGAAGAGAGACTGGACTCACATCAATGATACTGTGGAATTAAGGTCATGAGACAGGGGCCTAAGAGCCTCAGAGGAACCAGTTATGGTTCTTGCAATGGTTACGGCTGTAACACTGGTAGGGGTATGTTGGGAGAAGAACTAGATTGAAACTCCATTTCTGTTTTTGTCTTTGAAACTTTTTGGCCTTGCCACACAGCATGTGGGATCTTAGTTCCCTGACCAGGGATCAAACCTGCACCCCCTGCAATGGAAGTGTGGAGTCTTAATCGCTAGATCACCAGAGGGAAGTCCACTTAAGACAGACTTCTCAGGCCCTGGACACTACCCAGATTGTGCTTGTTGGAATAACTCTTGACTTCTCTTGGGTGGTTCATGATCCCATTAGGGTCTGGTTGCTGCCTGCTTTGGTGTGGGGTGGCAGTAGGTTCAGAAAAACAGCAGGGGTAGATGCCCAACTTCTGCAGTAGAGTGTGTTCTAAATGAGGGACAGGCGTAATAAGTCTGCACACAAATTCCACTGAGATGCCATTTCTAGGCCAGGCCCCTTGTCCGAGGTTCTGCCAGGGAACTCTCCCTCCCCCTCGGATCAGCTTGAAGTGGAGCCAGATGGCCTGTCGTGTGTATGTGTTCACCTGTTGGGATAGAGATGCTTCACAGAGGACATCAGGATCTCCTCAGTCAGTTAAGACATAGAGATTTCTTTTTAGGTTGGCAACACAGAATTTTAAACTTATTGCTGTTCAATAGTGGTCAAAAGCAGGAGGAGGATTCCTGCTAAATTTGTGGTTTACCCATTATTATAGGCAGAGATGCCATCTTTTTTTTTTTTTTTTTTTTTTAGCAAGCCCCTTGGTCACAAAGAATTTGGACATGACTGAGGTACTAACACTTTGACTTGCAAACACTGGGCTTTGCCCATGGCTCTAGTGGTAAAGAATCTGCGTGCAATGCAGGAGACATGGGTTGATCCTTGTAGGAGATCCTGGGGTTGGAAAGATCCCCTGGAGAAGGACATGGCAACCGACTTCAGTATTCTTGCCTGGGAAATCCCACGAACAGAGGAGCCTGGTGGGCTACAATCCATTGGGTCGCAAAGAGTAGGACACGATTTGGCAACTAAACATTTATTTATTTGGCTGCACTGGGTCTTAGCTGACGCATGTGGGATCTTCAGTTGTGGCATGTGGGATCTAGTGCCATGAGCAGGGATGGAACCCAGGCCCTCTGCATTGGGAGCATGGGGTCTTAGCCACTAGAACACCAGGGAAGTCCCAGAGATGCCACTCATAATAGCAGTCTGCACAACAAGGGCTCGATCCATTGCAACAGATGGCGGCAATAGCCCTGTACCAGGTCTTGTTGTAACACTGCTGCTCTGAGTGTCTCCTCTCCCGACAGTGTACATTATGAGGAAGTTGGACCACTCCCAGCAGAAGAGTCCAAGCAGCTGGGAGACAGTCCTGGGGTTCAGGCCAAGGCTATTGACTAACCACCTGGAAGTATTTCTCTACTTTCCCAAATCATATAGACTCGCAAAGAGTCAGACAGGACTTAGCAACTGAACAACAATAACACATACTGGTGTGTAGAGTTTCAGTATCAACTCTGACTAGAGGCAGTGGTTCTCAAACTTTGCTGCCAATTAGGAGCACCTGTTGTTATTATTTTTTAATTTTACTACCCTGGGTCCCACTCTCCATGTTCTATGGGGAACAGAAGCCTGGGCATCAAAATTTGTAAAACCTCCCCAGGAGACTGAAATGTAGAGCAAAGATTGAGAACCACCACCCCAGAGAGTCTCACTGGGTTAACTCAAAGATAATTTGATGGGCTGCTACTGGTGAACAGGGAAGGGAAAATAAGAAACAGCCACTGTGTTTTCTGTGAGAACTCTGCCAAAATCTTTACAACATGCAGTGTCCTCTGTAGGAGGAAGCAGGAGGATGCTTTGTGGTCTTACCATCAGGAATCCTTGTATTTCCTCCGAGTAATTCATTCATTTCCTACCCAATGAACCCTGAACTGTGTCAAGGACCAGGTTGCCTTTTCCAAGACAGCACTTATGTTATCAAGTTTAGAGCTAAATTTGTGCCTGCATATGATGGAAATGTAAAATTCAAGACATAATTCTATATTAGTCTTGCTTATTTCCTTTTTTATTAGCATGGGCAATTCAGAGGGGAAAGAATCTGCCTGCAATGCAGAAAGCCTGGTTTTGATCCCTGGGTCAGGAGGATCCCCTGAAGAAGGGAATGGCAAACCGCTCCAGTATTCTTGCCTGAGAATCCCATGGACAGAAGAGCCTGGCGGGCTACAGTCCATGGGGTCACAAAGAGTCAGACACAACTGAGTGACTAACACTCATTAATTTTAATTAGCTGGTTGCTTTTTATGAATATTTAAAAGTGGCCTATTGTCACAATGCAGGGTGTGTAATGTATGTGTATACACATACCTAGCCATAATACCTACATACATGTGTTTATATATACTGATACCTATACAGGCATCTTTTTATTACTATTTAAAAGAATTCAGTTGAACACCCTGTCTGGTCATTGTTTCCCATAATCCCGATGAATTATGGGAAAGACAGATGGTGAACGTGGATGGCTTTGAAATTCACTGTTTAAATCAGAGTTTAAGCTGGGTCAATGTCAGAGTTTTGAACTTGTGCAACTGAGGGAGGGGTGGAGAGAGACTCTCTTAGGGCTGCTACAGATGAGACCATAGCTTGAATATTCCTGCTTTTACTGGGAAGGGGTCGAAACCCACACAGGGAAGGAAGCACATGCCTACCTCAGGGTTCAGGCTGGAGATGATCTGAGGCTGGTATGATCCCACACAGCATCCTGTGTGAAGATGGGTTCTAGTTACCATGGAGATGGGTTCTAAGTACCTTTAGAACTGATAGCCAGATGTCCCCAGCTAAGCTTGGGGCTTAAAGTCTTAACAGATGGGGCCATGATGCCTTCAAAAGCAGGCTGGGGAGTCTGCAGGTGACAGGTGGTGTTTAGCCTTGGTAAAGGACTGGCCCATGGCTGGGTGAGCCACACAAATAGCCCAGCCGCTCCCTCTGGCTGCATGTCCATCTGCTGGAAGGCAGACCCATTCCCAACCAGGCCTGGTTAGCCACTTCTCACACCAGGTATAGAGCAGTTCAGTGACCAGGTGTGCCTGAGCAGTGCTCTGGGACCCAGGATCTGCTAGGACTTGGGCCAGTTTCTCTCTGTGACTCCTGTCAGTTCCTTCGGAGCAGTGCCTGGAGCCTGGCATCCTCTGACACAGCTCTTGGGTAGGAATCTGTCTGGTGTGGGGTGACTGCCTCCCTCTGCATTTGTATGTGCCCCAAACTGCCGAACCAGACAAGCCTGAGGAGACAGTGTGGACAGGAACCCATGGCATCCTACTGGGGGGCTGTAGGCAGTATGGGGACACCAAGCCATCCCTGCATCTCTCCCATGCACCGGACATGAGAAACACCACATCATTCAGCTTTTCTAGAAAATGAAAAGCTCTTCCTTCTGAAGGTACTCTTTCTGGCTTCTGTGCCAGCCTTCCCTGCCCAGTGCCCAAGGCTGTTTACATGCTCGTGTCCTGCCATGATTCCAGTTGTATCCCTGCCATGACTCTAAGCCTTGGCGCCACACCAGGTTTCTGCCCCGAGCCATCTGTGCTGGGTGTTTACACTTGTCTCACCAGCACTTGACTCCTGCTACTCCCAGATGGGTTTTGGCTGCAAAGCAGCCTCTAAGTTGTCTTATTCCCTGGAGTCCTGGCCCTCAGAGTCCAGCCTGCAATTCTTTAAGGCAGAAACTGGAGTCGCCTCGAATCCTCCCTGTCCATTGGTCTGCTGGCCCTTCCTTTCATTGACTCACAGGTCCATGGGATTGTTAGTGTCCATTCCCAACTCTGCAGGTAGTGACGTCACATTGGTAGCAGGAAGCCACATGATGGGAGAATCTATACCACAAAAATCAGCAAAGTTAACAAACAATAGCTCCCTCTCCCTCCTCACCACACCTGGTCCCAGAGTTGCTTGTTAAACACAAACATACCCTTCTCCTTTGAGCTCCCAGTTCTAGCGAGGCAACGGATACTTAGATGGGACACCTGAAATGTTAGAATTCATCCTCACCACTTCTGCCCTTACATTTTCTCACCTAAATATTGTCATATCCCTTTGACTAGACTCTACTTGCACATTCATATTTTCCAAATATATCTATGTGTACGCCACTATTCACAATAGCCAGGACATGGAAGCAATCTAAATGTCCAACAGAGGAATGAATAAAGAAGATGTGGTACATATACACAGTGGAATATTACTCTGCCATAAAAAGGAATGAAACTGTGCCATTTGCAGAGATGTAGATGGACCTAGAGACTCATACAGAGTGAAATAAACCAGAAAGAGAAAAACAAAAATCATATAAATCACTTATATGTGGAATCTAGAAAAATGACACAGATGAACTTATTTGTAAAGCAGGAATAGACACAAAGGTAGAGAACAAATGTACAGACACCAAGGGGGAAGGGGGTGGTTGGGATGAATTGGGAGATTGGAACTGACATGCACACACTACCATATATAAAATAGATAACTAATGAGAACTTAGTGTATATAGCACAAGGAACTCTAGTTAATACTCTGTGGTGACCTAAATGGGAAGGAAATTAAAAAAAGAGGGGTATATATGTATATGAATGGGTGATTCACTTTGCTGAAACTAACACAACATGGTAAAGCAACTATACTCCAATAAAAATTAATTGAAAAATATATCTATATAGCCATCCAAGTAAATAAAATAAAATCTGACTATGTCATTTCCTTCTTTAATAAAATCAAAACTCCTCAGCATGGGTTTCAAGATGCTCTCCAGCCCATTCTCAAGCACTCTGTTTCACCATTACCCATTTTCAGCCTCTGTTCTAATTCTACTGAATTTGTTTGTCAATAAAAACATTTGCTTCGCATTTTATACAGAACAACTTGGAGTCTGCATCATGACAGTTACACAGCGGTCTACATACAGTATTATCCATTTCATCTAGGGATCAGGGATTCACATAAAAACAAGCAGGAGTTATAAGGGAGGAAGCAGGGCACAGCAAGAGTGTATTTTTAATTCTTTCTTAAAAAGAAAAAGCAGTAGAACCTTCTGAGTCTTGAAATTTGTGCGTATGAGGCTTCTAAAACAAACAGGGTATTGGTAGCTCTTGGGGAAGGGGCAGGATAAGAACTCTGATAAATAAAGGGATATTTGCTTGTGGCAGGGGATGAGAAGGGAGGTTAACTATTTTTCATGCCCTAAGTCCCAGCACCTGATATTCAAAGGAGACCATATCCAATCTTAAATCATTTCCCTGTTCAGAAAGAGGCACTCCTTGGATGAGGCCATGAAGACATCATGCTCGTCATGCCCAAGTCTCTGTTCTACAGCCCACAGCATATTAAAAGGGAAGAAAAGGTCACAGGGTAGTGGTTTGTGTGCAGTTTCCAGAAATGTCCCACTCCATTTGACATCCCCCACCTTTGTCGACACTGCTGTCTTTTTTTTCAGACTGTCCTGTATCCCATGTGGGTCTAACGATGGGACACATCTTGCAGAATTCCACTCAAAGCGTCCTCCTTTATGAAACTCTCCTTCACATCCCCTAGAGGGATCAAGCACTTCTACATCCCATGATGACATCACTGGCACTTTATTCTTCTTCTTTGTTTATGTATGTCTCTCTTCTACTGGATTATGAGTTCTTAGAGACCAGACAATGGATTATTTTCATTTTGTATCATAACATCTAAAACACAGTAGCATCTGAAGAATGGTTATTGAAAGCACTGATAATGAAATACTACCATCTGACACTGAAAACAATATATGCCCAGGCAGAGAGATCATCTCTGTCCTTAGGGCACTGCATAGTGCCTGGTACATAGTAAACTCTTACTGTTTATTGAATGAATAACAAATAAATGACAAGCAAAAGATAAAATAAATGTATGCTGTTGGATGCTGCAGGAGGTTAAAAACCAGCCCAAGAAAGGTGCTGGTGAGGCAGCCTAGGGGCTGGCTGGGTTTCCAAGGGCTGCAGCTCTGTCAGGCAGGCGGGGCTGGGTGTTTCTGGAAGCTGAGAAGGCTTAGAGGAAGAGCAGAAGAAGGGAAGATGAGAGTCTGAAAGCTGAAGAGGCTGGTACAAGGAGGACCACCAGGAGCTGGAGAGAAGTGAGAGGATTCAACTTAACCTGGGAAGGGGATAAGGCAATTTTTCTTGACATTTTGGGGCTTCCCTGATGGCTTAGAGGGTAAAGCATCTGCCTGCAATGCAGGAGACCCGGGTTCGATCCTGGGTCGGGAAGATCCCCTGGAGAAGGAAATGGCAACCCACTCCAGTACTCTTGCCTGGAAAAATATCATGGACAGAGGAGCCTGGTAGGCTACAGTCCATGGGGTCACAAAGAGTCGGACATGACTGAGTGGCAACACGTTTGTTTGTTTATTTATTTGTTTGTTTGTTCTAGACATTTCAATCATACAGGACATGTCTGGGTGCCTCCCCACCCTCAACCATTTTGATGTCAATACTTGGATTAAAAATAAGAATTCTTTACCAAAATTCAGGAATCCTTAAACCAGGAGCCATCACTGAAAAAAAAAATCTAAACTCAAATATTATTTTCTTCAGATGCCTGATTGAAAGCCAAGACAGATAGACATTTAATCAATGGCACCCCACTCCAGTAATCTTGCCTGGAGAATCCCATGGACGGAGGAGCTGGTAGGCTGCAGTCCATGGGGTCGCTAAGAGTCAGACACAACTGAGTGACTTGACTTTCACTTTTAGCTTTCATGCATTGGAGAAGGAAATGGCAACCCACTCCAGTGTTCTTGCCTGGAGAATCTCAGAGACAGGGGAGCCTGGTGGGCCCCCGTCTACGGGGTCGCACAGAGTCGGACACGACTGAATCGACTTAGTAGCAGCAGCAGCAGCAGCAATCTGAGACTTTTAATAACAATCTGAGGCTGATCTAAGCTTGACACATTTGAAAAACATGTCTTTGAGTACAACTCATTATACATGCTTTGGGGGCCTATATATGAAAAAAATGTCCAGAGCTATTGCCTAACTACCCCATATAAACTCATATCCTAATGATCCAGAAGACACAATATTAGTTACTGTTACATTTTACCCCATCTTAAAGCCATGACAGGAATTAAAGGAAGGTGTTAATGACATTAAAAATAACTAATATTTTTGAGCCTACAGTATGCTCCTGGCACTGCTTCTAAACACTTTCTAGGTATTAATTCTCAGAAAAATTCTATAGGGTAGGTATAATTACCATTCCCATTTATTGATGAAAAGGGCTCTGTGACGAGCCTCACAGAGATTGAGTCTGTGTTGACGTCACATGACGAGATACTGAAAGAAATGAGATTAGACTCTAGTTGGCTTAACCACAATGTCATAATACCTTTTGGAGGTTAAAGAAATTTAGAAATATTATAGAGGGAGGTAGGATTTGTTCTGGTCCTTCAAGAATAGGAAGAGTGACAGTTACTAGATATGGTGAAGGGAAGAATTTATGGGAGGAAAAGTTGGAGGTGGGAAAATGCAGGGAAGGTCTGGGGAGAAGCAGGAAGGGGCCTCTAACTGGAAGGACTGTATGGGACACCACTGGCCTCCAGGGAGCGCTCAAAACATCTTGCCCACCCCCACCCCTCAGTCTTCACACCACTGCACATCAAAGGGTCAAAATGAAGAGCAAGAAGACTCACTCTTCCAAAGAGGATAGTTTTCACTTAAACTCAAGGCACTGATTAGGACACATTTCTAAAAATGGAGCCTTGAAAGGGAATAAAGATCACAGCATAGTCAGGCTTGATGTTTCTTGTCTTCACACCCCTTCCATCACTGAGGGATCAGGCATAAAAAGAAGACCATAGATTTCCAGTATGGTGAGCAAAGCAGGTGGATGTGACGTGGAGAAGGGACAGTTAGAAGGTCATTATGCTATGCCATGCCACAAGCCTTGACATTTTTAGTGGAATAAAAATGAGTTCATCCATGGAGACATGAGAACTTGGGAGTCAGTACAGTGATTAGGAAATAACTGCTACGATGAATTTCTTGGGAATTCTTAGGAACAGGAAAAAAATCCACATATTATTTCCCAGGTAAATCAGATAGCATGAATATGAAGTATGTCTAACCAGGATGGTGACATTATTTTCTTTAGCAAATCCCAGTAGCTCAGGTCAGGGAACTAAAAAAACAAGCCAACAAAAACCACCTAAAAGTAGGTGATCACCCATCAGGGTTGAATGAGTAGGGTTGTTGAGGCAGTGGGTTAAGGAAGGGCATAGAGATCTGACTACAGCATTGGTTAAGTGCGTGATGACGACATGCCAGTCAAGAGGAGTGGTTTCTAGTGCAAGAGCAGGAAGTCTCAGGACAGCAGTGCAGGAAGGTCACAATGAAGCATTAACTAAATAAGCAGACGGTGAGATGGGGGCAGGAGGAAGACCAGAAAGCTATTTGAGTACCAAGCAATGAGGAATGAGGATGGGGGGAGTTAGGGTGTTTGTGATGGACATGTACATTCTGCTGTATTTAAAGTGGATAACCAACAAGAACCTACTTAGAGCAAAGGGAACTCTGCTCAATGTTATGCAGTGGCCTAGATGGGACGGGAGTTTGGGGGAGAATGGATACATGTATATGTATGACTGAGTCCCTATGCTGTCTACTTGAAACTATCACAACATTGTTAATAAGCCATACCCCAATACCATGGTGTCCCTATGCCAAGGTGTGATGGTGGTTAGGGAAATTGATCAGGTTGGGGATTAGGGACATTAGGGTATGAGAAAGTCATCAGTATGGGTGCAGTTTGTCCTGGATGTTGGCAAATGTCAGAAAGAAAGAATGGACCTGTAGTGGTCCTAGAGAAAGGTAGAAACGATCCTGTGGGTCAAAGCCTCTGAAGGTGAGGGCCATGTGCTTGGTATGAGATGACAGAGAGAATATGGTGCAGAGGCAGCAGGGGGAGGATGTGAGTGCCAAGCTCATCCCTGGCTCATTCCTGGTGGTGGGGAGAAGAGGATGCCATTGTTTTTGCAAGCCAGGGCCACTGATTCCTGGGGATGGCATGAGGCCAGCCTACAGCTGAAGTGGGGGCCCAGCTTGGGGTGACTTGGCTGTGCTGGGAACACAAATTCCTGTCTCCTGTCTGCTTCCATGACCTACACGTTGGCAAGCTAGACAACAGTATGGAGTCCTTTATTTTATATCCCTAAAACTTATACATTTGCTCTGCTTTCTACTGCATGTCAAAATAGTTTATAATTGCATCTCATACCACACCACATGCCCTAATAACCACGATGTGTTCCCACATGTTACTCTGCTATTATTTTAGAGAAAGCTGCCAGAATTTAATTTCACTCTCCTCTAAGGTAGTTTATGGTCCAGCCGCATTGCTATGCAACCATCCACAATTAATAAAAATCAGACAGATAAGCAGCCTATACCATGACACTGCACCATATACCACAGACATTCTTAAAATCCAGGACACTATAAAACTTGGGATCTCAAAGTTATGGAATCTCAAAATTTTGAAGATTCAGTCTTAAAGAATTCCCAGGGGAAGGAAAATGAATGTTGTCCAGGAATCCCCACACAGAGGTGGCTTAAAGCATGGGCACAGGAATCAGATGGACTCATGATCAAGGAGACCAAGACGCCCAACTGACAGCCATAGGTACTTGGTCAAATCTTGGACCTTCTCTTCGTTTTGAGTTCCTCATCTCTCAACGGGGATGACACCTGTCTCACAGAATTGCTGGGAACTAAATATGATGACGCAATAATGCCTGCAGGGAGGTTCACAGAGTAGATCAGATCAGTCGCTCAGTCGTGTCCGACTCTTTGCGACCCCACGAACCGCAGCACGCCAGGCCTCCCTGTCTATCATCAGCTCCCGGAGTTCACTGAGACTCACTTCCATCGAATCAGTGAAGCCATCCAGCCATCTCATCCTCTGTCGTCCCCTTCTCCTCTTGCCTCCAATCCCTCCCAGCATCAGAGTCTTTTCCAATGAGTCAACACTTCGCATGAGGTGGTCGAAGTATTGGAGTTTCAGCATCAGCATCATTCCTTCCAAAGAAATCCCAGGGCTGATCTCCTTCAGAATGGACTGGTTGGATCTCCTTGCAGTCCAAGGGACTCTCAAGAGTCTTCTCCAACACCAGAGCTCAAAAGCATCAATTCTTCGGTGCTCAGCCTTCTTCATAGTCCAACTCTCACATCCATACATGACCACAGGAAAAACCATAGCCTTGACTAGATGAACCTTTGTTGGCAAAGTAATGTCTCTGTTTTTGAATATGCTATCTAAGTTGGTCATAACTTTCCTTCCACAGAGTAAGTGTCTTTTAATTTCATGGCTGCAGTCACCATCTGCAGTGATTTTGGAGCCCAGAAAAATAAAAGTCTGACACTGTTTCCACTGTTTCCCTATCTATTTCCCATGAAGTGATGGGACCGGATGCCATGATCTTCGTTTTCTGAATGTTGAGCTTTAAGCCAACTTTTTCACGCTCTACTTTCACTTTCATCAAGAGGCTTTTTAGTTCCTCTTCACTTTCTGCCATAAGGGTGGTGTCATCTGTGTATCTGAGGTTATTGATATTTCTCCCGGCAATTTCTCAGTAAATGCTATAAGGCTATGACTTTAAAAAAAAAGTCACTATTGTTACTTTGTTTTGTAAGTTTCTTCAGGAACATTTCTGGTAAACTTAGTAGTGTGTGTGTGTGTGTGTGTGTATACATATATTTCTTTTCCTAAGAAACATTAAAAATAATACTACCTTCTGATTTCTTTTCTTACCATAAGTTCAGGAGGGTACCTGAGGCAGTTAGTGTTCCTTTTTATGTGAATACTTAAAGACAGTGAGAAACAATCAGGAAAGGGACCCTATCCCGGGGTCCCCAACACCCAGGACACAGAGCAGTACCAGTCGGTGGCCTGTTAGGAACTGGGTCACACAGGTGAGTGAGCAAAGCTCCATGTGTACTTCAGCTGCTTCCCATCACTCTCTCATCACCCCCAGATGGGATCATCTAGCTGCAAGAAAACAAGTTCTGGGCTCCCACTGAGTCTGCATTATGGTGAGCTGTATAATTATTTCATTATATATTACAAGGTAGTAATAATAGAAATAAAGTGCTCAACAAATGTAATGGGCTTAAATCATCCCCAACCATCATTCCTCATCAGCCACGGAAAAACTATCTTCCACGAAACTGGTCCTTGTTGCCAAAAAGGCTGGGGACTGCTGCCCTACCCCATTTCTCATGACCACACTGCTGCCCAATTTCAGCTACCATGGGGGCAGCCCTCCGCTCATTTTTTATCACCCTCCTACATGAAACATGCATATGTACATGTACCTATACTAATTCATGTACACTGAAGATAGAGATGACTGCTACATGCATTTTAGCTTTTGGATATAATGAAACCATAATATTAACTCTTTATACTCAGCTTATTATTTATAATAAACTGAAGAAGTATCTAAACAGTCACCTTTAAAACCCAAAGCTATTTCACATTTTCATCCTTGCTGGTTTTAGATTATTAGAGTATCCAAAAGAGATACTTGAATATTTAAAAATACTTAGCTCATCTACTTTGAATAGGATGAATCCCCACATATCATTAGCAAAGTGAATCAGAAAGTACTTCACTTATGGTTGCCAGGGGGAAGGATGGAGTAGTTAGGGAGTTTGGGATAGACAGGAACACATTGCTATATTTAAAGTGGATAACCAACAAGGACCTACTGTATAGCACAGGGAACTCTGCTCAATGTTATGTGGCAGCCTGGATGGGAGGGGAGTTTGGGGGAGAATGGATACATGTATATGTATGTATGGCTGAGTCCCTTTGCTGTCCATCTGAAACTATCACAACATTGTTAATCAGCTATACACCAATACAAAATAGTATTTCAGCTTAACTTCTACTAGGAACACTCCTGAGTTGTAAGTGGGGGAAATCATGATGAAGCGGAGAACACAACGAGGTGTAAACCCAAGTGAGGAAGCCTGGGGGTGCATTTGTTAAGAGGGTGGACATTTCTTCAAGCTGACTTTTCTTAGAGTTGTACCTTGGTCATCAATATTATACTGTTTGCCACTGATAACAACGCTGAGTTCGCTTGATTTGCTGTACTTACAGATTAGAAATGAGTTGCTCTATGGAAAATGAAACCACTGGAGGAGGAAAATAGAATGAGCAGATTCCACGAAGTGTGGACTTTCCATACTTACTCCCGCACACAGGCATCTGGCAAGATCTCACCAGAGGGGGTCCAGAAAGATGCCGGCACAGAGTCTCACTGAGGGGGACCCGACGGCCTTTGGCCGTCAGCTTCTGGCACATCTGCTGTCTCCGCTGGGTTCCAACACCACAACTGACAGAACACTGTAATGAGAACAGTGGTGACAGAGTCAAGCGGAGCGAGAGCAGACACACGTCCCCAGCAATAGCCATGTCTCCCACAGTGAAACAGGATGTAGAGGTGTGCCAATAAGTAGGCAGTTCCCAGGCCTGAACATCTTTCAGAATACGGAGACTTTCTCTCTACCCACCATTCCCCTGCCCTCCCCTCCGCCTTTTCTCTTTTCCCTCCTTCCCTTCCTTCCTTCTTTTTTTAAAAAAATCTATTTGTAAGGTGGGATCCCCTGATAGCTCAGTTGGTAAAGAATCCACCTGCAATGCAGGAGATGCCGGTTCAACTTCTGGGTCGGGAAGATCCACTGGAGAAGGTATAGGCTACCCACTCCAGTATTCTTGGGCTTGTGCCTCAGCTATTTTGTAAGGTATGAGGCCCTGTTTTTTTTTCCAATTTTACTGAGATATAATCGATATATAATATTGTATTAGTTTAAGGTATACAACATAATGATTTATATACATATATATTGCAAAATGATTACTACAATAAGTTAACAGCCAGAATCTCACATAGTTACAAGGTTTTTAATCTTGTGACTGAATATTTTAAATGAATGTTTATAACTGACATAGTTTTGTTATAACATGAAGCAAAAAAATTTCAGAGACAGGATAACATGTATGTTTTAAATAAATACTAAAACCCCAATGAGATACCATTTCCCATTTCAAACTCATTAAGATGGCTATTATTAAAAAAAATAGATGTGGATAAACTCGAATGTTGATGCACTGCTGATGCGAATATAAAATGGTACAGCCTCTATGGAAAAGTTTGTCAGGCCCTCAAAAAGTTACACAAAGAATTACCATATGATCCAATAATTCCACTTCTAGAAAAATATCCAAAAATAATCGAAAGCAGAAACTCAGATGTTTGTATACCAATGTTCACAGTAGCATCATTTACAACAGCCGAAAGGCAGAAACCACCATACACTACATGGCCTTTTATGTCTGGCTTCTATCACTTGGCATAATTCTTCGAGGCTCATCCATGTCATAGCAGGTATCAGAATTTCATTCCTTTTTTATGGTGGAATGATATATGTATATACCACATTTTGTTTATCCATTCATCTGTTGATGGACATTTCGATTACTTCCTTTCTTCTTTCTGAGATAGTAACTAATTTTTAGTAGTTAATTGCCATATGATTCTGGGGCCTTGTAGTTGATGTCTCATTTGTTTTTTTATCTATTTATTAACATGACTTTGCTTTTTAAAAAATGACATAATACAGACAACGTGGTATCAATTTTGTATGGGGACTAGACTTATTGTGGTGATCCTTTTGTAATGGATACAAACATTGAATTTCCATGTTGTACACCTGAAATGGAAATGCAAATTATAGTTCAATAAAAACTTTAATATTAAAAATGGCATATACCCGTGACCAAGAATTGAAAAACTAGAAAAACATAAAAGGAAAGGTCTTTTTAAAAAACACCCAAGCTGCTATATATAAAATAACATTGATATGTGATAATCATTGTGTGTATAAAAATGATAGCTGATAATCATAATTACATGTGTACATGTAATTTTAATTTAACATTTTACTACAATTTTATTAGGCATATTAGGAAAAAATGAAATAAGATGAAAAGAGTTCAAGTAACTAATTCCCCAAAGAACTCTCTGCAGTTAAGGAAGATGAAAGAAACCAATAAGAGATTCAGGTGGTTATTGGATTGGCCCAAATGAACTTTATTATTATTTTTTTTTTACAATGGAGAAAAGACAATCTCTATTTTTTTTCTAGTTGATATTTCTCACTGTATGTTCTTTTTTATTTTAATTTATTTATTTTAATTAGAGACTAATTACAATATTGTATTGTTTTTGCCATACATCTACATGAATCCATCACGGGTGTACATGTGTTCCCAATCCTGAACCCCCTCCCACCTCCCTCCCTATACCATCCCTCTATTTCTCAGCCATTAAAAAGAATACATTTGAATCAGTTCTAATGAGGTGGATGAAACTGGAGCCAATTATACAGAGTGAAGTAAGCCAGAAAGAAAAACACCAATACAGTATACTAACGCATATATATGGAATTTAGAAAGATGGTAATGATAACCCTGTATGCGAGACAGCAAAAGAGACACAGATGTATAGAACAGTCTTTTGGACTCTGTGGGAGAGGGAGGCGGGGGATGACTTGGGAGAATGGCATTGAAATATGTATAATATCATATAAGAAACGAATCGCCAGTCCAGGTTTGATGCAGGATACAGGATGCATGGGGCTGGTGTACTGGAATGACCCAAATGAACTTTCTGATCAGCCTGATATTGATACTGATATATTCTGACATCTGAGAATATTTATTGACTCACTGCTAAGAAGAGGGACAGGCACATTCACATTTCCACATCTCTTCTCTCCAAACATTCCATTTGCTTTTGTTAAACTATTTAGCTAATGTCAAGATTTTCTGACATGTATGTTCTGTTCTGAGATGCCAATGCTGGCTGATTAGCCTTAATTCTGCCCTTACATGAATTTATGATGCATCTTCTGTTTTTTTTTTTTTTCCACCAGGATCTGTGTCTTTCTGGATTTTTTACTGGGAGTTATCTTGGCATCTTGGTGTGTCTTCTTGACCCTGAAAGTCTTGATCCCATACCATAAGACAGACTTATGCATGGATCATCTGACTGCCTCTCTGTTGCCTTTCCACATGGAGAAAAAAACAAAATGAAAAGGAAAATACTTGGGTCATAGTTCCTTTCTTAAAAAAATGTATTTATTTAATCTTTTGGCCACGCAGCATGCGGGGACCTTAGTTCCCTGACCAAGGATCAAATCAGTGTCCCCTGCATTGGAAGCACAGAGTCTTAACCATTGGATGGCCAGGGAAGTCCCTTTCCTTCCCTTTTGAACTGTGGCAAGTTTCACTGTCTGCTGGCATCTAAGGCTACCAAGAAGATGTGTGAGGCCAGGCAGGAGATTTTTGTTGTTTGTTTGACTTTTATGCTCAGAGGCCTTTTGCTCTTGTTGTTTTTTTTTTTTAACCCACGAAGTTCAGCACCTTATTTGCTGGCTGTGTATTAGTGGGTCATATTTTCTTGGCACGTAGTATGCCATTTTGATTTGAAGGTTAAAGCTCTTATTAGAGGAAGTTAATTCTCCTTATTATCTCTGAATATTTTTTGTTCCACATGTTCTTCTCACAAATACCCATTACACTCATGTTTAATCCTTATTATCTTTGAATATTTTTTGTTCCACTTGTTTTCTTCTTCTCACAAATACCCATTATACTCATGTTTAATCTCCTCTGCCTTCCATATCCATCACTGCCTCTAAAAACCAATTTTACATCTTAACTCTTTTCCATATCAAAATGAGCTTATATACCATAGCTCTCTGTTTTCAGTTGTTTAATTTTTTGTTGCTTGTAAAATAACTTTTATGTCTGCTATATAAAATTTTTCTTTTCAGTTTTTTCCCCTGACTATTCCAAGTTGTCTTTTCATCTCCTTCTGTTGACTTATAACCTCTTTTTGAACTCAAATCTCATTTTAGAGCCACTCTTCCCTCCACTCCCTCCACCCCCCCTCCACCCCCTAACCCTGGACCAAGATATCATGACTATAATTTTCTTGGGAGTACACAGACTATTTTTTGACACTTTTCTCTGGCTAATGCCATTGTGATGCTATTGTTCATGTGACTCTTGCTCCCTGTTCCTTTCCCCATGCCCTGACTTCTTCTGATCCTTCACTTCCCCCCTTTAAGTTTTGATGCTTAGTTTTTATGCTGGAGCTTTAAATGTAGCTGGCCATTCACCTATGTGAATAGCATGGGTCAGGGGATGAGCTTGGGCGTTTCCATCAGTTTCTTGTCTTCCACAGTCTGTCATCAAATTTTTATTTCCTCTGCCCACATGTCTCTTCAAACTTTGGCATTTGAAGGGCTAGGGTGACTCAGGGAACAGTCTCTTAAGTAACTGTAATCACCCAGCAAGCATCCTTCATGCCACTCCATCTCTGCAGCCTTCCTGGGCTACAGGGCCTCCACACATGGTCTCTCCTGCAGCTCCATCTGCCCCACAGCTCTGGAGGGACATTCATGGTATTTTCAGGGGCAGCACATGGTCCCCCATCTAGTGTCTATAATCAAGAACCGCTGAGCAGGCCTTTTAGGACTCTCACATTTACTCCTCGGGAAATCTACCTCCTGCTCGTGCCTGAAGAAATATTTGTCAGCCCTCAGCCTTCTCTCTTTCATTTTGGTTCAGATTTTATAGTCTTTGGCATGTGTGTTTCATAATTTATAGTTTGGGCTTGTGGCTGTTTCATTGTTCATTGAAGACAGAGTGTTCTCTCTCTTTATCTTTGTGGGGTTTTTTGTTGGGTTTCAAAGAAGGGGAATGGAATTTTTAAAATGCTTTTATTGTTCTCTTTAACAGAAAGCCCTAATTATTAATATTTTTTCAATGCCAAGGGAAGCTTTTTGTAAGCTTTTGAACAAGATAAAAATTACCATTTAGCAACTTATGATGTACATTAAATCCCTTACATAGGAAAGGGTTCGGTTCCAAGAGCATATTCACAAGTCCAATTTGTTCCTAAGTCCAACAAGGTTAACCTAGGTACCCAACTAACACAATTGGCTATATAGTACTGTCTGTAATAGCAACAGGTTTATAATACTTTTCACACAAATAATACATTAAAAAATAAACATTTTTAATCTTACAGTACAGTACCTTGAAAAAGCTCAGTAGTACCACCTACATCATTGCTGCTTTTTACGCTTGTTTCCAGACATCCTGGGCTTGAAATAAAGACACTGTACAACTGTATTCTACACAGGACCGTACAGGACTCTACACACAAGCACAACCAGTTGTAGAGGAGGCATGCATGCGACAATGTACCTCAAATCCATGAACTAACTTACATGATTGGACATGCAAATACACATTCTCATCCTTTAAAGTTTGCAACTTGAAGGTGTGTATGTAGGGGATTTACTGTATTTTTCAAAAACAAGTCAAACCATCATCTAGGAGTTTTCCATATAATATAAAAACAGTAGTCAAATAATTGCCAATCACCATTCACAAGCCATTTCTAATGATCAATATTTGACTTTTTATCCCCACTATGAATGGGAGGATCAGTTGCAAACCCCTTTTCTTGATAGAGATCTTACATGATCTTGTGTCTGCTAAGTTCAAGGTTAGCATGCCACTTGCACATGTCCACAGTGGAGAGAGTGGAGATGACAGAATCAGTGGCATTAATTATAAGTTACAAAATAGCAACTTTATGCCAAAGCTTTGTGATTAATCAAAAGCAATATGGTAGACTCCTCTGGAAGAGCACATGCAACTTTGTAACTATTTGTCTGTGAACTTCAAAATGGAAGGTCTGTTGGGCAGGATATAAAATCCTTGGCCTACATTTTCTTTTTTTAAATATATTGCTCCACTGTTTTCTACTGTGATGTGGCATTGTTGAGAAGTCTGATGCTAACCTGATTTTCTTTCCCTAATAAGTGACTTTGTCCTTTTGCTGAGATACACTTACACATTATTCTTTACCATTAAAGTCCAGTGGTTTTAGTAGAGTATGTCTCGATATGGACCATTCTGGGTTGATTTTTCCATGTATGTGGTATGCTCTTTCAATATAGTGATTTGAATTTTCTGTTTATAGTTTTGTTCTGTTGTTTTGGTTTTCCTTTCTCAGGACTCTAATAATAGATACATGATTTTCTTTCTCTGTTTTTCACAGCCATCATTTTTGCTTAAATTCTGTTTTTCTTCAGTTATTTTCAATTCTCTCCTTTCTTTTGTTTCTCTTATTACACATTCTGCATCTGGTCATTCTTGTGTTCCTTCTAGTTTAGTCTATGTTTCTGACTTTTCCCCCCTTAGTTTTCTAATTCTTTCCTGAACCCTGTCAGCTAATTTTTCACATCCCCCTGTTATTCACCTCATTTCAGAATTTTTCTATTTTTGATTTGTTTCTATAGATGTCTTAGCTTCTTTTAGCTGATTTTATAATAGTAAGTTATATTTTCATCTGCCTAAAAGTCAAATTTTCATTATGTTGCTATGTTATTGATACTTTTTTCTTGGGGTATCCTTCTATGGGGTTTGGTGTTGGTCTTGTTTAAACGAAACAGATTTTTCTCTGTACTTTTGAAATAGCTTAAAGGGGTGTTCAAGGGAGTTATTTCACTGTAAAGGACTCCCTCCTCTGGTGCTAAAATAAAGTATTCAAGGGTTTGGCCACAGTTTTGAAATGGACTTTTGGCAATGGCACCCCACTCCAGTACTGTTGCCCAGAAAATCCCATGGATGGAGGAGCCTGGTAGGCTGCAGTCCATGGGGTCACTAAGAGTCGGACATGACTGAGTGACTTCACTTTCACTTTCCACTTTCATGCATTGGAGAAGGAAATGGCAACCCACTCCAGTGTTCTTGCCTGGAGAATCCCATGGATGGTGAAGCCTGGTAGGCTGCAGTCCATGGGGTCGCACAGAGTCGGACACGACTGAAGCGACTTAGCAGCAGCAGCAGCAGCAGACTCTTCTACTCCCAAGAAGCTGAAGGAACTGAACATCTTTCCTTTACTCCTTTGTTCCTTTTCAGCTTGGCTTAACATTCTGGCAAGTTTTGTTGTGCATTTCTACAGTCTTAAGGATATGAATTCCACCAATGCTCTCCAATCTTCTTAAGGCCCTGAATGAGTTTGCATGATTTTTCTTGCTCTAAACCACACATAGGAGCCTTGAGTCTTCACTCAGTTTCACTGATTATCTCAGACCAACATGCTAAAGGTTCTTCTATTCTGGAATTGGACTACTTTATTGTGGTGATATTTCTCTGTTCCATGGCTCTTATCCTTGTTTCTTCTCTATTTAAAAAAAAAAAAACTCTAATTTTGCTACACTTGCTATTACATATGGTTTGCCCCTCCACCCCTTATATCACTTCCATTAAAATTACTATCTGTTATCTTTTCCTTTCTTTTGGCAATTCTAATTGCCCTGTTTTCTGTTTTTTTTTTTTTTTAATGAGAGATTTTGGAATATTAAACAACTATGCTGCTATCATGATTTTGCTTCACTGGAAGCCTCCTAAGCATTTTTAAAGGAACTGCTATTAACAATATATTCTTTGATATCAAGGCATTCATTTTTCCATGTTCAATTACCACTTAAATGCTGCTGCTGCTGCTGCTAAGTTGCTTCAGTCGTGTCCGACTCTGTGCGACCCCGTAGATGGCAGCCCACCAGGCTCCTCCGTCCCTGGGATTCCTCCAGGCAAGAATACTGGAGTGGGTTGCCATTTCCTTCTCCAATGCATGAAAGTGAAGTCGCTCAGTCGTGTCCAGCTCCTAGGGACCCCATGGACTGCAGCCTACCAGGATCCTCCGCCCATGGGATTTTCCAGGCAAGAGTACTGGCGTGGGTTGCCATTGCCTTCTCCACTTAAACGCTAATGATTCCCAAAACTATAACTTTACTGTAGATCTTGCATGAGCTACAATTCTTTATTGATACCTTTACAGATCCTCAAACTACACCCATTTAAAAAATCAACTCATTTTCTGTCCCTTTCAAGTCATCTTCCAAGCATGTATTTCCTTCTCTAATTGTTAATATCATCTTTGTCCATTAATTACCCAAGATAGAAATCTAGGACACTCCTCTTTTTTTTTTTTTGCTCATTTTTATCAATTCAATTACCAAATTTGCCAGTTAGTTCTGCTAAATCTCACTCAAAACCACCCATGATTATTGATCCCAACTGCTCATTATCTCTCATTCTTTTTATTTCCATTTTCATCAGACAAGGTCCCTCAAACTCTAGGTTCCTTCTTCTTCTAACACATTGTTCAGAACTACTGTCTAAAAACTCTGCCTTTTTTTCCCTCCATTCAGACACCTCCTACAATGCCCTCAGTGACTGTTAGGGATAAATCCAAAGTCCTTCACAATCTGGCTGCCACCTCTCTTTCACCTCTCACCTTCCTCCATTTCTTTAACTCATTCTATCTTAAGCCACATAAGACTGATAAGCTCACAGCCTATACCTGTGTATATACTCTTGTCTCTGCCCAGCACATCCTGCTGTCTCATTTCCACACGTCTGGCACTCATTTAACACCCAACTCTTAATCTACATCTTCTACAACACTTTCCTGGGACTCAGGGAAACTTAGATTTTCACATAGTTCTGTAGATGGGATATCTTTATTCATCTTACATACCTTTTTCATCCATCTGCCTTTGAAGCCTATATTCTTGGTTGTCTCAGATTCCTGGTACCTGGGGCATTCAATCATGAAAGTGAAAGTTGCTCAGTTGAGTCCGACTCTTTGCGACCCCATGGGATTATATAGTCCATGGAATTCTCCAGGCCAGAATACTGGAGTGGGTAGCCATTCCCTTCTCCAGAGGATCTTCTCAACCCAGGGATCAAACCCAGGTCTCCCACATTGTAGGCAGATTCTTTACCAGCTGAGCCACAGGGAAGCCCAAGAATACTGGAGTGGGTAGCCTATCCCTTCTCCAGCGGATCTTTCTGACCAAGGAATCAAACCGGGGTCTCCTGCATTCCAGGTGGATTCTTTACCAACTGAGCTATCAGGGAAGCCCGTAATCAATCATAGCAGTGCTAAGTAAATGACTGTGAGGATGCAGGGCTGTGGCAACAGGCATATTCAAGTCAGAAGAAGCTTCTACAAGTCTCTCTATTTAAGTCCACAAATAAGGGCATTTCCATCCTATATACCTGCTTATCAGTAAGCTGAAACTGTCTTATCGATAAGATAGTATACGTGTATGTGTGTGTGTGTGTGTGTGTGTGTGTGTCTGGAAAACACTTTTATGCAATTGTGTGCTAGTACATATTTTACAACAGGGTTCATGGAGAAAAGGGCCCTGATTGTAACATTTGCCAATTTCTGTGGTGTAAATACTCCCATCATGGCTGATGTCAAGCCGTTATTGGAATATCACTGACTACACAGAAGGATGAGATCACAATTGGTTCTCAAAAGCCAGTACAAACTGGCTCTAACACGTGTTGGAGTACTCCCTTCATAAGTCATAAATAAAACATCTATTGAAAACTGGAAAGCCATGTTTGGAAATTCACGTATCCTGGGCATATCTTGAGCTGTACTTTGTAAAATGTCTCATGTATAGAGATCATTTCCTTTTTATTTAGCATACGGACAGATTTCAAGAATTGAAAGAGTTGGCAGGAATAGGTAGTTGAACACAGGAGGTGAACTCAGAGATGATCACAGGTGTTGGAAAGACAGTGCTACATGGACAGAGACAGGAAGTAGGTGGGGAAGCTGGATGGGATGAGGGTGTCCCTTTGCTTGAGGATCTATCCTACTTGAAGAGCTAAGGATAAGGTATCAAAGAGAAAATCAGAAACTGTGCCCAGAAACAGAAAATCACCTATAGAAGTCAGAGAAGAAGTCACATCACAGAATCATCTCTGGAGGGTAAATATAGTGATAAAAATCAAAGGGTCAAACACTGAGCATTTTGAAGATTTGCAAGAAGACACACCAATACAAAACATGCAGTCATGTAAACAGGAAAAATAAAAAACACCAAGGAATATCCTGAAGGAGAATGATGAAAGTGGATGAAATGGCCAAATGCTCCTTTGAAGCACAGAGAACAAAGAATGAGGAAAGGCTACTGGATTTCAGGCAGCGGGAGGGACCACGAGACAACTTTTGGAATGACTGCCCCATAGAAGAGTCAACTCTCCTTTCTTGTAGCTACAAAAGCAGCATAAGAGTTGGGGCTCCTTTCCACATAAAACTTGGTTCAGATCTAAGCAAATCAGGGAAAAGGAATGATACAATGAATGAACAAAGCCCAAACATGCCATGAACAGAGTGAGTGAATTACAGCTGCAGCCTGAGAGGCTTGGCATGGTGAAAAATGGAAATTCTGGCGTGGCTTTTTGGTCTTTCTGGGACCAGGGGTAGTGGCCGGTTCCAACGGGGAAGGGACACATCCAGAACCATGAAATGGATGACTGCCCTGGAATGAGCCATCCCATGGCAGAGGGACAAGTCTGGCAGAAAGCTTTAGGGAGGGTGGCAATTTGGCATCAGGATCTCTGCCAAAACAAGGTAACTCAGAAATGAGAGAAAATATTAAATATCAACAGAAAAGCTGAACCATACAGGAAAATACAAACTGCAGGGCAACACATGTGCCTGACTGGACCCAAGTCTGAACACCAGCTCTGCCCAGCTGTGACATGGGCACACCTGCTCCTCCTCCAGATGCAGGTTTCCTGGATATGTGGCCTTGACTGGGTGCAGGCAGATGTCTTGACTGGGCTTAAGCTTACCTCTTGGAGTGTGCACAAGCTTGTTCTTGCCTCCACAATGGCCACCTAGGAAACTGATCTGCCTCTGGTCCAACCCAGCTCAGATGGATAACCTCCTTTGTCTCCTTTTCTTCCTCCCAACAAAATCCCTCCCAGTGAATGATTTTTCCTGTCCTTTTAGCTAGCCTGAGTTTTTCTACAGATCATGACTCCAACACACTTTAACATGTCTCCTGTCTTTGCAAAGACACTTGAGGAAGAATGTTTACCTGCTCAGAGGTCTGCAGGGCCCAAAGACCTGTCAGCGATCTCATGGCCACTGACTGCAAGGACACTATCAGCCAGATGAGAACACCATATGGGTGCTCAGGAAGTAGCTTCCCATTAAAATGCAATAAAAAAAAGTTGGGTCATTATGAGTTAGAGCTGAGAAATGGTGTATGATTTTAGAGACTAGAAGACGTCAGAGAGGAGGGAAGCTCAGAGCTGGGTCTGGGGGTTTGAGGGTATCAACAAGAGCAAAGACACAAGGCAAGCCTGAGTTGACGGAGTGATGGATGTTCATTTAGTGAAAGATAACCAGCGACTGCAAATTCCATCATTCACAGAGAGAAGGAACAGTAGAGGAAAGTGAAGGTGTCACCCCCTGTCTCTCCTTTCTAAAAGGCCAGTGGGAAGAGTTTGTTCCAGTAAATGAGATGGAACTGTGAAGGCCTCTGCTTTCTCGGAGAAAAGAAGAGATGAGGAGGGCACATCTAGATACAGGGGCCTGCTTTCCATGCCACCACTGCTCATACCTCATCTTTCCTTTTTCCTGCCTCTTCCTCTTGAGTTAGGGCAGCATGTGCCCAAAGACATTACTGCCCAGAACAATCCCTACTGTGGACACACTGAAGGATTCAAGAACTCTCCCAAGGAGAAGGGGCAGGTGAGGAAATGCTTCCCAAAGGGTACTGTGCCTGACAGCACCTGGGGAGTCTCATTCAAACGCAGATTCTGATTTCTTAGGTCTGTGTGGGACTTGAGATCATCATCTCTTACAAGATTCCAGCTTCCAAAGAGATCCCTGTGAGGGGGTTGGCATATACACACTATTATGTATGAAACAGACAACTAATGAGAACTTACTGCATAGCATAGGGAACTCTACTCAGTGCTCTGTGGTGACCTACATGGGAAGGAAAACCAAAACAACAGAGGGGATATGTGTACACATATGGCTGATTCACATTGTGGTATAGCAGAAACCAACACAACATTGTAAAGCAACTATACTCCAATAAAAATTTTAAAAAGAATAAGCAAGACTGGAAAAGCTGGAATAAGAAGAAAGGGGGCTGGGATGTGAGTCCCATCCGTTCAAGGAAAGCCCCACAAGGAACTGAAAGTTGATTTTTCAGGCAACAAGACCTTTAGGAGTTGACTTGATAGATGAAGTGGTGGGAGTACTATGAGGTGTTAAGATAGTTTGGAGAGGGGGAAGATGGTACAGAGACAGGGAATCAGGTGGGCAGTGTAATACATAAAAGAGGACCCTTGCAATAAGGCCAAAAGGCAAGGATTCTATTCCTACTTCACAGCCTATTTTAGCTATTTGTGTTTGATTTCTCCCTCTTGAAAAATGGGTATTGCTACTAGACTATATTAAGTCCTAAATATGCACTAAAATGTTAGTTTGGAATTCTGCTTACTGCAATTAATGTGAGCTTGAGATGATAAAGAGTAAATTCAGCAGTGGTATCAATGGAATACAGAGGAAGTAAAGGTATGAAACATTTTCAGAAAGTTGAAATGACAGGGTTTAATAAAATTCTATATAAGGAGACATAAGGCAGAGAAGAACAAAACTGATTTTGAGTTAATCCTGGGATACAATGACTTTGGTTTTCTCAAAAGACAGAAGTCATGGGACTTGGTGTAGGAGAAATATGATGAGTACAGATTAAGTAATATTGAGTAAACACAGAAAATGAATCATTATGGGTGGGTCTGGAGCAGGGCACTCACACAACCCGGAGAGTAAATGTGTCCTGAAATTCTGTGTCCTGGACATTCCACTCACATCAAAGGAGCCCCAGCTCTCATCTGAGGGAGGACATACTGAAAGGCTGAAAGGGAGGAGGAGCAGAAAAGAAGGGGCTGTAAATTTGGGACGGCCCTTACCTTGGACCAGTCTCCCACAGTCCAGTGTGGAGGACAGTCTGTCCTGGCACAGGACTTACGGGATGAGGCCTTGGGTCCTTGGCACAGTTCCTCAGAGAGATTCAAGAAGCTGCCATCCGTTAAGAGCTGCCGACAGGTGACCCTGCGATTCTGCGTTCCCCCTCCACAGGTCCTGGAACACTGGGAGGACACAAGGAAGTGAGTCCACGGGCTCAGCCCTCTTCGGTTTAGTGAAACATAGGGCTCTTACGATCATAAGCCTGGCAGCCATACCTGCTGCCACTCTTCAATATGCCAGCTAGGAGGGCAGTCAAACTGGTTGCATGCTTGTAAGGCATGGGGTTTCTCATCTCTGCATTCCTCAGGTGGGGAGGGGGACTCCCCAGGGTGCAGGCAGTACACTTCTCGAGTCTGGATGCCAACACCACAGGTAGCTGAGCAGGGTCCCCAAGAGCCCATGTGCCACCTGTACCAAAACAACAAGTGGGCAAAATTCACTGTCCAGTGGACTCAGTGGGACACCCAGAGCACGGACAACTGCACGCTGCTCTCTGGACTTCCAGCCTCCACCCTCCATATCCATAGCATCAATAAACGCAATTAGAGTGCAGAAATACAATGTTTAAAGGCAAGACATGTCAGAAAAATGCTTAAAGATTTCACCTGTCTAGGAAAATCTGGAGTGAAAGAGAAGCAGATTTCTCTCCATCCTAGCCTACCACCATATATCATTAATAAAATCTTGGTTTTGTTTTGAATAGAGCCCCAAAGCAAGGATGATTTATATAAGGTGTCAAAAGAAATTTTAAATGCTTAAAAGCACACTTCAGAAAATTTTTAGGGCACCTGGATTCATTATTTGGAATATCCCTAAGAAAATTCTTTTATGTTAGGATTGGATTTACAGCACATATATATACATAATGTGATTCCTTTCCAATAAGATCTCGGAAAAATCAGGTTTTCTCATGAAACATCTGCAAAAATGAAAAACCAGGGCAGTTTCTTTGGGTACATATTTCCAAGTTGCCTTCAAAAATGATTCTCTCAATTCACGCTTTCGCCAGAAGTAGAGAGAGCCTGGCTTCTACAGCCATACGACCACTGGACCGTATCATTTGAAAAAGGCTCTGCCCATCTGATGGGTGAAAAATTGTATACAATGATTATTTTAAAACGTGTAGATATTTAATTATTAGTAACCATGAATCTTACCCCAGCTGTAAAATATTTTTCTAAGCTCCTGGCTTATCAAAAAGACAAACTTTAACAAGAATATAGAGAATTTAATAATATATTTGAAAATTTGATGAAATAGATAAGCTATTAGGCAACTACAAAAAGTTCTTTTGAAGAAAAGGACTAGATTGTGCTAATTTTGTGATTAAGTTCCTACAAGTTTCTAAGAAACAAATGAATTCTTATGTTACTTAAAATGTTCCAAGGTAAAAAAGAGGATTAGAACGTAAAGAAAACTTTTGATTATAATCTATGATTATATATTTTTAATTTTAAAAAGAGAGAAATAGAAATTCTAAGTAACAAGCATATTAATCAAAGGATTAAAATAATACACAGTATGAACATTCATTTGGAAGGACTGATGTCGAAGCTGAGGCTCCAATACTTTGATCACTTGATGTGAAGAGTCTACTTATTGGAAAAGACCCTGATGCTGGGAAAGATTGAAGGCAAAGAAGAAGAGGGTGACAGAGGATGAAATTATTAGATAGTATCACCAACTCAATGGACATGAATTTGAGCAATCTCCGGGAGATAGTGAAGGACAAGGGAGCCTGGGGTGCTGCAGTCTATGGGATCGCAAAGAGTCAGACACGACTTAGTGACTGAACAACAAGAGCAACACACACTGTGAACTGAACATTTGTATCCTTCTCCAAACTCCAAAGATTCCAAGAATACTTGTATTATTTTCCAAATTGTTCTTATATTTTAACGTCTTCTGTAATAAATTCATCTTTCGTTTGGCGAATCTGTGAACTATCTTCATTAGCATTAGATTTTTTTCATATGCTTTGGAATGTCATTTTGCAGGCTCAACTGGAAGGGGTTTTCTCTCCCTCCACCTCCTTTAATCCTTTTCTCTGTCTCTTAACCCTTTCTGTCTACAGTTTGGTTTGCCTCCACCGAGCCCTCGGGGGTATCCAGGCTAGAACCAGGTCCACGTGGATAATGTGGCATAGAAGCACTATGAAGAACTGACGACCCAACCACTGAGCCAACAGGTAAGCCAGGGCTGGATCTGCTCCCAGGGCTCTATTGTGTCTGTCCTTCATCTTCACAGGTGAGCAGCTTCAGGTTGTGGTCAGCAGCAGCTTTTCTTCACAAAAAAGTAAGGAATATGGGTCCTTTTCCATGAATTAAAAGAAAGATGTCCAGTCTCTGTTACCCAGAGGATCTGAACTCTCAGTGACCCCAAATGCTGTGGGGCTAAAGCCCAGAAGAACCATAGGTCCAGTTCCACTGACCACTTCCCTCTTCTGTTCCTTTCCCAGCCTATGTAGTTATTTTCACCGTTTCCTGGGTGTGATGTTTCCCTTTTTTATACTGTAGCTATCACTGATCTGTATTTGGAGCAGAATGTGAAAATAAAACATGATCTGAATTGGAAGTATATTCGTTAACCTATTAATTAGACTGCTAGTATATAAAGTTCCAGTAGCTTTAGGGGTGAGGAAAATCACCAAGAATAGATACTCTGACGACAATCAGACCACACAGCTAAAAATTAGAAGGTTTTGTTGCACTATTGAAACAACTCAGCTTAACTATGTAAGTTATTAGGAGCAACTTTGGGATGGTCAGTCTTTCAAGAAAGTATATAACTACTAGAATTGATCGGTGACATAAGGGACTGGAAGGGGAACCATTCTTATTCAAGAAACAGGCAACAATTTCTTATTAAGAGACAATGCATACAGCATTTTTTGTTTTAATTCAAGACCTGGGTAACAAGTTGGTACAGAAACATTTTACTCTTGGCTTTTGTCTCCCAACTTCCCTGTCTAGCCATGTTGAGTCCTGTCACAGAATAAGAAGGCTCTTCTTGGACTAGTGGAACCATTATGTAACCCTGCCCATTTCTCTCTCCTGGAAAAAGCAAACTCCATAAATAGCAGACACTCAGCAGTTAAAGGACAGACCAAAGGGAGTAACCCTAGAAGAGCAAATAAACATACAACGCCCCACCTTGGAGAGTTCAGGCTAATACATCAAACACATTTGCCTCTGGGTAAATAAAGATCTACTGACTGTCCAACCCAATCTCACTGGTAAGTTTCACCCTGGGGTGATATTTCACTGCTATTGCCCTTGGAGTCAGTAAATATTTGTATGGAAAGTATTGTGCAACACCCTGTTCCTGTTATTCCTACACCACTGGTTTCTAGCACCTAAAACATTTTTGTAAACTTACCTTTATTTTGGCATCAACCCTTTGTCTCTGCTGGTTTTTTTCCAAAATAACTCTCAACCTTCAAAAACTTTATTAAACTTGCAACTTTGAAATGAGGAATAGTATTTCTCTTCACATAAAAACAGACCCTTAATTTTGCAAAGTGGCCAAGATATATTGTGTGCTGTATTAGTCCCAGCTTGAAAGCTCTGTGGGCAGGACTGCCGAGGCAGATTATGTGCAAGACCCCTGGCTGAGGCTGAGAGATGAGGAACCTGCTTGTGGGCTAGTGCATGAATAAACCCGCATGCTCCCTTCAGTAGCATAAAGGGACAGTTTCTAGATCTGTAGTCAGATGTTGCTCCAATTTGGTGAGCAAAGGAAGGATGGCACTGCAAACCAAGCTCAGCCCTGCCTTGGCCTCCTAGGCAGGTCAAGCAGAGGCTGGTAGTCTTATAACTAAAACAAACCCTAAGCATTTCAAAGGACTCAGGAGTAGACATGAGGATAATTGCAAAAATACTAGGTAGAGTCCTGCAGATGTGAGTGAAAAACGCAACCTGAAGCATGACTCAACAATGAAAGACTAGAGCTGAAAAGGACCTTGGTGATGATAAAGTCTAACACCTTTCATCAACATTCAGATGAAGAAACTGGGCCCTAAGAGCCAAGGGACATGTCTGAAGTGTCCTGATCGAGGCAGAACTGGCCTCTACTCCATGTTCCAGATCCATTCCCACTTCTCTCTGCACTGTTAAGACACATCCCTATCATGTGTCCAAGGTTAGGATCCCATTTCACTGTTGACTTCATATACCAAGGAGCAGAGAGCCGCTGATCACTTTTATGGGAGAGTATTAGCTTATTTCATGGATAAGGGCTCCAGGCAGAGGGCCAAGACCCAGAAGGCATGAATGAGCAGGAGCATGGGTCAAAGTGAATAATTCAGTGTGGCTGCTGGGCAAGTTCAAGTTCCTCTGGGTGTGTGTGAATGAGCATGTGTGTGTGTGTGCGCACGCGTACACGCGCTGTGGTAAGATGAGAGAAGTCATGACAGGAAATGTGGTTCAAGAACCTAAAACCAGGGTCACCAAGGACTTTATCTGCTCTCATGGGTTGAACTGCTTTCTTCAAAATGAAGCTGAAGTCCTAACCACGAGAACTCATAAATGTGAACTTATTTGGAAATAGCATCTTTGCAGATGATAGAGTTAGGCTGAGGTCATCAGATGTTGGGCTCTAATTCAATAGGAGCAGTGACCTTATAAAAGGGGAAATTTCAATGCAGAGACCTACAGAAGGAAGATGCTATGAAAACCCCCGGGGGATTTCCCTGGTGGTCCAGGAGTGTGGCTAAGGCTCCACACTCCCAGTGCAGAGGGCCCGGGTTGCATACCTCGTCAAGGAACTAGATCCCACATGCCACAACTAAGACCTGGTACAGCCAAATAAATACCTAAATATTATAAAAAGAAAACACACAGGGAATGCCATCCGCAAGCTGCTGCTGCTGCTGCTAAGTCACGTCAGTCGTGTCCGACTCTGTGTGACCCCATAGATGGCAGCCCACCAGGCTCCTCTGTCCCTGGGATTCTCCAGGAAAGAACACTGGAGTGGGTTGCCATTTCCTTCTCCAGTGCATGAAAGTGAAAATGAGAGTGAAGTTGCTCAGTCACATCCAACTCTTTGTGACCCCAGGGACTGTAGCCTACCAGGCTCCTCCATCCATGTCCATGGGATTTTCCAGGCAAGAGTACTGGAGTGGGTTGCCATTGCCTTCTCCCATCCACAAGCTAAGGACGATCAAGCTACCAGAAGTTAGGAGAGGCGCATAGAACAGGTTTTCCCTCAGAGCTGTCAGAAGGAACCAACCTTGACTAGGGGTTTCTAGACTCCCCATATGTGAGACAGTGAACTTTGTTTAAGCCACTCAGCTTATGGAACTTTGTTATGGAAGCCCAAGGGAACTCATACATACGGCGAAGTACAGACTGTGGCTTTTCCACAGGGAAAGGAAGTCACTGGAGGGTTTTTTGTGGGAGTTTACACGGCCATTCTCCAATTTAGAAGACAGTTTCACAGTCATACGTGTACATATGGATCAGAGTAGGAAACACTAGAGGCAGGACTCAAATTTTATGATAAATGGTCAGGGACATATCTAATTTGGACTCAATCCAAGGACGCTTTCAGATTCACATGCAGGCAGGCTTTAAATGGGTGACACTCAGATGAATTATGGCAGGCTAGCTATTTTGGTTAAGGTAATTAATTAAAAATTTATAATTGATTTCAATATCTCTACCTTTGTTCTCCCCATCCCAGGGTTTGAACAGTCTCTTTTAAGTGTACATTTTTTTCCTTTTTTTTTTTGGCCATGCAGTGCAGCATGTTGGGAATCTTGGTTCCCCAACCAGGGATCAAACACACATCCCCTGCATTGGCAGCTCAGAGTCCTAATCACTGCACCACCAGGGAAGTCCCTAAATGTAAATTTGATTTATCAAATGCTCCAATGGCTTCCCAGCAACTCTCTGGATCAAGTCCAAATGCCTGGCATGGTCCTACCATGTCTGGTCTCGTCTCTGGTCATCTCCTGACTTCCTTTCTGTCCAGTTTCTTGAACACACCAATTTCTTCCTTTCCTTGGGACCTTTGTATATACTGTTCCTTCTGCCTAGAACACTCCTTCCTCTATGCTTCCCCTGGCCAACTTTCACTCCTCTTTTACATATCAGCTTACATAGAACCCTCAGGGAGGCCTCCTCTGAATGCCTGCACCCAATCCTCAGTCCAAACCAATCTACATTAGGTCCTTATGCAACTCTTGTTCTTGAGACTTTTTCTGTTTCTTTATAGCATGTATTATAATTTAAGTAATATACTTACTTATGTTTAACTCTTCCTCTTACCCCATCCCAAGACTCAAGTTGAAGGAACCAAAGTAAAAACCTTGTAGAGCACGATTCCAATTTCTTGGGACAACAGGTTGAGATATTAAACTATGCTTCTCACCTCCTGCATTTCCCCTTGTCCTTCACCCTGGTCAGACGGGTAGTTTCCATCTCACAGAGCCTCACTGGAGGGATGTGGTGGGGGTGGGGGGAGGAGAACAGAAACTAGCTTCTCTAAAAATATCTAAATTATTGCTTCTGATATTAGATTAAGAAAAAACTGAGAAACATAAGATGAGTAATTTGGATTCCTAAGGTTTTCAATACTTAACATGAGTGCTATTTCCCCTGAGATAAAGGGGATGTTCCAAATGGACAGAATCTCAGCATCACCTCCCATATACTTGATGTTCTTGGAGCTCTCTGGATAGACTTGCTGATACAGTGGGCATCCTGACTCCCAGTTAGATGAAACCTTCTAACACTCCTACTGTGTTGTGTCTTCTGCTATTTCCTACTAGTATTCTGGTGTGGATGACTCTGGAATTCAGTAAACCTGGGGGCAGAAGTAGGAGGTCTAGGGAAGAAGATTTCCTTATGCTGTTTCTGGGCCTTGCTCACCAAAGTAACTGTGTAGGTCTTTACTGCCTCGTCTCAGTTGAGTACAGCACAATGGCTCTAACGTAAGTCAAGAAGTTCCCTGGGGACTTCCCTAGTGGTCCAGTGGTTAAGAATCCTCCTTGCAATGCAGGGGATGCAGGTTTGATCCCTGGTCAGAGAACTAAGGTTTCACATGCCTCAAGCAACTAAGCCCACACAGCAACCACTGGGCCCTTGCACCGCAACTAAAGAGTCCATGTGCCACAGTGAAAGATCCCATGTGCTGCAACTAAGACTCTACACAACCAAATAAAGATATATATATATATATTTTTTTTTTTTAAAAAGGAGTTTCCCATATTTCCTTAGCTGACAATCTAAGTCAGAAATATAGTAATGGATATAAAATGCTATGCCTGGTTCCCTGTAGATGTGGTCTCCCCAAGGATGAAGCTGGCCTCCTCCAAGACTGAGCAGGTTAGAGACCAAGACCCACAAAGAAAGGACCCATGTGCAGGACAGAGAAGTATGGATCTCCAGGATGCCCTCACTCACTGGATCCTCACCACCAGCACCCTGAGACCACCAAGACAGGACTTTCTTCCTCACAGCCAAAACATCTCATGGAATCAAAATCAGAAAGATCAAGAGACTTCCAGAAGCACAAATTATTTCCTGAATAACCATAAAAATCTATCTTTACCCCTGGATGAAACATACATAATAAATGTCCTCAGTTGCTTAGAATCCCAGACATAATTAAACTTACCTTTAGTGAATGCAGGTACCTAATTAAATGGGTGATATAATTACTAAGAGGCAGAAAGAGAATCTGGCAATGAGGAAGAGAGGAGGTGACTGGGAATGAGCTTTCAACTTTTGGCTTTAAATATATCACAGAAGAGGGGTCAAGATTATACAGGTAAAGGATAGAAAAGAGAAAAAACTGGGGGCTGGATTTTGGAATGTCTTGTGAGAAACTAGTGATGCTGAGTTATAATCTTCTGGAGCTAACAATAGCCAGGGACAGAAAAATATGAGGGAAATCTACACTTCCTTCTGATAAAAATCCTCAGCATCTTATAAGGACTTAAGAGAGGAAGCAGATTAATTTTTAAGGTCAACCTTTCAGGCCAAGGAGACCAAAAATAAGCCAACATTGCCCACTCTTTGGGGACTCTTAACAGTACACCCCATAATCTGAGATCTCTGGCAGGTCAGTGGGAAGGGTGAGAACACACTGGTGTGATTTCTAGATAACAAGTAGGAGATCACTCAGTTAGTCCACAAATATGGACTGAGCACCTTCTGTGAACCTGTGCTAACTTGACCTCAGAGCCTGTGTTCCCTGATGTGGCTTCAGGCAAAGAAGTAACCCTGAAGGGACAGACATGAGACAACAAAACTGCTGAGCTCATGGTGTTGCCAGCAGCAGCCAGTTCACATTCACTCATGTATGATGCAAACAAAAGGCCGGGTAAAGGGGATTCCCACTTAACCTGGCAGTATTCGTGTATCTTAGTGAGAATCTGGCTGGCACATAGCTTGAACAGAGAAGGGAGAACTCTGTTCTCCTTGGGTGACTCCCCCCTCAGCCTCAATACACATGCATGATTCTCTGCAGAGAGCAGAAGACCGCACGTACCTGGGTGGGCAGGGCTCTGTGTTACAAGCCTGGCTCATCGCCGGAGGGCGGTGGACCATATCACACAAGGTGTCATTGACCGTCTGCTGGGTCTGCAGGTGTAAGCACACTGCAATGGCTTCTTGATGGCCTGGAGGTTGGAAAGAGAAAAGAAAATACGCAAATGACTTAGAATGACTCATTGTGGGGAAAAAAGAAAACAGGGTCTTTGAACCCCTCATTCTTAAGCCACTGCCCTTTTGACTGTATTGCTTGCCTGCAGGAAGCATTGCGGGGTCCACATGGAGCAAATGACTGTGCCTTTCCCAAAGTCTCCCAGGCTCTATTATTTCCTCAGTCACTTTGTAAATTCCCAAATGGTCACTTTGAGACGTCAAGGACCACCCCTGAGACCCCATCCACTGTCACACTGATCTGCGTTTCAAACACACTCAAGGCCAGGAGTTCCTGCAAATGAATCATCCACATGCTCCTTCCAAACATATACAATAATTTCCCTAAGAGGAATTTTCATATCAGGTCCTAAAGAATAACACTTTCTCACATGAATGGAATCAAACAGCATTTGTCTGCGCCTAATGTATATTGGACTGCAAGGATATCAAACCAGTCAGTCCTAGAGGAAATCAACCTTTATATCCTTTACCTGTATATATGACCCCTCTTCTGTGATACATTTAAAGCCAAAAGTTGAAGGACTGATGTTGAACATTCATTGGAAGGACTGATGTTGAAGCTGAAGCTCCAATGCTTTGGCCACCTGATATGAAGAGCCAACTCATTAGAAAAGACCCTGATGCTGGGAAAGATTGAAGGCAGGAGAAGGAGACGACAGAGGACAAGATGGTTGGATGGCATCACTGACTCAATGGACATGAGTTTGAGCAAGCTCCAGGAGATGGTGAAGGACAGGGAAGCCTGGTGTGCTGCAGTCCATGGGGTTGCAGAGAGTCAGACATAACAGAGAGACTGAACAACAAATGTATATTGGGATGCATTTTTAAGGTTAACTTATAGCATGGTAAAATTCATAGGGTCAGACAGTACTTTGGTAGATGTCAGGGGCAAGATGGGGGTGAGTAAGTGTTAAATGGGGACAGAATTTCAGTTTGTGCTCAGTCGTGTCTGACTCTGTGATCCCATGGACTGTAACCTGCCAGGCTCCTCTGTCCATGGCATTTCCCAGGCAAGAATACTGAAGTGGGTTGCCATTTCCTCCTCCAAGGGATCTTACTGACCCAGGGATCGAACCCTTATCTCCTACATTTCCTGCATTAGCAGGCAGATTCTTTACCACTAATGCCACCTGGGAAGCCCCTTTTGTACCCAAAGGGTTCCAAAATGCAATACAGCCAACCAGCTTCCCTGTTAAAATACAAACTTTCACAGGCACATTTTTCCTTTGAGGCTAGACAGGTCTGTCTGACTCCAAGGCCCAGTCTCAATCATTATTTTGTTTGTTGAGACAAATTAAAAAAAAAAAAAAGATTATTGGGAAATCAGAACTGAGCAAAATATAAATCAAATTTTGATGGAAAAAATCAAATAAAAATTGTAATAGCAACCAACTATGCTGTTTGAAATATGCAAATGTATTCAGTTTCATGCAAGAATGTGTGTTCCACATTGTGGTTCTTTTTCCAAATGCCATGTTTCAATTCAACCATTTTACAATATTTCGCAGAATACAGTATGGACCAAAAGTATATATAAAATATATATTTGAGATGTTGAGTTCTTTTCCCTAAATTTTCTTTGCTTTCTTCAGTTGTAAGCTTATGCTCCTGGGCATAGTAGGATGCAGTCTTAAATCTCCATGCATCTTCCAATGAATTTTTTTTTAATAAACACTAACCTGAAACATGAACAGACACTGCTACAACTATAACACTGTTACAATTATAACTCAGGTTCCTCCCTACAAATGTTGAACTCAGTGATTTTACAGGGACACAGATGTTCATTTTCTAGCAAGTTTCATTTCTTTTTAATCTGAGAAAAATGCAGTTATCTTTCACATATATTCTAATTTATAACCAGAATTATTTACAAAATACACGTGGAGACTATTTTGGAACATGAGTGGGTGGATCTGAAAGCACCAAAGTTACCTCATTTTAACCATTTTTATGGAATTTCACAATAGTTGTGACAAATTAAAGCAAGTTTACTCAAAAGAATATAAAAGTTTAATGAGAGATTAAGGATACTTATTGAGGTGGAATGTATTTTCCAAAGATGGCCATGAGACTATCTCCCGTCTCTCACACTGAACCTATGACATGACTTCACCACTTTCCACTTCAAGAGGTTTGAGCAAACCTTTATCCTCAAAAGAAAAAAGTTATAAAGATAAGTTTACTTCATCTCATTTTTAACAAAATTTGGACAGTAATCACAAATATGCATTTAGAAGATACAAGATAAATCAAGTGTTGAAATTTCAATTCAATTTCTCTAATAAATCCTTTGGTAGCATGAGGCAACATTCTTCACTTCACAGTTGACTTCTGCAATGTCATAATACGAGGGTTATTTTATTTTTTGGCAAAAAATATCTAAAGCCTACATCAAGAAATGAATTAATAATTAAAGGGTAAAAACACAGACGCTAAGAGGGGAAGCAGAGCCAATAAATGAGCTAATACATTCTCTTTTGTTGGTTTAAGGTTAGTTCAAGTTGGGTTTCTTGCAAATAAATCTTGACTAATTCAACATGCCAAGTAACATATCACACACACACACACACACACACACAGAGTAAGAAATGCTCAGAGCAACAACAACAAAAAAATCTACAGTCAGAACCTTTAAGGTGTTGCTGCTGCTGCTGCTAAGTCGCTTCAGTCGTGTCCGACTCTGTGCGACCCCATAGACAGCAGCCCACCAGGCTCCCCGTCCCTGGGATTCTTACCAATATTTAATATAATAAATTACTTTTTAAAAGTTGGAAAATGATTTGAATAAGAAAATTATGTTTATATAATAACCAAATGGCCTTGGCCCTCAGAAATAGATGCAATATGCTTTTCTAAGCAGAGGAACATTAACAAAAATTGATCTTACATTAGTCTATAAAGAAAACTGTATTAAATTCCATAACCTAGAAATTATGTAGGCAATATTTCTTGACCATAATAGAGTCCAACTATAAATGAAAAATAAACAATTAAAACCCCCAATCCGAACATCAGAATTTAAAAATAATCATTTCCGATAAGTGGCACTAGTGGTAAAGAATCCACCTGCCAATGCAGGAGATGCAAGAGAGGTGGGTTCACCCCTGGGTGGGAAAGAGCACCTGGAGAAGGAAAGGGCAACCTGCTCCAGTATTCTTGCCTGGAGAACCCCATGGACAGAGAAGAATGGTGGGCTGCAGTCCATGGGGCCACAAAGAATCAGACATGACTGAGTGACTGAGCACATACACACAAAACTCTTAGCTTAAAAACAGTAATTAAGTTACACATTATTTGACAAGAAAAAGGAGCAGAGGAAGGCTTAAAGCAACTGGATATTAGATGAACAACGCTTGATGCTATTAATATCATCATGAAATGGATGACTTTTTCCCAAGAAAATCTAAATTATGAAACTCACTTTAAAATTCAGTTCAGTTCAGTTCAGTCACTCAGTCATGTCCAACTCTGCGCAACCCCATGGACCACAGCATTCCAGGCCTCCCTGTCTATCACCAACTCCCAGAGTCTGCTCAAATTCATCTTCATTGAGTCGGTGATGCCATCCAACCATCTCATCCTCTGTCGTCCCCTTCTCCTTCTGCCTTCAACCTTTCCCAGAATCAGGGTCTTTTCAAATGAGTCAGATCTTCACATCAGGTGGCCAAAGTACTGGAGTTTCAGCTTTAACATCAGTCCGTCCAGTGAATATTCAGGACTGATCTCCTTTAGGATGGACTGGATGGATCTCCTTGCGGTCCAAGGGACTCTCAAGAGCCTTCTCCAACACCACATTTCAAAAGCATTAATTCTTCGGCACTCGGCTTTCTTTATAGTCCAACCCTCATATCCATACATGACTACTGGAAAAACCATAGCCTTGACGAGACAAAACTTTGTTGGCAAAGAAATGTCTCTGCTTTCTAATATGCTGTCTAGGTTGGTCATAACTTTCCTTCCAAGGAGTAAGCGTCTTTTAATTTCATGGCTGCAATCACCATCTGCAGTGATTTTTGGAGCCCCCCAAAATAAAGTCTGACCCTGTTTCCACTGTTTCCCCATCTATTTCCCATGAAGTGATGGGACCAGATGACATGATCTTAGTTTCCTGAACGTTGAGGTTTAAACCAACTTTTTCACTCTCCTCTTTCACTTTCATCAAGAGGCTCTTTAGGTCTTCTTCACTTTCTGCCATAAAGGTGGTGTCATCTGCATAGCTGAGGTTATTGATATTTCTCCTGGTTGGCAATATTGATTCCAGCTTGTGCTTCATCCAGCCCAGCATTTCTCATGATGTACTCTGCATATAAGTTAAATAAGCAGGGTGACAATATACAGCCTTGACATACTCCTGTTCCTATTTGGAACCAGTCTGTTGTTCCATGTCCAGTTCTAACTGTTGCTTCCTGACCTGCATACAGGTTTCTCAAGTGGCAGATAAGGTAGTCTGGTATTCCCATCTCTTTCAGACTTTGCCACAGTTTATTGTGATCCACACAGTCAAAGGATTTGGCACAGTCAATAAAACAGCAATAGATGTTTATCTGGAACTCTCTTGCTTTTTCGATGATCCAGCGGATGTTGGCAATTTGATCTCTGGTTCCTTTTCTAAAACCAGCTTGAACATCTGGGTTCACATTTCATGTATTGCTGAAGCCTGGCTTGGAGAATTTTCAGCATTACTTTACTAGCATGTGAGACGAGTGCAATTGTGCGGTTGGTTGAGCATTCTTTGGCATTGCCTTTCTTTGGGATTGGAATGAAAACTGACCTTTTCCAGTCCCGTGGCCACTGCTGAGTTTTCCAAATTTGCTGACATATTGAGTGTAGCACTTTCACAGCATCATCTTTTAGGATTTGAAATAGCTCAACTGGAATTCCATCACCTCTACTAGTTTTATTTGTAGTGATGCTTCCTAAGGCCCACTTGATTTCACATTCCAGGATGTCTGGTTCTAGGTGAGTGATCACACCACTGTGATTATCTGGATCATGAAGATCTTTTTTGTACAGTTCTTCTATGTATTCTTGCCACCTCTTCTTAATACCTTCTGCTTCTGTTAGGTCCATACCATTTCTGTCCCTTATTGAGCCCATCTTTGCATGAAATGTTCCCTTGGTATCTCTAATTTTCTTAAAGAGATCTCGTCTTTACCATTCTATTGTTTTCCTCTCTTTCTTTGCACTGATCACTGAGGAAGGCTTTTTTATCTCTCATTGCCATTCTTTGGAATTCTGCATTCAAATGGGTATCTCTTGCTTTTTCTCCTTTGCTTCTCATTTCTCTTCTTTTCACAACTATTCATAAGGCCTCCTCAGACAGCCATTTTGCTGTTTTGCATTTCTTTTTCTTGGGGATGGTCTAGATCCCTGTCTCCTGTAGAATGTCATGAACCTCTGCCCATAGTTCATCAGGCACTCTATCAGATCTAGTCCCTTAAATCTATTTCTTACTTCCACTGTATGTGGCTGCGCGGCACTGGAGAGGCAAGCGGCTGAGAGGAGATACTCTACATCCAAGGTCAGTAGCGGTGGCCCTGAGGAGATACCCCACGTGCAAGGTAAGGAGCAGTGGCTATACTTTGCTGGAGCAGCTGTGAAGAGATACCCCACATCCAAGGTAAGAGAAACCCCAGTAAGACGGTAGGTGCTGAGAGAGGGAATCAGAGGGCAGACAGACTGAAACCACAATCAGAGAAAACTAACCAATCTAATCACATGGAACATAATTTTGTCTAACTCAATGAAACTAAGCCATGCCATGTAGGACCACCCAAGACGGACAGGTCTTGGTGGAGAGTTCTGACAAAATGTGGTCCATTGGAGAAGGGAATGGCAAATCACTTCAGTATATTTACCTTGAGAACCCCATGAACAGTATGAAAAGGCAAAAAGATAGGACACTGGAAGATGAACTCCCCAGGCCAGTAGGTGCCCAATACGCTACTAGAGATCAGTGGAGAAATAACTCCAGAAAGAATGAAGAGACAGAGTCAAAGCAAAAACAACACCCAGTTGTCGGTGTGACTGGTGATGGAAGCAAGGTCTGATGCTGTAAAGAGCAATATTGCATAGGAACCTGGAATGCTAGATCCATGAATCAAGGCAAACAGGAGATGGCAAGAGTGTACATCGACATTTTAGGAATCAGCGAACTAAAATGGACTGGAATGTGTGAATTTAACTCAGATGACCATTATATTTACTACTGTGGACAAGAATCCCTTAGAAGGAATGGAGTAGCCATCATAGTCAACAAAAGAGTCCAAAATGCAGTACTTGGATGCAATCTCAAAAATGACAGAATGATCTCTGTTCGTTTCCAAGGCAAACCATTCAATATCATGGTAATCCAAGTCTATGCCCCAACCAGTAATGCTGAAGAAGCCTAAGTTGATCGATTCTATGAAGACCTACAAGACCTTTAAGAACTAACTCCCAAAAAAGATGTCCTTTTCATTATAGGGGCCTGGAATGCAAAAGTAGGAAGTCAAGAAACACCTGGAGTAACAGGCAAATTTGGCCTTGGAGTACAGAATGAAGCAGGGCAAAGGCTAATAGAGTTTTGCAAAGTGAACACACTGGTCATAGCAAACATTGCCTTCCAACAACAAAAGAGAAGTCTCTACACATAGACACGACCAGATGGCCAACACCCAAATCAGACTGATTATATTCTTTGCAGCCAAAGATGGAGAAGCTCTATACGGTCAGCAAAAACAAGATGGGGAGCTGACTGTGGCTCAGATCATGAACTCCTTATTGCCAAATTCAGATTTAAATTGAAGAAAGTAGGGAAAACCACTAGACCATTCAGGTATGACCTAAATCACTTTAAGAGTTTGTATATGACAGTAAGTGGGGAGGGGACTTGAAAATGATCTTACAGATCCAGCAACAATTCCCCTCCCAATCCTGCCCCTAAAGGGAAAAATAAGAACTGAATTTATATAGTTGTAGAAACAAATTCTTTCAGACTTTTTAAGAGATGTCATCTATGATAGGAACTATTTAAGATTATTGAAATGTATGGAATACTTCAATTCATTAAAAAAAAAAAAAACTAGTATAAACCTGATGACAAAAATCTATAAAAGAGAAAAGAACAGATCTACTTAATATACTGTTGCCTTACACAATTTTACATGACAGATGAAAGCCTAGGGCCATATTGAAAAGGATAGTTATGTTTTCCTCTCTGCTGATTAACCAGTATGATAGAATAAATACTACTATAAACTCCCAGGTAATGAAAAAAAGGAGAAGCATAATATCATATGGACCCAGAGGAATGCCATTTTGGTGTTAAAATGCAAGTTTTACAGTACTCCAAATAGGTGAGTTCTTTTTAGGGGCCAGTTGAGGAGACAGCTGGTAAAAATTAAGGATTGTTAAAAGCCATTTGGCCTCATGAAGGGCATCATAAACATCAGTGGAGCCTGAGAGGAAGTGATCAATTATATCAAGAGTAGCTGAAAGAAACTCCAGCTCAAGGCCTGTTAAAATTTGAAGGGATTTGAAGAGAACAAAATGGTGACTGCTAATGTACCATGTCGGAAACACATCTCCATGGGGAGTATGCCCAAATGAGCCCATGGTGGGCCAATTCAGCTTTCAGATCCCTTTCCCATTTGCAGGAAGGTATTCTTGTACTCCACCATGCTCAGTGGAGGCTACCAACTTGCATCAGTATCATTCATATCTAAATGCAAAATCCTAAATTAAATATGGGGTTAGCAAAAAAGTTCATTTGAGTTTTTTCCATAACATCTTACAGAAAAATCTGAATGAACCTTTTGGCCAACCCAATAGTAGCACACTAGAGTCAAGTCAAGAGTATAATAAAAAAATACTACGTTGTGACTTCAAACCCTGGGCATTCACCAATCAAATCATTCACACACAAATATTCACACATGCTCAACCAGAAACAAACAGATAGGAACTTCCTATGATCCAGCAGATAAACCCACCGGCCCAGCCAGCAGATAAATCCATCCACCCAGGCCCTTCCCTTGCCAGTTTCCATTAGGAGATGCACCTCTAACTAGTTAAGATTGAACTCCACAAGTAGGCTTTAGATTTCACTCCCTTCTGTCATAAGAAGTTTGTTGACACTTTGCCTTTCCCTTTCATTCTGGAACTTTCTCATTGCCTTTTTTTTTTTTTTTTTAAGAAAATTATTGATTTGGCTGTGCTGGGTCTTTGCAAGATCTTTAGTTGCAGCATGCAGGAACTAGCTCCCTGACCAGGGCTCCCTACACTGGAAGTGTGGAGTCAGCCACTGGACCTCCAGGGAAGTCCCCTCTCACTGCCTTTTAAATGCACCTGGACTCTGTCATGAACTGACAGCACACACACAGCCCTCCCCTAACAAACCATGCCTTCTAGCCATCTTCCTCTCTGTGGGCCTCGTGACATCTCTTGTTATCCTTTTTAATCCTTTTTTTTACAATACAACTGGACTAACCTTTTTGAAATAAACATTTGATCATTAATTTCCATTTTAATGACTTGGATGGCTTCTCATTGTTCTTAGGATAAAGACCCAAATGAACATGGCCCGTAAGACCTTCACTGTCCGGCCCCTGATTTCCTTTACAGCATCATCTCACATTAAACCCCATCTTTCTCAGTACACTAGCTGTGCCCAACTTCAGCTCCTAGAATTTCCCATGTGCCCTCTTGCCACCTAGCGCCCTTCCACATGATTCTTTTCCTGCCAGAAATTCTCTTTGTACCACTGTCTCAAACTTTTGCTTAATTAATTTCTCATCTTTCAGACTTAAAGTTCAAATGTAATTGTTCTTAGGGAATCTTTCCCTGACCTCCCAAATTAGGTCAAATTCCTCCTATTATGTGCTTTCATGGCATCATATGCTTCTTTTTAAAATTTGTTTCTAGTTATTTTTTGGTCACACCACACAGCATGTGGGATCTTAGTTCCTCGACCAGTGATTGAACCTCTGCCCCCTGTGATGGAAGTGCAGATTCATAACCACTGGACCGCCAGGCAAGTCCCAACCATATACTTTTTTGTAGCTGCAATAACCAGCTGTAAGTTTAAACATATGTGTGTGTGATTATGCGATGAACACATTTCCCCCTCTAGATCTGAGTTGCAGAGGTGGGAACTATTTGTCTCTATTACCTAGGTCAGCACCTTGCACAAAAAAACACACAATAAATATTTGTAGGATGTTATTTTCAAATGAAACAATAAGAGAGATTCCTGCTACTGTCAAGACCAAGGCAAAGTTGGCATCATCTACCTTATTTACTATTGTTCTTGCAATTCTGGACAATGCAATAAGAGAGAAAACATAAACAGGATAAACAACTATTGGAAAGAGAAAATCATCATTAATTGCAGATGATGATTTACTTGAGGAATTCAAAGAATGCACTTGGTTGGCAAAGTTAGATGCATTAAGGGGTTCAGCAATTTAGTCTGTTTTCTTTTAAAAGGAAAAAACAATATTCTAAGATGAATAACTTCTTATATATTAAACTATATTATAAACTCTTATATTATCCCACCAACATTTATAACACACATGTGTCACGTACAGTGATTAAACACTTCTCCAACATAACCTTGCTTAAGAATCACATTTAATCCTTTCATTAATCCTAATAATGTAGGTGTGGCTCTTCTCATTTTATAAAAATAAATCTCTGCAAATTTAAACAACTAGCCCAAAGGAAGGGGCAGAACTATGGTCCAAAATGAGGCCAAAGTTCACGCCTACGCTACTAGCCAGTGGTTTTAGAAAACACAAAGGGAGAAATGAAAGGTCGTAAGTGCAACAAATAATATAAGACACAAGAGAAAATGTTAGTGAGGAATGTTTATCGTGTGCATGTGTGTGTGTTCAGTCATTAAGTCGTATTCAACTCTTTGCGACCCCATGGACTGTAGCCTTCCAGGCTCCTCTGTCCACGGGACTCTCCAGGCAAGCTTACTAGAGTGGGTTGCCATTTCCTCCTCCAGGGGATCTTCCCCACCAAGGGATCCAACCTGCATCTCTCATGTCTCCTGCATTGCAGGTGGATTCTTTACCACTAGTGTCACCTGAGAAGCCCATGTTGATAGTGTAGTAAATTACAAAACTTTATCCGTGGGTATTTAAAAGGTAAGCATAACTTTCAGGATGTACATACACATATAACATAATGCTGTACACCATATACTTACATACACTCTGGAGACTGGAAATTGAGTATGTCTGCATTCTTTATACTTTTAGGAATTGAGAAAGAATTGTTGCCACTCCAGTATGAAAGCAGACTTGTAAAAGATTCTTAAACATCAATGATTACAACAAATTGATTTACTTTTATTTCCTGTATGATGTGAAGGCAAGTTAAGACTATACAAATATATAATATCGGGATGGGAATCAGAGGTTTATCTTTTTGAAAATATATCACTTGCCTATCTTATTTTTCTATCAGAAACAGGAATGCTGAAGAAATAACTGCATGCCTGTGGAAATTTTATTTTCCTGTGGTTTCCAGTCATTGCAGACTCACCCTCCCTGTTATTCAGGATGAGGGTTAAAATCCACATTCAAAACCACACATAAGTGGGCTTGCAGAGGCTGAGCCTCTAAAACCACATTAAAATGGATTACAGAGAGGCAAGTGTCACTGCCTCTACGTAATGCAGTAGGGACAGTAAAGCCAACATCACCGACAGCTGTGCTCCCTCAGGACAAGGACCGCGCCTTCATTCTGTATCGTGGTACTGAGCCTGGAACCGAGTGGAGAGCATAGAGTCTAGCACAGAGCAGGTGTTCAGTTTCCTGCATTTAGAGGATTTTATAACCCTCAAAGCATTCCAAGTATTCAACAGAATTGAGTTACACATTTAAAATGAAATTTTAAGCTTGAACTCAAGAAATTAAAAACATTAAGAAAATTTAAGCCTGAACCCAAGAAATTAAACCATTGCTTTTTGCAAAGTGAAAAATCTTACTATAAGCACTTACAGATCAACCCCTCAATAAAGAAGTTGTCCACTCTCTATTTTGGACTGTGTCATACACTCTCTCAGCTTCCCTAGTCATACCATTTGGGTTCATGGGCATGCAAGGTTCATCTAATGATGTTATCCTGAATTACACAACACAGGATAGCCTCACAAGGCTAAGTTCTGTTTAACTGAGAGTTGAAAGATTAGCAAGCTGAGCCCTGTTAAAATTTGCAAAATGTGTTCCAGTTACATAAGAGGATGTCAGAAACAAATGGACACCATCCCATCCACCGTGTGAGTGCTGAAATGCACTTCTAACATGTGCAAGGCCTTTCTCTCCTCACAGCTGGCCAAAGGCCCACAGTGCCAATAAGGATAAACTGAACTGGACAAGTCTCAGAAAACTTGTATGCCTTAAACAGATGCAGAGATCATTTTACTACTCCTAACTATATACCCAAGAGAAATGAAGATGTATAGCCACACAATAATGTGTACGTGAATGTTTAGAGCAGTTTTAGGCATAGTATCCAAGGCATGCAAATAAACCAAAATCTAATTGATGAATGGATAAATATGGGTATATCAATACAATGAATAGTATTCAAACCTAAAAAGAGATGAAGTGCTGACTTATGTTACAACATGGATGAAACTTGAGAGCACACTAAATGAAAGAAGGTGGTCACAAAGATTGCTCATTGTGTGATTCCACTTATATGAAACGTCCAGAAGAAATAAAAAGTAGATTAGTAGTTGTGAGAGGCTGCTGGTAGCAGGAAAATGGGGGTTTGAGAGGAAATGGGGTGGTGATTTCTTAAGGCTACAGGGTTCTTTTGGGGTCAAAGTGTTCTAAAATTGTTTTTATGGGGTCTTCCCTGGTGGTTCAGTGGTTAAGAATCCATCTTGCATTGCAAGGGACACGAGTTCGACCCCCAATTGGGCAACTAAGCCTGTGTGCTGCAATTAGAAGAGTCTGTGTGCTGCATGAAAGATCACACATGGCACAACTAAGACCCAATGCAGCCAAATATATCAGTGTTAAAAGAAGATTGTGACGATGGGTACACAACTTTGTGAATATACCAAAAAACACCACGCTGTATACTTCAGATATATAAATTGTATGGTATGTGAATTATATCTTAATTAAGTTGTTACCAAAAAAACAGAAAATCATGCCAGGGGGTCCAGGCCTCCTGGCCGTCTTGGTGGGCACTGGGAACGTAGCAGATCTGAACATTTTGGCATCAGGTTCCAAAAATGAGGTCAAATAGACTCTCTCAACTGAATCAGAATTCAGCTGGTCAATTTTCCTTGGGCAACTCTATGTGGTCTGTTAAGTTCCAAGGACCCAACATGCCATGCTTTCTCATCTGGATGGCCTTCTCGGTCAGGAAAAAACTGAAGTCAAGGATGACAGAGTACTAGATGTAAGACTAATTCTATCAATGGCAGTATTCAAAAGTCTGAGATTAATACAATAGATTTGGAGGTATGCAAGCAATAGCCGGGGGCTTCCAGGTGGTGCTAGTGGTAAAGAAAGTGTAGTCACTCAATCGTGTCTGACTCTTTGAGATCCCATTAACAGCACCCCACCTGGCTCCTCTGTCCATGGAATTCTTTAGGCAAAAATACTGAAGTGGACTGCCATTTCCCTGCCTGCCAATGCAGGAGACATAAGAGACTCAGGTTCGATCCCTTGGTCTGAAAGATCCCCTGGAGAAGGGCATGGCAACCCACTCCAGTATTCTTATCTGGGGAATCCCATAGACAGAGGAACCTGGCAGGCTACAGTTCATGTGGTCACAGAGTCAGACACAATTGACTGAGCAGGCATGCAAGCATGCATGACTATCTCTGGAGGGCTTCCCCCGACTCATCAGGAAAGTACCAGTTCCCAGATTATGAAGGGCATATCAGTCTTAAGGCTTCCAAGATATAACAGAAGACATGTCCAGGACCCTGAACCCAGAGGTTTGGGCCAAAGCAGACATGAAAGTGAGGAGGAAAGTGAGACTTCAATTCCTGGGAGGGAAGAGACACAGTAGACATTTAGTGTTGGCTGAAGCAGGCTAAACTCCTGGCTAGCTGAGGTGGGCTTCTAGGAAGCAGAGAGAAGCAAGCAAGAGAGAGAGAGAATCTGGAGGCAGAGGAGAGTTCTTTTCCTAATTGCACAGGGGTACCACCATATGAAAGACAGTAGCTTAACTGAGGCCTAGGGGTAAAGCACATGCCAGTTCACCTGGGTTTACTGATGGGCTGGTGTTCAGGATAGGTGGATTTATAGGTTGAACTACATAGGAAAGAGAAAGACAAATACCTCAAGTCACAGCGACTGGATGGCAAGAACAGAGAATGCACTCCACCTGCCCAGGGAAGAGGCCAGGGCACAATGACTGGCACATGAGCTCTTAAGACCTGATGGGGAATGCCTAGTAAAGGGTGCAGGGCTGCCAGGAGGAGTGGAGCAGGCTGTTAAGCCAACTTCCCCCTAAGGCAGCAGCTTCCTTAGCTTTTGCACCACTGGCTGGCACTGAAGTCAGAGCATTTCTTCCTTTTTTTTTTCCCTTTTTTTCTTTGACCATGCCACACGGCATGTAGGATCATAGTTCCCTGACCTGGGATCAAACCCATGCCCCTTGCAGTGGAAGTGCATGGTCTTAACAACTGGACCACCAGGGAAGTCTGGTTAGAGCATTTCTAGCCCCCAGCTTCAGCCACGACAGCTGGCTGGAAGGCACAGTCAGGAGTGAGTGAGAGGATGTCAGGGCCTGAATTCCTGAGACAGGAGTCCCCTTCATGTCGCTAGAGGATCATGGTTTCCCACTGATTATTTCTGTCCTTTTACTTCCAGCAGAGAGAGAATGACTATCTGGACTTCTCTGGGCTCATTCACTCCCTTTTGGATCCTGGAATGCTTGAAGCACCTTGGGGCTAATTTCCACCCCAAGGGGGCCACCTGGCAATATGATCACTTCCTAGTCCTATCAGGGTCCCTGGCTATGTGTACACACATGTACACACACATAAATCATGGTGATCAGTTTGCTCCATACTGGTTTCTGGTTCAATGTGCAGGTATGAACCTAAATTATTTTCTGAGAATAACTTCTGACCAAGAGAGCATCAGATAAGCCAGTCCCAGGCTGCTTCATTCTGTAATTCTGACTTATGCACAACACTACCTCAACTAATAATTTCTTGCATTTTCCTATTTATTCTCTATCAATCGGTGACCTCTGTAACCATCTCAGTTAGGCAAATGCTTAGGAACACAGGATCTAGTCCCACTGTCCCTTATCTTTCTAAAATAATGATGATGAAAACTGAAAGAAAAAAAAGGCACAGTTTTCAATTATTCAAATGACTTCTCCTCCTTTGGACTTCTGCTAGTTTTTAGATGAGGCTTTACCGATTTAGTATTACTATTTCTCAAACCACAGCAATGCCAGACACAGCTGTCCCTTAAGTAAAAGATCAAATACCTCCCAAACAGGTGGCGGTGCAGGGGGTGAAGCCAGCGTATTCCCAGTCGTAGGTCGTCTCACTGTCCTGCTCCTGCAGGGAGGCGGCCAGCTCTCGGACGGCGGGGCTCTCATCACAGGGCTGCAGGAGGCAGGGCCGCTCTGTGGGCAGCCGGGGGCCCTCACACTCTTCCTCTGGCAGCTCGGTCTCAGTCTGCGTGAAGGTCAGGAGCACGCGGCACTTCACCTCTCGCACCTGAACACCTGGCCCACATGTGGCACTGCAGGCGGACCACGGCTCCGGAACGAACCTGCAGGCAACCGGGGAGCCCCAGGGGTCGGAGCAGGGGAGGACACGGGCAGTCAGTCCAAAGAGACCACAAAGGGGGAGTGACACATGAAGGAAAAATGTAACTTCATTCAGAGGGGATTCAATGTTTCGGAGGCTGTCCTTTTGTTGGTGCCTGAAAATGTGTCATGGACAAACATTCCAACCTCATCAGCAACAGAAAGAAGCTTTTACCAGAAATCCACTAAACTTTTGCACCTATTTTATTTAATTCAAATTCTGTGCTCTGACCTTTGCATATCATCGTTAAAAGGTTTTCTGTAGGATTTGGTCATAATAAATCGTGTAGAGATAATTTCTACTCTGAGTTCTTTTATAACATGGAGATGTTCACCAGTATTTATTCAAGAAATCATTTTGGTGCTTACCCTGTCTTAACAGGCAGAGTTTTATTAAAATATCTTGATATTAGGAGCAAAACTGTAGGACAGCATGCTTTCTGCAGAGCGGTGGTGGTGGTTTAGTCACTAAGTTGTGTCCAACTCTTGCAACCCTATGAACTGTAGACCACCAGGCTCCTCTGTCCATGGGGTTCTCCAGGCAACAATTCTGGAGTGGGTTGCCATTTCCTTCTCCTTCTGCAGAGTAGATGAAGCTTTAATATTCTTTTTTATTTAATATATGGGCTTCCCTGGTGGCTCAGTGGTAAAGAATCTGCCTGCCATTGAGGGAGACACAGGTTTGATTCCTGGTCCAGGAAGAGCCCCTGGAGAAGGAAATGGCAACCCACTCCAGTATTCTTGCTTAGAGAATTCCATGAACAGATGAGCATGGAGGGCTACAGTTTATGGGGTCCCAAAGAGTTGGACACGACTGAGCAACTAAACAACATCAACATTTTAATATATAACAACACACAAAACTTCTGAATTTTCTTGAAACTATCACAGCTGTTGCCCAATCTGACTGAATAAAGCATGTATTTCTTATCCTGAATCTTTATCCACTAAATCACAGGGTGTCCTCCTTTGGCCTACAGGTCAAATCCCGTCCACCTATTTCTGCACAGCCTACCTGCTAAGAATGATTCTCATAGTTTTAAATAGATGGGGAGAAAAAAGAAGGATAATATTTTGTGTCATGTAAAAATGACATACAATTCAATGTGTGTCCATAACTAAAGACTTATTGGAATACAGTCATGGTCACTTGTTCAGCCTTGTTTATGGCTGCTTTTGTGTTACGTGCCAGGGCTGAGGATTTGTAATATAGACTGTTTGGCTGGCAAAACCTAAGATATTTATTATTTGGCTCTTTATAGAAAATGTTTACTGATTCCTGCACTGAATTTAAGACATAGACTCCATCAGGACACATATTTTTAAGACAATCTGAAGCAACACTTGCATCATGAGATATTAATAAGTGATAGGCTGGAAAGAGAGCAGTGATTGAGTAAGTCTGGAAAACACTGTTTTCAATAATGTTCAATAGGTTTATTTACTGAAAAATTTCTCCCCAGACTATGATATATGAACACATACCATACATACTCAAGGGGGGTGGATATGACGTGCATGATTTCCTAAATTTAAGTGAATATAGACCTCTATTCATGGGAAAATGTTGTACTAAATAACTTCAGAAAAAATGCTGCTGAGCTGTTTGCTTCAAATACAGTTCCAAGGCTTAATGTTTAAAATCTCAGAATAAGCTGGTTATAAAGATCTCTCAGAATCACCTAAGCATCTCTCTCTACATGAGGCTTCACCACAGTTGTACACAAGAGCACAGCAGAATCGAAACATTATTGCTCTCCATGAGCAATAAAGAAATATCAATAACACCTTCCTTTTTTCATTTTGTTTTGTTGGAAATTGTTACTGGGAAACTATTTTCTAATCTTTATTTTCCATGACTCAGCTCCTTAGGATGGAGTAGTACTGGAGCAATATTTGCATCTTTACTCTTTTCTGTGCTTGCTGCTTTCCCATGGGTAAACTGGAAAGGAGACTGATTAAATTTAAGAAGACACATCCATACAATGTATTCAATAATAGGATGAGGTCACTGAAAAGAAGGTGAATCTATGTGAATTGATAAGGAATATTCTCCTTTTGGAGGCTGTTAAATGAAATAAGTATGTGGTCTTATGAAATAAGGATCACATGCTATGATCTTTTGTCTAACTATACAAAAGGACACAGACATGCCTATATAGTGTACATATTACACATTGTTGTTTAGTCGCTAAGTCATGTCCCACTCTTTGCAACCCTGTGAACTCCAGTATGCCAGGCTTCCCTGTCCTTCACTAACTCCCTGACTTCGCTCAAACTCATTTCCATGGAGTCAGTGATGTCATCCAATCATCTTATCCTCTGTCACCCCCTTCTCCTTTTTCCCTCAATCTTTCCCAGCATCAGGATCTTTTCCAATGAGTTGGCTCTTCGCATCAGGTAACCAAAGTATTGGAGCTTCAGCATCAGTTCTTCCAATGAATATTCAAGGTTGATTTCCTTTAGGATTAACCGGTTTGATCTCCTTGCAATCCAAGGGACTTTCAAGACTCCTCTCCAGCACCACAGTTCAGAAGCATGAATTCTTCAATGCTCAGCCTTCTTTATGGTCCAACTCTCACATCCGTACATGACTACTTGAAAAACCATAGTTTTGACTATACAGACCTTTGTTGGCAAAGTGATCTCTGCTTTTTAACACAATGTCTGTCATAGTTTTTCTTTCAAGGAGCAAGTGTCTTTTAATTTCATGGCTGTAGTTACCGTCCACAGTGATTTTGGAGCTCAAGAAAATAAAATCTATCAGTTTTTCCACTTTTTCCCCATCTATTTGCCATGAAGTAATGGGATTGGATGCCATGATCTTAGTTTTTTGAATGTTGAATTTTAAGCCAGCTTTTTTACTCTCCTCTTTCATCAAGAGGCTCTATAATTCCTCTTTGCTTTCTGTTATTAGAGTAGTATCATCTGCATATCTGAGGTTGTTAATATTTCTCCCTGCACTCTTGATTCCAGCTCATGATTCATCCAGCCCTGCATTTCTCATGATGTACTCTGCATATAAGTTAAATAAGCAGGGTGACAATATACAGCCTTGACGTACTCCTTTCCCAATTTTGAACCACTTTGTTGTTTCACATCTGGTTCTAATGGTATATATTTATAGCCTCTATGTTATCTATGCTGATTTATATATAATGTCTCTTTTCAGGAAGTAATTGCAAGAGCCAGGAACTGGAGTTTATAGAAGGAGGCTTTTACTATATTTTGTTGCTGTTTTTTTAAATTAATTTTTAGTGGAGGATAGTTGCTTTACAATTTTGTCTTAGTTTCTACTGTATAGCACAGTGAACCAGCTATACGTATACATGTATCCCCTCATTTTTTTTTTTTTATTTCCTTCCCAGGTAGGTCACCACAGAGCACTGAGTAGAGTTCCCTGTGCTATACAGTAGGCTCTCATGACTTTTCTATTTTATATATAGTATCAATAGTGTATATACATCAATCCCAATCTCCCAATTCATCCCACCCCGTTCTTTCTGCTTTGGTGTCCGTACGGTTGTTCTCTACGTCTGTGTCTCTATTTCTCTTTTGCAAATAGGATCATCTATACCATTTTATAGACTCCATATGTATGTGTTAATGTCTGATATTTGTCTTTGTTCATTTCCATTTTGCACCTTTTAAAGGCTTGAACTTTCTAACCATATACATACTATACCTCTATGGTCATTAATTTTTTCTCTTTTCTCCTTCACAATAAAAACTAAAACTGGGGATTATGTTTTAATGGGAGGTAGATTTTTTTTCATTCAGATTGGACTCTTACATCTCATAGATTCAGAATCCTGAGAGAAGGTGGAGTAAGTGAGAAGGCACATCTTAATTCCCAACGGGGCAAATGATGGTTACACTTGATGTTTTTCAGGTCTCCTGGATGTTTCAAGTTCGTTATCATTTTTTTTCTTAGTTTGTGGGATCTTAGTTCCCCAACCAGGGATTGAACAGTGGAAGTCTGGAGTTCTACCCACTGGACCACCAGGGAATTCTATCAAGTTGGTTTTCAAAGATCCTTGTAAGTGTCCTCTTAAAAAACAAATATCAGTTCAGTTCAGTTCAGTCGCTCAGTTGTGTCCAACTCTTTGTGACCCCATGAATCGCAGCACGCCAGGCCTCCCTGTCCATCACCAACTCCCAGAGTTCACTCAGACTCACGTCCGAGTCAGTGATGCCATCCAGCCATCTCATCCTTTGTTGTCCCCTTCTCCTCCTGTCCCAATCCCTCTCAGCATCAGAGTCTTTTCCAATGAGTCAACTCTTCACATGAGGTGGCCAAAGTATTGGAGTTTCAGCTTTAGCATCATTCTTTCCAAAGAAATCCCAGGGCTGATCTCCTTCAGAATGGACTGGTTGGACTTCCTTGCAGTCCAAGGGACTCTCAAGAGTCTTCTCCAACACCACAGTTCAAAAGCATCAATTCTTTGGCGCTCAGCCTTCTTCACAGTCCAACTCTCACATCCATACATGACCACTGGAAAAACCATAGCCTTGACTAGACGGACCTTTGTTGGCAAAGTAATGTCTCTGCTTTTGAATATGCTATCTAGGTTGGTCATAACTTTCCTTCCATGGAGTAACAAATATCAGAGCTGTCCAAATTATCCATGAGTGATTTGGGGGAGGCGAGATGGGGAATCATGGTAACTCAAAAATGTATGCATGATCCCACATGATTTTTTTTCTACGCATTATTTTTTATTTAAACAAAGGACATTATTATGTTCATGCAGTTCTGAATCTTGCTTTGTCTTTGCTCCCCCCTACATACACACACACACACACACACACACACACACACACAGTAATTTTTTCTTTAAAGAAAAGAAAGTCCCACAGCTGCACACAAGCATTTGAAGAGTGATGTCTGGGCAAAACAACCAGAGAAACAGAGCATGTTCCCTGTGTCTTTGCACAGTGCATGCATGTGTGCTCAGTTGTGTCCAACTCCACAACAGAAAAGATTTTTTTTAAAAAGAGCAATTCAAGGGACTTCTCTGATGGTCCAGGGATTAAAAGACTTAGTCTTCCAATGAAAGGGAGCAGAGATCAATCCCTGGTCAGGGAATGCCACGTGCCTTGAGGCCAAAAACCCAAAACATAAAAAAAAGAACAATTCACTTATAAGAGAGCCTAGGCAGGAGATGATAAAACCACAGAATAAAATGGAAAACTACAGAGCTGAAGAAACAAAACTGTGAAACATAACATCATTAGAAACTAACAATTCAGAACCAAGAGAAAAAAATAGAAGAAACATGGCTGAAGGTCAAATTAAAAACATAGAAGCAAGACTTGGAAGTGAATGCAGTGTTTAGAGAGAGAAAGAAAAGTTTTAAAGCAAAAAGAGGGGTGAATGGAGGGCTGGGGTGCAAAGGAAGCTTCTGGGTGATGGAGATGTCCTGTATCAAGAATGGGGCTGGGGTTCTGTGTTTTGTGTCCACCTGTTAAAACTCATCACTCATTACATACAGATTTTGTATGTAAATTATATCTCTCTAAAATTGATTTTTAATGCAGTTTTTAGAGATAAAATGAGAGAGAATCCAATATTGAAGATAGTTGGATTCTTTAAGTAGAGGTTTCAACACATGAAACAGAAAAAAAAAAGTTCATAAATAAAATATGTGAAAAATGTGCCTAAAATACAGCCTGGAAAGGTTACAGTGTCTTCCAGGAAAAAGTGATACAAAATGATTAACGTAAAAACCTAGAGCTTTCAGCAGAATGCCCTCCCTAAAGATACCCACACCCTAATCCTTAGAATATATGAATATGCTGTTACATGGCAAAAGCGATTCTGCAGATGTGATTAAGGTTATGGACCTCAAGATAGGGCAATTATCCCAGTGGGCCTAATCACACAAGTCCCTAAAAACAGAAAGAATTCTCTGGCTGGAGTTAGATGCAGCAGAACAAGAGGCAAGAGTGAGAGCATGAGAGGTACTCAACCCGCTGTGGCTGGCTCCAGGATGGAAGGGGCCAGGAGCCAAGGAATGCAAGAGGCCTCCAGAAGTGGGAACAGCTCCCGGCCAAGAGCCAGCAAGGAAATGGAGATTTCAGCTCTGCAACTGCATGGATCTGCACTCTGCCAACTGCCTGAATGAATCTGGAAGTGGATTCCACCCTGGGCCTCCAGAGAAGAGATCAAGCTGACAGACGTCATGATTTTAGCCTAATGGGATCTATAGAAATCAGCTAAATCTATTTGGTTTCTGACCCACCGAACTGTGAGATAATACATTTGTGCTATCTTAAAGCACTGCTGCTGCTGCTGCTAAGTCACGTCAGTCGTGTCCAATTCTGTGCGACCCCATAGACAGCAGCCCACCAGGCTCCCATCCCTGGGATTCTCCAGGCAAGAATACTGGAGTGGGTTGCCGTTTCCTTCTCCAGTGCATGAAAGTGAAAAGTGAAAGTGATGTCTCTCAGTCATGTCCGACTCTGTGACCCCATGGACTGCAGCCTACCAGGTTCCTCTGTCCATGGGATTTCCCAGGCAAGAGTACTAGAGTGGGTTGCCATTGCCTTCTCCAGTCTTAAAGCACTAAGTTTATGTAAACGAATATACTTAAAAAATAAGACTTTGAGGATGAAAAATAGAATTCCATAAGCATCTAGGTACAAAAATCAAGTCCCTTATAAGAATAAAAAAGTCAGGTGGATTTCAGACTCAGCAACATTCAAAACCAGAAAAAGATGAACAAGAGATTTGAGAGAGAGAGTTGAGGTCCCAAGAATATTATGTCCAGTCAAACTGTTATTCAAATACAAAGGCAATAATTTCCTGTCATATAGCAACAGTAATAGTACCAACCTAATGGGGTTAGGTTGGGATTAAATGAGATGTCAGAGTGAAAAGTTCAATAATTACAACAAAAATGACAACAACTAACATTCATTACATTGTTATTTGTGTGAGACACTGTTCCATGTACTTCACATATGTTTTATCATTTACTCATAGCAACAACCTCATCAGGAGGTATTATTATTATTCCCATTGTACAGATGAGGAAACTGAAGATAATTTATCAAAGATAACATAGTAGCTACTGGCATTATTTTACCCTGCCTCAGCAGGATCACAGGTGAGAAATGCAATTTAAGATCATCCAAGATGACAATGAAAGGAGCCCAGGAAAATCTGACAATACTATTTTGGGGCATTTATTTTTCTATTTCAAAAATGAATAAACAGACACCAATATCCACTTGTTAAAATAATTTTTTTGCTGTTAAAGAAGAAGAATGTAACATATATCTGTGAAAGGAAAGCATATTTTGGGAAAAAATATTATCAGAAACAGAAGGAAATGCTACAGCATCTCCTTAAAAGTTAATGACAATAAAATTCAAGGAAATGTTCTATAAAACAAAAGATAAATGAAGAGATTAAGAAAGTCAAAACATGAACTTCCCTGGCGGTCCAGTGGTTAAGAATCCATGTGCCAGCTGCAGGGGATCCCGGCCCAGGAGCAGCGCAGCCCCCTCCTCCAAGCCCGGGGGCCGGACGGGGGCGGGTCCAGGCGCCCGGGCGCTGCGCCCCGCGGGCGGTAGAGGTCGCTGCGCGGCGGCGCGCGCTCCCAATTAAAAAAAAAAAAAAAAAGAATCCATGTGCCAATGTAGGGGACTAGGGTTCGATTTCTGGTTTGGGAAGAAACCACATGCTATAGAGCAACTAAGCCCGCGTGCCACAACCACTGAAGCCTGCACCCTAGAGCCCAAGCCCTGCAACTAGAGAAGCCACCACAAGGAGAAGCCTGCGCACTGCAACTAGAAAAACAGAGCACGCAGCAACAAGGACCAAGGCAGGAAAAAAGTAAGCAGAACACTCAGAACATGGCTGGAAAAAATCTCTGGCTTGGTTGAGAAAAGACTGAAAAAATACAAAAATAATGCAAAGTTTGCTCTATGACAGAAGAAAAATGAATAGTAGGAAATACATTCATGGTAAGGACAGCAAATGGTTGTTTGAAGGGCAGATGTGCATCCAAAACATAGAGGAGAAACACAAAAAGTGCAGGAGGTATCACATGTTAAAAACAGAGAAGAGATTCAATACACAGAGGTGATGAACCTTTAGAATAAATAAGAAAAACAATAGAAAAGAGGCACAAATACAACAGAAGAAAACTTTCATGCACCCAAGAAAGATTTCAATCCATGTCCCCAAACTTCTGTTTACCAAAATTTGAAAAGAAAGTAATACCTGGACTGATTCTTTAAAAATCCTCTCATTTTAAGTATATGGAGAAAAATCTTACGTTTAAAAAAAAAAAAAAGGTTCACAACACAAGTATAAAGGACAGCTTAGGCATAAAGAAGATAGTTATTAAACAAGAGTTCATACATTTGCTCATTTGAGGGTATAAGAAAGGGACTCTCAAATGCAGAGGGTCTGAAAGATTTATGCCATCTATATAATCTCCCAGAAAAAAAAATGCACAAAGATACACTCCCATTTAATGAGAATTTAATTTTTAAAATTACCATGGGAGAAAAACAGAAATAAGATTCAGCACTGCCTGAACACTGCAGTATCTTTTGTTTAAATTTTAAAGAGGAAATTTGATGGTAGGAATTAAATGCCTTCAATGTGTCCATCTTCTGGCCTCCTAATTCCACCCCAGCAAATGTGTCCTAAGGAGACAATTAGAGATGTAGAGAGGGGCAATTTGAGATTTGCTACAGTTTTATTTATTATAGTGAATAATTAGATACAAATTTCAGAAGGCCAGAAAGATCTTTCTAAAAATGTAATCGTTGTGATTACATCACTTGTTAAAAATCCCTAAATGACTCTCACTGCCTCCAGATGAAGTCCAAATCCTTTATGAGCCATGAAAGGCCTCCAAGACTTGCCCACTTTCCAGGCTGTCATTACCACCTCCTTAGCCTCCAGCCCCCTCTCCTCACTCAGTACCTCAGTGCCCAGGTGTGGTGGCCCCCATGGATCAGTTGGCCTACATACAACCTCAATGCCTGACATGCTATTCTAACACCCATGTACATCTTAAGACATCACTTCGTGTACCAGCTCTCCCAGGAAGCCATCCCTCAGCTTTAAGCCTCACAACGCAGCAATCTAATCGCTAACTTCTCTGTCTGCCCTATGAGACCAACCCAAGGATGGGAGAGCCTTGAATTCAGTTCTCCTAACACAAAATTGGAGCCCTTCCTCAAATCACAGGCCAGAGCATCACCATCCACCACTTAGTAGACCTGAAATGTTGGAGACAATTCCTTAATCTAAATGTTTGTTTCTTCATCCCTAAAATGAAGCTAATAATAATGCCTCCTCATGGGATCATTGTGAGAATTGGATCAGAATTAATCCATACAACACTGAGGACACAGTCTGGCACAAAGTCCTCAATATTAGTTGTTACTACTGTTGTGAGAAAAACAGAATGTCTAAAATATAACCTGATTGAATTTGAGCAAACACAAATGGAGAGGCTAAAATGGCAGTGGAAAATACACAAAGTGTTCTGAATCTGTCTCATTTCCTTGGTTCTCATACATGCTAAACGAGAGGGAGGGCAGCATGACTAAGGAAGCTCTGTGAATCCCATAGAAACTAGGAAGGCTCCGGGGAAGAACTTTTAAAGCAATGATGAACCATATCAACTGTCAACACATTCCACAGCTGAAAGCTAACACGGTTAAAACTGCAGTTCCCCTGGCTTTGCTTTATAAGCTGTAATTTTTATTTTCCTAATTAAAAATAAAAGCCTTTTGAACATCCGTTCTCTATGTAAAGTCAGAGCTTGAGCCACGGTAAACCACAGAGACAGAAATATTTATCTTCTCCAGGCGGCTTTGGCAGGCATTCTTCAGGGATCCAAAATACAGCTATGTTCATCTTCTCGTTCACTGTCAACAGGCAAGTATCCCCAAGCCACAAAAACGGGGGGAATAAAAGGATGAACTGGAAGCTGAGATATGTTGTGGTTTTGTTTGGAAATCAAGGGAATGACTAGAGTCAGAGTGGTGGGAGGAAACCATAAACTTCACACTAGACAGCGGGAACAGGGCAGAAACTGCCAGGCAGCGTGAATTATAAAGGAAAATTGCAGAGAGACCACAGAGAGAGGGAGAGGGATGGTGCGGGGAGGCAGCCATTCAGGCCCAGGAACAGGTGCTGGGGAGGAAGAAGCAGTCCCACAGAAGGAGAGGGCGGATCAGCTTTGCTCAGTGAATGTGAACAGGAAGAGTCATCACCAAAGCCAGGTGCAGCTGACAGCACATGCAGGCTTGAGGATGAACATGGGGCCAGACCCTGCTGCAGCGAACACGATACGGCCCTTTTCCAGTTAGGTAAAACTTAAGAAAGATCCTGGTTTCCCTGGTGGCTCAGTCGGTAAAGAACCTGCAATGCAGGAGACATGAGTTCAATCCCTGGGTCGGGAAGATCCCCTGGAGAAGGGAATGGCTACCCACTCAGTATTCTTGCCTGGGAAATCCCATTGACAGAGGAGCCTGGCAGGCAATGGTGCATAGGACCACAAATAGTCGGATATGACTGAGCAACTAAAACCACCACCACCAAGAGGCACCCTAGAGATTATCTGATCCGATAGTTTCCAAATTTGGAGGCACCGCCCCCCTTGCCAGTCACCCAGGGTGTTTGCTAAAACATGCTGCTGACAAATCCATAGAGCTGGAAGTAGAACAGAGATGACCACAGGCTGCAAGGAAAGGGACAGGGGATGGGGAGTCAGTGATTCCTGGATACAGAATTTGTGGTGGGGATGATGAAAACTCCTGGAGATGGATGGTGGTGAGAGTTACACAATGGTGTCAATGTACTTAATACCAGTGAACTGAACACTTAAAAAGGGTTAAGATGCTCCATTTTAGGTTATGTCCATTTTACCACAATTTTAAAAAGAACTGATGCTGCTGCTACTGCTAAGTCGCTTCAGTTGTGTCCGACTCTGTGCAACCCCAGAGACGGCAGCCCACCAGGCTCCCCCATCCCTGGGATTCTCCAGGCAAGAACGCTGGAGTGGGTTGCCATTTCCTTCTCCAATGCATGAAAGTGAAAAAGTGAAAGTGAAGTCACTCAGTCGTGTCTGACTCTTAGCGACCCCATGGACTGCAGCCTACCAGGCTCGTCCACCCATGGGATTTTCCAGGCAAGAGTACTGGAGTGGGTTGCCATTGCCTTCTCCTTAAAAAGAACTAGCAGAGCCAAAAGAAAAAAAATATGCTCCCAGAATGCCTGACTTGGTGAGGTCCAGAAATCTGCATTTTAAATAGCATCACATGTGCTTCTAAAAGAAGCAATCTGAGGACCGCACTTTAAAAAGTGGTATTGTGGGAAGTTCTTTGGTGGTCCAGTGGTTAAGACTCCAAGCTTCCAATACAGAGGGCACAGGTTCCATCCCTGGTCAGAGAACTAAGATCCCACATGCCATGTGGCATGGCCAAAAAAATTTTTTTACAGTGCTATTCTGATGATCAAAAACAGATCTTTCTCTTTTAAAGATACACACTTAAGTATTTATGAATGAAACGACATGCTGTCTGGGTGTGCTTCAAAAATGCCCCACTGTGGGTGGAGGCAGTGGTGTGGATGAAACAAGAGTGGCCCTGAGTTGATAACTGTTGCAGTTGAGAGACAGACTCATGGGTGGGGTTGTCATACTGTTCTCTCGTCTTCCATACAGGCTTGACATTTTCTATAACAACCAAAAAAAAAAAGCTTTTTCAAAATCCAGGTGGGTGCCATTCCCAACAGAACAGAGAACATAGTTAAAGTGAAGGAGGCAGCTTGTTACAGGCAAGGAACAGCCAACAGCAGCGAATGTTGGAGCACCCCATTCCAGTCTAAGCTGGGGGTAGGGGGTTTGTGGTCAGAGATGAAGCTGGTAGTCAGGAAGGGTGATACCTACCCCACTGTGACTTGTTGGCTGGTGAACAAGCATAAGTCTTCGGGAAATGGGGAAACACTGGGATATGATGAACATTGTAAGAAAAGATTAGACTTCTGCCTTAGCCAGACTGGGTGGATCCGAGGAGATCAAAAGTGAAAGTGAAAGTCACTCAGTGATGTCTGACTCTTGGCGACCCCATGGTCTGTACAGGCAAGGAATTCTCCAGGCAAGAATACTGGAGTGGGTAGCTGTTCCCTTCTCCAGGGGATTTTCCCAACCCAGGGATCGAACCCAGGTCTCCCACTTGCAGGCATTGGGAGTCTGAATCCCATTGCAGGCAGATTCTTTACCACCTGAGATCATCAAGTTGTGGGCAAATCAGAAGGCTGTTGTAGGTGTCCTGGTAAGTGACTTTGAGACCTGAACAAAGGTGGTAGTAGGGATGGAGAGAAGGAGAGCTGCAATGGAGATTTTAGTAGATATGACTTCACAACCCTAGTTAATTATAGACTGGGGAAACATGAGCAAGAGGCAAGAATGACTGCAAGCTTCCAGTCTAGGGAACTGACAGCAAAGCCTTTAACCAAGAGAGGACATGCAGAAGGATTAGCAATGGTGATCTAATTGTGTTTATTTTAAATTAATTTTTATTGGAGTATGGTTGCTTTACAATGTTGTGTTAGTGTCTACTGTATAGCAAAGTGAATGAGCCACACATGGAATATTACTGTGCTGTGTTTGGTTGCTCATCCATGTCCGACTCTTGGTGAACCCATAGACTGTAGCCCAGTAGGCTCCTCTGTCCAGTATTCCAGGCAAGAATACTGGAGTGGATTGCCACTGCTTTTTCCAGGGGATCTTCCCAACCCAGGGATTGAACCCAGATCTCCTGCTTTGTAGGTGGATTCTTTACCATCTGAGCCACCAGGGAAGCCCCATGGAATATTACTCAGCCATAAAAAGGAACAATATTGGATCATCTGTAGAGGCATGGGGAATATGGACCTAGAGAATGTCATAAAGAGTGAAGTCAGAAAGAGAAAAATAAATATCATCTATTAACACATACATGTGGAAGCTAGGAAATGGTATAGGTGATCTTATTTAGAAATAGAGACACAGATGTAGAGAACAAATACTAGATAACATCTAACTGTGTTCTGAGAAGAGACCCTGGCAAGATGTATCATTCAAGACTAAGAACTCCCTGACCATCCTTGTGTGACAGCTACAGACTCCCTTGCAGGTGTCCAAGTTCCTTTTCTTCTCTAGATTCCATCCCTTACAGAACCATAGGAGATCAGAGCTGGGAGAAGCTTCCAGTAGCATTTAGCCTAACACCCTCCTTGTACAACTGAGAAGTCTAGAGATGGTAACTGTCTAAAATCCTTATGACTTTTTTAATATGTTTAAGGTTGCCCTAACTTCAAATGAAAAGCAACAACAAAAATCAAATACATATGTATAACCCTTCCTTTTCATCAACTTGACTACCAGGCTTTCTTCTTGAGTAGTCAAATACCTATTGTCCCATTTCGTTGTAATTCAGAATTCATTCCTTAAAGATCTGCAGCGTTTTACTTCTCTACACTTTGAAAGCTACTGCCCTAAAATTAACTGAGTTTGCTCTGCCAGGAACTGTCTGATGCGGGTCCTGGTTATAAGCAAGGTGAAAAGACAGCCTTCAGAATGGGAGAAAATAATAGCAAACGAAGCAATGGACAAAGAATTAATCTCAAAAATATATAAGCAACTCCTGCAGCTCAATTCCAGAAAAATAAATGACCCAATCAAAAAGTGGGCCAAAGAACTAAACAGACATTTCTCCAAAGAAGACATACAGATGGTTAACAAACACATGAAAAGATGCTCAAAATCACTCATTGTCGGAGAAATGCAAATCAAAACCACAATGAGGTACCATTTCACGCCAGTCAGAATGGCTGTGATCCAAAAGTCTACAAGCAATAAATGCTGGAGAGGGTGTGGAGAAAAGGGAACCCTCTTACACTGTTGGTGGGAATGCAGACTAGTACAGCCACTATGGAGAACAGTGTGGAGATTTCTTTAAAAACTGGAAATAGAACTGCCATTATGACCCAACAATCCCACTGCTGGGCATATACACTGAGGAAACCAGAATTTAAAGAGATACATGTACCCCGATGTTCATTGCAGCACTGTTTATAATAGCCAGGACATGGAAGCAACCTAGATGTCCATCAGCGGATGAATGGATAAGAAAGCTGTGGTACATACACACAATGGAGTATTACTCAGCCATTAAAAAGAATACATTTGAATCAGTTCTAATGAGGTGGATGAAACTGGAGCCTATTATACAGTAATCCAGAAAGAAAAACACCAATACAGCATACTAATACATATATTTGGAATTTAGAAAGATGGTAACAATAACCCTGTATGTGAGACAGCAAAAGAGACACAGACAAAAGATGGTGGAGGAATAGGATGGGGAGACCACTTTCTCCCCCACAAATTCATCAAAAGAACATTTAAAAGCCAAGTAAATTCCACAAAACAACTTCTGAATGCTGGCAGAGGACATCAGGCACCCAGAAAAGCAACCCAGTGTCTTCGAAAGGAGGTAGGAAAAAATATAAAAGACAAAAAAAGAGACAAAAGAGGGAGGGATGGAGCTCCATGCCAGGAAGGGAGTCTTAAAAAGAGAGAAGTTTCCAAGCACCAGGAAACACTCTCACTGCCGAGTCTGTGTGGAGCCTTGGAAGCACAGAGGGCAACATAACAGGGAGGAAAAATAAACAATTAAAACCCACAGATTACGAGCCCAACAGTAACTCCCCCAGCGGAGAAGCAGCGAAGACACCTGCACCCGCCACTAGCAAGTGGGGGCTGGGCAGGGAGGCACAGACTACGTCGCTTAGAGTAAGGATCTGGCCTAAATGCCCCGAGTGCTATCTGAGCGAACTAATTTGGGCTACCAAACCAGACTGTGGGATAACTACCACGCCAAAAGCCAGCTTTAACCTAAGACACTGCCAGGCCTGCGCACGGAACAAAGGACTGAACAGAGATAGCCGGCTGCAGAACATCCCCCTCCGGTGACAGGCAGCCAGAGCCGGAAGTGGGCAATCGCAGCCCCAGAGAGACATTATCTACAAAACTGTAAGCAGGCTTCTTTGCTAACTAAGACTTCTTGGGGTTCTGGACAGTCAACATCTGCCAGAAAAGGTGCGCCGGTTGTACACCCAGAAAACCGAGCGGCAGGGAAGCGATAAGTCGCAGCAACTGCACTCACCAAACACCTCATCAACTGAGTTGCTTGGACCTGGGAAGGGCACAAAACACAGGCCCAACCGAGTCTGCACCTCTGAGGACTACCCGAGTGCCTGAGCCTGAGCGGCTTAGACCTGGGAGGTGCAAGCAGCCCAGGGCCGGCCTCGGATGGTTCCCGGCGGAGCAACCTAGAGCCTGAGCAGTGTGGGCAGGGAGGCTACACGCCATGAGCAGAGGCAGGCCCAGTGTGGCTGAGGCACTGCGAGCACACGCCAGTGTTATTTGTTTGCAGCGTCCCTCCCTCCCCACAGCGCAACTGAACAAGTGAGCCTAAAAAAAAAAAAAAAGTGTCCACCACTGCCCCCTTTGTATCAGGGTGGAAATCAGACACTGAAGAGACCAGCAAACAGAAGACGCTATAACAGAGGGAACCGCCTTGGAAGCGACAGGCAATAGATTAAAACCCTGTCTTTAGTACCGACTACATAGGAAGAGACCTGTAGATCTTGAGAAATATAAGTCGGACCAAGGAACTAGCCGAAAATGAACTGACCCCACAATACCCACAACACCAGATAAAGTCCTAGATATATTTTTACTATTTTTAACGATCATTCTTTCTTTTTTTTTAATTAAAAAAAATTTTAAGTCCTCTATTACTCCTTTAATTTTCACTTTCATAACCTACTATTACTTTGCAAAAAAAAAAAAAAAAAAGACCCTATTTTTTTAAAGCAAACTTCATATGTACTTTATAATTTTTGTAATCTTGTTTTTTTTCTTTTTCTTTTTTTTTTCTTCTTTTCTTTAACATTGTATTTTTGAAATTCCAAACTCTACTCTAGATTTTTAATTTTAGCTTTTTGGTATTTGTTATCAATTTTGTACCTATATTTTTTTTATATAATTTTTGTGACTTTTTTTTTTTCTCTCTTTCTTTCTCTTCTTCTTTTCTTTAACATTGTATTTCTGAAATTCCAAACTCTACTCTAGATTTTTAATGTATGCTTTTTGGTATTTGTTATCAATTTTGTACCTATATTTTCTTTATAATTTTTGTGACTTTGTTTTTGTTTTTTTGTTTTTTCTCTTTCTTTTTCTCATTCTTTTCTTTAACATTGTATTTTGAAATTCCAAACTCTACTCTAGATTTTTAACTTTTGCTTTTTGGTATTTGTTATCAATTTTGTACCTATATTTTCTTTATAATTTTTGTGACTTTGTTTTTCTTTTTCTCTCTTTCTTTTCCTTCTTCCTTTCTTTAACATTGTATTTTTGTAATTCCAAACTCTACTCCAGATTTTTAATTTTTGCTTTTAGGTATTTGTTACCAATTTTGTACCTTTAAGAACCCAATGTTCAGTACCCATTTTTTACTTGGGAGCGAGATTACTGGCTTGACTGCTCTCTCTCCCTTTGGACTCTCCTTTTTCTCCACCAGGTCGCCTGTGTCTCCTCCCTAACCCCTCTCTACTCTACCCAATTCTGTGAATTTCTGTGTGTTTCAGATGGTGGAGAACACTTAGGGAACTGATTACTGGCTGTATCTGTCTCTCTCCTTTTCATTCCCCCTTTTATTCTCCTGGCCACCTCTGTCTCCTTCCTTCCTCTTCTCTTCTCTGTATAACTCCGTGAACATCTCTGAGCAGTCCAGCTGTGGAGTGCACATAAGGAAGTAATTACTGGCTAGCTCACTTTCTCCTCTACTGATTCCACCTCATCTCATTCGGGTCACCTCTAACTCCCTCCTTCCTCTTCTCTATGTAACGCTGTGAACCTCTCTGGGTGACCCTCACGGTGGAGAAACTTTTCATCTTTAACCTAGATGTTTTATCGATGCTTCTGTTTTGAGACTACTGTAAAAATAAGACCTATAATTGGAAGCAGGAGGCTTAAGTCAAAACCCTTACTCCAGGGAACTCCTGACTCCAGGGAACATTAATTGACAGGAGCTCATCAAACGCCTCCATACCTACACTGAAACCAAGCACCACACAAGGGCCAACAAGTTCCAGGGCAAGACATACCAAGCAAATTCTCCAGTAACACAGGAACACAGCCCTTAGCTCCAATATACAGGCTTCCCAAAGTTACTACAAAACCATAAACATCTCATAACTCATTACTGGACATTTCATTGCACTCCAGAGAGAAGAAATCCAGCTCCTCCCACCAGAACACCGACACAAGCTTCCCTAACCAAGAAACCTTGACAAGCCACCTGTACAAACCCACACACAGCGAGGAAACTCGACAATTAAGAGAACTCCACAAATTGCCAGAATACAGAATGGACACCCCAAACTCAGCAATATAAACAAGATGAAGAGACAGAGGAATACCCAGCAGGTAAAGGAACAGGATAAATGCCCACAAAACCAAACAAAAGAGGAAGAGATAGGGACTCTACCTGATAAAGAATTCCGAATAATGATAGTGAAGTTGATCCAAAATCTTGAAATCAAAATGGAATCACAGATAAATAGCCTGGAGACAAGGATTGAGAAGACGCAAGAAAGGTTTAACAAGGACCTAGAAGAAATAAAAAAGAGTCAATATATAATGAATAATGCAATAAATGAGATCAAAAACACTCTGGAGGCAACAAATAGTAGAATAACAGAAGATAGGATTAGTAAATTAAAAGACAGAATGGTAGAAATAAATGAATCAGAGAGGAAAAAAGAAAAACGAATTAAAAGAAATGAGGACAATCTCAGAGACCTCCAGGACAATATCAAATGCTACAACATTCGAATCATAGGAGTCCCAGAAGAAGAAGACAAAAAGAAAGACCATGAGAAAATACTTGAGGAGATAATAGTTGAAAACTTCCCTAAAATGGGGAAGGAAATAATCACTCAAGTCCAAGAAACCCAGAGAGTCCCAAACAGGATAAACCCAAGGCGAAACACCCCAAGACACATATTAATCAAATCAACAAAGATCAAACACAAAGAACAAATATTAAAAGCAGCAAGAGAAAAACAACAAATAACACACAAGGGAATTCCCATAAGGATAACAGCTGATCTTTCAGTAGAAACTCTTCAAGCAAGGAGGGAATGGCAAGACATACTTAAAGTCATGAAAGAAAATAACCTACAGCCCAGATTACTGTACCCAGCAAGGATCTCATTCAAATATGAAGGAGAAATCAAAAGCTTTACAGACAAGCAAAAGCTGAGAGAATTCAGCACCACCAAACCAGCTCTCCAACAAATACTAAAGGATATTCTCTAGACAGGAAACACAAAAAGGGTGTATAAATTCGAACCCAAAACAATAGAGTAAATGGCAACAGGATCATACTTATCAATAATTACCTTAAATGTAAATGGGTTGAATGCCCCAACCAAAAGACAAAGACTGGCTGAATGGATACAAAAACAAGACCCCTACATATGTTGTCTACAAGACACCCACCTCAAAACAGAGGACACATACAGACTGAAAGTGAAGGGCTGGAAAAAGATTTCCCATGCAAATAGAGACCAAAAGAAAGCAGGAGTAGCAATACTCATATCAGATAAAATAGACTTTAAAAGAAAGGCTGTGAAAAGAGACAAAGAAGGTCACTACATAATGATCAAAGGATCAATCCAAGAAGATATAACAATTATAAATATATATGCACCCAACATAGGAGCACCGCAATATGTAAGACAAATGCTAACAAGTATGAAAGGAGAAATTAACAATAACACAATAATAGTGGGAGACTTTAATACCCAACTCACACCTATGGATAGATCAACTAAACAGAAAATTAACAAGGAAACACAAACTTTAAATGATACAATAGACCAGTTAGACCTAATTGATATCTATAGGACATTTCATCCCAAAACAATGACTTTCACCTTTTTCTCAAGCGCACACGGAACCTTCTCCAGGATAGATCACATCCTGGGCCATAAATCTAGCCCTGGTAAATTCAAAAAAATTGAAATCATTCCAAACATCTTTTATGACCACAATGCAGTAAGATTAGATCTCAATTACAGGAGAAATACTATTAAAAATTCCAACATATGGAGGCTGAACAACACGCTGCTGAATAACCAACAAATCACAGAAGAAATCAAAAAAGAAATCAAAATTTGCATAGAAACGAATGAAAATGAAAACACAACAACCCAAAACCTGTGGGACACTGTAAAAGCAGCAGTGGCCACAACACTGGAAAAGGTCAGTTTTCATTCCAATCCCAAAGAAAGGCAATGCCAAAGAATGCTCAAACTACCACACAATTGCACTAATCTCACATGCTAGTAAAGTAATGCTCAAAATTCTCCAAGCCAGGCTTCAGCAATATGTGAACCGCGAACTTCCGGATGTTCAAGCTGGTTTTAGAAAAGGCAGAGGAACCAGAGACCAAATTGCCAACATCTGCTGGATCATGGAAAAAGCAAGTGAGTTCCAGAAAAACATCTATTTCTGCTTTATTGACTATGCCAAAGCCTTTGACTGTGTGGATCACAATAATCTGTGGAAAATTCTGAAAGAGATGGGAATACCAGACCACCTGATCTGCCTCTTGAGAAATTTGTATGCAGGGCAGGAAGCAACAGTTAGAACTGGACATGGAACAACAGATTGGTTCCAAATAGGAAAAGGAGTTTGTCAAGGCTGTATATTGTCACCCTGTTTATTTAACTTCTATGCAGAGTACATCAGGAGAAACGCTGGACTGGAAGAAACACAAGCTGGAATCAAGATTGCCGGGAGAAATATCAATAACCTCAGATACGCAGATGACACCACCCTTATGGCAGAAAGTGAAGAGGAACTAAAAAGCCTCTTGATGAAAGTGAAAGCGTAGAGTGAAAAGTTGGCTTAAAGCTCAGCATTCAGAAAACTAAGATCATGGCATCCGATCCCATCATAGAGTGAAAAGTTGGCTTAAAGCTCAGCATTCAGAAAACTAAGATCATGGCATCCGATCCCATCACTTCATGGGAAATAGATGGGGAAACAGTGGAAACAGTGTCAGACTTTATTTTTCTGGGCTCCAAAATCACTGCAGATGGTGACTGCAGCCATGAAATTAAAAGACGCTTACTCCTTGGAAGGAAAGTTATGACCAACGTAGATAGCATATTCAAAAGCAGAGACATTACTTTGCCAACAAAGGTTCGTCTAGTCAAGGCTATGGTTTTTCCAGTGGTCATGTATGGATGTGAGAGTTGGACTGTGAAGAAGGCTGAGCACCGAAGAATTGATGCTTTTGAACTGTGGTGTTGGAGAAGACTCTTGAGAGTCCCTTGGACTGCAAGGAGATCCAACCAGTCCATTCTGCAGGAGATCAGCCCTGGGATTTCTTTGGAAGGAATGATGCTAAAGCTAAAACTCTAGTACTTTGGCCAACTCATGCGAAGAGTTGACTCATTGGAAAAGACTCTGATGCTGGGAGGGATTGGGTGCAGGAGGAGAAGGGGATGACAGAGGATGAGATAGCTGGATGATATCACTGACTCGATGGACGTTGAGTCTGAGTGAACTCTGGGAGTTGGTGATGGACAGGGAGGCCTGGCATGCTGCGATTCATGGGGTCGCAAAGAGTCAGACACGATTGAGCGACTGATCTGATCTGATCTGAAGGGGAAAGTTCATAGCAATACAGGCATACCTCAAGAAACAAGAAAAAGTCAAATAAATAACCTAACTCTACACCTAAAGCAACTAGAAAAGGAAGAAATGAAGAACCCCAGGGTTAGTAGAAGGAAAGAAATCTTAAAAATTAGGGCAGAAATAAATGCAAAAGAAACAAAAGAGACCATAGCAAAAATCAACAAAGCCAAAAGCTGGTTCTTTCAAAGGATAAATATAATTGACAAACCATTGGCCAGACTCATCAAGAAACAAAGGGAGAAAAATCAAATCAATAAAATTAGAAACGAAAATGGAAAGATCACAACAGACAACACACAAATACAAAGGATCATAAGAGACTACTATCAGCAATTATATGCCAATAAAATGGACAACGTGGAAGAAATGAACAAATTCTTAGCAAAGTACAACTTTCCAAAACTGGACCAGGAAGAAATAGAAAATCTTAACAGACCCATCACAAGCATGGAAATTGAAACTGTAATCAGAAATCTTCCAGCAAACAAAAGCTCAGGTCCAGATGGCTTCACAGCTGAATTCTACCAAAAATTTAGAGAAGAGCTAACACCTATCCTACTCAAACTCTTCCAGAAAATCGCAGAGGAAGGTAAACTTCCAAACTCATTCTATAAGGCCACCATCACCCTAATACCAAAACCTGACAAAGATGCCACAAAAAAAGAAAACTACAGGCCAATATCACTGATGAGCATAGATGCAAAAATTCTTAACAAAATTCTAGCAATCAGAATCCAACAACACATTAAAAAGATCATACACCATGACCAAGTGGGCTTTATCCCACGGATGCAAGGATTCTTCAATATCTGCAAATCAATCAATGTAATACACCACATTAACAAATTGAAAAATAAAAACCATATGATTATCTCAATAGATACAGAGAAAGCCTTTGACAAAATTCAACATCCATTTATGATAACTCTCCAGAAATCAGGAATAGAAGGAACATACCTCAACATAATAAAAGCTATATATGACAAACCCACAGCAAACATTATCCTCAATGGTGAAAAATTGAAAGCATTTCCTCTAAAGTCAGGAACAAGACAAGGGTGCCCACTTTCACCATTACTATTCAACATAGTTTTGGAAGTTTTGGCCACAGCAATCAGAGCAGAAAAAGAAATAAAAGGAATCCAAATTGGAAAAGAAGAAGTAAAACTCTCACTGTTTGCAGATGACATGGTCCTCTACATAGAAAACCCTAAAGACTCCACCAGAAAATTACTAGAACTAATCAATGAATATAGTAAAGTTGCAGGATATAAAATCAACACACAGAAATCCCTTGCATTCCTATACACTAATAATGAGAAAATAGAGAAATTAAGGAAACAATTTCATTCACCATTGCAACGAAAAGAATAAAATACTTAAGAATATATCTACCTAAAGACTAAAGACCTATATATAGAAAACTATAAAACACTGGTGAAAGAAATCAAAGAGGACACTTAATAGATGGAGAAATATACCATGTTCATGGATTGGAAGAATCAATATAGTGAAAATGAGTATACTACCCAAAGCAATTTATAGATTCAATGCAATCCCTATCAAGCTACCAATGGTATTCTTCACAGAGCTAGAACAAATAATTTCACAATTTGTATGGAAATACAAAAAACCTCGAATAGCCAAAGCTATCTTGAGAAAGAAAAATGGAACTGGAGGAATCAACCTGCCTGACTTCAGGCTCTACTACAAAGCCACAGTCATCAAGACAGTATGGTACTGGCACAAAGACAGAAATATAGATCAATGGAACAAAATAGAAAGCCCAGAGATAAATCCACGCACATATGGACACCTTATCTTTGACAAAGGAGGCAAGAATATACAATGGATTAAAGACAATCTCTTTAACAAGTGGTGCTGGGAAAACTGGTCAACCACTTGTAAAAGAATGAAACTAGAACACTTTCTAACACCATACACAAAAATAAACTCAAAATGGATTAAAGATCTAAATGTAAGACCAGAAACTATAAAACTCCTAGAGGAGAACATAGGCAAAACACTCTCCAACATACATCACAGCAGGATCCTCTATGACCCACCTCCCAGAATATTGGAAATAAAAGCAAAAATAAACAAACGGGACCTAATTAAACTTAAAAGCTTCTGCACAACAAAAGAAACTATAAGCAAGGTGAAAAGACAGCCTTCAGAATGGGAGAAAACAATAGCAAATGAAGCAACTGACAAACAACTAATCTCAAAAATATACAAGCAACTCCTACAGCTCAATTACAGAAAAATAAATGACCCAATCAAAAAATGGGCCAAAGAACTAAATAGATAATTCTCCAAAGAAGACATACAGATGGCTAACAAACACATGAAAAGATGCTCAAAATCACTGATTATCAGAGAAATGCAAATCAAAACCACAATGAGGTACCATTTCACGCCAGTCAGAATGGCTGTGATCCAAAAGTCTACAAGCAATAAATGCTGGAGAGGGTGTGGAGAAAAGGGAACCCTCTTACACTGTTGGTGGGGATGCAGACTAGTACAGCCACTATGGAGAACAGTGTGGAGATTCCTTAAAAAACTGGAAATAGAACTGCCTTATGATCCAGCAATCCCACTGCTGGGCATACACACTGAGGAAACCAGAAGGGAAAGAGACACGTGTACCCCAATGTTCATCGCCACACTGTTTATAATAGCCAGGACATGGAAGCAACCTAGATATCCATCAGCAGATGAATGGATAAGAAAGCTGTGGTACATACACACAATGGAGTATTAGTCAGCCATTAAAAAGAATACATTTGAATCAGTTCTAATGAGGTGGATGAAACTGGAGCCTATCATACAGAGTAAAGTAAGCCAGAAAGAAAAACACCAATACAGTATACTAACACATATATATGGAATTTAGAAATATGGTAACAATAACCCTGTATACGAGACAGCAAAAGAGACACTGATGTATAGAACAGTCTTTTGGACTCTGGGAGAGGTAGAGGGTGTGATGATTTGGGAGAATGGCATTGAAACATCTATAATATCATGTATGAAACGAGTCGCCAGTCCAAGTTCCATGCATGATACTGGATGCTTGGGGCTGGTGCACTGGGACGACCCAGAGGGATGGTATTGGGAGGGAGGAGGGAGGAAGGTTCAGGATGGCGAACACATGTATACCTGTGGTGGATTCATTTTGATACATGTCAAAATCAATACAATATTGTAAAGTTAAAAAAAAAAAAAGAGACACAGACATATAGAACAGTCTTTTGGATTCTACGGGAGAGGGCGAGGGCAGGATGATATGGGAGAATGGCATTGAAACATGTAAATTGTCATATGTGAAATGAATCGCCAGTCCAGGTTCAACACATGATACAGGGTGCTCGGGTGCTCGGGGCTGGTGCACTGGGATAACCCAGAGGGATGGGATGGGGAGGAGGTGGGAGAGGAGTTCAGGATGGGGAACATATGTACACCCACGGCAGATTCAAGTCAATGTATGGAAAAACCAATACAATATTGTAAAGTAAAATAAATAAATTAATTAATTTAAAAAAGAAAATTAAATTAACTGAGGAAGACTTTGTCAAACAAAACAGCTTTTCCTCAGTCCCTGAAGCTGTTCCTTGGTTTCCTGTGAAGTCTGAATACTACCTGCTGCACCTCTTCTTTAAGGCTTTGCTTCCTTGCTCTTTCTAACAGTGAGCCTTCCTTGGATTTATTCCTTCCTCTGTTGACGACTCCTACTCTTTCATGATCCACTTTTTTTTTGAACACATGATCCACTTTTAAAAAAATGTTTATTGATTTTGCTGCACTGGCTCTTTATTGCAGCATGGGGGAATCTTCAATCTTCATCTTCAATCTTACTTGTGACATGTAGGATCTTTTTAGTGTCAGCATGCAAACTCTCAGTTGTGGTATGTGGGATCTAGTTCCCCGTCCAGGAATCAAACCTCGGCCTCCTGCATTGGGAGCTTGGAGTCTTAGTCACTGGACCACTAGGGCAGTTCCCAAGATTGACTTTTGACTCCACTTTTTCCTCTAAACCTCCACACTTCCATCATGAGCCAAACACTCCTCTCTTCAGTCGGTTACTCTGGGGTCATTCACCTCATGGTGTTCACAATGTCTTCTGGGTTCACATCCAGATGTTCTGCACATGTCATAAGTGTGATGTGGCAGTTCTCTTGGCCCCCTTGGTCACTGGAAGCAAGGTGCCTTCTCAAAGAAAAGGAATCCATGTGCCCAAGGGGCTCACTGCTGGGATGCACCACAGTGAAAAGGGATATTGACGGATGAGAGCCTGTTCTGAGAGGAGCAACAGGGTTGGTAAGGGACTTAAAAACAATACACAAAAACTGCTGAAAAGGCTAAGAATGATGAACCTGGGAAAGATAGTACTCTAGGGATTCAGTTTTCTGCAAATTTGTGAAAACTTGTCACGTGGGATGAGGCATAGATGTGTGTGTGTGTGTGTGTTTTTTTTTTTTTCAGAAAGCAGAAATTGGAAGGAGGTTATATTTTGGCTCAAAAGGAAAAAAATACTGCAAATAACTCAGGTTGTTCAATCCAAAAAGAGCTCTCAATGCAGTGAACTGTGCCCTTGCCGAAGGTGTTGAAGAGAGAGACTGGCCACCCAGCCTCTGAGATCCGCTTTCCTCTGACCCTCTGTGAATTGTTCTCCCTGTGACAGCCTGTCAGCACGGCAGGCCTCACATATCTGATGTGGAATCAGCTGTCCTGTCCAATTCCTCAAGTCTATCACTGATGCTGTTTTGCTTCTAGATTCCTGGGTAAGAGTCAACGTCTTTGATTCCTTGCTCTCTTTAGGTCCCCATACCTTCACGTCCAGAATGTTTCTTGACATGCTCTTGATACTATATCTCCATGGATACCATGACAGCCCAAACTTGCCAAATCCCATGTGGACAGAAGTCACTGGATTTTTTATCTCTCTGGAGATTAAGCCTGGCCTTCTCATTTTATAAGTAAGGAAAATAAGACACAGAAAAATGAAAGACTTATTTACGGTCACATGGTTACAAGTGGTGGTTCTAGGCTCCAAGACTCCTGGCGCCATGTTCTTCCACGCCCCATACCACAGCAGCTCTGGGAGTTCTCCTGATAATCACTCGGGCCATCATGTTACATTTCAGCTTAACTAGTTTGATAAACAGTGGCCATGTCTTATCCATGGAATGATCACTTTATTTGGTTAACACTGTGATGGTCTTTGGTCAAATCATACGCGTTAATCTAGATCTAGATATTACCCCCAATCTGGTAACTATAACAGAATACTGAGTCTGCTTTGAGTTAAAAGGCACTGTTCTTTTCTGTGCTTCTCGTAGATGCTGCCAAAGTAAGACTGCTGAATTGTGCAATAGAGGAGAATTCTAGCCAGTTCAGGCTCTCTAGAGTCTGCAAATCCAGGTCATTTGGATTTGAAACATATCATTGTACTCCAATGAGTACAAAAATGACATATATCATGTTAACTGGCTAGGCCCTGAATACTCCCATAAAAGGTCCTGGACTCACGTTGGTTCTTCTGTTGCTATTCTGGTCTCTTCTAGTTCTTGAGCTTGTTTCAGCCAAGGTAATTTAGCTTCCACTGGGCTTTTTTCTAAGGAAAAAGGAACATAAACAACAAGCTTAATTACTCTTAATCATTCAAGAGTTGGACATGTGATTGTTATTTATTGGAGATTTCATTAATTTTTTTTTTTCAAATGAACAGTGCATGAAGTGGCTTCTGGACAGAAGCAAAAATTTCTGTCATGTATTTTTTAAATTAACACATTATCAGAATGCAACCAAACAATCTCATGACACAGTTGAATACATTCTCCAAGTTAGCATAAAAACACCTTGTATCAGTACCAGTCTCTGTTGTTTGCATAAAGCTCTGATTTCAACCAGATCAGTTTGCTTTCTTTTGCCACACAGTTTTTGCCACTGAGTGAAGAAATTAATAGAGACAAGCAAATAACATAGAAGGCTTAGAAAATTGTGAGGAGGAAAGTCTGTACTATGGTTTACTCAAACTTTAAAATGTTGTAGATGTTAAGAGAGATGATTACCAATTACAATTGGCCTGCAGGAGCAAGCTGGTGCCCTTCTCTGCCCTTTGAAGCTTCCTAAGATGTGAAGAAAGCATCTAATTATGAAGTGAGAATGGAAATAATTTTGGACTGCTTTGGAGAAATCACAGACGCTAAGAAAGTGGCTATAAAAGTACCACTGACTGCAGAAAAGGAGAAAAGACTTCCTTGAAGAAGTTATATAATCAGTATTTGTACCTTGCATGGAAACCAGTGATTTTTCCAGAAGACAGACATCATGAAAGAAATGAAGAATTAGTTGCTTATGAGGCTATTTGTATGAAGAATGCACCCAGAAATCATGAAGAAGAATCTTACCATCCTCTCTAATGGGCTAATAAGGACGGTTCCTTGGCACTGACACTTGGAAGTAATTCTTTTTCCATTTCCAAAAGGAAATACTTGTCACAAGGATTGGTAATACCTTACTAAAGTGCGTGTATGGAAATAATCCTGTCAAGAGGGGAACACATACATACCCAAGAGGTGGTGCCAAGGTTTGTTCACCCATGGATGCTACCCATGTCTGCTAATTCATGTGGAACAAATGGAACCACACAAAAATTTCTGAGTGCATCTATACATCTAGACTGGAGATTTAGTCTGTAAGTCTAGACTTTCAGTCTAGAAAGTCTTCTTTGTTCATGGTAGACGATAGGACGTATGATGAAGAGGACACTGTTCCTTCCACTCTGGTGGAAAGCACGTAGGAATCTTCCTATTCCTCTCTCTCTTCATCTTCCTCCTCCTTTTTCTTCAAAGCAGGCACTGCATCACGTGATTTTATATCCACTTCTTTCTGGAGGTATTTCTTATCTGATCTCCAGTAGCATATTGGGCACCTACTGACCTGGGGAGTTCATCTTTCAGTGTCCTATCTTTTCGCCTTTTCATACTGTTCATGGGGTTCTCAAGCCAAGAATACTGAAGTGGTTTGTCATTCCCTTCTCCAGTGGACCACGCTTTGTCAGAACTCTCCACCATTGTGGTTCATAGTTTCATTGAGTTAGACAAGGCTGTGGTCCATGTGTTATGTCCACTAAGAAAGGTTAATATAAGCCTACACAGACAGGAGCCACTGTACCTATACAGTAAGTCTCCTACATACGACCCTTCAAGATGTGAACTTCCAAAGATGTGAATGTGCAGCTGGTTTAGCATGGAACCAGAACTTGTGCCATAAACATCAGGCATGAGTGACACTGCAGCCTGTCTTCCGCATCCTATTGCCAACAACCCTTCAGCTCGACCATCTCCCACCCCCCTCCCTCCTCCAGTCAGTAACTCTTCTTGCCTGTTCAGTTGATGCCAGCCCATGTTCTATACTACTGTACTTCTTAAGGTACTTACTGTAAGATTAAAAGTGTTTCCTTTGTGCCAGTACCATACTATCTTGATGACTGGATGGGATGGGGAGAGACGTAGGAGGGGGGTTCAGGATGGGGAACACATGTACACCCGTGCAGATTCATGTCAATGTATGGCAAAACCAATACAATATTCTAAAGTAATTAGCCTCCAATTAAAAAAAAAGTGTTTCCTTTATTTATTTTTAAAAAATGTATTGTTTGTGTGAAAAGCATGATAAACCTATTACAGTACACTACTATATAACTAATTGTGTTAGTTGGGTACCTAGGCTAACTTTGTTGGACTTACAAACAAATTGGATTTATGAACCAGCTCTCAGAATGGAACTCGTTCGTATGTAGGGGACTTACTGCACTGAATCAACAAGATCTAAGTTTCTCTTCAAGATCAATTAATGACATAGGTTTAACTTCTTTATCTAGGTGGACATGTCAATCTGTCAGTGAACAGTTTTTGCAAGAAAGTTAGTATGTTTAAATGCAAATGCTGCAGTATTAGTAAGAGACCTGGAAAGCACCACCTGATTTCACTTTAAAATGCACCACAAATTTACCTTTTGGTTTATAACAGGGGATGGGAATGATACATTCTTCTTTGATGTGTAACTTCAGTTGTGGGTTACAGCCGCCAACATGCTGCCCACGGTGGTTGATACACAGCACAACTCGATAACGTAACCCTCGGCCACAAGTCACTGTGCACTTCAGAGACAAAAAGAGAAGCCAATGAAATTCTACATGAATATTAAACACAAAAGGTCATCAGATAAACATTACATAAGGAACGGGGTGGAGGCTAATTTCCCATGATTCTTTATGCTTCAGGGCCCCTCCCTTGCAAGATTACTTCCAATTCTCACTTTGAAAAGTATTTCAGGTGATGTCACAGCACAAGAACTATTGAAATGCCCTAAAATCTTTCTATACAAATATGAAAGAAACTTAATATAGGTTTTTCTCAAACTTGATTAAAAATTTACACATCATCCAAAACAATCTGTAAAGACAAAAGAAACCTTTTGAAATAGTTAATTAAAAAGATATCAAATTTTGCTCAACCATGCTACAGGATTACCTTTCTATTCTGTGTATAGAAACTTATCTTGCAAAAATATCATATGAAAAGGCTCTCTAAGAGTATTCAGCCAAAAATGTAGGAAAAAATACTACAGGTGTAATAAGGCAGTTAAAATGAATGAAAACATTATGTTATTTTCTCTAAATTTTGTGAATTTTGTGTTGCCAGCATTTCTTTTCTTGAATAATTTGTTTATGATTTAGAAGGTACTTTTTTTTGCCTATGAACGGAATTTTCTCAAGTCATGAATATCCAGGATATCTTTGCAGTATATGTACATTATGTTGGTAAGTATATATGTATGTATGCGTGTTTGTCTTTTTTAATCAAGACTAGTTTTTAGGACTACTTAAGGTTTACAGAAAAATTGAGCAGCGATTATAGTGCAATAAAATAAGATAATTAAAAAAGAGAAAAACTGAGCAGTTAGTATAAGAGTTCCCATATGCCCCCTCTCCCTTACACACAGTGAAAGTGAAAGTGAAGTCGCTCAGTCGTGTCCGACTCTTAGCAACCCCATGGGCTGTAGTCTACCAGGCTCCTCCCCCCATGGGATTCTCCAAGCAAGAGTACTGGAGTGGGTTGCCATCCCCCAATATTAATATCTTGCATTATTGTGGTACCTTTGTTACAACTGATAAACCAATACTGATACATTATTCTTAACTCAAGTCCAGAGTCACATTAGGGTCGTCAGCTTTAAAACACGTAATTTCTTACAATTTCATTATTCTAAATAAACATTTATTTAGATACTCAATATTTGTGTTTTGTATTCTTTTTTCTTAAAAAGTCACCTCCTTGGTAGGGGAGGGATGGACTGTAAGCCTGAGATTAGCAGATGTAAACTGTTGCATATAGGATGGATCAACAAGGTCCTGCTGTATAGCACAGGAAACTATATTCAACGTCCTGTGATAAAGCATCCTGGAAAAGAATATGAAAAAGAATGTATATAAATGTATAACTTGATCACTTTGTTGTGCAGCAGAAATTAACACAACATTGTAAGTCAACTACACTTGAACAAAATAAAATTTTTAAAAAGTCACCTCCATATTGTTTAAACTTCAGGCCCCACCAATCCTGGATCCACCCCTGGGAGAAGTCAAGAGGCCTTGGGCACGTGCCACAGAACAGACAGTGCTCTGCAGACGTGATCTCACCAAGGGTTCTGATACATTGGCAGGTCAACAGCTTCATTCCTATTTAACAGATGAGCCAATCAACAACCCGCCAACTAAGGACCTTCCTCAAAGTCAAGTAGTTCCTAAGAGGCCAAGTGGAATTCCATCCCAGAGCCTCCTGCTGTCAAAATAATGACTTCACCACTGCTTCATAAAGCTTGAAGATTTTTTCCTAAGTCCATAGATGTTTCTTAAAATGTCAGAGAAGAGTTTCAGAAGATATGGAGGCCTTTTGCAGCATAGACCCATCTTCAAGAAATTCTTAAAGAGATGGGAATACCAGACCACCTTACCTGCCTCCTAAGAAACCTGTATGTAGGTCAAAAAGCAACAGTTAGAACTAGACATGGAACAATGGACTGGTTCAAAATTGGGAAAGGAGTACATCAATATACAGGAGTATATTGTCACCCTGCTTCCTTAACTTCTATGCAGAGTATATCATTTCAAATGCAGGGGCTGTATGAATCACAAGCTGGAATCAAGATTGCCAGAAGAAATATCAACAACCTCAGACACACAGATGATACCACCCTAATGACATAAAGTGAGGAGGAACTAAAAAGCCTCTTGACAAGGATGAAAAAGGAGAGTTAAGAAGTTGGCTTGGAACTCAACATTCAAAAAACTAAGATCATGGCATCCAGTCCCATCACTTCATGGCAAATAGAAGGGGGAAAAGTGGGAGTAGTGAGAAATTTTATATTCTTGGGCTTCAAAATCACCACGGATGATGACAGCAGCCATGAAATTAAAAGATGCTTGCTCCTTGGAAGGAAAGCTTTAACAAACCTAGATATTGTATTAGAAAGCAGAAACATTACTTTGCTGACAAAGGTCCATCTAGTCAAAGCTATGGTTTTTCTAGTAGTCATGTATGGATGTGAGAGTTAGGCTGGGCACCAAGGAACTGATGCTTTCGAACAGTGGTGCTAGAGAAGACTCTTGAGAGTCCCCTGGACAGCAAGGATATCAAGCCAAGTCAATCCTAAAGGAAATCAACCCTGAATATTCATTTGAAGGACTTATGTTGAAGCTGAAGCTCTTGGCCACCCGAGTAAAAGAATTGATTCATTGGAAAAGATGCTGATGCTGGGAAAGACTGAAGGCAAGAAGAGAAGGGGACGACAGGGGATGAAATGGTTAGACAGCATCACCAACTCAATGGACTTGAGTCTGAGTAAACACCGGGAGATAGTGAAGGACAGGGGAGCCTGGGATGCTGCAGTGCACAGGGCGCCAAAGAGTCAGACACAACTTAGTGACTGAACAACGGTATCTCAGTGGTTTCCAAATAGGCTGCCTGCCTCTGGGCTTTCCCAGCATCAGTCTATCTGACCTCATTTACTTAAAATATAAAACGTTTACTCTCTTCAACAAAAACAGTGAAGCTTCATAGTAACCACCGGATCAAGAATACACTTCCAGGGACTCCCTTGGTGGTCCAGCGGCTAGAACTCAGCCCTCCCAATGCAGGAGGCCTAGTTTCAATCCCTGGTCAGGGAACAAGATCCCATATGCCACAACTAAAGATTCCTCATGACACAACTAAAAAGAGCCTGCATGCCACAGGAAAGATGGAAGATCCCACATGCCTCAAGTAAGATCTGGTGTAGCCAAATAAAATAAACAAATATTTTTAAAAAGAACACACTTCTAGTGTCAGTTTTAGCATCTCTGTCTTAATCTTCCAATTCTTAATAACATGAGTTCTGTCTTAACCCAGATGAATTAGGGCCTTTTCAACCTCCAGTCATTCTGTGTCAGATTTCTGCTTTACTCCACCATCCTGGCTTAGCCATACCACACATTGATGCCTTCTCTAGGCTCCTGCATGGTTAAAGTCTGCGGATCTGAAATATGGGTTAAGCACCACAAGGGCAACAAAGACTTTCCAAATAACTGTTTCAATCCCTGTTCCTTTCAGATTGGTTCTCAATCATTCTTACCTGCTCTGATGCCTCCAACATTCTCCCTCACAGCATCCTTCAACTGTCTTCTCAGCTCTTCAGGAGTAGGAACCATGTTCACATACAACTTCTGCATCTGCCGTGTTGCCCAGTACAGTACTGGCCACAAAGCAAATAATCATTAAAGTCTGAGACTGAATTAAAGGTGGCATGTTCTCAAATCTTACCTGAGACCACTCCATGGCAATCCACTTGGGACAGTCAAACAGATTGCAGGTTTGCATCACCTTGGGTTTGGGTGCATACATGCACTTCCATTCTTCCACTTGAAGTATCTCTCCATGCATGGACTCCTCCACACACACAAAGGTCCGTCTCTGAATCCCGCCTCCACAGGACACTGAACATGCAGTCCAAGGGTTATGTTCCCAGCTCAAAAGCAAAGAAGTGAAAACACATTATTCATTTGTTGCTTGCTTCAAGTTTGCAAAGTTGATTGCAACAAGTACAGCCATAGACTTTAATCTTAACTACTACACACACTGTATTGTCTTAACTCCTTGGTCCTAAAGGTTATTGTCAAATGGGAGTAACACACCTGCCCCAGTGTATTATAACAACAGGGCCGTTGTGTGAAAGCATCTTCAATCTGACTCTAAAGTATAAAGCACCAATGGAGAGTATTACCAGGGAATCATACACACTCCGAGTCAGAAAGAATCATCCTAACATGTCTAGGTATAAAAGGGAATGCAAATATCTAATCAACTGGAATGTGTTAGCTTCCTCTGCAATGTGCTGTGCTTAGTCACTCAGTCATGTGTGACTCTTTGCAACACCATGGACTGTAGCCTGCCAGGCTCCTCTGTCCATGGGGAGTCTCCAGGCAAGAATACTGGAGTGGGTTGCCATGCCCTCCTCCAGGGGATCTTCCCAACCCAGGGATCAAACCCAGGTCTTCCACATTGCAGGCAGATTCTTTACTCACTGAGCCACCAGGGAAGTTCCCCTCTACAATACCTAGATATAAATTCATGCTTGACATCTCCAGTGACATCTCCAGTGACATTTCAAATATTACCTTTGAGGCAGCCTATTCCATCTAATTCTTAGAAAAATATTATTATGTAATTAAAGTCTTTGTTCCCTTAGCTCTCTGTAAAGGGTCTAGTCTCATACATTTAAGACTACTGCCACAGATACTATGGGCTTCGCCTGTGGCTCAGACAGTAAAGAGTCTACTTGCAGTGTGGGAGACCCAGGTTCCATCCCTGGGTTGGGAAGATCCCCTGGAGAAGGAAATAGCAACGCACTCCAGTATTCTTGCCTGGAAAATCCCATGGACTGAGGAGCCTGGTAGGCTACAGCCCATGGTGTTGCAAAGAGTTGGACACGACTGAGTGACTTCACTTTCACCTTTCACAGATACTAAAGCTCCTTGAAAACTGATTAGAGCATATTACAGAAAGGAAAAGGAAATACTTAACTCACCGAGGGAGAGGCTGGAAGTGGTCATAGGGCATGATCTCTTTAAATCCATCGCTAGAAATGAAGTCGTGAGAATATAATTACTACTCAATACATTTACTCATTTGACTAGTACAGATGTCATATGACAAAATACAGAGCTCTTTCAAATTATATTGACACTTAATATGCCAACTTTTCTGAACCATTTCCCCCCAAATTCCCTTTCCACTTGCACACTTCTGCTACCGTCTCCTTAATTTTTAGGAACATCTCTGATATACAACTTACCCAATTCTATATGAAAGTGAAGCTAGCAGTATATACTCATTAAAGTAGTATATGTTCATCATCTCTTAATTTAGATAAATCTATTTATTCCCTTTTATCCTCTTAAATTATTGTGATAAAATATATTCATGATATTAACACAGTCTAATTAGCAGGATCTTTAGAAAATCACTTTGTTTAACAGATTCTATCTTTTGAAAAGGCCTCTATTTGTGATTGTGTACACATGGGATTACAGGAAATGCACAGCTTCGTGATGGGAAATGAAATCCACTGAGAACGCTTCCCTTTCCACTTGCACACTGCCTCAGCCAGCTGGCAGAGAGCTGGGGGATTCTGGGACTTGATAGTGTGCTGTTATTTTAGGATCCTGTAGCAAAGCCAAGAAACTTACCCAATCCAACTTCCCCAATCCAGAAGCTGGATTGCCAACTTCTGGCAATCCAAGTCACCAGGTACTAAATTATGCAGCAGGATGGTTTATGCACAGCTTTTCTACTCTGGCAGTCAAACTCTGCACTTCCTGCACTATGTATTATTTATACTGAGTTTAAGGTGAACACTTCAAAAGTCTAAATGTGGTCATCGGTAACTCAGTTTAAAAAGCTAAAATGGTGAATTATCGATATTCACAGCTGGTAGGTGGACTAGATGTACTTAAATGAAGAGACTTTTCATGTTGTATACACAAGACGTGCTCAGAGAGATTCATGACAAAAAGTGAAAGGTCACAGCTCATGGACACAGAGCCCACAAGCACGAACCAGATGAGTGAGCAGATGAACCTAATGCCTCCTGACCACGGTTATAAATGGGTTCGCAGGTACCTGCCACCAGGGTACGTTCAAGATCATGCAATGGAACTGTGTTGCTTGATAAGGATGGATCAGTCCCAGCTGCTGTTGAT